>NC_068970.1:31176274-31838529 GCF_016808095.1 Vigna angularis
CCTATGCTACGGTCCTGTTCATCCTGCAGGAAAACCATGTGCCCAATCTGGCTTCTTGACATCTTAGTCTTGGTTCAACTTTGTTGCTTCTGGAATCAATTGTCTTGAATCTTATTGCCATGCCCATCCTACAATCACACATGCACAAAACTGCTGAGTATTCACTTAGTTAAAACAGATTTTAAAAGAGGATATAGGGCAGTAAGAACTTCCCTTTCTCTCGGCTGCACAAGCTTTCCACTAAGAATCTGCTGCTGCTCAAATAAACTCCTAGACAATTTGAATTCCAATGAAAACAACTCTGCACAGATAATTCACACCAATTCAGCAGATGATGTAATTCAACAATGAGCAATTTAAATCCAAAAGAGTTTAAACAGTCAGAAGCAATTAAACTAGATAACTCCCTTTAGTTCAAAGCTTCCAAATTAAATGCTTAGGTTGCTGTTTTCTCAGTAATTTCCTGCTCAAGCTAAACTCTCAACAAATCAGTTCTGCACACACCAAAATCAAACCAGATTCTATTAGACACATGCAAATGGTCATTATACCAGATTCAAAAGGATATAAGTCTACGCTGAAACCAAACTGATTAACAACCACCCTAGTCTAATCAAAATCAGATTAATCCAATGCAATGCAGAACAATTCCAATTCAGAATTAGATTCAGATTGGCTAATCCTAGTGTACAAAAATTATCATACCAGATCAACTTCCAAATAATGCTAAGCAATACAAGCTATAACAAGAAGAGTTCAACCAAAACAAAAGCAAGTTAAGGTGAAAGAAACTCCCTTCAATTCAGATGGCTGCTACTGGTTGCTCAACGAATACACTCTTGTTGTTGTTAACCAGCCTTGGATCTCCTAGCTTTTGTCTACTCTTCCCTTTCACTCGGTCTGGTGCAACTGATGCAGTCACAAAGAAGATGTCTTTTGCTCTCTAGGAATAAACTGCAAGAAAATCACACCCAATTCAGCAAATCACAACATCCAACAAATTGCAAGCTATAACATAAACAGTTTAAACAAACAGAAGCAATATAGCTAAGCAACTTCCCTAATTAATGCTATTTCTAGTTGTTGGCTTTAGTGGACTTTGTTGTAGGTTCTTCCTCGTGCTCAACTAATCAGCAGATTCATTCTTCACTTGTAGACATCCTACACTGCATTCTTGTAACTGATGCACTGGCTATATGACACCAATTAAATCAGGTCTACATAGCTACACCAAAAACAGTAGATCCACCACATGATACAATGCAGGAAAAATGAAGAATAAGTTGATTCACAATTAAATGACCAGTATAGCCTGTATAGCAAATCAGTGAATTAAACTGATCAGAATCAATGGACCAAACTGGTGACAACAATGTTCGAGATTAATCAAAAGTAGCAGACCAATCTGATCAAACCAATGAAATACAATGTGCAGCAGTATGTGCAGAAGTATGTGTAATCAGGAATTGGCAATTAAACAGTGTTGATGCAACAAAATGAGAAGTTCAAAATGCAATCAGAACAGGTAAAGTAGCAGTGATTCAACAAACAAATTAAGGTTCAAAATGAATGCAAGAGCAGATTAAAATGAGTACAATCACAACTGCTTTAGTTTGATCACTTAAACTCTTTTTCCTGCACAATGAACATTCAGCAACACAGTTAGATAAACAATGAAATTCTCTATTTCAAAGTGCCAAGGAATTAGGACAAATTAGCCTCACAAAACTCACTACACTCAGGCTTCTCTTTTGAAATTTAAAACACATAAATGAAAAGGTTTGGAAAGGAGATTCTCCCTTGGCAGTTCAAGGCTTGAGAATCTTTCAGACCACCACCACCTAAGATGCTACCAAGCACACAAACCCTCTTTCAAATTCCAGAAACCAAAGTGTAACAACTTCTCAAACAGGCAAAGGCTAGACAAGGCAAAGTGATATGTAGAACAGAGTAGGACAACCACAAAACAATGACAGTACAGCAGATCTATTGCTTAAGACAACTCTAGATCAGATGAATAAAGCAATCAAAGCTCAAATTAAGGACAGCAAATCAGATTTTACATGTGATAGACAAAACCAGAGTTATCAACCAAGACAAGCAAGAAACAAAGCTTTTTTGATCAAAGTGAGCACAACAAACAGGATCCTATGATTGGCACTAGAACAGATTCATAAAACAAAAAACAGAAACAAGTTGCAATATCATCAAGATTTTAAGCTCAAAGCAATTGAGTGAAACTGTTTGATAAAATGCTAATAGAGAACAACAGTTTTCTGGTGCATCAGATTTCAGAAAAGTTAATTGCACTGGTCTTTCAGCTTTTTATAACTATGTAAATGTTTCTTTTGTCAATTTTTTTTATATGAAAACAGAACGACCAAGCTTTTGCTGCAATGACAACTCAATTTCACATGCACCAATCACAGATTTCAGAAAAGGCAACCAACTAGCAACTTGTCAATGAAAAATGCCAAAAATTTGGTGGTTTAAAGAGTGAAAATGCTTAGGGCAGCTATAACTCGTGGTTTCTTTGCATCATCAGTTTCAAACAACTAAAACAAACTTGTTTGTAAAGCAAATAGGTGCAGAAACACACTATCCCAAATTACTCAATGTAAGCAACTTAACCACTCAAATTTTGACTCAATGAAATCAAATAGCTTTTGATCAGCTAACTAAACTCAAAAACAAAATTTTAAGTTTGAAAAAAAAAACACTATGAAATTGATGTAAGATGTCTAGCAAGGATCTATATGCTAAACCAGATTCAAAACACAAAGAAAATAGACTCAAATAAAGTAATGCAGATCGGCCAACTGCAAATGAGACTCTATTGGAGTTTTCTCAGTGCAACCAAGCTTTGCCAAAGCAATTCATTGCTTATATGGTATGCACATGGTACTAGCTCAATCAATCAGATGCATCTCAATCAAACAAAATAACCAGAAACAGATTAAGCACCAAATAACTGTTGTGAACCAATGCAAAGTTGCATCTCATGTCAAACACTAAGCACCCGAGCTCTTAAATGAATTTGTCATTGCTCATATGGTGTGCTGATGTTGATCAACAGCTAACATGCAACAAAAACCTTAAGAACATATTTCAACTGAATTAAAAGACAAATAAACAAATTAACATGACTTTGACAGAAACAGAAATAGATTTCAAAACATAAAAGACTCAAACAAAAATTTGCACCGAATTAAAATGATGGAAACACGAACTCAAAGCACAGCAAGCATAGAATCAGAAAATGAGTTCAACATCAAACCAGAAAACACCTGGAATTGATTCAATGAAGACACAAACCAGATCACAAGACAGTAATAGAAAATGATGAACAACTTAGAATCAAATGAACAAAATCAAATGAAACAAAACTCAAAACAGAAATGATGAACGAAACGGAAACGCGAAAATGAAAGAATAAACTCAGAATCAAAATCAAACCGAGACATAACTGGAAACAAAAACAGAGACGCGAATCAAACACAAGAACAGAAGAATCAAAACAACTCAAAAAATGGAAGAAACTCAGAACAAAGACGAACCGAGATACTTACCTTCGAAGCGTGTTCGACCTTGCTCTGATACCACTTAATGGACGAACGCCCGAGGAGAGACCGAAGACGCGACGCGGACTCCTCGAAGCTTCCTCCAGAGATATGATGCAGCGGAATTGATTGGAACGGAGCAAATCTGAGAATGAACACGAAGAACCCTAAGCTGGAACTAAGGAACCCTAGAGAGGCGCAGAACATCAAATGAACCGATTAATCGGTTCAAATGACTGAGTGAACGGTGGAAAAGAAGGATGAACGGAGGAAATAAGGTTTGTTCGGTGAAAAATGAAGGAATAATGAAAATGAAGGAGATAGTGAGACGAAAACCTAGCGGAGAAGATGAGATTCGGTGGAAAAACCTGAATCTAGGGTTGCAATGATGGAAGAAAGGTATAACAGAGGTTGAACGTGGAATCTGGGATGAAACCAAAACAAAACGGTGAAAAGGGATGTGGTTGATGGCCGAGGAGCTATTGAGAGAGTGAAATGCAAATGACGCTGTGTGGAGGCGTGATGGAATGAAGAATGCGCTGTGGAGACGTGGCTGGCGCGAGAAGCTGATGTAACGAGGAGCTGACGCGTGCACGAGATGTGGCGGTGAGAAGTCAGCGTGGAGGATGAGAGAGAAAGCACCGTGGAATTTTGGAGAAATGGAAGAATAAGAGTGTGCTTGGAAGGTGGCTAGAGGAAGTCTTTGGACTCTCTAGCCTGACTTTCAAGAGAGAATAGTTTCTATTTCAGAAAGTCTAATTCTCATTATTCTCAAAAGTGCTAATACAAGAGAGGAGTTGGGTATTTATAGTAACCCATGCTCCTTAAGAGCTAAGCTAGGAAAAGTAAAAATACAAAAGGAGGACTACGTCAAGGAGGATTCCATCATTAAGTGATATGATCATAGATGGGGCAACAATGAAGAGTTTTCGAAGTGACAGAAAGCATAAAAAGAGTAGAATAAATTTTATAGGCTTGTATTTGCCTCTTTGTTTCTTTTCGTTAGTTCTAGTTGAATAAACGCTTATAAACCTTTCTTTTCGTTTAAGCACAAGGAATGTGGGACTTTCCATGGCTTGGTCTTAAAAGAAGAGAAGAGAAAAAAGATGTCTTAGCTTGTAGCGCAAGGTAGCATAGCTAGCTTTTATGTTTTGAACTTTAGGAGAACTATATGGCTTATAAACCCTTTTGGATGGAGAGAATTAAGCAATGTAGGACTCCAAGCACCAAGGAGAAGTGTTGCCGCTGCTGGCCAGCCTTGAGACTTATAAGTCCCACATCTCTTAATTCCATTCTCCAAACTCACTCCAAGGGCTATATAAGAACGCTAAGGGGTCTCCTTTGTAGCAACCTTACCTTGAATCAATTGAATTTTAAGTTGATTTGCACTTTTGCAATCTTCTTTGAGATAGTATTTTATCTCCAAAGTCCCTATTTTGGGCAGACCTTATGTTGCTCAAGCCAGTGGCGGTCCTTCTTTGATGCTTATCTTGGAGCTTCCTTCAAGTGGCGCATCTTCAAATCATAAGTTTCCTCTTCCTTAATCTCTTCCATTTCTAATTTTTTTCCCATTCTCTTAAATGTCATTTAGTATATTCTCTCTAGGTATGCGATGACAAATTTGTGAACACCGAAAAACGGCGCCACAAACTTGTTTAACAATCGGCAAGTGTGACCGAATCGTATCAAGTAATAAAACTAGGTAAGACCAAGTATCGTTTTCCCAAAGGACTCACGGCCTAGTTAGTTATCAAATTTTTTGATTATCTAAGACTTGTGAACGATTGATTGTAAGTTTTTAAGACAATAATTAAACATGTATGCATAATTTGATCAATGGCAAAAAGAGTAAAACAAACACGTAACGAAGTGAAGAAGGATTTATGCTTGATTTCAGTGTTTTATGCAGGTTTTAAGGTGAATTTGGTGAAAGAAGTGAAGAAGGATAGAGATGGAATCAGAAAAGGCATCAAAAAGTGCAAAAGGAGAAGCCGCAACTACCGCTCAGCGGCAGTTTACCGTTGAGCGGCACTCAGGAACCCACGTTGGCTTCGTTGAGGGGTGAAAAGGCCGCTAAGGGGAGGAAAACAACTCACGCACTTACCGCTGCGCGGCACTATTTTGGGCTTGGGCCTAATTTTCTCTATTATTACGAACAATATATAAGCTTTAGGTGTTCCTAGGGTTTGTATCTTTGGCTAAGACGAAGCAAACACTCACTTTTCCACCCCTTGAAGGAAGATCTTGGATGCTCAGGCTACCTCTTCATCTTTCTAGGGTTTTATCTTTCATTCTTTCATTATTGTTCATCTAGTTTCACCATGAATATGGTGAACTAAACCTTGTATTGTTGTTGGGGAATCAATGTAGTCTTGTGAAACTCTCATTTATGGAATTAATGTTTTAACATCTTACTTTAAGATACATGCTTTCTTTCATCATTAGTTAGGGTTTTTCCTCTTTGCTTAATGTTGCTTTGTTTAACTCATTCATTGCTATGATTATTGATTTTATCGATATGGGAACGTACGGGGAGATCTAGATCCGGGGAATTTCTCCCAATAGCATATTGGTTGCCTTTAAGCTCCTGCACTTCAGAATTAATTATTAGGGATGGTAGGAATTGTATGAACTCTTAATTAATGATAGGCCTTCTTGACAAGGTAATTTAGAGAGTGGCATTAACATTGATGAAAAGATTAATGAATTCCTAAAATATATGAGAGTGGACAAGATGAAATTGATAACCCCAACAACATACTCATCCATATAATTCATTACGTGTTTGTTTTACTCTTTTTGCCATTGATCAACCTCATGCATACATGTTTAATTATTGTCTTTTTCATTACAAACCTACAATCAGTTGTTCACAAGTCTTAAATAATCAACAAATCAGATAACTAACTAGGCCGTGAGTGCTTTCGGAAAACGATATTTAGTCTTACCTAGTTTTATTACTTGATACGATTCGGTCACACTTGCCGATTGTTAAACAAGTTTGTAGCGCCGTTTTCAGTGTTCATAAATTTGTCATGAAGTTTTTGGCGCCGGTGCCGGGGACTCGTGGTTTAACTAGCTTATTTGTTTGATTATTGATTATCTTTGACTTGTTTTTGAATTTTGAAATTTGAATTTCTGTTTTTTTTATTTTATGTTTTTATTTTTTGGTTTTTATTTTATTTTTCTGTTTTTATTGTTTTCTGTTTTTTGATTTTATTTTTCTGTTTTTATTTTATCTTCTTATTTCTGATCTTATCTCTTCTTTTATATGTTTTTGTCCTAACAAATATTTTCTAGAGTTTTGTGCCTAATGTTTGCAGGACGCAATTTGGACAAGAATTTAACTATATGGGCACTGACTTCTACTAAGGGAATCTCAACCACTGGTGGGAACCTCACTCAAGCATGGATCAAAGCCAATTTTGGCAAGCTGCCGGACAATTTGAGAACCAACCACAACAACAATGGCAGCAACAAAGCTCTAAAATCAACAAAGGGAAGCAAAAGATCTCTTCATTCAAACAAGGCATGGAGGAAACACTAGGTCACACATGTGACAGGTATAAAAGCCTATTAAGAAAGACTCCCACGCATGGATTTGACGAAGTAGAAGTAGTCCTAATTTTCCTTAGAGGTCTTGGTTCACAAACCATGATGATGCTTGATGCCTCAGCTGGAGGCAAAATCAAATGGAAGACTCTAGAGGAAGCCACGGAAATAATTGAAAACATGGCTACTAGTGATAACGAGCTGAACAGTGAAAGAGGAGCTCCCATACAACAAAAAGGAGTTCTACAGTTGCAATCCCATGATGCCTTGATAGCATAGAACAAGATACTAACTCACTAACTGGAGACTCTCACAAAAACACTTGCACAACTGCCAAAAGATTTAAAGACTGTTGCACAGGTTCAATCACAGTTGTGTGAATTATGGGGAGGTGACCATATCAATGGTCAATGCGCCTTTCCAGCAGAAGCTTTAGAGGATGTTAACTTCATGGCCAATCAATTTCCATACTGTCAGGGAAACTTCAATGAAGGGTGGAAACCACACCCAAGTATTGGTCAAGGACAAAGTGGGCAAGCTGGACAAACTGGGCAATTTAACAAGCAACAGCAACAACCAACCTTATAGCAACAAATTTCTATACTTAATGAAAGATAAATAAGGATGGAAGAAACTCTTCATCAATTTATACAGAAAACTGAATCTTCTCAAAACAACACTGAAGCTGCTATTAAGAACTTGAAGATTCAAATGGGTCATATTACTAAGCAGTTGGAAGAAAGGCCTGACAAGAATTGTGGGGCTAATACTAAGGTTAACCCCAGGAAAGAGTGTAAAGTGCTAGTGAGTGTAAATGTTGAAAAAGTTGAGTTGGAAAAAGAAGAAAGAAAAGAGAGAGGAGAGAAAGAAGAAGAGAAAATTTGTGTGAAGATTGAGAAAGTGAGTAGAATAAGAAAAGAAAAAAAGAAAGTGAGAGAAAATAGAAAGAGGACGAGAGGAAGAGAGAGAGAATCATATGAAAAACCCTTTCGTCATCCAAAGAAGTATCATAGGAAGGAAAAGAAATTTAAGTGCTTTATGGAAATCTTCAAGAAATTGGAGATTAAAGTTCCTATGATCGAGACATTGCAACAGGTTCCTGGTTTGATCAAATTTCTGAAGAAGTTCAGTAAAAAGAAGAAAAAGAAGATGGAACATGAGTTTTATTGGGTCAAGCTAGTGACGTTAAAAGAGCGCTTGCTGGGAGGCAACCCAGTGATTTAAGAACTTTTAATTTTTGGTTTGGTTATGTAATTTTGAACTTTTGGATATTTTTGTTTTTGTTATAAGTTTGTTACAGGGTTTACATCTACTGATGGATGTTAGGCGGAAGAGTATCTACTGAAGGATACTATGTTTGTATACACCTACTGATGGGTGTTGGTAAGAGAGATTTGCACGTACTGATGGGTGTTGGTGGATTTTGGGTCAGGCTCGTGACGTTAAACAAGCGCTTCTTGGGAGGCAGCCCAGTTGATTGATTTTATCTGTATTGTTTGTTTTGATTCTGCTTTAGTTGCATCATGGGTTGTGCATGAGTGATCTGAGAATTATATTACAGGGAGCCAGTGAGGGGTATGTTTAGGATGCATCTAGGTCAAGCCAGGAAGAAGAAGAACACTTCCCGAAAGTGCCGCTGAGCGGCCAACTACTGCTGAGCGGTAGTATCGCGGACTGGGCTTAGGTTGCCCTTAGCGGAACCCGAGCCCATTAGGGTATTTTTATACCCTAAGCTGCGCCTTAGTTTCTCTTTTCATACTCTTCTCTACACACACACTCCTACATACTTTTTCAAAGGATCTCTACAACTTTTTTCTCACCCCTCTTGAGAAAATCTTCCTTTCACTCACTTTCTCACTAGTTTTCCATCTAAGTTTGGGGTTGGGAGAGAGCATCATTGATGGGGCTGAGTTTTTCAAAACACTAAAGCAGGATTTGTTTAGGGATTGATGTACTCAATTGGAAACTTTATCTGTTATGATGGTTTGCTTATGATTGTGATTGTTTGATAAGTAATGCTTGATGATGCTTTGATATGGATTGATGTTGAGATGTGCACATTACATGCTTATACAGGTGGTTCACAAGCTTTGTGAACAAATGCAAGTTATTGTGATTGTGATTGTGATATTAAGCAGGATGTATATGTCAAATGTCAATGAGCTTATATGTGAGCTTTTGAGCTCCAGAGTTTTTGTGATTGAGTGCTATTACTTTGAAAGCATGAATGACTTTGCCTAGGTTTTCTATGATTGAATCAATTGCTTGTTTGTATCATATAATCAAGGTCGTTTGTTGGTAACCCTTATATTAGCCAAATTGTATGAAATGAGCCACTAAAAGAGAACACTATGTGTTCTATCCTTTGAACCCCTGGCCTTGAACATCATTTGAAAACCCTTGTTGAAAAGCTTTACCTTGAGTTAAGTAGAAAATATTCTGTGGTATTGACAAATGTTCAAGTTTGGGGTTGTTGGAAAATAGAAAGGAAAATTGAAAGCATTGAGCTAAAAGCTAAGAATTAATTATGTGAAAAGAAAAAGAAAAAGAGAAAGAAAAGAAAAAGCAAAGCTCAATGTAAAGGAAAGTTGGGAAAAGTAAGAATCATTGTGTTTATATGATTCTCTTAACTCAAGGGTTTTGTGATATAGAAAAACCAATTTACTTGTTAGCCCACCAGCCACATTATAAGCCATTGAAAAAGTCCTTGTGATGATGCATGCTTGTGAATGTATTTGATTGTGGTTAAATGAAAGGCAAAGTCACTTCATGTGACATTGTGATAGTAGAGCGAATGAGTGATTACCTCTTATACACTTGTGTTCTAGTGAAACACTTTACCTAGTGAGGAAATATTCCATGAGCACATGAACA
The DNA here is from genome assembly GCF_016808095.1 of Vigna angularis. NCBI lineage: Eukaryota > Viridiplantae > Streptophyta > Magnoliopsida > Fabales > Fabaceae > Vigna > Vigna angularis. The sequence goes on from NC_068970.1 coordinate 31,186,261, forward strand.
TCCATGCTTAGTTGATTGATCATTCATGAAAAATAGCATTTGTTGGATATTAAGTGACTTTTTGAACACCAAAGCATGTGCACATCTTGATTGAAATCTTTGTCATGAGTTTGATTGAAGTTTTTACTTATCTTGGAAAGAGGATTTTTGAAAAGAGTAAACCAATGTATTGATTGGTAGAAGATTGAGTTACATCTTGTTTGCTTGAGGACAAGCAAAGTTCTATGTTTGGGGTTGTGATAACAGTTGAAAAACTGTTATTTTCATGCTTAAATTTGATACTAAAAGCAACCTTTAACACTTAGAAATTAGCTTGGAATCATGCTTTTGGTTATATTTTTGGAAATAAGAGAGCTGGACAGGTTTATGCTTGATTTCAGTGTTTTATGCAGGTTTTAAGGTGAATTTGGTGAAAGAAGTGAAGAAGGATAGAAATGGAATCAGAAAAGACATCAAAAAGTGCAAAAGGAAAAGCCGCAACCACCACTCAGCGGCAGTTTACCGCTGACCGGCACTCAGGAACCCACGTTGGCTCCGCTGAGGGGTGAAAAGGCCGTTGAGGGGAGGAAACCAACTCATGCACTTACTGCTGAGCGGTAGTTTACCACTGAGCGGCATTATTTTGGGCTTGGGCCTAATTTTCTGTATTGTTACGAACAGTATATAAGCTTTAGGTGTTCCTAGGGTTTGTATCTTTGGCTGAGACGAGACAAACACTCACTTGTCCACCCCTTGAAGGAAGATCATGGATGCTTAGGCTACCTCTTTATCTTTCTAGGGTTTTATCTTTCATTCTTTCATTATTGTTCATCTAGTTTCACCATGAATATGGTGAACTAAACCTTGTATTATTGTTGGGGAATCAATGTAGTCTTGTGAAACTCTCATATATGGAATTAATGTTTTAACATCTTACTTTAAGATACATGCTTTCTTTCATCATTAGTTAGGGTTTTTCCTCTTTGCTCAATGCTTGCTTTGTTTAACTCATTCATTGCTATGATTATTGATTTTTTCGATATGGGAACGTACGGGGAGATCTAGATCCGGGGAATTTCTCCCAATAGCATATTGGTTGCCTTTAAGCTCCTGCACTTCAGAATTAATTATTAGGGATGCAAGGAATTGTATGAACTCGTAATTAAGGATAGGCCTTCTTGACAAGGTAATTTAGAGAGTGGCATTAACATTGATGAAAAGATTGATGAATTCCTAAAAGTATATGAGAGTGGATAAGATGAAATTGATAACCCCAACGACATACTCATCCATATAACTCATTACGTGTTTGTTTTACTCTTTTTGCCATTGATCAACCTCATGCATACATGTTTAATTATTGTCTTTTGCATTAAAAACCTAAAATCAATCGTTCACAAGTCTTAAATAATCAACAAATCAGATAACTAAGTAGGCCGTGAGTCCTTTGGGAAAACGATACTTGGTCTTACCTATTTTTATTACTTGGTACGATTCGGTCACACTTACCGATTGTCAAACAAGTTTGTGGTGCCGTTTTCGGTGTTCATAAATTTGTCATCAAGTTTTTGGCGCCGTTGCCGGGGACTCGTGGTTTAACTAGTTTATTTGTTTGATTATTGATTATCTTTGACCTGTTTTTGAATTTTTAATTTAAATTTCAAATTTTTATTTTCTGTTTATATTTTTCAGTTTTTATTTTATTTTATTTTATTTTTTGGTTATTATTTTATTTTATTTTATTTTATTTTTCTGTTTTTATTTTTCTGCTTTCTGTTTTTATTTTATCTTCTTATCTCTGATCTTATATCTTCTTTTATATCTTTTTGTGCTAACAATTGTTTTTAGGGTTTTGTGCCTAATGTCTGCAGAATGCAATTTGGTCAAGAATTTAACTATATGGGCACTCAATTCTACCAAAGTAATCTCAACCACTGGTGGGAACCTCACTCAAGCATGGATCAAAGCCAATTATGGCAAGCTGCCGGACAATTTGAGAACCAACCACAACAACAATGGCAGCAACAAAGCTTTAAAATCAACAAAGGGAAGCAAGAGATCTCTTCATTTAGACAAGGCATGGAGGAAACACTAGGTCAAGCATGGGACAGGTACAAAAGTCTATTAAGAAAGACTCCCACGCGTGGATTTAACGAAGGAGAAGTAGTCCTAATCTTCCTTGGAGGTCTTGGTTCACAAACCATGATGATGCTTGATGCATCAGCTGGAGGCAATATCAAATGGAAGACTCTAGAGGAAGCCACAAAAATAATTGAAAACATGGCTACTAGTGATAACAAGCTGAACAGTGAAAGACGAGCTCTTATTCAACAAAAAGGAGTTCTACAGTTGCAATCCCATGACGCCTTGCTAGCACAGAACAAAATACTAACAAAACAACTGGAGACTCTCACAAAAACACTTGCACAACTGCCACAAGAGTTAAAGACTGTTGCACAGGTTCAATCACAATTGTGTGAATTATGTGGAGGTGATCATATCAATGGTCAATGCGCCTTTCCAGCAGAAGCTTTAGAGGATGTTAACTTCATGGCCAATCAATTTCCATGAAGTCAGGAGAATTTCAATCAAGGGTGGAAACCACACCCAAGTATTGGTCAAGGACAAAGTGGGCAAGCTGGACAAACTGGGCAATTTAACAAGCAACAACAACAACCAACTTTATGGCAACAAATTTCTATACTTAATGAAAGATCAATGAGGATGGAAGAAACCCTTCATCAATTTATACAGAAAACTGAATCCTCTCAAAAGAGCACTGAAGCTGCTATTAAGAACTTGAAGATTCAAATGGGTCAAATTACTAAGCAGTTGGAAGAAAGGCCTGTCATGAATTGTGGGGCTAATACTGAGGTTAAACCCAGGAAAGTGTGTAAAGTGCTAGTGAGTGTAAATGTTGAAAAAGTTGAGTTGGAAAAAGAAGAGAGAAAAGAGAGAGAAGCGAAAGAAGAAGAGAAAATTTGTGTGAAGAAAAAGAAAGTGAGAGAAAAAAAAAGAGGACGAGAGAAAAAAAGAAACAATCATATGAAAAACCTCTTCCTCATCCAAAGAAGGATCATAGGAAGAAGGAATTTGAGCGATTTATGGAAATCTTCAAGAAATTGGAAATTAAAGTTCCTATGATTGAGACATTGCAACAGGTTCCTGGTTTGATCAAATTTCTGAAGAAGTTCAGTAGAAAGAAGAAAAAGATGGAACATGAGCTTTATTAGGTCAAGCTAGTGACGTTAAAAGAGCGCTTGTTGGGAGGCAACCCAGTGATTTAAGAACTGTTAATTTTTGATTTGGTGATGTAAATTTTGAACTTTTGGGTATTTTTGTTTTTGTTATAAGTTTGTTACAGGGTTTACATCTACTGATGGATGTTAGGCAGAAGAGTATCTACTGAAGGATACTATGTTTGTATACACCTACTGATGGGTGTTGGTAAGAAAGATTTGCACCTACTGATGGGTGTTGGTGGATTTTGGGTCAGGCTCGTGACGTTAAACAAGTGCTACCTGGGAGGCAACCCAGTTGATTGATTTTATCTGAATTGTTTGTTTTGATCCTGTTTTAGTTGCATAATAGGGTTGTGCATGAGTGATCTGAGAATTTTATTGCAGGGAGCCAGTGAGGGGTATGTTTACGACGCATCTAGGTCAAGCCAGGAAGAAGAAGAACACTTCCCGTAAGTGCCGCTGAGCGGTAGTGTCGCAGACTGGGCTTAGGGTGCCCCTTAGCGGAACCCGAGCCCATTAGGGTATTTTTATACCCTAAGTTGCACCTTAGTTTCTCTTTTCATACTCTTCTCTGCACACACAATCCTACATACTTTTTCAAAGGATCTCTACAACTTTTTCCTTTCCCCTCTTGAGAAAATCTTCCTTTCACTCACTTTATCACTAGTTTTCCATCTAAGTTTGCGGTTGGGAGAGAGCATCATGGGGCTGAGTTTTTCAAAACACTAAAGCAGGGTTTGTTTTATTATTTGTGTTTTTTGTTTAGGGTTTGATGTACTCAATTGGAAACTTTATCTATTATTATGGTTTGCTTATGATTGTGAATACTTGATAAGTAATGCTTGATGATGCTTTGATATAGATTGATGTTGAGATGTGCACATTACATGCTTATATAGGTGGTTCACAAACTTTGTGAACAAATGCAAATTATTGTGATTGTGATTGTGATATTAGGCAGGATGTGTATGTCAAATGTAAATGAGCTTATATGTGAGGTTTTGAGCTCTAGGGTTTTTGTGATTGAGTGCTATTACTTTGGAAGCATGAATAATTTTGCCCAGGTTTTCTATGATTGAATCAATTGCTTGTTTGCATTATATGATCAAGGCCGTTTGTTGGAAACCCTTATATTAGCCAAATTGCATGAAATGAGCCACTAAAAGAGAACACTATGTGTTCTATCCTTTGAACCCTTAGCCTTGAACATAAATTTAAAACCCTTGTTGAAAGCTTTACCTTGAGTTAAGTACAAAATATTTTGTGGTATTGACAAATGTTCAAGTTTGGGGTTGTTGGAAAATAGAAAGGGAAATTGAAAGCATTGAGCTAAGAGCTAAGAATTAAATATGTAAAAAGCAAAAGAAAAAGAGAAAGAAAAGAAAAAACAAAGCTCAATGCAAAAGAAAGTTGGGGAAAAGTAAGAATGATTGTGTTTATATGATTCTCTTAACTCAAGGGTTTTGTGATCTAGAAAAAACCAATTTTCTTGTTAGCCCAGCCACATTATAAGCCATTGAAAAAGTCGCCCAGCCACATTATAAGCCATTGAAAAAGTCCTTGTGATGATGCATGCTTGTGAATGTATTTGATTGTGGTTAAATGAAAGGCAAAGTCAATTCTTGTGACATTGTGGTAGTAGAGTGAATGAGTGATTACCTCTTATACACTTGTGTTTGAGTGAAACACTTTACCTAGTGAGGAAATATTCCATGAGCACATGAACATCCATGCTTAGTTGATTGATCATTCATGAAAAATAGCATTTGATTGGATAGTAAGTGAATTTGTGAACACCAAAGCATGTGCACATCATGATTGACATCTTTGTCATAAGTTTGATTGAAGTTTATACTTATCTTGAAAAGAGGATTTTGAATGGAGTGAACCATTATATCGATTGGTAGAAGATTGAGTTACATCTTGTTTGCTTGAGGACAAGCAAAGTTCTAAGTTTGGGGTTGTGATAACAATTGAAAAACTGTTATTTTCATGCTTAAATTTGATACTAAAAGCAATCTTTAACACTTAGAAATTAGCTTGGAATCATGCTTTTGGTTATATTTTTGGAAATAAGAGAGCTGGACAGGTTTATGCTTGATTTCAGTGTTTTATGCAGGTTTTAAGGTGAATTTGGTGAAAGAAGTGAAGAAGGATAGAAATGGAATCAGATAAGACATCAAAAAGTGCAAAAGGAGAAGCCGCAACCACCGCTCAGCGGCAATTTACCGTTGAGCGTCACTCAGGAACCCACGTTGGCTCCGCTGAGGGGTGAAAAGGCGGCTGAGGGGAGGAAACCAACTCACGCACTTACCGCTGAGCGGTAGATTGGATAGTGATGTGGGCTGTCGCGACCCATCAAATTTGATTGTAAGAAATAATGCAGTATAGCTAGGAATTGACTCCTAGGTCGTCTCTCAAAGACCAATTTTGCGGTTCGAAAATCGAGTCTAACACAAAAAAAAGGGGGTTTTGAAAAGGTTTTGCAAAAATTAAAGAACTCAATAAAGACACAAATGCAAACAAACTAATTTAAGCTAGCATGGTAATTAAACTAAACTATTAAAAGCCTTAGACAACATTCAAACATCAAACACTGTTACAAACTGATTAACAAACACAGTTAAAAATAATTAAATGCAACACTAACTCAAACACATAAACTCAACCTATTAATTAAATTAATTAAAAACCAAAGAAACTAACAAGCCTAATTTAATCCTAGCAAATTACTTGTCATAATGGCAAATAACAAATGAATTTAAAAGTCCAATTGGCCAAAGAAAGAGCACATGGCCGTGAGTCACCATGCACCCAAGACAAACTTCAATTTCACCTTAAATAAGCCACAAAATGTGTTGAATTCTTCTCCCATGTGCACCATTTTTCAAGAAATTAAGCATGTGCCTTCCCCACTCTCCAAGACCGTCCCCTCTCTCCTTCCATGCAGCAAAGAAATGATTTTATACACCAAAGCACACAATTTACGTGAACCACCAAGTGGAAATGCCAAAGAATGCTTCAAAGACCAATGTGCAAATGGAAGATACCATGGGTGCTCCTACCAATGTGCCAAGTAAGCTAAATCAAATGAAAACAAACTCCAAAAACCTCCATGTCTCATTGCAATTCACGGCTGGAACTAGCAAAGGCCAAATTTCAAAGTGAAAACATTCCTTTGGTCAAAACAAGCATCTTTTGTTTTGGTCCAAAAGTGGTAAAAATTAAATGAAGCAGTTTCCTCTGACCTACAATCACCAAACTGTTTTTCTTCAAGAAACCAAAGTTAAAGTTGTAAATGAACACAAGAACAATAAACCCAAACTTCTACTCATCAACCCATTGATAACAGTTGAAAAACTGTTATTTTCATGCTTAAATTTGATACTAAAAGCAACCTTTAACACTTAGAAACTAGCTTGAAATCATGCTTTTGGTTATATTTTTAGAAATAAGAGAGCTGGACAGGTTTATGCTTGATTTCAGTGTTTTATGCAGGTTTTAAGGTGAATTTGGTGAAAGAAGTGAAGAAGGATAGAAATGGAATCAGAAAAGACATCAAAAAGTGTAAAAGGGGAAGTCGCAACTACCGCTGAGCGGCACTCAGGAACTCACGTTGGATCCGCTGAGGGGTGAAAATGCCGTTGAGGGGAAGAATCAACTCACGCACTTACCGCTGAGCGGTACTATTTTGGGCTTGGGCCTAATTTTCTGTAATTTTACGAATAGTATATAAGCTTTAGGTGTTCCTAGGGTTTGTATCTTTGGCTGGGACGAAGCAAACACTCTCTTTTCCACCCCTTTGAAGGAAGATCTTGGATGCTCAGGCTACCTCTCTACCTTTTTAGGGTTTTATCTTTCATTCTTTCATTACTGTTCATCTAGATTCACCATGAATATGGTAAACTAAACCTTGTATTGTTGTTGGGGGAGCAATGTAATCTTGTGAAACTCTCATATATGGAATTTGTGTTTAAACATCTTATTTGAGATACATGCTTTCTTTCATCAATAGTTAGGGTTTTCCTCTTTGCTTAATGCTTGCATTGTTTAACTCATTCATTGTCATGATCATTGATTTTGTCGATATGGGAACGTACGGGGAAGTCTAGATCTGGGGAATTTCTCCCAATAGCATACTGGTTGCCTTTAAGCTCCTGCACTTCAAAACTAATTACTAGGAATGCTAGGAATTGTATGAACTCGTAATTAAGGATAGGCCTTCTTGACAAGGTAATTTAGAGAGTGGCATTAACATTGATGAAAAGATTGATGAATTCCTAAAGTATATGAGAGTGGATAAGATGAAATTGATAACCCCAACAACATACTCATCCATATAATTCATTCCGTGTTTGTTTTACTCTTTTTGCCATTGATCACATTCATGCATACATGTTTAATTACTGTCTTTTGCATAAAAAACCTACAATCAATCATTCACAAGTCTTAAATAATCAACAAATCAGATAACTAACTAGGCCGTGAGTCCTTTGGGAAAACGATACTTGGTCTTACCTAGTTTTATTACTTGATACGATTCGGTCACACTTGCCGATTGTTAAACAAGTTTGTGGCGCTATTTTTGGTGTTCATAAATTTGTCATCACCCATCTTCAACACTACCATTTCTTCAAGTTTCTTTGCAAAAACGAAAATAACACTTAAACCATCAATTCCAGTTCTGTCCAGCCTCCATAACATCACCAAGATCTGATCCCAACCTAGTCTCAAGCATCAAAATCGAAAAATGCAAGAAAAGAGTTAAACGCACAACACCCACGCATCATCTTAAGCTCTCTTCAACCTAAAACTAACATAGAACTCCATTTTTATCATCCAACCATATAAAATGAGATAAAAACCGAGAGGAACAACAGCAAAGGAAGAGGAATACAAGTCAAGCTCAAGCTCTCCACTTTTATCTGCATCTTGCTCATTGAAATGGCCAAAACCGAGACACCCAAGTCAAGCTCTCCATAAAAGTGTTCATACAAGAAACCCTAAGAGAGAAAAGCTCAAAACATGAAAAATGAAGTGTGTAAGAGTGTCCTCCGTGTGTGGTTGGCCAAGGCTCTCTAAAATGCCGAGAGTTTTATTCCAAATGGGGTCCATAATCAATTAAAAACCATAACCAAAAAGGCACATGTCCTACAAATGAGTCTTTTTTACGAAATTGCCCCTAAAAGGGTCCAAAACACCTAATTCTAATTAAGGGCTTCTAGAAAACGAAATTACAACTTAAATTAGAATCTAAATGACTAAATGTTGAGCCTTTGAGTGTGTCACGCCATATCCCAATGCTCCAAATGATGTTTCCACAACTTCCCTGCAACCAGAAATGCACTTAATCAGCTCAGAAAACCCAAATTAGCACAATTACGAATTTCCGACCAAATTAAGCAAAATTCAGAAAACGGGGAAATAACAGACAATTAAACACAATTCCCTGGTTTATTTAAGTGCAATAAACTAAATATAGTTCAAGAAATAACGACTCATCAAAATAGACCACACTTAGTCTTTTGCATTCCTAGGCAAAACCAAGATGAAAACCAGGGAACTACTCAAACATCAAGGAGGTGACACAGACTCGACAGACAGACAACAAAGACTCCAAAACAGAAACACAGTTGCACAATTCTCACAAAATCTGGACAGTAAAAGGTATAGGCAGAATCCCACACAGAGTCAATGAAAGCAAATACTCAAAGAATCATCCAAACAGTTCAGTACAAGGAAAACAGCCAATTAGTTCAAGAGATGAATCAAAAGCAACAGAGCCTCACAGATGCACACAATCAGTGTTTCTCTCAAGTGTTTAAGGTAAATCAATGTCACTCAATGCACTCAAGAAAGCAAACACAAATAGACTTGGCAAGCCTCTAATATCAACACTCAAGCACATACGCATGTTCAAATCAAAAGGTCTTTTCATGGTTGTAATGGGGCCAAGGACAAGGGAGGATATATCTGGATAAGAAGCTACAAACCATAAGGAACAAAGGAGCAATGGGGAACAAGTGTAAACACATTCAAACACACCCACAACCTCTAATTCCATCCTCTTCTTGACTTCATTATTCACAATTATTCACAATTTTTTTTTCATTTTTCACTGTTTTTCTGCTCTTTTTCCAAAATTTGATGGGCCACGACAGCCCACATCAAATTTTGGCACCGTTGCCGGGGACCAAGGTTCAGTTTTGAGTCTTGTGTCTGTGTTGTGTGATTTGTGTTGTGTTGTGTTTGTGATAGTGTCGTTTTGCTATCCTGTGTTGATTTCTGTGGTTTGAATTTTTTGTGCTATTGTTTCATGATTACAGGGTGTTGTGATTTAGTGCATGACTAGAGGAAATCCTGGATTCATACCACCCTTTGATCCTGAGATTGATAGGACGTTTCATAGGTTAATTAGGCATTCTAGGAATTTGTCTTTAGAGTATGTTTTTGAGTCTGTTCCATTAGATATTGTGCATCCCACTGCTGAGTACTTTGTGCATACTGCATCTACTGCATCTGTTGCATCTGCACTTGATTCTGATTCTGATTTTGTTGTTTTTCATACTGAGAACAATATGGCACAACCTCCACCTCGTGAGAGGACTTTCAGGGAGATGGTTGCACTTGATTTCGATATTGAAAGCTTGTGCATCCAATATCCTGATGAGGACGTTCCATTTGTTCTCAAGACTGGACTGATCCATTTGTTGCCCAAGTTTCATGGTCTTGTATGTGAGAGTCCACATCAGCATTTGAAGGAATTCCACATTGTCTGTTCCACTATGAAATCACATGATGTTCCTGAAGAGCACATCTTCTTGAAGGCATTCCCTCATTCATTGGAAAGTGTTGCTAAGGATTGGTTGTATGGTTTGGCGCCTAGATCCGTCACTAGCTGGGATGATCTGAAGAGGCTATTCTTGGAGAAATTTTTCCCAGCATCCCGGACCACAGCTATCAGAAAAGACATAACTGGGATTAGGCAGCTTGGTGAAGAGAGCTTGTATGAGTATTGGGAGAGATTCAAGACACTTTGTGCTAGTTGTCCCCACCATCAGATACCTGAACAACTCCTTATCTAGTATTTCTATGAGGGTTTGAACAACATGGATCGGGGTATGATTGATGTTGCCAATGGTGGAGCTCTTAGAGACATCACACCTGCTGAGGCCAGGCAATTGATTGAGAAGATGGCCTCCAACTCCCAGCAGTTTAGCACCAGGAATGATGCCATTGTGGTGAGGGGCGTACATGATGTTGTTGCCCAGTCTTTATCAACTGTTGAAAGCAAGTTGCAAGGCAAGATTGACTCTCTTGCGAAGTTGGTGACACAGTTGACTACCAACCAGAGATCTACAGCTCCACCTGCATATGTTGCACGACTATGTGTTATTTGTCCTTTTAGTGACCACTATACAGATGCATGTCCTTCTTTGCAGCACCCTGCTGCCTCTGATGCGCCTCAAGCTTATGCTACGAACATCTACGACAACAGGCAGCCACATCAGCAAAATCATGACTTGTCCAGCAAATAGGTACAACCCAGGGTGGAGGAATCACCCCAATCTTAGATGGAACAATGCACCACAGCATCAGTAGTAGGCGCCACCTTTCCAGAATGCTGGAGCACCTAACAGATATGTGCCTCCACCTATGCAACAACACCAGAGGCAACAACAACAGCAGCAGCAAGAGGCACCTGCCCAACCAACTGCCCACCCTTCCACTTCGTCTGAACCTTCATTGGAAGAGTTAGTGAGACAGATGACTATGCAAAACCTACAGTTTCAGAAAGATAACATGCAATTTCAGCAGGAGACTAGAGCTTCCATACAAAGTCTCACTAACCAGATGGGTCAGATGGCTACTGAGATAAACCAGGCGCAGTCTCAGAATTCTGATAAGTTACCATCCCACACTGTGCAGAATCCAAGGAATGTGAGTGCCATAACCCTCAGATCAGGGAAGCATATTGTTGTGCCTTTAGAGCCCGCTTCTATACCTAAACCCGTGCCTACCACTTGTCCTAGAGAGGACGACCGTGACGGTCCATGACCACGCAGGGCATTTGAGGTGGGTGGATCTTCTTCTCCAGCTGGTGGTTCTTCTTCAGGTGGATCTTCTCCCTTTTCCACCACCACCGCTGCCGCACCTTATCCATTGGTTGACCGACCTATCCCTCTTCCATTCCCTTCACAGGAACTTCCTAGCAAAAAGATGGAAGAGGTGGATAGGGAAATTCTGGAGACCTTCAGGAAGGTAGAGGTGAACATACCTCTACTCGATGCCATCAAGCAAATACCGAAGTATGCCAAATTCTTGAAGGAGCTGTGCACACACAAGAGGAAGATGAAGGGCAGTGAGAGGATTAGCATGGGAAGGAATGTATCTGCGCTTATTGGTAAGTCGGTCCCGCACATTCTTGAAAAGTGCAAGGACCCAGGTATATTTTGCATTCCTTGTGTGATTGGAAACAATAAATTTGAGAATGCCATGCTTGATTTGGGTGCTTCTGTTAATGTCATGCCTTTGTCTATATATGCATCTTTGTCTCTTGGTCCTTTGCAAACCACGGGTGTGGTCATTCAGTTGGCCAATAGGAGTGTTACCCACCCAACAGGTTTCATAGAGGATGTCCTTGTTAGGGTTGGTGAATTGATTTTTCCTGCTGACTTTTATGTTTTGGAAATGGAGGAGGGATTCTCTCATGGATCCGCTCCCATTATCTTAGGCAGGCCATTCTTGAAAACTGCCCGAACTAAGATTGATGTGTATGCTGGAACTTTGTCTATGGAATTTGCTGATATTGTTGTTCATTTTAATATCCTTGATGCAATGAAATTTCCAACTGAGGACCATTCTCTGTTTAGGATCGATGCATTGGATGACATTATTGATGAATTTATTGTTGACGACTTTCATTCTATGCATGAGAAGAAGCATTCTTTTCTATCTTCTTTGCATTCATGCATTGAATCTGGATTCGAATCAGGATTTGAGAATGATGTTGATAATGTTGTGGATTTTGATGAGGATTGTGATGTCCAGGATATTGATGCTATGCATGATATTGATGATGTTGTTGACATATCTGTGATGGACATTGATTTAGATTATGATGAGATGAGTGTTCTGCCTTTACCTGTACACTCTTTAGAGTTAGAATGCATTAACCACGTTGCAAGAAGTACACTTGAATCTGACTTGCAGGCACCCACTCTTCAGCTGAAATAGCTCCCAGATAACCTAAAGTACGTGTACTTGGAGGATGATGAGAAGAAACCGGTGATCATTTCTACCTCCCTTGATTCTGTTCAAGAGGAGAAGTTGCTTGGTGTGCTGAGGAAGCACAAGAAGGCCATTGGTTGGAGTTTGGCTGACATACCTGGTATTAGCCCATCCACATGCATGGATAGAATTCTTTTGAAAGATGGGGCAAAGCCAATGAGACAGCCACAAAGAAGGAAAAACCCTGTGATCATGAACGTCATCAAGAAGGAGGTGACCAAGCTTTTGCAAGCTGGGATCATCTACCCTATTTCAGATAGTTAGTGGGTGAGCCCTATCCATGTTATGCCCAAGAAAACTAGCCTCACTGTGGTGAAGAATGAGAGGGATGAGCTTATCCCAACTAGAGTGCAGAACAGTTGGAGAGTCTGCATTGACTATAGGAGGCTCAACGAAGCAACCAGGAAAGATCATTTTCCCCTGCCATTCATTGATCAGATGCTGGAGCGCCTGGCAGGTAAATCTCATTATTGTTTTCTTGATGGTTTTTCTGGTTACTTTCAAATAAATATTGCGCCTGAGGATCAAGAGAAAACCACATTCACCTGCCCCTTTGGCACTTTTGCCTATAGGAGGATGCCCTTTGGTCTATGCAACACCCCTGGTACCTTCCAACGGTGCATGCTTAGCATTTTTAGCGACTTTCTTGAGAGTTCCATAGAGGTGTTTATGGATGATTTTACTGTGTATGGATCCTCTTTTGATACATGTTTAGACAGTCTGGAAAAAGTTTTGAAAAGATGCATAGAAACAAACCTTGTTCTCAATTTTGAGAAATGTCACTTCATGGTTGAACAAGGTTTGGTTCTAGGGCATATCATTTCTGCAAAGGGAATAGAGGTAGACCCTGCTAAGATATCTGTGATTTCTTAGTTGCCTTACCCCTCTTGCGTGCAAGAGGTGCGATCTTTCCTTGGACATGCAGGTTTCTACAGGCGCTTCATGAAAGATTTTAGCAAGAAGGCGCTCCTCTTGTCCAGACTGCTGCAGAAGGATATTGACTTTGCTTTTGATGACAGATGCAAGCAGACGTTTGATTGCCTGAAGGAAGCTTTGACCACCACCCCTATCATTCAGGCACCGGATTGGACATCCCTATTTGAGCTCATGTGTGATGCGTCTAATTATGCATTGGGGGTTGTCTTGACATAGAAAATTGACAAGCTGTCGAGAGTGATCTACTATGCTTCACGCACTTTGGATGCTGCCCAAGCAAATTATACCACCATTGAAAAAGAGTTGTTGGCAATTGTTTTTTCCCTTGATAAGTTTAGGTCATATTTGCTTGGATCACCTGTTATTGTGTATACTAACCATGCAGCTCTAAAGTTTCTATTGAAAAAGGCTGAGTCAAAGCCTAGATTAATCAGGTGGATGCTACTACTCTAGGAGTTTGACTTGCAGATTAAAGACCGGAGTGGAGCACATAATTTGGTTGCAGACCACCTCAGCCGAATTGAGAGAGCTGGGAATTAAGTTGATGTGTTGCCCATCCAGGATGACTTTCCTGATGAGAGTTTGTTGATGATTTCTTATTCTCACCCCACTCCTTGGTTTGCATACATTGTAAATTATTTGGTTTCTTCTGTTTTTCCTTCCTTAGCATCACGTGCTCAGATTGCTAAAATTTAGAGTGATGCTAAGTATTATGTTTGGGATGATCCATATCTGTGGAAGTTGTGCAATGACCAGGTTACTAGGAGATGCATTCCGGACCATGAGATTGACTCGGTCCTGCAGTTTTGTCATGCCTCCTCACCTGGTGATGGGATACAGAGAACAGCTCGCAGGGTGCTTGATTGTGGTTTCTATTGGCTTTCCATCTTTAAAGATGCAGAGAGGATTTGCAGCACCTGTGAGCCTTGTCAGAGAGCAGGAGGATCAATTTCACAGAGACAAGAGATGCCTCAACAGCCTATGTTGTTCTGTGAGGTGTTTGATGTTTGGGGGTATAGATATCATGGGTCCTTTTTCTGTTTCTTTTGGTTTCTCTTATATTCTCCTTGATGTGGATTATGTTTCAAAATGGGTGGAAGCTAGAGCCACCAGGACTAATGATGCTCGAGTTGTTGTAGATTTGGTTAGATCTCACCCCTTTTGCAGGTTTGGAGTGCCTAGAGCAATTGTTAGTGATCACGGAACCTATTTTTGCAACAGATTCATGCAAGCTTTTTCGACTATTTTTGGCCTATGTTTTAGGCTGTGCCCTCCTCGATTTCCCTCCCTTTCATTTGGAATCTACTTTTCAGGTTAGCTTGTTCGGTGATAAAGGTTTTTTGTATGCATGTTATTGGTTTTTGTGTATGCATGTTTTTGAGTCTAAGGTATGCATGTGTTATTGGCTTTTGAATATGCATGTATTAGTTGTGTTATTATAATTGTGATATGTTAGAATGTAAGTATCAAATCATTGAGTGACACTTAGTTCCCGTTTGAAATTTAACACAAACGATTAATCTTTTAATCATTTGTGTTAAATTTTGAATTGTCCGATTGGACAGTTTGAGAAAATTAATTTTCATAATTTGCAAAACATGTCAATTGGAGTTTATGGATAAGATTGATAAAATTTTGGTTCAGTATTTGTGTTGTTCTCTGGATGCATATTTGATTGTGGTCATCGTTGACTACTCTCATTTCGTGTATTTCGGAGACCAATGCGAAATGCTGCCGAAATCTTATCAATTTTATCATGTAGACTTCTTTCCACGTGTCTTAGCAAATTTTGAAAATTAATTTTTTTTAATGGGTAGGGCCTAACCTTGTGAGAGTTAAAAAACTTATACTGATGATTTTACGAACATAGTATGGATCGAAGCTGGATGAATGAACGTCACATCAGTGAAGAATATGATAAGGATGTTTCGAAGTTCTTGCAATACGTTGAACAAAATGCTAAGTCTGTGAACGGGACATATTTTTGTCCTTGTGTTCGTTGTCTTAATCAAATACGGCAAGACTTAGGCAATGTGCGTGACCATCTATTCATGTACGGCATAATGAGGACTTATACCGTTTGGACTTGGCATGGAGAAGTACTCGACCAGCCTACCACGTCACGAGGAACGAATTATGTGGAAGAATGGATGAGTGACCATTTAGAGGACATGATACGTGATGTCGGTGAAGATAATTTTGGAAGAGCTAATTTGTATGATTCTCTTATTAATGATTCAGAGCAACCATTGTTCCCAGGATGCTCAAACTTTATACGTCTGTCTGCAACTTTAAAGTTGTTTAGTTTAAAAGCAAGGAATGGATGGACCGATAAAAGTTTCACCGAGTTGTTGGAGTTGTTGAAGGAGATGCTTCCAGAAAATAATACTATACCTATTCGTAATTACGAGGCCAAATTTTTTTTATGTCCAATGGGTCTTGAATATCAAAAGATACATGCTTGTCCTAATGATATTGTTTTGTACACAAAGGAGTTTGCTTTGCTAAAGTATTGTCCAACATGTGGTTTATCCCGTTTTTAAAAGAAATTTGACAAAATCACTGCTAATGAAGGTAATGATGGTACACCTGCTAAGGTGATGTGGTATTTGCCTATAATACCTAGGTTCAAACGTATGTTCTCTGTAAAAGAAGATGCAAAGAACCTTAAATGGAACTCTGACGAAAGAAAGTGCGATAATCTTCTTCGACACCCTGCTGATTCACCACAATGGAAAAAGATTGATGACAAATTCCCAGAATTTGGTGCAGATCCAAGAAACTTAAGGCATGCACTTGCAACTGATGGTATGAATCCTTATGGAAACTTAAGTAGCAAACACAGTTTGTGGGCAGTTATGTTGATGATTTACAATCTTTCTCCTTTGTTGTGCATGAAGAGAAAATATGTGATGTTGTCCATGATGATATCGGGTCCTAGACAACTTGGAAATGACATTGATGTTTATTTAAAATGTTTAATTGATGATTTGAAATTGTTGTGGGAAGAAGGGATCGACGTGTTTGATGCACATGTTCAGGAACAGTTTCGTTTGTGTGCAATGTTGTTTTGCACTATAAATGATTTCCCAGCGTATGGAAACTTGAGCGGTTATAGTGTTAAAGGTCATTTTGCATGTCCTATATGTGAAGAAAACACTAGTTACCTTCAGTTGAAGCATGGTCAAAAGACGGTATATACAAGACATTGAAAATTCCTTCCTCGTAATCATCCTTATCGTAGATTGAAGAAGCATTTAATGGAAGTGTTGAGGATGAGGTTGTGTGCAGACCCTAGAATGGTGAAGAGGTGTACAACGAAGTAAAAAACATTGACATTGTGTTTGGAAAACATCGTAAAAGTACCTTTGCAAAAAACATTTGGAAGAAACGATCAATATTTTTTAAGCTTCCATATTGGTTTGAACTTGATGTTAGACATTGTATTGATGTGATGCACGTTGAAAAAAATGTTTGTGACAGTGTCATCGGAACTTTATTAAACGTCAAAGGGAAGAGCAAAGACGAAATAAAAGCACGACAAGATTTGGCTGACATGGGAATCTGATCTGAGTTACATCCACAGATAATAGGAAGACGCACCTATCTGCCCACAGCCTGTCACACACTTTCTAAAAAAGAAAAACAAAGTTTTTGTAACTGTTTAAGAAGTGTGAAGGTTCCACAAGGTTATTCTTCAAATATTAGTAACCTTGTGTCTATGCAAGACTTAAAGCTAGTTGGTTTAAAGTCTCACGATTGTCATGTATTGATGCAACAATTGTTACCTGTTGTTATTTGAGGCATATTACCTCCTTCTGTTAGGGGTATTCTGACACGTCTGAGTTTTTTCTTTAATGCCATTTGCAAGAAAGTTGTTGACCCTCGAGGTTTAGATGAATTGGAAAATGAGGGAATAAGACTACTATGTCAATTGGAGATGTATTTTCCACCTTCCTTTTTTGACATCATGGTACATTTGATTGTTCATCTAGTCATAGTAATTTGAATATGTGGGCCGGTCTTCTTAAGGTGGATGTACCTAGTTGAAAGATACATGAAGATCTTAAAGGGATATGTCAAGAATCAGTATAGACCAGAAGCTTCAATCATAGAGCGATATGTTGCAGAAGAAGCCATTGAATTTTGTTCAAGTTATATGCCATCTTGTGAACCTGTGGGTCTTCCCAAGAGCAGACATGAAGGAAAATGTGAAGGTAAAGGTGTTCGAGGTGTGAGAATTCAAAGTGTTAGCAGAAAAGAAATTTACCAAGCTCATTTGTACGTCTTAAACAACATTGTTGATGTGATTCCTTACATTTCTGACCACGTTAATGAAATAAAGGCAGCAAACCCAAAAATGAGTGAAAAATGGCATCTTAATGAACATGTGAAGACCTTCTTACAATGGTTTAAGAAAAAGATTTATGCGACTCCACATGTTTCTGATGGACAAATTTGTAAGCACCAAAATATGATGTCACAAACTTGTTTCACAATCGGCAAGTATGACCGAATCGTTCAAGTAATAAACTTGGTAAGACCAAGTATCGTTCTTCCCAAAGGACTCACGACCTAGTTTAGTTGTGTGGTTTGTTGATTAGCTAAGACTTACAAACGAAATAATTGGATTATATTATGCAAAACGAAAACTAAACATGTATGCATGAATTGATCAATGGCAAAGACAAAAGATAAACACTTTCAATGGATTATATGAATGAATATGTTGTTGGGGGTCAATTTCATCTCATCCACTCTCATACATTTTAGGAATTCAACATTCAAATCATCATTGTTAATGCCACTCTCTAAAGTACCATTCTAGATGGCTTCTCCCTAATCAAATAGTTCATACAATTCCTAGCATTCCAAATGATTAGTTCATGAGTGCAGGAGCTTAACGACAACCAATATAATATTGTCAGTATAATATTGGGAGAAATTCCCCGGATCTAGACTTCCCCGTACGTGTCCGTATCGACAAAACCAATAATCATGCAATAGAATGAGTTAAACAATGCAAGCATTAAGCAAAGAGGAAAAACCCTAACTAATGATGAAAGAAAGCATAAGTCTTAGATTAAGATGCAAGCATAAATTCCATATATGAGAGCTTCAAGAGATTACATTGATTCCCCAACAAACATACAAGGTTTAGTTCACCATATTCATGGTGAACCTAGATGAACAATGAAAGAATGAAAGAATAAACCCTAAAAAGGTGAAGAGGTAGCCTGAGCATCCAAGATCCTCCTTCAAAGGGGTGGAAGAGAGAGTGTTTGCCTCGTTTCTGCCAAAGATGTCTAACCCTAGGACGTGCAAGTCCTTATATACTATTCTAGAGTTACAAAAGATTACAAAAGCCCAAGCCCAAAAAGTGCCGCTCAGCGCTATTTACCGCTCAGCGGTGGTTGCGTGACTCGTTTCTTCCCCTCAGCGGCCATTTTGCCCCTCAGCGTGACTCCCGCAACCTCCTGAGTGCCGCTCAGCGGTAAAATGCCGCTGAGCGGTGCCTTCGACTTCTCTTTTTGCACTCTTTCTTGTCTTTTCTAATGTCATCTCTCTCCTTCTTCACTCTTTTCACTAAATTCACCTCAAAACCTGCACAAAAACACTTAAATCAAGCATAAACCTGTCCAGCTCTCTTATTTATGAAAATATAGATAAACTGCATGATTTCAAGCTAGTTTTTAAGTCTAAAGGTTGCTTTTAGTATCAATATTAAGCATGAAAATAACAGTTTTTCAACTGTTATCACAACCCCAAACTTAGAACTTTGCTTGTCCTCAAGCAAACAAAATGTAACTCCATCTCCAACCAATTCATATGATGGTTTACTCATTCAAAATCCTTTTCTCAAGATAAGTAACAACTTCACTCAAACTTATGACCAAGAGTTCAATCAAGATGTGCTCATGCTTTAGTGTTCACAAAGTCATTTAAATTCCAACAAATGCTATTTTTCATGAATGATCAATCAATTAAGCATGGATGTTCATGTGTCTATGGAATATTTCCTCACTAGGTAAAGTGTTTCACTCAACACACAAGTGTATAAGAGGTAAAGTGTTTCACTCATTCACTCCACTATCACAATGTCACATGAATCAACTTTACCTTTCATTTTACCATAATCCAAAAACATTCACAAGCATGCATCATCACAAGGACTTTTCAATGGCTTATAATGTGGCTGGGCTAACAAGAAAATTGGTTTTTCTGGATCACAAAATCCTTGAGTTAAGAGAATCATAACAACACAATCATCTTATTCATTCCCAACTTTCTTTTACCTTTGCATTTGCATTGAGCTTTACTTCTTTTTCTTTTCTTTTCTTTTTCTTTGCATATTCTTACTTTTTAGCTCTTAGCTCAATGCTTTTCTTTTCATGTTTTCCTAACAACCCCAAACTTGAACATTTAACAATACCATACAAGATCTTCTACTTAACTCAAGGTAAAGATTTTCAATCAAAGGTTTCAAGTGTATGTTCAAGGCTAAGGGTTCAAAGGATATAACACAAAGTTTTCTCTTTTAGTGGGCTAACTTTATGAATTTGGCCAATAAAAAGGGTTCCAACAAATGGCCTTGATCACATGATGCAAAACAAGCAATTGATTCAATCATAGAAAACCTGGGCAAAATCATTCATGCTTTCAAAGTAATAGCATTCAATCATATCAAAAACTCTGGAGCTCAAAACCTCACATATAAGCTCATTCACATTTGACATACACATCCTGCTTAATTTCACAATCACAATCATGATATCATGCATTTGTTCACAAAGCTTGTGAATCACCTGTATAAGCATTTTAATGTGCACATCATCTCAACATCAATCAATCAATAAGCATCATCAAGCATTACTTATCAAACAATCACAGTTAATAGCAAACCATCACACAAACCAGGTTTCCAACAGAGTGCATCAAACCCTAATCTAAAAACAAAAACAAATAAGTTCAGAAAACTTAAACCACAACAGCATAATCATTTGATAGCATTCATCAGTAAATGCTATCTCAGCTCCTCATCAGTCTGAGCTGTCCTCTGTATCTTCCTCTTCCTCCTCATCTTCATCTTCATCAAATGCATCTTCCTCCTCAGCTTCATCTTCTTCCATATCTCTTGCTGAAGCTTCAGCTGCTCCAGCTCCTCCTCCATGTACTGGTTCTTCTGGCCAAGCTACAACATTATGGAATTCATCCATAGTCCACCTGTGGGCTGGAGGATTATCATACATCCCCACTATCATCTCAGCAGTGGCCACCTGCCCTCTGTGAATGGACTGCAACTGAGCACCTATAAGAGACATATACATGTCCCTCATCTGGAATGGTTCTGCTTCATGTGTATAAGCAGATGTCTGGCTCTGTGCTGGCCCTCTCTCTCTACGAGCACGGCGTGGTGGAACTGGCTGAGCTACATCCTCACCTCCACAGTACTGTCTATAATAAGCCTCATCAA
Organism: Vigna angularis; assembly: GCF_016808095.1. Lineage (NCBI taxonomy): Eukaryota > Viridiplantae > Streptophyta > Magnoliopsida > Fabales > Fabaceae > Vigna > Vigna angularis. The sequence continues at coordinate 31,207,183 of NC_068970.1, forward strand.
TAGCTTTTCTTGGCCTCTCAAATGGTGGAACAGAAGTGTCCACCCCTGCTAGCTTGCAAAGGTGAGTGATCAAAGAAGGATGTCCTAGTGGTGCTTTGTTGTTTGAGGTGTTAGCACATACACTGATTTCATCAGCTATTACCTGCCCAATATTAACATTCAAGTTTCTAATAGCACAGTAGATGAATAGTGCCCTGCTGAGAGTAATATCTGACACATGTGAACATGGCTGAATGTTGGCATGAGAAAATGCCATCCAATACTTTGCAAGAGGAGTCAAATCTGTCCTCCTAATGTTAACCACTGCGCCAGATCTATTCCTTTGGAAGTGTCCTCCAGGTATACACATTACTCTCTCAACATCCTCAAAGTCAGCACCTTCCTCCATGCTAAGAGCAAACTGACATTGCTCACCAGCCCACACAATATCCAGGAAGTTGTTGATAGAATCAGGATCAAACCTGATAGCATGGCCTCTGACATAGCCCAAATAATTCTCAGCTGGATGATCACCAATCTTCTTTGCATTGGTGTAGAATTCCTTGACCACAGCTATGTTGGCAGGTGCTGGATAAGTGGCTAGCTTTCCCCAATCATTCCCTAACACTTGCTATCCAAATTGAGGAGCAAAGTTAGGTATCATTCCAACCTTTCTCTCCATTAGAAGTCTCCTGTCCTGAACCACCCTAAAGTGCTTCTCATGTTTCCTAGAGAGGAACCTACTAGAGTGGGGTTGCTCTGGTTCCTTTTCTTTCCTCTTAGTTGCCATGGTTTTCAATCTCTTTCCTGAAGAGGATGCCATTCCTGCATTCAAAACACAAACCAAAACCACAGAACATGATGTTAATCATTAGTAAAACACAGAACATAACTCCTTTTGAAGCTACAACCACCGCTGAGGGTCAGAATTTCCCCTCAGCGCCACCAGTACCACGCAACAGACCAGAAAAATCAAATCTGGCAGAGTGCCGCTCAGCGGTAAATGCCGCTCAGCGGTGACTCTGCAGATTTTTGAAAATCTTGTTTTGAAGCTTTCCTAACTCCACCCAAATGCAATTTTCATATTTCCAGTTCATAATCATGCAGTTTAATCGGTTCAAACATCAAATATATCATCAAATCATGCATAGAAATCAAAACCCTTAAATATTCATGCTTTGACAATCACATTCAAATTCAAGAACCTAGAATGAACCAAATGCATTTTACTTACTTGGGTGGAGATGCTAGATGATATGAGAATGCTTCCAAACTAGAATGCTCTCTTCCAACCCCAAACTTTGATGGCACACTAGTGAAAAAGTGAGTGAAAGAGAGATTTTCTAAAGAGGGAAGAGTGAAAAGATGTGGAAAACCTAAGAGAATGTGTGTGGAAGTGTTTGTGCAAAGAGAAGCCAGAAAATAAACCCTAAAACGCAGCTTGGGGTATAAAAATACCCTAATGGGCTCAGGTCCCGCTAAGGGGAACTTAAGCCCATCAGCGATAGTACCGCTCAGCGGTAATTGCCGCTCAGCGGCACTTTCGTGAAGTGCTCCTCTCCTTCTTTTCTTGACCTACGTGCCTTCCCTACATGTCCCTCATAGGTTCCCTGCAATTCAATGTTAAAAATGCTTATGCAAAAACTAAAAATAAACAAACAAACAATCAACTGGGTTGCCTCCCAGGTAGCGCTTGTTTAACGTCACGAGCCTGACCCAAAATCCACCAACACCCATCAGTAGGTGTTTCAAACTTACCAGCACCCATCAGTAGGTGCAAAATTTCTTACCAACACCCATCAGTAGGTGTTACAACATAGTATCCTTCAGTAGATACTTAACCACCTAGCATCCTTCAGTAGATGCTATCTCCAACAAAATAGTTACAAAATAAAGTCCACAACTTAAAAATTACAAAACCAAAATAAAATCAAAAGTTCTTAAATCACTGGGTTGCCTCCCAGCAAGCGCTCTTTTAACGTCATTAGCTTGACCCAAACTCGAGTTCCTTCTTTTTTTTCTTCTTTCTACTGAACTTCTTCAGAAATTTGATCAAACCAGGAACCTGTTGTAGTGTCTCAATCATAGGAACTTTAATCTCCAATTTCTTGAAGATTTCCATAAAGCACTTGAACTTCTTTTCCTTCCTATGATGCTTCTTTAGATGAGGATGTGATTTTTCATATGATTTCTTCTTCTTTCCTCTCATCTTCTTTTTCTTCCTTTTTCTCTCCCTCAATTTTCTCTTTTTCTTTTCTTTTATTTTTTTCTTCCCTTTTCTTTTTCTTTTCAACTTCTTTATTTTCACACAAATCTTCTTTCTCTCTTCTCTCTCAACCACTTCGTTCTCTTTTTCTTCATCTTTATTTTTCTCACTCAACTCTTCTTTCTCTTTTCTCTCTATCTTTTCCGCATCTCCCTCTATTCTTTTCTCATCAAGAATCTTGTCACTTTCAGTGACATTGGTTTGCCCTTCCTCCTTAAGGTTAACTTCAGTATTAACCTCATCATCCAATCTCCGATTAATGTAACGAAAGTGCATCTCCATCCTTTTACATGATTCTTCAATGCTTTTCTGAGTAGAGTCGGAATTTTTCAAAAATCGTTGAAGAGTGTCCTCCAACCTATCCAAACTTCCTGATAAAAAGGGTTGTTGCTGCCATTGTTGTTGTGGTTGGTTCTCAAATTGTCCGGCAGCTTGCCAAAATTGGCTTTGATCCATGCTTGAGTGAGGTTCCCACCATTGGTTGAGATTACTTTGGTAGAATTGAGTGCCCATATAGTTAAATTCTTGACCAAATTGCATTCTGCAGACATTAGGCACAAAACTCTAGGAAATATTTGTTAGCACAAAAGATATAAAAGAAGATATATATTCAGAAGATAAAAAGATTTAAAAGATAGAATCAAATAAAACCTAATCTAAAAAAATAGAATAAAATAAAATCTAACCTAATCTAAAAGATAAAATAAAATAAAATAAAATAAAATCTAACCTAATCAAATAAAATAAAATAAAATAAAAACAGAAAAAATAAAAACAGAAAAAATAAAAACAGAAATTCAAAAAGTCAAATATAATCAATTATCACACAAATTAACCAGTTAAACCACGAGTCCCCGGCAACGGCGCCAAAAACTTGATGGACAAATTTGTAAGCACCAAAATATGATGTCACAAACTTGTTTTTCAATCGGCAAGTATGACCGAATCGTTCAAGTAATAAACTTGGTAAGACCAAGTATCGTTCTTCCCAAAGGACTCACGGCCTAGTTTAGTTGTGTGGTTTGTTGATTAGCTAAGACTTACAAACGAAATAATTGGATTATATTATGCAAGACGAAAACTAAACATGTATGCATGAATTGATCAATGGCAAAGACTAAAGATAAACACTTTCAATGGATTATATGAATGAATATGTTGTTGGGGGTCAATTTCATCTCATCCACTCTCATACATTTTAGGAATTCAACATTCAAATCATCATTGTTAATGCCACTCTCTAAAGTACCATTCTAGATGGCTTCTCCCTAATCAAATAGTTCATACAATTCCTAGCATTCCTAATGATTAGTTCATAAGTGCAGGAGCTTAACGACAACCAATATAATATTGTCAGTATAATATTGGGAGAAATTCCCCGGATCTAGACTTCCCCGTACGTGTCCGTATCGACAAAACCAATAATCATGCAATAGAATGAGTTAAACAATGCAAGCATTAAGCAAAGAGGAAAAACCCTAACTAATGATGAAAGAAAGCATAAGTCTTAGATTAAGATGCAAGCATAAATTCCATATATGAGAGCTTCAAGAGATTACATTGATTCCCCAACAAACATACAAGGTTTAGTTCACCATATTCATGGTGAACCTAGATGAACAATAATGAAAGAATGAAAGAATAAACCCTAAAAAGGTGAAGAGGTAGCCTGAGCATCCAAGATCCTCCTTCAAAGGGGTGGAAGAGAGAGTGTTTGCCTCGTTTCTGCCAAAGATGTCTAACCCTAGGACGTGCAAGTCCTTATATACTATTCTAGAGTTACAAAAGATTACAAAAGCCCAAGCCCAAAAAGTGCCGCTCAGCGCTATTTACCGCTCAGCGGTGGTTGCGTGACTCGTTTCTTCCCCTCAGCGGCCATTTTGCCCCTCAGCGTGACTCCCGCAACCTCCTGAGTGCCGCTCAGCGGTAAAATGCCGCTGAGCGGTGCCTTCGACTTCTCTTTTTGCACTCTTTCTTGTCTTTTCTAATGTCATCTCTCTCCTTCTTCACTCTTTTCACTAAATTCACCTCAAAACCTGCACAAAAACACTTAAATCAAGCATAAACCTGTCCAGCTCTCTTATTTATGAAAATATAGATAAACTGCATGATTTCAAGCTAGTTTTTAAGTCTAAAGGTTGCTTTTAGTATCAATATTAAGCATGAAAATAACAGTTTTTCAACTGTTATCAGTTTCTGAAACTTTATTGAGGTTATCTCGAGGACCGAACACGGATGTCATTACATATGGTGGGTACTATATAAACAATATTTCTTTTCAAACAAAGGTAGAAGATGACAAAAGAAGAGTTCAAAATAGTGGCGTCACACTACAAGCTGAGGCTGTGCACTTTGCTAGTTCTAAAGACAAAAATCCAATCACAACATCCATCAGTTATTTTGGAATAATACAAGAAATATGGGAAGTTGATTACGTCACTTTTAGAGTCCCAGTTTTCAAGTGTAAATGGGTTGATATAAATTCTGGTGTCATGACAAATGACCTTGGTTTCACATTGGTAAACTTGAACAAGATGAATTACACTGATGAACCATTTATCATGGCTAGTCAAGCAAGACAAATATTCTACGTAAATGATCCAGCGAATAACAAATGGTCAGCGGTTTTAGAAGGAAAAAACATGCATGGACATAATGATGACGATTCTCTTGATATACTTGAGACAACATATGTTGCATCTAGACCCACTGAAGACCTAGTTGATGATGTTGCTGATGTCATCCAGCCAATTCGTAGTGATCACAATGAAGGGATTTGGGAAAAAACAATATCTTAATAGGTTGATATTTTTGTTTTTTCTTGACTTTATATGTATGTTCATCATAATTGAATTATTACTAACCTTGTATAATTTTTCAGGTATGTCGGCCTCATACTCAGGATCGGGAAAGACCAGACGTGGTCGAGGCGTCACCCGAGTGGCAGATGTGACATTCAGACGTGTGGATGGTCAGAGGAGACATGTTGACATTGACCCCAGATCAGGTCATCCATCAGGGCCAAATGTTGATAGGTTTAGGAGTTATCTAGGTAAGTTAGCAAAAAGTCATGTCTCTATCCTTCATGCATGTTGGGATGACGTCCCAGAGGTCGACAAGAACCTCTTATGGCAAGATATTCAGGTATGTTTATACTTCATGCAATTTGTGATATACTTAACTTTCATGTTTTATTATCAATAACATGTTTTTTGTTTTTGACAGCAACATTATGTTATTCCAAACACAATACAAATTAGAAAGAATGTGTTATCGCATATAGCGATAAGATGGAGGGATTTCAAGACAAGGCTGACACGACTCTATGTCTTTGGAGACAGGCAACATGAAAATCCCTGTCATCAATATACATTCACAAAGGAGGATTGGATGCAGTTTCGTGCATCTAGAGAGTTTGAAGAATGGAAGGTATGTTTCTTAACATCTGAAAATGTATTCATTGAGTTTTTATGATTTTACACTTATTTATATACACGGTTTCACAGGGTAAAAGGTTAGCGGCCCAAGAAAGACAAAGGCTAAACGATGCACCACACTTGTTATCACGAGGTGGTTATGCAAAACTAGAAAAGAAACTTAGAAAGTCTAGAGCGGATGCCTTGGGACTTGAGTCGTCGGACTTAGCACCTACACCTGCTAGGTACGAGTTGTGGAAGGCTGCTCGGACTAAATCTGATGGGAACATGACATCTTCCTCAACTGCCTTGATCTCACAGAGAATTGTAAGTTCAAATTATAAGCAATTGTTTGATTGTGTATCTATCACAACATGTCTTCTAAGTAACGATTGTTTTGTTATGTGCAGGATGAGTTCGTTGAGCAGCAGACTCAGGGCACATTTGCTGGCCAAGGTAGGGACGACATTCTAACAACGGCCATTGGAAGGCCCGAGCACCCAGGACGTGTACATGGAGTTCCTAGGGCGATTGGTCTTCGTGACTACTTTGGCCGTACACAGAAAACACCCCATCAATGAGTCAGGAGACACTGAGGCAGATGGATCTTCAGTGGGAGGAAAGACTCAACCAAAGCATGAGATCAATGGAGCAACGATTCATGGAGCAGCTACAAGAACAAAAAGAAATACAAAGAGCGCTTGAAGAAAAGTTGCATTCCATGATGCAAGGCAACATGGGGGCCGCTGAAACTCCCACACCACCTCGATTCAACACTAGAGGATCATGCTCTGCTGTAGAACCCACTCAGTATAGCAGTCAGTATGAGCTGTTGGTTGATGGGGATCCCCCACGCATTGTGGCTGTCGGACGAGTGCTTGAGGGAGGGCAGACTATTCATGGTGTTGCCATATTACCCCAGCACGTGCGTGTGACAATTGACGAGGTTCGAGATCCCCAGGCTTAGGTGCTTGTACCCACTCCAGAAATTAACTTTGTGGGGGAGGCCATAGGATCATTTATTGCTTGGCCTAGAGCATTGATCATGTCACACATCACTACTCCACAGGTATAATGTCTTTTTCCTTAGTATTTCTATGTTTATTCTTCAAATATTTATTGATAACTCTTTGACGTAAATTCTTATCTTCAGTTCACACGTCCTCAGAAGCATCCAGTTCATGATACAATCATACATGAAGATGATGACATGGCTGAAGCGGAGGATGATCCTCTATCAAAGCTAATGACAAAATTACCCAGGTTGAAGAAAGCACCATTAGAACTATACTGGGATTTGAGAGTATTTGGTCTTCCCCCACATGTGTCAGTTTATATCACATTCTCTTATGCATTGGAGATGATTGGGGGAGACCGGATGTTGAATATTTCCATCATTCAGCTGTGGTGCATGTAAGATAGTCAATTTGGTCTTTCATATTACTTTTATTTAGATTCTTATAGTTTCTAACAACTTAACTTTGTTGTTTTAGGTACATGGACACAATCGTTGTAGACCAAGGTCGGTCTTCCATGTACGGATTTGTTGAACCTCAGACCATTCAACCGTCTGGTAACACACTTCAAAACAAACAACATTATTTGCAAACATGGATGGATGAGTCAAAAAGAGACGTATACCTTGTGTCATACATTGATGGGTAGGTTTTGTTATATGTGGCCAGTTCATTATTATAGTTTCCTTAATTAGTTAAATAGCTATTTATCCTTTATGATAGCATGCACTGGCAACTAATGGTCATCATTCCCAAAGCATGTAAAATTATATGGTTTTGTTCGTTGCATAGGAAGATGAAAAATGACTTGAGAACAATGCTTCAAGGGTAAGTGTTTCTCCAAAAATGACTTTGAATTTGATGTTCACCTTCAACTTTTATGATAAATATAGTTATATTAATTATACTTTGTGTTTTCAATCTGTACAGAGTTATTGGTAAATCACGTGGTCAACTGGTTCAAATTTTGTATCCAAAGGTTGTAAGTCATTTATAGTTCTAATTCATTTTCTATGTTATTGAATGATCTAAATTCTTAACTATTTAGTTTGTTATTTTAGTGTAACCAGCAGCTAGATTCATGGGAATGTGGCTTCTATGTGATGTGTTGGATTAAGACCATCATTCGAGCTGTCATTACAGATGACTGGAATGAGGTAATGATGTATACCTTGAATACATTACAAATCAAATTCATCTTCAAACATATATGAAACCATAACGAATTTTTCTTGAATTTTGCAATGCTTCAAGAGTACATTGCCTATATCAGAGGACACAATTAGACAGATAAGGCAGTAGTGGACCGCTTATCTTCTGCAAAGATGGAGTTAGGAATAGTTTTATTTGTGGTTGAACATTGCTTAGTTTTAGTTTAAGTTTTATCTTGATAGTTTTGGTAGTGGATTATATTTTACATTAAGTAGAACTTTGTTTATATGAAACGCATATATATATTATTGCAAAATTGTTCTGGGACAATTTTATGTTTTTCAGGTGTGGTTTTATTGCAAAAATAAATTAATTTTTTTAAAAAAAATGCCCAGTAGACGTCGGTTAGTGCACTATCGGACGTCTATAGACGTCTGGTAGTGCACACACCGACGTCCAACCCCACCCCTAGCACAAAACAATTCAGGCATGTGGTCGTTGGGTGACACACCTCAGACGTCTGCATAGACGTCGGGGGAGGAGGATGATAACAGTTGAAAAACTCTTATTTTTATGCTTAAAATTGATACTAAAAGCAACCTTTAAGACTTAGAAACTAGCTTGAACTCACATTTTTTCTTTAGTTTTGTGAATAAGAGAGTTAAAGGTGAATTTAATGGTTTTGTGCAGGATTCCCTTGATTTTGTAGGCTAATTGAATGATTTGAAAGAAGAATTGAAGTACTAAATGATTGGAGTGCAGAAAAGTCAACCAGAAACCAGAAAAGTCAACTAGTCAACCAGAAAAGTCAACAAGTCAACCAGAATGCTGAAAAATCAACCAGAACGCAGAAAAAGTGTGACCGAGTGGCGTTGAGCGGTAATTTGGTGCTGAGCGGCAGTTTTCAGGTGCTGATATCACCGTTGAGGAGACAAACAACAGTTGGGGTGCAAAATGGATCATGCGCTAGTACCGCTCAACGGTAAAATAGCGCTGAGCGCCATTGGAATGGGCTTGGACCGGTTTTTTGTTACTTTTATGGGCTTGGGCCTAATTTTCTGTATTTTTTAGAATAGTATATAAGCTTTAGGACGTCCTAGGGTTTGTATCTTTGGCTGGAGAAGACGCAAAACACACTTTTCACCCCTTGGGGTTAGAATTGGAGATGGTGAGGCTCTCCTCTTCTCTTTCTAGGGTTTTTCTATCTCTTCCATTCTTTCATTATTCTTCATCTAGTTTCACCATGAATATGGTGAACTAAACCTTGTATTGTTGTTGGGGAATCAATGTAGTCTTGTGAAACTCTCATATATGGAATTTGTGTTTTAACATCTTATTTTAAGATACATGCTTTCTTTCATCATTAGTTAGGGTTTTTCCTCCTTGCTTAAAGCTTGCATTGTTTAACTCATTTAATGCCATGATTATTGATTTTGTCGATATGGGAACGTACGGGGAAATCTAGGTCTGGGGAATTTCTCCCAAAAGCATATTGCCTAGACATAGGAATATGAGGGTTGGTTGCCGTTAAGCTTCTGCACTTCAGAATTAATTATTAGGGATGCTAGGAATTGTATGAACTCGTAATTAAGGATAGGCCATCTTGCAAGGTGATTTAGAGAGTAGCATTAACATTGATGAAAAGAATGATGAATTCCTAAAGTATATGAGAGTGGATAAGATGAAATTGATAACCCCAACAACATACTCATCCATCTAATTCATTACGTGTTTGTTTTACTCTTTTTGCCATTGATCAAATTCATGCATACATGTTTCATTACTGTCTTTTGCATTAAAAACCTACAATCAATCGTTCACAAGTCTTAAATAATCAACAAATGATATGACTAACTAGGCCGTGAGTCCTTTGGGAAAACGATATTTGGTCTTACCGAGTTTATTACTTGATACGATTCGGTTACACTTGCCGAGGGTTAAACAAGTTTGTGGTGCCGTTTTCGGTGTTCATAAATTTGTCATCAAGTTTTTGACGCTGTTGCCAAGGACTCGTGGTTTAACTAGTTTATTTGTGTGATTATTGATTATCTTTGACTTGTTTTTGAATTTTAAATTTAAATTTTGAATTTTTGTTTTCTGTTTTTATTTTCTATTTTTATTTTCTTTTTTTCTTTTTTGGTTATTATTTTATTTTATTTTATTTTTTCAGTTATTTTATTTTATTTTATTTTATTTTCTATTTTTTCGGTTTTTATTTTATTTTCTGTTTTTATTTTTCTGTTTTATGTTTTTATTCTATCTTCTTATCTCTTATATTATTTCTTCTATATATTTTTGTGCTAACAAATTTTTCTAAGGATTTGTTTTCTTGTGTATGCAGGAGGCAATTCGAACTAGAAGCAAGAAAACCTCGGAACCTCTTCTTGAAGGTTTAGACAATAGTAGACGGAGGAGAAGAATCCGTACATCTAGGGAACTTTTTCCTCCTCCGGAAATCCTTTTATAACCTTCACCACAAGGTTCTTACCATAGCACTGAGGAGATGGAGAATAATAATGTCAGACGGACTCTTGCAGATTACACTAATGTGGTTGGCCCTCAACATTTTAACAGCATAGCAAGATCGAGGGTCAATGCAGCCAACATGGAGGTGAAACCGGCGTTGATCCAGCTGGTTAAGAATAATCAATTTAATGGGTTGTCTCATGAAAGCCCATTTGAGTACCTCACAACCTTTAATGAAATTTGCAATACAGTGAAGATAAATGGGGTGCCTAACGAAGCAATCAAACTTATCCTCTTTCCATTCTCATTAGGAGGCAACGCTAAGCTTTGGTTGAACTCTTTTTCAGAAGGGAGCTTTACAGAGTGGGAAGCTGTGGTGACAAAGTTCTTGAACAAATACTTCCCACAATCCAAGGTAAACAAAGGAAAGCAAGAGATCTCATCTTTCAGGCAAGGCATGGAAGCATCGCTAGGTCATGCATGGACAGATACAAAAGCCTATTAAGAAAGACTCCCACGCATGGATTTGATGAAGTAAAAGTAGTCCTAATCTTCCTTGGAGGTCTTGGTTCACAAACCAAGATGATGCTTGACGCCTCAGCTGGAGGGAATATCAAATGGAAGACTCTAGAAGCCACAGAAATAATTGAAAACATGGCTACTAATGATAATGAGCTAAACAGTGAAAGAGGAGCTCCTATTCAACAAAAAAAGAGTTCTACAGTTGCAATCCAATGATGCCTTGCTAGCTCAGAACAAGATACTAACTCAACAATTGGAGAATCTCACAAAGATACTTGCACAATTACCAAAAGAGTTAAAGATTGTTGCACAGGTTCAACCACAGATGTGTGAATTATGTGGTGGTGACCATATCAATGGTCAATGCGCCTTTCCAATGGAAGCTTTAGAGGATTAATTTCATGGCCAATCAATTTCCATACTATCAGGGGAACTTCAATCAAGGGTGGAAACCACACCCAAGTATTGGTCAAGGACAAAGTGGGCAAGTTGGACAATCAGGGAAATTTCACAAGCAACAACAACAACCAACCTTATGGCAACAAATGTCTACACTTAATGAAAGATCAATAAGGATGGAAGAAACTCTTCAGCAATTCATACAGGCAGCTGAATCCACTCAAAAGAACACTTAAGCTGCTATTAAGAACTTGGAGATTCAAATGGGTCAAATTACTAAGCAATTGGAAGAAAGGACTGACAAGAATTGTAGGGCTAATACTGAGGTTAACCCCAGGGAAGAGTGTAAAGTGCTAGTGAATGTAAATGTTGAAAAAGTTGAGTTGGAAAAAGAAGAGAGAAAAGAGAGAGAAGAGAAAATTTGTGTGAAGATTGAGAAAGTGAGTAAAAAAAGAAAAGAAAAAAAGAAAGTGAGAGAAAAGAGAAAGAGGACGAGAGGAAGAGAGAGAGAATCATATGAAAAACCCTTTCGTCTTCCAAAGAAGTATCATAGGAAGGAAAAGAAATTTAAGTGCTTAATGGAAATCTTCAAGAAATTGGAGATTAAAGTTCCTATGATTGAGACATTGCAACAGGTTCCTGGTTTGATCAAATTTCTGAAGAAGTTCAGTAGAAAGAAGAAAAAGAAGATGGAACATGAGCTTTATTGGGTCAAGCTAGTGACGTTAAAAGAGCGCTTGCTGGGAGGCAACCCAGTGATTTAAGAACTTTTAATTTTTGTTTTGGTGATGTAATTTTGAACTTTTGGGTATTTTTGTTTTTGTTATAAGTTTGTTACAGGGTTTACATCTACTGATGGATGTTAGGCGGAAGAGTATCTACTGAAGGATACTATGTTTGTATACACCTACTGATGGGTGTTGGTAAGAAAGATTTGCATCTACTGAAGGGTTCTGGAGGATTTTGGCTCAGGCTCGTGACGTTAAACAAGCGCTACCTGGGAGGCAACCCAGTTGATTGATTTTATTTGTATTGTTTGTTTTGATTCTGCTTTAGTTGCATGATAGGGATTGAATGTTTGAGTGATCTGAGACCTTAATTGCAGGGAGGAAGTGAGGGGTATGAGTAGAAGGCACCTAGGTCAAGCTAGGAAGAAGAAAAGCACAACACGAAAGTGCCGCTGAGCGGCAAATTGCAGCTGAGCGGTGGTATCGTAAAATGGGTATAGGTTGCCCATTAGTGGAACCTGAACCCATTAGGGTATTTTTATACCCTAAGTCACGCTTTGGCCTCTATTTTTAGATTCTTCTCTGCACACACACTCCTAAACACTTTTCCAAAGGTTCTCTACATTTTTCCCTTCATTCTTCTTTAAGAAAATCTCCCTTCCACTCACTTTCTCACTAGTTTTTCATCTAAGTTTGGGTTGGGAGAGAGCATCATTGTTGGGGCTGAGTTTATCAAAACACTAGAGCAGGATTTGTTTTATCATTCACTTTTGTTTTTAGAATAGGGTTTGATGTACTCAATTGGAAACTTTGTCTGTTATGATGGTTTGCTTATGATTATTGTTTGATAAGTAATGCCTGATGATTTTTGGATCTTGATTGATGATTGAGACTGTGCACATTATATGCTTATACAGGTGGTTCACAAGCATTGTGAACAAATGCAAGATGTTGTGATTGTGATTATGATTCTAAGCAGCATGTTATATGTGGAATGTGAATGAGCTTATGTGTGAGGTTTTGAGCTCCAGAGTTGTTATTGTTGAATACTTGATAACAGTTGAAAAACTGTTATTTTCATGCTTAATATTGATACTAAAAGCAACCTTTAGACTTAAAAACTAGCTTGAAATCATGCAGTTTATCTATATTTTCATAAATAAGAGAGCTGGACAGGTTTATGCTTGATTTAAGTGTTTTTGTGCAGGTTTTGAGGTGAATTTAGTGAAAAGAGTGAAGAAGGAGAGAGATGACATTAGAAAAGACAAGAAAGAGTGCAAAACGAGAAGTCGAAGGCACCGCTCAGCGGCATTTTACCGCTGAGCGGCACTCAGGAGGTTGCGGGAGTCACGCTGAGGGGCAAAATGGCCGCTGAGGGGAAGAAACGAGTCACGCAACCACCGCTGAGCGGTAAATAGCGCTGAGCGGCACTTTTTGGGCTTGGGCTTTTGTAATCTTTTGTAACTCTAGAATAGTATATAAGGACTTGCACGTCCTAGGGTTAGACATCTTTGGCAGAAACGAGGCAAACACTCTCTCTTCCACCCCTTTGAAGGAGGATCTTGGATGCTCAGGCTACCTCTTCACCTTTATTGGGTTTATTCTTTCATTCTTTCATTATTGTTCATCTAGGTTCACCATGAATATGGTGAACTAAACCTTGTATGTTTGTTGGGGAATCAATGTAATCTCTTGAAGCTCTCATATATGGAATTTATGCTTGCATCTTAATCTAAGACTTATGCTTTCTTTCATCATTAGTTAGGGTTTTTCCTCTTTGCTTAATGCTTGCATTGTTTAACTCATTCTATTGCATGATTATTGGTTTTGTCGATACGGACACGTACGGGGAAGTCTAGATCCGGGGAATTTCTCCCAATATTATACTGACAATATTATATTGGTTGTCGTTAAGCTCCTGCACTTATGAACTAATCATTAGGAATGCTAGGAATTGTATGAACTATTTGATTAGGGAGAAGCCATCTAGAATGGTACTTTAGAGAGTGGCATTAACAATGATGATTTGAATGTTGAATTCCTAAAATGTATGAGAGTGGATGAGATGAAATTGACCCCCAACAACATATTCATTCATATAATCCATTGAAAGTGTTTATCTTTAGTCTTTGCCATTGATCAATTCATGCATACATGTTTAGTTTTTGTCTTGCATAATATAATCCAATTATTTCGTTTGTAAGTCTTAGCTAATCAACAAACCACACAACTAAACTAGGCCGTGAGTCCTTTGGGAAGAACGATACTTGGTCTTACCAAGTTTATTACTTGAACGATTCGGTCATACTTGCCGATTGAAAAACAAGTTTGTGACATCATATTTTGGTGCTTACAAATTTGTCCATCAAGTTTTTGGCGCCGTTGCCGGGGACTCGTGGTTTAACTGGTTAATTTGTGTGATTATTGATTATCTTTGACTTTTTGAATTTCTGTTTTTATTTTTATTTTTTTTTTTTATTTTATTTTATTTTATATTATTTTATTTTATTTGATTAGGTTAGATTTTATTTTATTTTATTTTATTTTATCTTTTAGATTAGGTTAGATTTTATTTTATTCTATTTTTTTAGATTAGGTTTTATTTGATTCTATCTTTTAAATCTTTTTATCTTCTGAATATATATCTTCTTCTATATCTTTTGTGCTAACAAATATTTCCTAGAATTTTGTGCCTAATGTCTGCAGAATGCAATTTGGTCAAGAATTTAACTATATGGGCACTCAATTCTACCAAAGTAATCTCAACCAATGGTGGGAACCTCACTCAAGCATGGATCAAAGCCAATTTTGGCAAGCTGCCGGACAATTTGAGAACCAACCACAACAACAATGGCAGCAACAACCCTTTTTATCAGGAAGTTTGGATAGGTTGGAGGACACCCTTCAACGATTTTTGAAAAATTCCGACTCTACTCAGAAAAGCATTGAAGAATCATGTAAAAGGATGGAGATGCACTTTCGTTACATTAATCAGAGATTGGATGATGAGGTTAATACTGAAGTTAGCCTTAAGGAGGAAGGGCAAACCAATGTCACTGAAAGTGACAAGATTCTTGATGAGAAAAGAATAGAGGGAGATGCGGGAAAGATAGAGAGAAAAGAGAAAGAAGAGTTGAGTGAGAAAAATAAAGATGAAGAAAAAGAGAACGAAGTGGTTGAGAGAGAAGAGAGAAAGAAGATTTGTGTGAAAATAAAGAAGTTGAAAAGAAAAAGAAAAGGGAAGAAAAAAATAAAAGAAAAGAAAAAGAGAAAATTGAGGGAGAGAAAAAGGAAGAAAAAGAAGATGAGAGGAAAGAAGAAGAAATCATATGAAAAATCACATCCTCATCTAAAGAAGCATCATAGGAAGGAAAAGAAGTTCAAGTGCTTTATGGAAATCTTCAAGAAATTGGAGATTAAAGTTCCTATGATTGAGACACTACAACAGGTTCCTGGTTTGATCAAATTTCTGAAGAAGTTCAGTAGAAAGAAGAAAAAAAAGAAGGAACTCGAGTTTGGGTCAAGCTAATGACGTTAAAAGAGCGCTTGCTGGGAGGCAACCCAGTGATTTAAGAACTTTTGATTTTATTTTGGTTTTGTAATTTTTAAGTTGTGGACTTTATTTTGTAACTATTTTGTTGGAGATAGCATCTACTGAAGGATGCTAGGTGGTTAAGTATCTACTGAAGGATACTATGTTGTAACACCTACTGATGGGTGTTGGTAAGAAATTTTGCACCTACTGATGGGTGCTGGTAAGTTTGAAACACCTACTGATGGGTGTTGGTGGATTTTGGGTCAGGCTCGTGACGTTAAACAAGCGCTACCTGGGAGGCAACCCAGTTGATTGTTTGTTTGTTTATTTTTAGTTTTTGCATAAGCATTTTTAACATTGAATTGCAGGGAACCTATGAGGGACATGTAGGGAAGGCACGTAGGTCAAGAAAAGAAGGAGAGGAGCACTTCACGAAAGTGCCGCTGAGCGGTACTATCGCTGATGGGCTTAAGTTCCCCTTAGCGGGACCTGAGCCCATTAGGGTATTTTTATACCCCAAGCTGTGTTTTAGGGTTTATTTTCTGGCTTCTCTCTGCACAAACACTTCCACACACATTCTCTTAGGTTTTCCACATCTTTTCACTCTTCCCTCTTTAGAAAATCTCTCTTTCACTCACTTTTTCACTAGTGTGCCATCAAAGTTTGGGGTTGGAAGAGAGCATTCTAGTTTGGAAGCATTCTCATATCATCTAGCATCTCCACCCAAGTAAGTAAAATGCATTTGGTTCATTCTAGGTTCTTGAATTTGAATGTGATTGTCAAAGCATGAATATTTAAGGGTTTTGATTTCTATGCATGATTTGATGATATATTTGATGTTTGAACCGATTAAACTGCATGATTATGAACTAGAAATATGAAAATTGCATTTGGGTGGAGTTAGGAAAGCTTCAAAACAAGATTTTCAAAAATCTGCAGAGTCACCGCTGAGCGGCATTTACCGCTGAGCGGCACTCTGCCAGATTTGATTTTTCTGGTCTGTTGCGTGGTACTGGTGGCGCTGAGGGGAAATTTTGACCCTCAGCGGTGGTTTAGCTTCGAAAGGAGTTGTGTTCTATGTTTTACTAATGATTAACATCATGTTTTGTGGTTTTGGTTTGTGTTTTGAATGCAGGAATGACATCCTCTTCAGGAAAGAGATTGAAAACCATGGCAACTAAGAGGAAAGAAAAGGAACCAGAGCAACCCCACTCTAGCAGGTTCCTCTCTAGGAAACATGAGAAGCACTTTAGGGTGGTTCAGGACAGGAGACTTCTAATGGAGAGAAAGGTTGGAATGATACCTAACTTTGCTCCTCAATTTGGAGAGCAAGTGTTAGGGAATGATTGGGGAAAGCTAGCCACTTATCCAGCACCTGCCAACATAGCTGTGGTCAAGGAATTCTACACCAATGCAAAGAAGATTGGTGATCATCCAGCTGAGAATTATTTGGGCTATGTCAGAGGCCATGCTATCAGGTTTGATCCTGATTCTATCAACAACTTCCTGGATACTGTGTGGGCTGGTGAGCAATGTCAGTTTGCTCTTAGCATGGAGGAAGGTGCTGACTTTGAGGATGTTGAGAGAGTAATGTGTATACCTGGAGGACACTTCCAAAGGAATAGATCTGGCGCAGTGGTTAACATTAGGAGGACAGATTTGACTCCTCTTGCAAAGTATTGGATGGCATTTTCTCATGCCAACATTCAGCCATGTTCACATGTGTCAGATATTACTCTCAGTAGGGCACTATTCATCTACTGTGCTATCAGAAACTTGAATGTTAATATTGGGCAGGTAATAGCTGATGAAATCAGTGTATGTGCTAACACCTCAAACAACAAAGCACCACTAGGACATCCTTCTTTGATCACTCACCTCTGCAAGCTAGCAGGGGTGGACACTTCTGTTCCACCATTTGAGAGGCCAAGAAAAGCTATTGATGAGGCTTATTATAGACAGTACTGTGGAGGTGAGGATGCAGCTCAGCCAGTTCCACCACGCCGTGCTCGTAGAGAGAGAGGGCCAGCACAGAGCCAGACATCTGCTGATACACATGAAGCAGAACCATTTCAGATGAGGGATATGTATATGTCTCTTATAGGTGCTCAGTTGCAGTCCATTCATAGAGGGCAGGTGGCCACTGCTGAGATGATAGTGGGGATGTATGATACACTTCCAGCCCACAGGTGGACTATGGATGAATTCCATAATGTAGTAGCTTGGCTAGAAGAACCGGTACATGGAGGAGGAGCTGGAGCAGCTGAAGCTTCAGCTAGAGATATGGAAGAAGACGAAGCTGAGGAGGAGGATGCATTTGATGATGATGAAGATGAGGAGGAAGAGGAAGATACAGAGGACAGCTCAGACTGATGAGGAGCTGAGATAGCATTTACTGATGAATGCTATCATATGATTATGCTTTTATGGTTTAAGTTTTCTGAACTTATTTGTTTTTGTTTTTAGATTAGGGTTTGATGTACTCTATTGAAAACCTGGTTTGTTATGATGGTTTGCTATTAACTGTGATTGTGTGATAAGTACTGCTTGATGATGCTTATTGATTGATTGATGTTGAGATAGATGTGCACATTAAAATGCTTATACAGGTGATTCACAAGCTTTGTGAACAAATGCATGATATCATGATTGTGATTGTGAGATTAAGCAGGATGTGTATGTCAAATGTGAATGAGCTTACATGTGAGGTTTTGAGCTCCAGAGTTTTTGGTATGATTGAATGCTATTACTTTGAAAGCATGAATGATTTTGCCCAGGTTTTCTATGATTGAATCAATTGCTTGTTTTGCATCATGTGATCAAGGCCATTTGTTGGAACCCTTTTTATTGGCCAAATTCATAAAGTTAGCCTACTAAAAGAGAACACGTTGTGTTCTATCCTTTGAACCCTTAGCATTGAACATACACTTGAAACCTTTGATTGAAAATCTTTACCTTGAGTTAAGTAGAAGATCTTGTATGGTATTGTTAAATGTTCAAGTTTGGGGTTGTTAGGAAAACATGAAAAGAAAAGCATTGAGCTAAGAGCTAAAAAGTAAGAATATGCAAAGAAAAAGAAAAGAAAAGAAAAAGAAGTAAAGCTCAATGCAAATGCAAAGGTAAAAGAAAGTTGGGAATGAATAAGATGATTGTGTTGTTATGATTCTCTTAACTCAAGGATTTTGTGATCCAGAAAAACCAATTTTCTTGTTAGCCCAGCCACATTATAAGCCATTGAAAAGTCCTTGTGATGATGCATGCTTGTGAATGTTTTTGGATTATGGTAAAATGAAAGGCAAAGTTGATTCATGTGACATTGTGATAGTGGAGTGAATGAGTGAAACACTTTACCTCTTATACACTTGTGTGTTGAGTGAAACACTTTACCTAGTGAGGAAATATTCCATAGACACATGAACATCCATGCTTAATTGATTGATCATTCATGAAAAATAGCATTTGTTGGAATTTAAATGACTTTGTGAACACTAAAGCATGAGCACATCTTGATTGAACTCTTGGTCATAAGTTTGAGTGAAGTTGTTACTTATCTTGAGAAAAGGATTGTGAATGAGTAAACCATCATATGAATTGGTTGGAGATGGAGTTACATTTTGTTTGCTTGAGGACAAGCAAAGTTCTAAGTTTGGGGTTGTGATAACAGTTGAAAAACTGTTATTTTCATGCTTAATATTGATACTAAAAGCAACCTTTAGACTTAAAAACTAGCTTGAAATCATGCAGTTTATCTATATTTTCATAAATAAGAGAGCTGGACAGGTTTATGCTTGATTTAAGTGTTTTTGTGCAGGTTTTGAGGTGAATTTAGTGAAAAGAGTGAAGAAGGAGAGAGATGACATTAGAAAAGACAAGAAAGAGTGCAAAAAGAGAAGTCGAAGGCACCGCTCAGCGGCATTTTACCGCTGAGCGGCACTCAGGAGGTTGCGGGAGTCACGCTGAGGGGCAAAATGGCCGCTGAGGGGAAGAAACGAGTCACGCAACCACCGCTGAGCGGTAAATAGCGCTGAGCGGCACTTTTTGGGCTTGGGCTTTTGTAATCTTTTGTAACTCTAGAATAGTATATAAGGACTTGCACGTCCTAGGGTTAGACATCTTTGGCAGAAACGAGGCAAACACTCTCTCTTCCACCCCTTTGAAGGAGGATCTTGGATGCTCAGGCTACCTCTTCACCTTTATTGGGTTTATTCTTTCATTCTTTCATTATTGTTCATCTAGGTTCACCATGAATATGGTGAACTAAACCTTGTATGTTTGTTGGGGAATCAATGTAATCTCTTGAAGCTCTCATATATGGAATTTATGCTTGCATCTTAATCTAAGACTTATGCTTTCTTTCATCATTAGTTAGGGTTTTTCCTCTTTGCTTAATGCTTGCATTGTTTAACTCATTCTATTGCATGATTATTGGTTTTGTCGATACGGACACGTACGGGGAAGTCTAGATCCGGGGAATTTCTCCCAATATTATACTGACAATATTATATTGGTTGTCGTTAAGCTCCTGCACTTATGAACTAATCATTAGGAATGCTAGGAATTGTATGAACTATTTGATTAGGGAGAAGCCATCTAGAATGGTACTTTAGAGAGTGGCATTAACAATAATGATTTGAATGTTGAATTCCTAAAATGTATGAGAGTGGATGAGATGAAATTGACCCCCAACAACATATTCATTCATATAATCCATTAAAAGTGTTTATCTTTAGTCTTTGCCATTGATCAATTCATGCATACATGTTTAGTTTTCGTCTTGCATAATATAATCCAATTATTTCGTTTGTAAGTCTTAGCTAATCAACAAACCACACAACTAAACTAGGCCGTGAGTCCTTTGGGAAGAACGATACTTGGTCTTACCAAGTTTATTACTTGAACGATTCGGTCATACTTGCCGATTGAAAAACAAGTTTGTGACATCATATTTTGGTGCTTACAAATTTGACCATCAATACTATTACTGTGAAAGCATGAATGACTTTGCCCAGGTTTTCTATGATTGAATTACTTGCTTGTTTGCATCATATGATCAAGGCCATTTGTTGGTAACCCTTTTATTAGCCAAATGCATGACTTTAGCCCCACAAAAGAGAGCACTATGTGTTCTATCCTTTGAACCCTTAGCCTTGAACATGATTTGAAAACCCTTTTTGAAAAGCTTTACCTTGAGTTAAGATGAAAATATTCTGTGGTATTGATAAATGTTCAAGTTTGGAGTTGTTGGAAAATAGAAAGGGAAAATAAAAATCATTAAGTTAAAAGTTAAGCATGTGAAAAGAAAAAGAAAAAGGAAAGAAAAGAAAAAGAAAAGCAAAGCTCAATGCAAAAGAAAGTTGGGAATAATCAAGAATGGTTGTGTTTAGATGATTCTCTTAACTCAAGGGTTTTGTGATCCAGAAAAACCAATTGTTATTGTTAGCCCAGCCACATTATAAGCCATTGAAAATTCCTTGTGATGATGTGTGCTTGTAAGTGTTTTTGATTATGGTTAAATGAAAGGCAAAGTTGATTCATGTGACATTGTAATAGTAGAGTGAATGAGTGAATATCTCCTATACACTTGTGTGTTTGAGTGAAACACTTTATCTAGTGAGGATAGATTCCATGAACACATAAGAACATCTTTGCTTAGTTAATTGATCATTCAAGAAAATAGCATTTGTTGGATAGTATGTGTTTGAGTGATCACTAAAAGCATGTGCACATCTTGATTGAAGTCTTGATGATGAGCTAAATTGAGTATTTACTTGTCTTGAAAGAAGGATTTTGGAATGTGGTGAACCATTGTATGGATTGGTGGAAAATTGAGTTACATCTTATTTGCTTGAGGACAAGAAAAGTTCTAAGTTTGGGCTTGTGATAATAGTTGAAAAACTGTTATATATATGCTTAAAATTGATACTAAAAGCAACCTTTAAGACTTAGAAATTAGCTTGAACTCACATTTTTTCTTTAGTTTTGTGAATAAGAGAGTTAAAGGTGAATTTAATGGTTTTGTGCAATATTCCCTTGATTTTGTAGGCTAATTGAATGATTTGAAAGAAGAATTAAAGTACTGAATGATTGGAGTGTTGAAAAGTCAACCAGAAACCAGAAAAGTCAACCAGTCAACTAGAAAAGTCAACAAGTCAACCAGAATATTGAAAAATCAACCAGAACGTAGAAAAAGTGTGACCGAGTGGCGCTGAGCGGTAATTTGGCGCTGAGCGACAGTTTTCAGGTGCCGAAATCACCGCTTAGGGGCAAAACAGCAGCTGGGGGCAAAATGGATCATGCGCTAGTACCGCTCAACGGTAAAATAGCGCTGAGCCCCCATTGTAATGGGCTTGGACCGGTTTTTTGTTACTTTTATGGGCTTGGGCCTAATTTTCTGTAATTTTTAGAATAGTATATAAGCTTTAGGACGTCCTAGGGTTTGTATCTTTGGTTGGAGAAGACGCAAAACACACTTTTCACCCCTTGGGGGTAGAATTGGAGATGGTGACGACGCTCCTCTTCTCTTTCTAGGGTTTTTCTATCTCTTCCATTCTTTCATTATTGTTCATCTAGTTTCACCATGAATATGGTGAACTAAACCTTGTATTGTTGTTGGGGAATCAATGTAGTCTTGAGAAACTCTCATACATGGAATTTGTGTTTTAACATCTTATTTTAAGATACATGCTTTCTTTCATCATTAGTTAGGGTTTTTCCTCCTTGCTTAAAGCTTTCATTGTTTAACTCATTCAATGCCATGATTATTGATTTTGTCGTTATGAGAACGTATGGGGAAATCTAGATCCGGGGAATTTCTCCCAAAAGCATATTTCCTAGACATAGGAATATGAGGGTTGGTTGCCGTTAAGCTTCTACACTTCAGAATTAATTATTAGGGATGCTAGGAATTGTATGAACTCGTAATTAAGGATAGGCCTTCTTGCAAGGTGATTTAGAGAGTGGCATTAACATTGATGAAAAGAATGATGAATTCCTAAAGTATATGAGAGTGGATAAGATGAAATTGATAACCCCAACAACATACTCATCCATCTAATTCATTACGTGTTTATTTTACTCTTTTTGCCATTGATCAAATTCATGCATACATGTTTAATTACTGTCTTTTGCATTAAAAACCTACAATCAATCGTTCACAAGTCTTAAATAATCAACAAATCATATGACTAACTAGGCCGTGAGTCCTTTGGGAAAACGATACTTGGTCTTACCGAGTTTATTACTTGATACGATTCGGTTACACTTGCCGAGGGTTAAACAAGTTTGTGGCGCCGTTTTCGGTGTTCATAAATTTGTCATCAGAGGAGACGGATGTTTATGGGGACGTTAGACGGGGGCACGTTGGACGTCTATATGGACGTCCGAGGGTGTACACCAGACGTTTGGATAGGCGTCGGGCCTGACACATCGGACGTCTATACACACGTCCGATGTGGACTCCCCCGACCTTTGAGTAACGTCACCCACAAAGACGTCGGGGGAAGGTCGGACGTCAAAAAGCCAAAAGAATGGACGTCTAAAGCCCTTTCTGCACTAGTGTGCAAGTGAAGAAAAAGAGAAGGTTATGCTTCATTGTTTAAATAAGGACATTCAAGATAACCAAGAGGAGAGAGTAAAAGAAGAACATGAGAGGAAAGAAAAAGAGGAGAAAGCAAACAAAGAAAAAGAAGAAATTGTGAGAGAAAAGGAGAAGGCAAATGTCCTAATCACAAAGGAAGTGTTATTGCAGGCACCTTCCCCTCCCATCATTCAACTGGATCCAAGCTATGACAGGGGAGTTTTTCCATCCTTCCACTTTTCTCCAAATATTAAGCTTTCTTCTTTTCCTAAAAACTTTTGTGAAAATATCCCATCTTTCTCATCTCTTATTACCACTTCTTCACACACCATTTCCAACCCACATCTTGATTTAATGTATTCTTTTTTACACTTAACTCAAGACAAAAATAAAAGTTTTTCTAAAAAAGGATTTTTAGTTTTCCTTAAAAAAATAAATCAAATTTCATAGACCCATTCTTTCAATATTCCTTTTCCATATACATTGTTTGGTAAACATCAATTTATTCACAAAATGTTTGATGTTTTTTGTAGGTTAACATTTGATCCAGGAGGAGTTCCTTTGGTTTATACACAAAATAAGTCACTAATCTCTCTTTGTTGCAGGTTTTTCAAGATTCGAGGTCGAATCCTCTCCAACCTGGGGGGATGATATGATCATAGATGGGGGCAACAATGAAGAGTTTTCGAAGTGACAGCAAGCATAAAAAGAGTAGAATAGATTTCATAGGCTTGTATTTGCCTCTTTGTTTCTTTTCGTTAGTTCTAGTTGAATAAACGCTTATAAACCTTTCTTTTCGTTTAAGCACAAGCAATGTGGGACTTTCCATGGCTTGGTCTTAAAAGAAAAGAAGAGAAAGAAGGCGTCTTAGCTTGTAGCGCAAGGTAGCATAGCTAGCTTTTATGTTTTGAACTTTAGGAGAACTAGATGGCTTATAAACCCTTTTGGATTGAGAGAATTAAGCAATGTGGGACTCCAAGCACCAAGGAGAAGTGTTGCAGCTGCTGGCTGGCCTTGAGACTTATAAGTCCCACATCTCTTAATTCCATTCTCCAAACTCACTCCAAGGGCTATATAAGAAGGTTAAGGGGTCTCCTTTGTAGCAACCTTACCTTGAATCAATTGAATTTTGAGTTGATTTGCACTTTTGCAATCTTCTTTGAGATAGTATTCTGTCTCCAAAGTCCCTATTTTGGGCAGACCTTATCTTGCTCAAGCAAGTGGCGGTCCTCCTTTGATGCTATCTAGGAGCTTCCTTCAAGTGGTGCATCTTCAAATCATAAGTTTCATCTTCCTTAATCTCTTCCATTTTTAATTTCTTTCCCATTCTCTTAAATGTCATTTAGTATATTCTCTCTAGGTATGCACTTCCCCATCATTAAGTTCCTTAGCCATATTTGGAAAACTTTATGGGAAAAGTTAGGAACTAAACTTCTATTTTCTACCACATGTCACCCATAAACTGATGGGCAAACTAAAGTAGTAAATAGATCTCTATGTACTTTGTTAAGGGTAATATTAAGAGGTAATAATAAAAGTTGGGATGATCATCTACCTCATATTGAATTTTCTTATAATAGAGTAGTTCACAAGACTACTAATCTTTCTCCTTTTGAGGTTGTTTATGGTTTTAACCCTTTACACCTCTTGATTTACTACCTCTTCCAGAATCATCTTCTTTTCTTCGTAAAGAAGGTGTATCTAAACTTAGTCCAAGAGGAGATGGTCCTTTCAAAGTGGTCAAAAAGATAAATGATAATGCATACATATTAGACCTTCCTGAAAGTTATGGTGTTAGTCCTACTTTTAACATCTGCGATTTAATTCCTTTCACAAGAGATGATCAACAGGATGAAGCAAATCTGAGGACAGATCCTTTTCAAGAGGGAGGGTCTGATGGAAGATCGTCAAGAAATAACATTGGACCTCTTACTAGAGCCATGGCTAGGAAGATTCAAGAAGAAGAAGGATCACCTAACATTTTAATTCGATGGAAGGTTACTTATAAAAATCCTTCTTCTCTTAACTAAAGCACTTATACTTTGTTTTGTAGGGACTAATAAAGCTTGGAGACCATGATTAAGTCATCCAAGAAGTTAAATCAATAAAGGAAAGCAAAGGAGCCAAAAAGGGAGGTGCTTGCGGAATGGGAAAGGCACCAAAATTTTTCACGTGACTTGGCTGACTTGGAATGAGGAATGAATCTTGCTGGCTGAGCTGGAATGAGGCATGGACCTTGTTGGATCAAAATGGACATGCATCCTATTTGAATTTATGAGGGAATTAAAACAGAAATTAGGCTCCTCTTCACCTATAAATAAGAGGGCCTCCTCTTTGTATTTCCTCACTTTTGAGCTTAACGATATGCTGCAAAATTTGCTTTCCAGCTTTTGTGCTCTTAAGTCACCTCTGATTGTCTACTTCTTCTCCCTTCCTCAAGCTTCCTTCCTCTGTAGGAAGGCCCTCTGAGCTGTGAGGCTTCACCCATACACCTCTCCTCCATTAAATCACTTCAAACACTTCACTGTTTTCATCATTCCGTTACACCTTCTTCCACTACTGATTTCTTATGGTCTGGAGCTTTTACCTGCATGTTTCCAGCTAGGATTAGTCTCCATCACCTTCATTACTTCGTCCACTTTGCCCCTTCGTCCACTTTGTCAACTTCGTCCACTTTGACCACTTTGTCCACTTAGCCCACTTCGTCAACTTCGTCCACCTCGTCCACTTCGTCCACTTCTTCCACTTTGTCCACTTCGTAAACTTCATCCACTTCGTCCACTTCTTCCACTTCGACCACTTCGTCCACTTTTTCCAGTTCTTCCACTTCTTCCACTTCTTCCACTTCTTCTTCTTCTTCTTCTTCTTCTTCTTCTTCTTCTTCTTCTTCTTCTTCTTCTTCTTCTTCTTCTTCTTCTTCTTCTTCTTGTTCTTCTTCTTCGTCTTCTTCTTCTTCTTCTGCTTGTTCTTCTCCTTCTTCCACTTCGTCCACCACGTTCGCCTCGTCCACCTCGTCAACCTCATCCACCTTGTCGAAGTCGTACATCCACTTCGTCTACTTCGTCAACATTATCCACTCGTCCAATTCCTCCACTTCGTAGACTTCGTCCACTTCGTGTACTTTGTCCAATTCGACATATTCGTCCCCTCGTCCACTTCGTCCACTTCGTCCAATTCGTCCAATTCGTCGACTTCTTCCACGTCGTCCAATTCGTCCAATTCCTCCACTTCGTCCATTTCGTCCACTTCGTCCACTTCGTGAACTTCGTCCATTTTGTCTTCTTCTTCCTCTTCTTCTTCTTCTTCTTCATCTCCTTTCTCTCCTTCGTCTACTTCGTCAACTTTGTCCAGTTCGTCTACTTCGTCCAGTTCGCCCAGTTCGTCCACATCGTCCTCTTCGTCCACATCATCCACTTCTTCTTCTCCTTCCTCTTCTTCTCTTTCGTCTCCTTTGACCACTTCGTCCACTTCGTCAACTTCGTCCAGTTCGTCTACTTTGTCCAATTCGTCCACTTCATCCACTTCGTCCACTTCGTCAACTTCGTCCACTTCGTCAACTTCGACCACTTCGTCCACTTCTTCCACTTCGTCCACTTCGTCCACTTGGTCGACTTCGTCTACTTTTTGCACATCGTCCACTTCGTCCCCTTCGTCCACTTCGTCCACTTCGTCCTCTTCGTCAACATCCTCCACTTCGACCACTTTGACCACTTTGTCCACTTCGTCCTTTTCGTCCACTTCGTCCACTTCTTCAATTTCTCATTCGTCACCTTCGTCCACTTCGTCCTGTTGGTGACCTTCGTCTAGTTGGTCTACTTCGTCGAGTTGGTCCACTTCGTCGACTTCCTGCACTTCGTCCATTTTGTCCACTTTGTCTACTTTGTCCATTTCGTCCAATTCGTCCAATTCGTCCACTTCGTCCCCTTCGTTCACTTCGTCCACTTTGTTCACTTTTTCCAATTTTTCCACTTTTTCCACTTCTTCCATTTCTTCTTCTTGTTCTTGTTCTCCTTCGTCTCCTTCATCTCCTTTGTCCACTTAGTCCATTTCATCCAGTTCGTCAACTTCGACCATCACCTTCATTACTTCGTCCACTTCGACCACTTTGTCCACTTCTTCCACTTCGTCCATTTCGTTCACATCGTCCACTTCGGCCACTTCTTCCATTTCTTCTTCTTCTTCTTCTTCTTCTTCTTCTTCTTCTTCTTCTTCTTTTTTGTCTCCTTCATCACCTTCGTCCACTTTGTCCAGTTCGTCCTGTTGGTGAACTTCGTCCAGTTGGTGTACTTCATCGAGTTGGTCTACTTCGTCGACTTCCTGCACTTCGTCCACTTTGTCCACTTTATCTACTTCGTCCAATTCGTCCAATTCGTTCACTTCGTCAAATTCGTCCACTTCATCCACTTCGTCCACTTCGTCTACTTCCTCCACTACCTCCACTTCCTCCACTTCGTTCACTTCTTCCACTTGTTCCACTTTTTCCACTTCTTTCATTTCTTCTTCTTGTTCTTCTTCTCCTTCGTCTCCTTCATGTCCTTCGTCCACTTAGTCCATTTAGTCCAGTTCGTCCAGATCATCAACTTCGTCCAATGGGTCGACTTGATCCACTTCGTCCTCTTCGTCCAGTTCGTTAACTTTTTCAACTTCGTCCACTCCTCCATTTCCTCCACTTCGTACACTTCGTCATATTCGTCCAATTTGTCCACTTCGTCTACTTCGTCAATTTCGTCCACTTCGTCTTTTTCTTCTTCTTGTTCTTCTGTTTCTCCTTTGTCTCCTTTGTCCAGTCCGTCCACTTTGTTCACTTCGTCCTCTTTGTTAACTTCGTCCACTTCTTGCACTTCGTCCACTTCGTCTACTTCGTCCACATCGTCCATTTCGTCCACTTCGTCCTCTTCGTTGACTTCGTCAACTTTGTCCACTTCGGCCACTTCGTCCACTTCGTCAACTTGCCCCACTTCGACCACTTCGTCAACTTCTTCCACTTCGTCCATTTCGTCCACTTCGTACACTTCTTCCACTTCTTCCATTTCTTCTTCTTCTTCTTCTTCTTCTTCTTGTTCGTCTCCTTCATCACCTTCGTCCACTTCTTCCACTTCTTCCATTTCTTCTTCTTCTTCTTCTTCTTCTTCTTCTTCTTCTTCTTCTTCTTGTTCGTCTCCTTCGTCCACTTCGTCCTGTTGATGAACTTCGTCAAGTTGGTCTACTTCGTCGAGTTGGTCCACTTCGTCGACTTCCAGCACTTCGTCCACGTTGTCCACTTTGTCTACTTCGTCCAATTTGTCCACTTCGTCCAATTCGTCCACTTCGTCAACTTCTTCAACTTCGTCCACTCCTCCACTTCGTCCACTTCGTGCACTTCGTACACTTCGTCATATTCGTCAAATTCGTCCACTTCATCAATTTCGTGTACTTCGTCC
This sequence comes from Vigna angularis, assembly GCF_016808095.1. Classification (NCBI taxonomy): domain Eukaryota; kingdom Viridiplantae; phylum Streptophyta; class Magnoliopsida; order Fabales; family Fabaceae; genus Vigna; species Vigna angularis. Next base: position 31,235,658 of record NC_068970.1, read on the forward strand.
ACTTCATCCACTTCGTCTTTTTCTTCTTCTTGTTCTTCTGTTTCTCCTTTGTCTCCTTCGTCCAGTTCGTCCAATTCATCCACTTCGTCCTCTTTGTCAACTTCGTCCACTTTGTCTACTTTGTCCACATCGTCCACTTCGTCCTCTTCGTCGACTTCGTCAACTTCGTCAACTTCGTCCACTTCATCCACTTGGTCGACTTCGTCTACTTTGTGCACTTCGTCCCCTTCGTCCCTTCGTCCACTTCGTCCTCTTCGTCCATTTCGTCAACTTCCTCCACTTCGAACACTTCGACCACTTTGTCCACTTCTTCCACTTCGTCTACTTCATCAATTTCTTCCACTTCGTCCACTTCTTCCACTTCTTCCACTTCTTCTTCTTCTTCTTCTTCTTTTTCTTCTTGTTGTTCGTCTCCTTCGTCACCTTCGTCCTGTTGGTGAACTTCGTTCAGTTGGTCTACTTCGTCGAGTTGGTCCACTTCGTCCACTTCGTCGACTTCTTCCACTTCGTTCACTTTGTCCACTTTGTCTACTTCGTCCAATTCCTCCAATTCGTCCACTTCGTCCACGTCGTCCACTTCGTCAATTTCATCCACATCATCCATTCCTCCACTTCGTCCTCTTTGTCAACTTCGTCGTCTTCGTCTACTTCGTCCACATCGTCCTCTTCGTCGACTTCCTCAACTTCGTCCACTTGGTCGACTTCGTCTACTTTGTGCACTTCGTCCACTTCGTCCCCTTCGTCCACTTCGTCCTCTTCGTCGATTTCGTCCACTTCATCAACTTCCTCCACTTCGACCACTGCGACCACTTTGTCCACTTCTTCCACTTTGTCCACTTCGTCCATTTCGTCCACTTCCTCCATTCGGCCACTTCTTCCATTTCTTCTTCTTCTTCTTGTTTGTCTCCTTCGTCAACTTCGTCCAGTTCGTCCAGTTCGTCCGTTTGGTGAACTTCGTCCAGTTGGTCTACTTCGTCCACTTCGTCGACTTCCTGCACTTCGTCCACTTTGTCCACTTTGTCTACTTCGTCCAATTCGTCCACTTCGTCAAATTCGTCCACTTCATCCACTTCGTCCACTTCGTCTACTTCGTCCACTTCCTCCAGTTCCTCCACTTCCTCCACTTCGTTCACTTCTTCCACTTGTTCCACTTTTTCCACTTCTTCAATTTCTTCTTCTTGTTCTTCTTCTCCTTCGTCTCCTTCATCTCCTTCGAACACTTAGTCCATTTAGTCCAGTTCGTCAACTTCGTCCAATGGGTCGACTTGATCCACTTCGTCCTCTTCGTCCAGTTCGTTAACTTTTTCAACTTCGTCCACTCCTCCACTTCGTCCACTTCGTACACTTTGTCATATTCGTCCAATTCATCCACTTCGTCCACTCCGTCAATTTCGTCCACATCGTCCACTTCATCCACTTCGTCTTTTTCTTCTTCTTGTTCTTTTGTTTCTCCTTTGTCTCCTTCATCCATTCCGTCCACTTCGTTCACTTCATTCTCTTTGTTAACTTCGTCCACTTCATGCACTTCGTCCACTTCGTCTACTTCGTCCACATCATCCATTTCGTCCACTTCGTCCTCTTCGTTGACTTTGTCAACTTCATCCACTTTGGCTACTTCGTCCACTTCGGTAACTTCCTCCACTTCGTCCATTTCGTCCATTTCGTCTCCTTCGTCACCTTCGTCCTGCTGGTGAACTTCGTCCAGTTGGTCTACTTCGTCGAGTTGGTCCACTTCGTCCACTTCGTCGACCTCCTGCACTTTGTTCACTTTGTCCACTTTGTCTACTTGGTCCAATTCCTCCAATTCGTCCACTTCGTCCACGTCGTCCACGTCGTCCACTTCGTCCATTTCCTCGACTTCGTTCACTTCTTCCACCTGTTCAAGTTTTTCCACTTCTTCCATTTCTTCTTCTCCTTCGTCGCCTTCGTCTCCTTCACCTCCTTCATCCACTTCGTCAACTTCGTCCAATTCGTCTACTTTTTCTACGTGGTCCTATTCGTCAGGTTCGTCCACTTCGTCAACTTCGTCCTCTTCGTTAGCTTCGTCCACTTCGTCCAATTCGTCCACTTCTTTCACGTCGTCCACTTCGTCCAATTCCTCAGCTTCGTTCACTTCTTCCACTTGTTCCACTTGTTCCACTTCTTCCATTTCTTCTTCTTGTTCTTCTTGTCCTTCGTCTCCTTCATCTCCTTCGTCCACTTAGTCCATTTAGTCCAGTTCGTCAACTTTATCCAATGGGTTGACTTGATCCACTTCGTCCACTTCGCAACTTCGTCCACTCGTCCACTTCGTCCACTTCGTCCACTTCGTCCACTTCGTACACTTCGTCATATTCGTCCAATTCTTCCACTTCGTCCAATTCGTCAATTTCGTTCACATCGTCCACTTCATCCACTTCGTCCACTTCGTCTTTTTCTTCTTCTTGTTCTTCTGTTTCTCCTTTGTCTCCTTCGTCCAGTTCGTCCACTTCGTCAACTTCGTCCACTTCATGCACTTCGTCCACTTCGTCTACTTCGTCCACTTCGTCGTCTTCGTCGACTTCGTCAACTTCGTCAACTTTGTCAACTTCGTCCACTTCGTCCACTTTGGCCACTTCGGCCACTTCGGCCACTTCGTCCACTTCGTCAATATCTTCAACTTCGTCCACTCATCCACTTCGTCCACTTCATCCACTTCGTCCACTTCGCCCACTTTGTCTAATTCGTTCAGTTCTTCCACTTCGTCCACATCGTCAACTTCGCCCACTTCGTCCACATCGTCCACGTCGTCCAATTCGTCAAATTCATCCATTCCGTCCATTTTGTCCATTTTGTCGACTTCTTGAACTTCGTCCATTTCGTCTTCTTCTTCTTCTTCTTCTTCTCTTCTTCTTCCTCTTCTTCTCCTTCTTCTTCTCCTTCGTCTCCTTCATCCACTTTGTCCTCTTCGTTCTCTTCCTCCACTTCGTCCACATCATCCACTTCTTCTTCTTCTCCTTCTTCTTCTTCTGTTCCGTCTCCTTCGTCCACTTCGTCAACTTCGTCCAATTCGTCTACTTTTTCTACTTGGTCCAGTTCGTCAGCTTCGTCCACATCGTCCACTTCGTCCTCTTCGTCCACTTCGTCCACTTCGTCCAATTCGTCCACTTCGTCCACTTTGTCCACTTCGTCTACTTCGTCTTTTTCTTCTTCTTGTTCTTCTGTTTCTCCTTTGTCTCCTTCGTCCACTTCATCCACTTCGTCCTCTTTGTCAACTTCGTCCACTTCGGCCACTTCGTCCACTTGGGCGACTTCCTCTACTTAATGCACTTCGTCCACTTCGTCCTCTTCGTCCACTTCCTCCACTTCGTCAACTTCCTCCACTTCGACCACTTCGACTACTTTGTCCACTTCTTCCACTTCGTCTACTTCCTCCATTTCGTCCACTTCTTCCACTTCTTCTGTTTCTTCTTCTTCTTCTTCTTCTTCTTCTTCTTCTTGTTCGTCTCCTTCGTCCCCTTCGTCCCCTTCGTCTTGTTGGTGAACTTCGTCCAGTTGGTCTACTTCGTCGAGGTGGTCCACTTCGTCCACTTTGTCCACTTTGTCTACTTCGTCCAATTCATCCAATTCGTCCAATTCGTCCACTTCGTCCACTTCCTCTACTTCGTTCACTTCTTCCACTTGTTCCACTTTTTCCACTTCTTCCATTTCTTCTTCTTGTTCTTCTTCTCCTTCGTCTCCTTCTTCTCCTTTGTCCACTTAGTCCATTTCGTCTAGTTCGTCAACTTCGTCCATTGGGTCGACTTGATCCACTTCGTCCACTTTATCCACTTCGTCTTTTTCTTCTTCTAGTTCCTCTCTTTCTCCTTTGTCTCCTTTGTCCAGTTCGTCCACTTTGTCATATTTTTCAACTTCGTCCACTTCGTCTACTTCGTCCACATCGTCCACTTCGTCCTCTTCCTCGACTTCGTCAACTTCGTCCACTTCGTCAATATCTTCAACTTCGTCCACTCATCCACTTCGTCCACTTCGTACACTTCGTCCAATTCGTCCACTTCGTCTACTTCGTCCACTTTGTCAACTTCGTCCACTTAGTCCACTTCGTCCACTTCGTGAAATTCGTCAAATTCGTCCACATCGGCCACTTCGTCCAATTCGTCCACTTAGTCCCCTTCGTGCACTTCGTCCACTTCGTAATATTCGTCAACTTTCTCCACCTCGTCCACCTTGTCCAAGTCGTACGTCCACTTCGTCAACATCGTCCACTCGTCCACTTCCTCCACTTTGTAGACTTCGTCCACTTCGTCACTTTGTCCAATTCGTCATATTCGTCCACCTTTTCCAAGTCGTACGTCCACTTCGTCGAATTCGTCCAATTCTTCCACTTTGTCCACATCGTTGACTTTGTGAACTTTGCCCACTTCGTCCTCATCGTCCACTTCGTCCACGTCGTCCAATTCGTCCAATTCCTCCACTCCGTCCATTTCGTCCACTTCGTCCATTTCGTCCACTTCTTGTACTTCGTCCACTTCTTGTACTTCGTCTTCTTCTTCTTCTTCCTCTTTTTCTTCTCCTTCGTCTCCTTCGTCCACGTCTTCCTCTTCGTCAACTTCGTCCACATCATCCACTTCTTCTTCTTATCCTTCTTCTTCTTTTGTTCCGTCTGCTTCGTACACTTCGTGAACTTCGGCCAATTCGTCTACTTTTTCTACTTGGTCCAGTTCGTCAGCTTCGTCCACTTCGTCCTCTTCGTTAGCTTCGTCCACTTCATCTAATTCGTCCACTTCGTCCGCTTCGTCAACTTCGTCCACTTTGACCACTTCGTCCACTTCTTCCACTTCATCCACTTCGTCCATTTCGTCCACTTCGTCCTCATCTTTCACTTCGTCCACTTCATCCACTCTGTCCAGTTTGTCCATATGGTCAACTTCGTCTAGTTGCTCTACTTCGTCCAATTGGTCCACTTCATCCACATCGTCAACTTCGCCCACTTTGTCCACTTCGTCCACATCGTCCCCTTTGTCCACGTCGTCCAATTCGTCCACGTCGTCAACTTCTTCCATATCTTCTTCTTCTTCTCCTTCGTCTTCTTCGTCCACTCCGTACAGTTCGTCCAGTTGGTCAACTTCGACTAGTTGGTCTACTTTGCCTAGTTCGTCCGCTTCTTCCACTTCGTCGACTTCGTCCACTTCGTCCAATTCGTCCAATTCGTCTACTTTGTCCAATTTGTCCATTTCGTCATATTCGTCGACTCGTCCACTTCGTCCAATTCGTCCACTTCTTCCATTTTGTGCAGTTCGTCATATTTGTCCACTTCTTCCACTTCGCCTACTTCCTCTACTTCGTCCATTTCATCCACTTCGTTCACTTCTTCCATTTCTTGCACTTCTTCCATTTCTTCTTCTTCTTCATCTCCTTCGTCTCCTTCGTCCACTTCGTCAACTTCGTCCACTTCGTCAACTTCGTCTAGCTCGTCTACTTTGTCTACTTCGTCCAGTTCGTCGAATTCGTCCACTTCTTCCACTTCGTCCTCTTCGTCAACTTCGTCCACTTATTCCACTTCGTCCAATTCGTCCATTTTGTGCAGTTCCTCATATTCGTCCACTTCTTCCACTTCGTCTACTTCCTCTACTTCGTCCAATTCGTCCACTTCGTTCACTTCTTCCACTTTGTCCTCTTCGTCCACTTAGTCCACTTCGTCCACTTTGTCCACTTCGTCCACTTCGTCCACATCGAAATATTCGTCAACTTCCTCCACCTCGTCCACCTTTTCAAAGTCGTACGTCCACTTCGTCCATTTCGTCTATTTCGTCAACATCGTCCACTCGTCCACTTCCTCCACTTCATAGACTTCATCCACTTTGTCTACTTCGTCATATCCGTCCACTCGTCCACTTCGTCCACTTCGTCCACTTCGTAATATTCGTCAACTTCCTTCACCTCGTCCACCTTGTCCAAGTCATATGTCCATTTCGTCTACTTCGTTAACATTGTCCAATCGTCCACTTCCTCCACTTCATAGACTTCGTCCACGTTGTCTACTTCGTCCAATTCGTCATATTCGTCAACTCGTCCACTTTGTCCACTTTGTCTAATTCGTCCAATTCTTCCACTTCGTCCACATCATCAACGTCGTCTACTTCGTCCACATCGTCAACTTCGTCCACGTCGTCCAATTCGTCCACTCCATCCATTTCGTCCACTTCGTCCATTTCGTCCACTTCTTATGCTTCGTCCACTTCGTCTTCTTCTTCTTCTTCTTCTTCATCTTCTCCTTCATCTCCCTCGTCCACTTCGTCCACTTCGTCCTCTTCGTCCTCTTCGTCCACTTCGTCCACATCATCCACTTCTTCTTCTTCTCCTCCTTCTTCTTCTGTTTTATCTCCTTCGTCCACTTTGTCCACTTCTTCAACTTCGTCAACTTTGTCGAATTCGTCTACTTTTTCTACTTGGTCCAGTTCGTCCACTTCGTCGACCTCGTCCTCTTCGTCAGCTTCGTCCACTTCGTCCAATTCGTGCACTTCGTCCACTCCGTCAACTTCTTCCATTTCTTCTTCTTCTTCTTCTTCTTCTTCTTGTTCGTCTCCTTCGTCCACTTCGTCCAGCTCGTCCAATTGGTCAACTTCGTCCTGTTGGTCTACTTCGTCCAATTGGTCTAGTTGGTCCACTTTGTCCACTTCGTGGACTTCCTCCACTTCCTCCACTTCGTCCAATTCGTCCAATTCGTCCACTTCGTTGAATTTCTCCATTTCGTCATATTCGTCTACTCTTCCACTTCGTCAACTTCGTCCACTTCGTCAACTTTGTCCACTTCATGCACTTTGTCAACTTCGTCAACTTCATCAATTTCGACCACTTCATCCACTTCTTCCACTCCGTCCACTTCCTCTACTTCGTCCTCTTCGTCCACTTCGTTCACTTCTTCAACTTCTTCCATTTCCTCTTCTTCTTCATCTCCTTCGTCTCCTTCGTCCACTTCGTCAACTTCGTCCGCTTCGTTAACTTCGTCCAGTTCGTCTACATTGTCCAGTCCGTCCAATTCGTCCACTTCGTCCTCTTAGTCAGCTTCGTGCACTTCATCCACTTCGTCCCCTTCGTCTACTTCGTCCCCTTCGTTCACTTCGTCTATTTCGTCAACTTCGTCCACTTCGTTAACTTCGTCCACTTCGTTAACTTCGTCCACTTTGACCACTTCGACCACTTCGTCCAGTTCGTCCCATTCGTCAACTTCGTCTGGTGGGTCTACTTCGTCCACATCGTCCACTCCTCCACTTCGTCAACTTAGTACACTTCGTCCACCTCGTCCATTTCGTCCACTTCGTGTACTTAGTCCACTTGTCTTCTTCTTCTTCTTCTTCTTCTTCTTCTCCTTCGTCTCCTTCATCCACTTCGTTAACTTCGTGCACTACGTCCAGTTCATCCAGTTCGTCCACTTTGTCATGTTCGTCCACTTTGTCCACTTCGTGCAATTCGACCGTATCATTAACTTCTTCTTCTCCTTCTCCTTCTTCTCTTTCGTCTCCTTCGTCCACTTCATCAAGTTCGTCCAGTTCGTCTACTTCATCCACTTCGTCCACTTCTTCCACTTCGTCCTCTTCGTCAGCTTCGTCCACTTTGTCCCCTTCGACCACTTCGACCACTACTTCGACTTCGTCCACTTCTTCTAGGTCTTCCATTTCTTCTTCTTCTTCTTATTCTTATTGGTCTCTTTCGTTTCCTTCGTACACATCGCCCACTTCGTCCACCTCGTCCACTTCTTTCACTTCTTCGACTTCGTCCACTTTGTCAACTTCGTCAACTTCATCAACTTCGTCTACTTCGTGCAATTCGTCCATTTCGGCAACTTCTTCCACTTCGTCAACTTTGTCCACTCATCCAATTCATACACTACGTCCAATTCGTCCAATTCCTCCAATTCGTCCACTTCGTCAACTTGGTCCAGTTAGTTCACTTCGTCCACTTCTTCCATTTCTTCCACTACTTCCACTTCTTCCACTTCTTCTTCTTTTTCTTCGTCTTCTTCTTGTTCTTCGTCTCCTTCGACTCCTTCGTACACTTCGTCCACTTTGTCTCCTTCGTCCCCTTCATCCACTTCGTCCAGTTCGTCAGCTTTGTCCAGTTGGTCCACTTCGTCCACTTCTTGAACTTCATCCATTTCGTCCACTTCGTCCATTTCGTGCACTTCGTCCACTTCGTCCACTTCGTCTAAATCAACCACTTCTTCTTCTTCTCCTTCTTTCTTCTCTTTCGTCTCCTCCGTGCACTTCATCAACTCCGTCCACATCATCCGCTTCTTCTTCTTCTCCTTCTTCTTCATCTCTTTCGTCTCCTTCGTCCACTTCATCCACTTCGTCAACTTCGTCCAGTTCGTCGACTTTGTCAACTTCGTCCACTTCGTGCACTTCATCCACTTTGTCCAGTTCGTCCACTTCGTCCGCTTCGTCTACTTCGTCCACTTTGTCCACATCATCCACTTCTTCTTCTCCTTCTTCTTCTTCTTCTCTTTCGTCTCCTTCGTCCACTTCGTCCAGTTCGTCTACTTTGTCTACTTCGTCGACGTCGTCCAATTCTTCTACTTCTTCCATTTCTTCTTCTTGGTGTTGTTGTTGTTGTTGTTGTTGTTCATCTCCTTCGTCTGTTTCGTCCACTTGGTCCAATCCGTCCAGTTCGTACAATTGGTCAACTTCTTCCAGTTGGTCTACTTCGTCTAGGCTGTCCACTTCGTCGACGTCGTCCACTTCGTCTAATTCATCTAATTAGTCCACTTCGTCCAATTTGTCCATTTCGTCATATTCGTCCACTCGTCCACTTCGTCCACTTGGTCCGTTTTGTCCACTTCGTCCACTTCGTCAACTTCATCCATTTCGACCACTTGGTCCACTTCTTCCACTTCGTCCACATCCTCTACTTCGTCCACTTCTTCCACTTCTTACACTTCTTCCACTTCGTCCACTTCTTCCAGTTCGTCAACTTCGTCCAGTGGGTCTACTTCGTCCACATCGTCCACTACTCCACTTCGTCAACTTAGTACACTTCGTCCAATTCGTCCACTTCGTCCACCTCGTCCATTTCGTCCACTTCGTGTACTTAGTCCACTTGTCTTCTTCTTCTTCTTCTTCTTCTCCTTCGTCTCCTTCATCCACTTCGTTAACTTCGTGCACTACGTCCAGTTCATCCAGTTCATCCAGTTCGTCCACTTCGTCATGTTCGTCCACTTTGTCCACTTCGTGTAATTCGACCGTATCATTAACTTCTTCTTCCTCTCCTTCTTCTTCTTCTCTTTCGTATCCTTCGTCCACTTCGTCAAGTTCGTCCAGTTCGTCTCATTCATCCACTTCGTCCACTTCTTCCACTTCGTCCTCTTCGTCAGCTTCGTCCACTTTGTCCCCTTCGACCACTTCGACCACTTCTTCGACTTCGTCCACTTCGTCCATTTCGTCCACTTTTTCTACGTCTTCCATTTCTTCTTTTTCTTCTTATTCTTATTGGTCTCTTTTGTTTCCTTCGTCCACATCGCCCAATTCGTCCATCTCGTCCACATCCTTCACTTCTTCCACTTCGTCCACTTTGTCAACTTCGTCAACTTCGTGCAATTCGTCCATTTCGGAAAGTTCTTCCACTTCGTCAATTTTGTCCACTCATCCAATTCATACACTACGTCCAATTCGTCAAATTCCTCCAATTCGTCCACTTCGTCAACTTGGTCCAGTTAGTTCACTTCGTCCACTTCGTCCACTTCTTCTATTTCTTCCACTTCTTCCACTTCTTCCACTTCTTCTTCTTTTTCTTCGTCTTCTTCTTCTTCTTCGTCTCCTTCGACTCCTTCGTACACTTCGTCCACTTTGTCTCCTTCGTCCCCTTCGTCCACTTTGTCCAGTTCGTCAGCTTTGTCCAGTTGGTCCACTTCGTCCACTTCTTGCACTTCATCCATTTCGTCCACTTCGTCCATTTCGTGCACTTCGTCCGCTTCGTCTAAATCATCCACTTCTTCTTCTTCTCCTTCTTTCTTCTCTTTCGTCTCCCCCGTGCACTTCATCAACTCCGTCCACATCATCCACTTCTTCTTCTTCTCCTTCTTCTTCATCTCTTTCGTCTCCTTCGTCCACTTCGTCCACTTTGTCAACTTCGTCCAGTTCGTCGACTTTGTCAACTTCGTCCACTTCGTGCACTTCATCCACTTTGTCCAGTTCGTCTACTTCGTCCGCTTCGTCTAGTTCGTCCACATTGTCCACATCATCCACTTCTTCTTCTTCTCCTTCTTCTTCTTCTCTTTCGTCTCCTTCGTCCACTTCGTCCAGTTCGTCTACTTTGTCTACTTCATCGACGTCGTCCAATTCTTCTACTTCTTCCATTTCTTCTTCTTGGTGTTGTTGTTGTTGTTGTTGTTGTTGTTCATCTCCTTCGTCTCTTTCGTCCACTTGGTCCAATCCGTCCAGTTCGTACAATTGGTCAACTTCGTCCAGTTGGTCTACTTCGTCTAGGTTGTCCACTTCGTCCACTTCGTCGACGTCGTTCACTTCGTCTAATTCATCTAATTCGTCCACTTCGTCCAATTTGTCCATTTCGTCATATTCGTCCACTCGTCCACTTCATCCACTTGGTCCGTTTTGTCCACTTCGTCCACTTCGTCAACTTCGTCAACTTCGTCAACTTCATCCATTTCGACCACTTGGTCCACTTCTTCCACTTCGTCCACATCCTCTACTTCGTCCACTTCTTCCACTTCTTCCACTTCTTCCACTTCGTCCACTTCGTGCACTTCTTCCAGATGGTCCAGTTCGTCAACTTCGTCCAGTGGGTCTACTTCGTCGACATCGTCCACTCCTCCACTTCGTCAACTTAGTACACTTCGTCCAATTCTTCCACTTCCACCTCGTCCATTTCGTCCACTTCTTCTACTTCGTGTACTTAGTCCACTTGTCTTCTTCTTCTTCTTCTTCTTCTTCTTCTTCTTCTTCTCCTTCGTCTCCTTCATCCACTTCGTTAACTTCGTCCACTACGTCCAGTTCATCCAGTTCGTCCACTTCGTCATGTTCGTCAACTTCGTCCACTTCGTGCAATTCGACCGTATCATCAACTTCTTCTTCTTCTCCTTCTTCTTCTTCTCTTTCGTCTCCTTCGTCCCCTTCGCCAAGTTCGTCCAGTTCGTCTACTTCGTCCACTTCTTCCACTTCGTCCTCTTCGTCAGCTTCGTCCACTTTGTCCCCTTCGTCCACTTCGTCCACTTCGACCACTTCTTCGACTTTGTCCACTTCGTCCATTTCGTCCACTTCGTCCACTTCGTCCACTTCTTCTACGTCTTCCATTTCTTCTTCTTCTTCTTATTCTTATTGGTCTCTTTCGTCTCCTTCGTCCACATCGCCCACTTCGTCCACCTCGTCCACTTCCTCCACTTCTTCCACTTCGTCCACTTTGTCAACTTCGTCAACTTCATCAACTTCGTCTACTTCGTGCAATTCGTCCGTTTCGGCAACTTCTTCCACTTCGTCAACTTTGTCCACTCATCCAATTCATACACTACGTCCAATTCGTCAAATTCCTCATATTCGTCCACTTCGTCAACTTGGTCCAGTTAGTTCACTTCGTCCACTTCTTCCATTTCTTCCACTTCTTCCACTTCTTCCACTTCTTCTTCTTCTTCTTCGTCTTCTTCTTCTTCGTCTCCTTCGACTCCTTCGTCCACTTTTTCTCCTTCCTCCCCGTCGTCCATTTCGTCCAGTTCGTCAACTTTGTCCAGTTGGTCCACTTCGTCCACTTCTTGCACTTCATCCATTTCGTCCACTTCATCCATTTCGTGCACTTCGTCCACTTCGTCCACTTCGTCTAAATCATCCACTTCTTCTTCTTCTCCTTCTTTCTTCTCTTTCGTCTCCTTCGTCCACTTCGTCAACTCCGTCCACATCATCCACTTCTTCTTCTTCTCCTTCTTCTTCATCTCTTTCGTCTCCTTCGTCCACTTCGTCAACTTCGTCCAGTTCGTCGACTTTGTCAACTTCGTTCACTTCATCCACTTTGTCCAGTTCGTCCACTTCGTCCGCTTCGTCTACTTCGTCCACTTCGTCCACATCATCCACTTCTTCTTCTTCTCCTTCTTCTTCTCTTTCGTCTCCTTCGTCCACTTCGTCCAGTTCGTCTACTTTGTCTACTTCGTCGACGTCGTCCACTTCTTCCACTTCTTCCATTTCTTCTTCTTGGTGTTATTGTTGTTGTTGTTGTTGTTGTTCATCTCCTTCGTCTCTTTCGTCCACTTGGTCCAATCCATGTAATTCGTACAATTGGTCAACTTCGTCCAGTTGGTCAACTTCGTCTAGGTTGTCCACTTCGTCACTTCGTCGACTTCCTCCACTTCGTCCACTTTGTCCATTTTGTCATATTCGTCCACTCGTCCACTTCGTCCACTTGGTCCACTTTGTCCACTTCGTCCACTTCATCCATTTCGACCACTTGGTCCACTTCTTCCACTTCGTCCACATCCTCTACTTCGTCCACTTCTTCCACTTCTTCCACTTCTTCCACTTCTTCCATTTCGTCCACTTCTTCCAGTTCGTCCAGTTCGTCCAGTTCGTCAACTTCGTCCAGTAGGTCTACTTTGTCCACATCGTCCACTCCTCCACTTCGTCAACTTAGTACACTTCGTCCAATTCGTCCACTTCGTCCACCTCGTCCAATTCGTCCACTTCATCCACTTCGTGTACTTAGTCCACTTGTCGTCTTCTTCTTCTTCTTCTTCTTCTTCTTCTTCTTCTTCTTCTTCTTCTTCTTCTCCTTCGTCTCCTTCATCCACTTCGTTAACTTCGTCCACTACGTCCAGTTCATCCAGTTCGTCCACTTCGTCATGTTTGTCCACTTCGTCCACTTCGTGCAATTCGACCGTATCATCAACTTCTTCTTTTTCTCCTTCTTCTTCTTCTCTTTCGTCTCCTTCGTCCACTTCGTCAAGTTCGTCCAGTTCGTCCACTTCTTCCACTTCGTCCTCTTCGTCAGCTTCGTCCACTTTGTCCCCTTCGTCCGCTTCGTCTACTTCGACCACTTCTTCGACTTCGTCCACTTCGTCCATTTCGTCCACTTCGTCCACTTCTTCTACGTCTTCCATTTTTTCTTCTTCTTCTTATTCTTATTGGTCTCTTTCGTCTCCTTCCTCCACATCACCCACTTCGTTCACCTCGTCCACTTCCTCCACTTCTTCCTCTTCGTCCACTTTGTCAACTTCGTGAACTTCATCAACTTCTTCTATATCGTGCAATTCGTCCATTTCGGCAACTTTTTTCACTTCGTCAACTTTGTCCACTCATCCAATTCATACACTACGTCCAATTCGTCAAAGTCCTCCAATTCGTCCACTTCGTCAAGTTGGTCCAGTTAGTTCACTTCGTCCACTTCTTCCATTTCTTCCACTTCTTCCACTTCTGCCACTTTTTTTTCTTCTTCTTCGTCTTCTTCGTCTCCTTCGACTCCTTCGTACACTTCGTCGACTTTGTCTCCTTCGTCCCCTTCGTCCACTTCGTCCAGTTCGTCAGCTTTGTCCAGTTGGTCCACTTCGTCCACTTCTTGCACTTCATCCATTTCGTGCACTTTGTCCACTTCGTCCATTTCGTGCACTTTGTCCACTTCGTCCACTTCGTCTAAATCATCCATTTCTTCTTCTTCTCCTTCTTTCTTCTCTTTCATCTCCTCCGTGCACTTCGTCAACTCCGTCCACATCATCCACTTCTTGTTCTTCTCCTTCTTCTTCATCTCTTTCGTCTCCTTCGTCCACTTCGTCAACTTCGTCCAGTTCGTCGACTTTGTCAACTTCGTCCACTTCGTGCACTTCATCCACTTTGTCCAGTTCGTCCACTTCGTCTGCTTCGTCTACTTCGTCCATTTTGTCTGCTTCGTCCACATCATCCACTTCTTCTTCTTCTCCTTCTTCTTCTTCTCTTTCGTCTCCTTCGTCCACTTCGTCAACTTCGTCCAGTTCGTCTACTTTGTCTACTTCATCGACGTCGTCCACTTCTTCCACTTATTCCATTTGTTCTTCTTGGTGTTGTTGTTGTTGTTCATCTCCTTCGTCTCTTTCGTCCACTTGGTCCAATCCGTCCAGTTCGTATAGTTGGTCAACTTCGTCCAGTTGGTCTACTTCGTCTAGGTTGTTCACTTCGTCCACTTCGTCGACTTCCTCCACTTCGTCCAATTCGTCTAATTCGTCCACTTTGTCCAATTTGTGCATTTCGTCCTATTAAAAACTTGATAACTTTTTGGCAAGTATACCAAATCGTTACAAGTAATACAGTGATAAGTAAAGTATCGTTCTCCTCAGGGAATTTGTGTTACGTTATTCAATTAAAATTTATTTATCAAAATCAATTTGAACAACAAAATATAAGTGAATTAATAGTCTCAAAGTAGATGACAATTTAAAATTGAAATTAAAATTTAAAGAAAGCTTCATTGGAATTGACTTCATGACCACATTACAGTAACTATTCTGAGCAATATAACTTGCGTTCAAACATCAACATCACAGTATCTTGGTTTAATTCCTTAAAACAAGTTCTAAAGAATTATGTTCAATTATTAATTCCTTAAGTAATTAAACATAAACTTTGCATTAAAAACGATGTTATTGATGACCAGGAGAATTGAAACTATTCCTAGCATCTTTCCTTCTGGTTGCTTTTCTTGCGTTAATACTCAAATTTACTTCCCAGTATAATTTAAATATAAAAAACAAGTTTATTTTACTTCCGTAAAATAAAATAAAAAGTAAACAAGAAAAGCATACAAACACAATTTATATTGAACAGGAAATATTACATCAAATGTCAGCCATTACAGTCAATTCCAACAAATAAAAGTTTAGCCTATCCTAGACATCACAAACATACTCATTTCTGCAATTCCTTGCATGATGTGCATTCTTGATGTCTTCAGAGAGGTCTCCTCATGGTATCCAGAGCAGTTCTCCAAACTATTATTCTTCTTGCCCTTTCTGTCTGATCCCCCTCTATCCTCCAAAGCACGTCTTTTAAGAGACAGTTTATTTCTCATAAAACTGCTCCATTCGCTCAGCGCACAGAAGCAGATTCGCTGTGCGAATTAAAATTAATTCAGCAATCAACTGCACCAACTCGCTAAGCGCACAGCCTCTGGTGCGCTGTGCGAATTCAATTGATGGACAAATTTGTAAGCACCAAAATATGATGTCACAAACTTGTTTCACAATCGGCAAGTATGACCGAATCGTTCAAGTAATAAACTTGGTAAGACCAAGTATCGTTCTTCCCAAAGGACTCACGGCCTAGTTTAGTTGTGTGGTTTGTTGATTAGCTAAGACTTACAAACGAAATAATTGGATTATATTATGCAAAACGAAAACTAAACATGTATGCATGAATTGATCAATGGCAAAGACTAAAGATAAACACTTTCAATGGATTATATGAATGAATATGTTGTTGGGGGTCAATTTCATCTCATCCACTCTCATACATTTTAGGAATTCAACATTCAAATCATCATTGTTAATGCCACTCTCTAAAGTACCATTCTAGATGGCTTCTCCCTAATCAAATAGTTCATACAATTCCTAGCATTCCTAATGATTAGTTCATGAGTGCAGGAGCTTAACGACAACCAATATAATATTGTCAGTATAATATTGGGAGAAATTCCCCGGATCTAGACTTCCCCGTACGTGTCCGTATCGACAAAACCAATAATCATGCAATAGAATGAGTTAAACAATGCAAGCATTAAGCGAAGAGGAAAAACCCTAACTAATGATGAAAGAAAGCAGAAGTCTTAGATTAAGATGCAAGCATAAATTCCATATATGAGAGCTTCAAGAGATTACATTGATTCCCCAACAAACATACAAGGTTTAGTTCACCATATTCATGGTGAACCTAGATGAACAATGAAAGAATGAAAGAATAAACCCTAAAAAGGTGAAGAGGTAGCCTGAGCATCCAAGATCCTCCTTCAAAGGGGTGGAAGAGAGAGTGTTTGCCTCGTTTCTGCCAAAGATGTCTAACCCTAGGACGTGCAAGTCCTTATATACTATTCTAGAGTTACAAAAGATTACAAAAGCCCAAGCCCAAAAAGTGCCGCTCAGCGCTATTTACCGCTCAGCGGTGGTTGCATGACTCGTTTCTTCCCCTCAGCGGCCATTTTGCCCCTCAGCGTGACTCCCGCAACCTCCTGAGTGCCGCTCAGCGGTAAAATGCCGCTGAGCGGTGCCTTCGACTTCTCTTTTTGCACTCTTTCTTGTCTTTTCTAATGTCATCTCTCTCCTTCTTCACTCTTTTCACTAAATTCACCTCAAAACCTGCACAAAAACACTTAAATCAAGCATAAACCTGTCCAGCTCTCTTATTTATGAAAATATAGATAAACTGCATGATTTCAAGCTAGTTTTTAAGTCTAAAGGTTGCTTTTAGTATCAATATTAAGCATGAAAATAACAGTTTTTCAACTGTTATCACAACCCCAAACTTAGAACTTTGCTTGTCCTCAAGCAAACAAAATGTAACTCCATCTCCAACCAATTCATATGATGGTTTACTCATTCACAATCCTTTTCTCAAGATAAGTAACAACTTCACTCAAACTTATGACCAAGAGTTCAATCAAGATGTGCTCATGCTTTAGTGTTCACAAAGTCATTTAAATTCCAACAAATGCTATTTTTCATGAATGATCAATCAATTAAGCATGGATGTTCATGTGTCTATGGAATATTTCCTCACTAGGTAAAGTGTTTCACTCAACACACAAGTGTATAAGAGGTAAAGTGTTTCACTCATTCACTCCACTATCACAATGTCACATGAATCAACTTTGCCTTTCATTTTACCATAATCCAAAAACATTCACAAGCATGCATCATCACAAGGACTTTTCAATGGCTTATAATGTGGCTGGGCTAACAAGAAAATTGGTTTTTCTGGATCACAAAATCCTTGAGTTAAGAGAATCATAACAACACAATCATCTTATTCATTCCCAACTTTCTTTTACCTTTGCATTTGCATTGAGCTTTACTTCTTTTTCTTTTCTTTTCTTTTTCTTTGCATATTCTTACTTTTTAGCTCTTAGCTCAATGCTTTTCTTTTCATGTTTTCCTAACAACCCCAAACTTGAACATTTAACAATACCATACAAGATCTTCTACTTAACTCAAGGTAAAGATTTTCAATCAAAGGTTTCAAGTGTATGTTCAAGGCTAAGGGTTCAAAGGATATAACACAAAGTTTTCTCTTTTAGTGGGCTAACTTTATGAATTTGGCCAATAAAAAGGGTTCCAACAAATGGCCTTGATCACATGATGCAAAACAAGCAATTGATTCAATCATAGAAAACCTGGGCAAAATCATTCATGCTTTCAAAGTAATAGCATTTAATCATATCAAAAACTCTGGAGCTCAAAACCTCACATATAAGCTCATTCACATTTGACATACACATCCTGCTTAATTTCACAATCACAATCATGATATCATGCATTTGTTCACAAAGCTTGTGAATCACCTGTATAAGCATTTTAATGTGCACATCATCTCAACATCAATCAATCAATAAGCATCATCAAGCATTACTTATCAAACAATCACAGTTAATAGCAAACCATCACACAAACCAGGTTTCCAACAGAGTACATCAAACCCTAATCTAAAAACAAAAACAAATAAGTTCAGAAAACTTAAACCACAACAGCATAATCATTTGATAGCATTCATCAGTAAATGCTATCTCAGCTCCTCATCAGTCTGAGCTGTCCTCTGTATCTTCCTCTTCCTCCTCATCTTCATCTTCATCAAATGCATCTTCCTCCTCAGCTTCATCTTCTTCCATATCTCTTGCTGAAGCTTCAGCTGCTCCAGCTCCTCCTCCATGTACTGGTTCTTCTGGCCAAGCTACGACATTATGGAATTCATCCATAGTCCACCTGTGGGCTGGAGGATTATCATACATCCCCACTATCATCTCAGCAGTGGCCACCTGCCCTCTGTGAATGGACTGCAACTGAGCACCTATAAGAGACATATACATGTCCCTCATCTGGAATGGTTCTGCTTCATGTGTATAAGCAGATGTCTGGCTCTGTGCTGGCCCTCTCTCTCTACGAGCACGGCGTGGTGGAACTGGCTGAGCTACATCCTCACCTCCACAGTACTGTCTATAATAAGCCTCATCAATAGCTTTTCTTGGCCTCTCAAATGGTGGAACAGAAGTGTCCACCCCTGCTAGCTTGCAAAGGTGAGTGATCAAAGAAGGATGTCCTAGTGGTGCTTTGTTGTTTGAGGTGTTAGCACATACACTGATTTCATCAGCTATTACCTGCCCAATATTAACATTCAAGTTTCTAATAGCACAGTAGATGAATAGTGCCCTGCTGAGAGTAATATCTGACACATGTGAACATGGCTGAATGTTGGCATGAGAAAATGCCATCCAATACTTTGCAAGAGGAGTCAAATCTGTCCTCCTAATGTTAACCACTGCGCCAGATCTATTCCTTTGGAAGTGTCCTCCAGGTATACACATTACTCTCTCAACATCCTCAAAGTCAGCACCTTCCTCCATGCTAAGAGCAAACTGACATTGCTCACCAGCCCACACAATATCCAGGAAGTTGTTGATAGAATCAGGATCAAACCTGATAGCATGGCCTCTGACATAGCCCAAATAATTCTCAGCTGGATGATCACCAATCTTCTTTGCATTGGTGTAGAATTCCTTGACCACAGCTATGTTGGCAGGTGCTGGATAAGTGGCTAGCTTTCCCCAATCATTCCCTAACACTTGCTCTCCAAATTGAGGAGCAAAGTTAGGTATCATTCCAACCTTTCTCTCCATTAGAAGTCTCCTGTCCTGAACCACCCTAAAGTGCTTCTCATGTTTCCTAGAGAAGAACCTACTAGAGTGGGGTTGCTCTGGTTCCTTTTCTTTCCTCTTAGTTGCCATGGTTTTCAATCTCTTTCCTGAAGAGGATGCCATTCCTGCATTCAAAACACAAACCAAAACCACAGAACATGATGTTAATCATTAGTAAAACACAGAACATAACTCCTTTTGAAGCTACAACCACCGCTGAGGGTCAGAATTTCCCCTCAGCGCCACCAGTACCACGCAACAGACCAGAAAGATCAAATCTGGCAGAGTGCCGCTCAGCGGTAAATGCCGCTCAGCGGTGACTCTGCAGATTTTTGAAAATCTTGTTTTGAAGCTTTCCTAACTCCACCCAAATGCAATTTTCATATTTCCAGTTCATAATCATGCAGTTTAATCGGTTCAAACATCAAATATATCATCAAATCATGCATAGAAATCAAAACCCTTAAATATTCATGCTTTGACAATCACATTCAAATTCAAGAACCTAGAATGAACCAAATGCATTTTACTTACTTGGGTGGAGATGCTAGATGATATGAGAATGCTTCCAAACTAGAATGCTCTCTTCCAACCCCAAACTTTGATGGCACACTAGTGAAAAAGTGAGTGAAAGAGAGATTTTCTAAAGAGGGAAGAGTGAAAAGATGTGGAAAACCTAAGAGAATGTGTGTGGAAGTGTTTGTGCAGAGAGAAGCCAGAAAATAAACCCTAAAACACAGCTTGGGGTATAAAAATACCTTAATGGGCTTAGGTCCCGCTAAGGGGAACTTAAGCCCATCAGCGATAGTACCGCTCAGCGGTAATTGCCGCTCAGCGGCACTTTCGTGAAGTGCTCCTCTCCTTCTTTTCTTGACCTACGTGCCTTCCCTACATGTCCCTCATAGGTTCCCTGCAATTCAATGTTGAAAATGCTTATGCAAATCCTAACTAAAAATAAACAAACAAAAACAATCAATCAACTGGGTTGCCTCCCAGGTAGCGCTTGTTTAACGTCACGAGCCTGACCCAAAATCCACCAACACCCATCAGTAGGTGTTTCAAACTTACTAGCACTCATCAGTAGGTGCAAAATTTCTTACCAACACCCATCAGTAGGTGTTACAAACCTAGTATCCTTCAGTAGATACTTAACCACCTAGCATCCTTCAGTAGATGCTAAATTCAACAAAATATTTACAAAATAATATTCACAAATTGATGGACAAATTTGTAAGCACCAAAATATGATGTCACAAACTTGTTTCACAATCGGCAAGTATGACCGAATCGTTCAAGTAATAAACTTGGTAAGACCAAGTATCGTTCTTCCCAAAGGACTCACGGCCTAGTTTAGTTGTGTGGTTTGTTGATTAGCTAAGACTTACAAACGAAATAATTGGATTATATTATGCAAAACGAAAACTAAACATGTATGCATGAATTGATCAATGGCAAAGACTAAAGATAAACACTTTCAATGGATTATATGAATGAATATGTTGTTGGGGGTCAATTTCATCTCATCCACTCTCATACATTTTAGGAATTCAACATTCAAATCATCATTGTTAATGCCACTCTCTAAAGTACCATTCTAGATGGCTTCTCCCTAATCAAATAGTTCATACAATTCCTAGCATTCCTAATGATTAGTTCATGAGTGCAGGAGCTTAACGACAACCAATATAATATTGTCAGTATAATATTGGGAGAAATTCCCCGGATCTAGACTTCCCCGTACGTGTCCGTATCGACAAAACCAATAATCATGCAATAGAATGAGTTAAACAATGCAAGCATTAAGCGAAGAGGAAAAACCCTAACTAATGATGAAAGAAAGCATAAGTCTTAGATTAAGATGCAAGCATAAATTCCATATATGAGAGCTTCAAGAGATTACATTGATTCCCCAACAAACATACAAGGTTTAGTTCACCATATTCATGGTGAACCTAGATGAACAATGAAAGAATGAAAGAATAAACCCTAAAAAGGTGAAGAGGTAGCCTGAGCATCCAAGATCCTCCTTCAAAGGGGTGGAAGAGAGAGTGTTTGCCTCGTTTCTGCCAAAGATGTCTAACCCTAGGACGTGCAAGTCCTTATATACTATTCTAGAGTTACAAAAGATTACAAAAGCCCAAGCCCAAAAAGTGCCGCTCAGCGGTGGTTGCGTGACCCGTTTCTTCCCCTCAGCGGCCATTTTGCCCCTCAGCGTGACTCCCGCAACCTCCTGAGTGCCGCTCAGCGGTAAAATGCCGCTGAGCGGTGCCTTCGACTTCTCTTTTTGCACTCTTTCTTGTCTTTTCTAATGTCATCTCTCTCCTTCTTCACTCTTTTCACTAAATTCACCTCAAAACCTGCACAAAAACACTTAAATCAAGCATAAACCTGTCCAGCTCTCTTATTTATGAAAATATAGATAAACTGCATGATTTCAAGCTAGTTTTTAAGTCTAAAGGTTGCTTTTAGTATCAATATTAAGCATGAAAATAACAGTTTTTCAACTGTTATCACAACCCCAAACTTAGAACTTTGCTTGTCCTCAAGCAAACAAAATGTAACTCCATCTCCAACCAATTCATATGATGGTTTACTCATTCACAATCCTTTTCTCAAGATAAGTAACAACTTCACTCAAACTTATGACCAAGAGTTCAATCAAGATGTGCTCATGCTTTAGTGTTCACAAAGTCATTTAAATTCCAACAAATGCTATTTTTCATGAATGATCAATCAATTAAGCATGGATGTTCATGTGTCTATGGAATATTTCCTCACTAGGTAAAGTGTTTCACTCAACACACAAGTGTATAAGAGGTAAAGTGTTTCACTCATTCACTCCACTATCACAATGTCACATGAATCAACTTTGCCTTTCATTTTACCATAATCCAAAAACATTCACAAGCATGCATCATCACAAGGACTTTTCAATGGCTTATAATGTGGCTGGGCTAACAAGAAAATTGGTTTTTCTGGATCACAAAATCCTTGAGTTAAGAGAATCATAACAACACAATCATCTTATTCATTCCCAACTTTCTTTTACCTTTGCATTTGCATTGAGCTTTACTTCTTTTTCTTTTCTTTTCTTTTTCTTTGCATATTCTTACTTTTTAGCTCTTAGCTCAATGCTTTTCTTTTCATGTTTTCCTAACAACCCCAAACTTGAACATTTAACAATACCATACAAGATCTTCTACTTAACTCAAGGTAAAGATTTTCAATCAAAGGTTTCAAGTGTATGTTCAAGGCTAAGGGTTCAAAGGATATAACACAAAGTTTTCTCTTTTAGTGGGCTAACTTTATGAATTTGGCCAATAAAAAGGGTTCCAACAAATGGCCTTGATCACATGATGCAAAACAAGCAATTGATTCAATCATAGAAAACCTGGGCAAAATCATTCATGCTTTCAAAGTAATAGCATTTAATCATATCAAAAACTCTGGAGCTCAAAACCTCACATATAAGCTCATTCACATTTGACATACACATCCTGCTTAATTTCACAATCACAATCATGATATCATGCATTTGTTCACAAAGCTTGTGAATCACCTGTATAAGCATTTTAATGTGCACATCATCTCAACATCAATCAATCAATAAGCATCATCAAGCATTACTTATCAAACAATCACAGTTAATAGCAAACCATCACACAAACCAAGTTTCCAACAGAGTACATCAAACCCTAATCTAAAAACAAAAACAAATAAGTTCAGAAAACTTAAACCACAACAGCATAATCATTTGATAGCATTCATCAGTAAATGCTATCTCAGCTCCTCATCAGTCTGAGCTGTCCTCTGTATCTTCCTCTTCCTCCTCATCTTCATCTTCATCAAATGCATCTTCCTCCTCAGCTTCATCTTCTTCCATATCTCTTGCTGAAGCTTCAGCTGCTCCAGCTCCTCCTCCATGTACTGGTTCTTCTGGCCAAGCTACGACATTATGGAATTCATCCATAGTCCACCTGTGGGCTGGAGGATTATCATACATCCCCACTATCATCTCAGCAGTGGCCACCTGCCCTCTGTGAATGGACTGCAACTGAGCACCTATAAGAGACATATACATGTCCCTCATCTGGAATGGTTCTGCTTCATGTGTATAAGCAGATGTCTGGCTCTGTGCTGGCCCTCTCTCTCTACGAGCACGGCGTGGTGGAACTGGCTGAGCTACATCCTCACCTCCACAGTACTGTCTATAATAAGCCTCATCAATAGCTTTTCTTGGCCTCTCAAATGGTGGAACAGAAGTGTCCACCCCTGCTAGCTTGCAAAGGTGAGTGATCAAAGAAGGATGTCCTAGTGGTGCTTTGTTGTTTGAGGTGTTAGCACATACACTGATTTCATCAGCTATTACCTGCCCAATATTAACATTCAAGTTTCTAATAGCACAGTAGATGAATAGTGCCCTGCTGAGAGTAATATCTGACACATGTGAACATGGCTGAATGTTGGCATGAGAAAATGCCATCCAATACTTTGCAAGAGGAGTCAAATCTGTCCTCCTAATGTTAACCACTGCGCCAGATCTATTCCTTTGGAAGTGTCCTCCAGGTATACACATTACTCTCTCAACATCCTCAAAGTCAGCACCTTCCTCCATGCTAAGAGCAAACTGACATTGCTCACCAGCCCACACAATATCCAGGAAGTTGTTGATAGAATCAGGATCAAACCTGATAGCATGGCCTCTGACATAGCCCAAATAATTCTCAGCTGGATGATCACCAATCTTCTTTGCATTGGTGTAGAATTCCTTGACCACAGCTATGTTGGCAGGTGCTGGATAAGTGGCTAGCTTTCCCCAATCATTCCCTAACACTTGCTCTCCAAATTGAGGAGCAAAGTTAGGTATCATTCCAACCTTTCTCTCCATTAGAAGTCTCCTGTCCTGAACCACCCTAAAGTGCTTCTCATGTTTCCTAGAGAAGAACCTACTAGAGTGGGGTTGCTCTGGTTCCTTTTCTTTCCTCTTAGTTGCCATGGTTTTCAATCTCTTTCCTGAAGAGGATGCCATTCCTGCATTCAAAACACAAACCAAAACCACAGAACATGATGTTAATCATTAGTAAAACACAGAACATAACTCCTTTTGAAGCTACAACCACCGCTGAGGGTCAGAATTTCCCCTCAGCGCCACCAGTACCACGCAACAGACCAGAAAGATCAAATCTGGCAGAGTGCCGCTCAGCGGTAAATGCCGCTCAGCGGTGACTCTGCAGATTTTTGAAAATCTTGTTTTGAAGCTTTCCTAACTCCACCCAAATGCAATTTTCATATTTCCAGTTCATAATCATGCAGTTTAATCGGTTCAAACATCAAATATATCATCAAATCATGCATAGAAATCAAAACCCTTAAATATTCATGCTTTGACAATCACATTCAAATTCAAGAACCTAGAATGAACCAAATGCATTTTACTTACTTGGGTGGAGATGCTAGATGATATGAGAATGCTTCCAAACTAGAATGCTCTCTTCCAACCCCAAACTTTGATGGCACACTAGTGAAAAAGTGAGTGAAAGAGAGATTTTCTAAAGAGGGAAGAGTGAAAAGATGTGGAAAACCTAAGAGAATGTGTGTGAAAGTGTTTGTGCAGAGAGAAGCCAGAAAATAAACCCTAAAACACAGCTTGGGGTATAAAAATACCTTAATGGGCTTAGGTCCCGCTAAGGGGAACTTAAGCCCATCAGCGATAGTACCGCTCAGCGGTAATTGCCGCTCAGCGGCACTTTCGTGAAGTGCTCCTCTCCTTCTTTTCTTGACCTACGTGCCTTCCCTACATGTCCCTCATAGGTTCCCTGCAATTCAATGTTGAAAATGCTTATGCAAATCCTAACTAAAAATAAACAAACAAAAACAATCAATCAACTGGGTTGCCTCCCAGGTAGCGCTTGTTTAACGTCACGAGCCTGACCCAAAATCCACCAACACCCATCAGTAGGTGTTTCAAACTTACTAGCACCCATCAGTAGGTGCAAAATTTCTTACCAACACCCATCAGTAGGTGTTACAAACCTAGTATCCTTCAGTAGATACTTAACCACCTAGCATCCTTCAGTAGATGCTAAATTCAACAAAATATTTACAAAATAATATTCACAAATTGATGGACAAATTTGTAAGCACCAAAATATGATGTCACAAACTTGTTTCACAATCGGAAAGTATGACCGAATCGTTCAAGTAATAAACTTGGTAAGACCAAGTATCGTTCTTCCCAAAGGACTCACGGCCTAGTTTAGTTGTGTGGTTTGTTGATTAGCTAAGACTTACAAACGAAATAATTGGATTATATTATGCAAAACGAAAACTAAACATGTATGCATGAATTGATCAATGGCAAAGACTAAAGATAAACACTTTCAATGGATTATATGAATGAATATGTTGTTGGGGGTCAATTTCATCTCATCCACTCTCATACATTTTAGGAATTCAACATTCAAATCATCATTGTTAATGCCACTCTCTAAAGTACCATTCTAGATGGCTTCTCCCTAATCAAATAGTTCATACAATTCCTAGCATTCCTAATGATTAGTTCATGAGTGCAGGAGCTTAACGACAACCAATATAATATTGTCAGTATAATATTGGGAGAAATTCCCCGGATCTAGACTTCCCCGTACGTGTCCGTATCGACAAAACCAATAATCATGCAATAGAATGAGTTAAACAATGCAAGCATTAAGCGAAGAGGAAAAACCCTAACTAATGATGAAAGAAAGCATAAGTCTTAGATTAAGATGCAAGCATAAATTCCATATATGAGAGCTTCAAGAGATTACATTGATTCCCCAACAAACATACAAGGTTTAGTTCACCATATTCATGGTGAACCTAGATGAACAATGAAAGAATGAAAGAATAAACCCTAAAAAGGTGAAGAGGTAGCCTGAGCATCCAAGATCCTCCTTCAAAGGGGTGGAAGAGAGAGTGTTTGCCTCGTTTCTGCCAAAGATGTCTAACCCTAGGACGTGCAAGTCCTTATATACTATTCTAGAGTTACAAAAGATTACAAAAGCCCAAGCCCAAAAAGTGCCGCTCAGCGCTATTTACCGCTCAGCGGTGGTTGCGTGACTCGTTTCTTCCCCTCAGCGGCCATTTTGCCCCTCAGCGTGACTCCCGCAACCTCCTGAGTGCCGCTCAGCGGTAAAATGCCGCTGAGCGGTGCCTTCGACTTCTCTTTTTGCACTCTTTCTTGTCTTTTCTAATGTCATCTCTCTCCTTCTTCACTCTTTTCACTAAATTCACCTCAAAACCTGCACAAAAACACTTAAATCAAGCATAAACCTGTCCAGCTCTCTTATTTATGAAAATATAGATAAACTGCATGATTTCAAGCTAGTTTTTAAGTCTAAAGGTTGCTTTTAGTATCAATATTAAGCATGAAAATAACAGTTTTTCAACTGTTATCACAAATTAAACCAAATCAAAATTTAAAAGTTTGTCAATCACTGGGTTGCCTCCCAGCAAGCGCTCTTTTAACGTCATTAGCTTGACCCAATAAAGTTCACGTTCCATCTTCTGTATAGTTGATGTAGTCTTTCCACCAACTTCTCAACTGCTTCCTTTGGACTGTTTTGGTTCTTCTAGAATATGGAGACTCTATCTCTATCATCTCCTTTTCTTTGAAGCCCTTCACAACCCACAACTTGTTCTTGAGTCTCACAGGTGTGCCAAGTTGGGGTTTTCTTTTCTTCCAGTCCCTAGGAATCTCTTCTCCTTTTCCAGTTTCTTCTTCATCCTTGGGTACCTGAAACAACAAACAGTGGTTACCTGAAACCTCAAGATTTTCATCTTGACTTCTAGTCATGGGTGCATCTCGAAATGCAGCTTTATAACTAGCCTCTTCCTCCTTTGCTTGCGTTTCATCCTTGAAGACATCCACCACCACTCTCTCCTCTCTGTCCTGAAGCACTACTATACCTTCATGTACATCAATGATGGCCCTGGCCGTTTTCATAAACGGTCTTCCAAGTATAATAGGTATCTTCTCAGTCTCCATTTTCATCACCACAAAGTCTGCTAAAAACTAAAGTTTGCCAACACAAACTATAATGTCCTCAGCAATCCCACATGGCTCCTTTGAAGATCCATCGGCCATTACTAGATTAACCTTTACAGGTTTCACTTTAACATTGCCAATTTGCTCCAGTAAAGAATAAGGTATCAAGTTAACACTTGAACCTAAATCAAGGAGAGCTTTCTTTACCTTTTTCTTCCCTATAGTACAAGGGATAGAAAAACTACCTGGATCTGGTGCTTTAGGAGGGAATGACTCTTGCTTAACAGTTATACACTTTTCTTCCTCAACATCTCTACGTCTCTTCTTTGTAGACGTTCCTTCATCTGATTTTGTGTAAACTGCAATTTTCTGTAGAATTTGTTCCCAAGGTGCGTCATTATCCACCATTCTGAATAACTCTGTGAAGTCCATTTGTTTCTCTTGATTTGTTGGAAAAAGAAAAGTGTTCTTCCTTTCTACTTCTCTTCTTTCTTCTATTTCTTCTTCTTCTAACTCAATTATCTCTTCATTAACACTCTTTACCACTTTGCACTCTTCTCTGGGGTTAACCTCAGTATTAGCCCCAAAATTTCTATCTGGTCTTTCTTCCAATCGCTTGGTAATCTGACCCATTTGAATCTCCCAATTCTTTATAGCAGCTTCAATGCTCTTTTGAGAAGATTCTGTTTTCTGTATGAATTGATTAAGAGTTTCTTCCAACCTTGTTTGCCTTTCATTAAGCATAGATAACTGTTGCCACAAGGTTGGTTGCTGCTGCTGCTTGTTATATTGATTAGCTTGCCCAGTTTGTCCTTGGCCAATGCTTGGATGTGGTTTCCACCCTTGATTATAATTCCCTTGACGGTATGGAAATTGATTAGCCATGAAATTAACATCCTCCACGGCTTCCACTGGAAAAGCACACTGACCATTGACATGATCACCTCCACATAATTCGCACAACTGGGTTTGTACCTGTGCAGCAGATTTCAACTCTTTAGGTAATTGAGCCAAAGTTTTAGTCAGAGTCTCCAGCTGTTGAGTTAGAATTTTGTTCTGAGCTAGCAAGGCATCATGTGTTTGTAATTGAAGCACTCCTTTTTGTTGTATAGGAGCTCCTCTCTCACTGTGTAGCTCATTGTCACTAGTAGCCATGTTTTCTATAATTTCAGTTGCTTCCTCTGGAGTCTTCCATTTAATATTGCCTCCTGCTGAAGCATCCAGCATCATCTTGGTTTGTGAACCAAGCCCTCCAAGGAAAGTTAAGACTACTTCTTGATCTTCAAAACCATGCGTGGGAGTTTTGCGTAACAAGCTTTTATACCTGTCCCATGCATGCCCAAGTGACTCCTCCATGCCCTGCTTGAAAGACGAAATCTCTTGCTTGCCTTTGGTCACCTTAGATTGTGGAAAGTACTTGTTTAGAAATTTTGTGACCACTGCTTCCCACTCTGTGAAACTTTCTTCTGGAAAAGAGTTTAACCAAAGCTTAGCATTGCCCCCCAATGAGAAGGGAAACAAGCTAAGTTTGATAGCTTCGTCTGGCACCCCATTAATCTTGACCGTGTTGCAGATCTCATTGAAAGTTGTAAGGTGCTCATATGGGCTTTCGTGAGATAACCCATTAAATTGATTACTCTTCACCAGTTGAATTAATGCTGGCTTGACCTCCATGTTGGCTGCATTGACTCTAGGTCTAGCTATGCTGTTAAAGTGTTGAGGTCCAGCAATATTAGTGTAATCTGCAAGAGTTCTTCTAGCATTGTTATTCTCCATACTTCTTGTGCTGTGAACAGAACCTTGTGGTGATGATTGGAGGAGAGTTTCTGGAGAAGGGAAAAGTTCTCTGGACGTTCTGATTCTTCTCCTCCTTCTACTCTCGTCTAGACCTTCAAAAAGTGGTTCTATTGTTTTCTTACTCCTAGTTCGAATTGCTTCCTGCATACACAAGAAAACAAAACCCTAGAAAAGATTTGTTAGCACAAAAAGATATAGAAGAAGATATAAATTCAGAAGATAAAAAGATTTAGAAGATAGAATCAAATAAAATAGAATAAAATAAAACCTAATCTAAAAAAAAATAAAATCTAATCTAATCTAAAAGATAGAATAAAATCTAACCTAACCTAATAAAATAAAATAAGATCTAACCTAATCTAAAAAGATAAAATAAAATAAAATCTAATCTAACAGAAAAATAAAATAAAATAAAATCTAACCTAATCAAATAAAATAAAATAATATAAAATAAAATAAAATAAAAACAAAAAAAAATAAAAACAGAAATTCAAAAAGTCAAAGATAATCAATAATCACACAAATTAACCAGTTAAACCACGAGTCCCCGGCAACGGCGCCAAAAACTTGATGGACAAATTTGTAAGCACCAAAATATGATGTCACAAACTTGTTTCACAATCGGCAAGTATGACCGAATCGTTCAAGTAATAAACTTGGTAAGACCAAGTATCGTTCTTCCCAAAGGACTCACGGCCTAGTTTAGTTGTGTGGTTTGTTGATTATCTAAGACTTACAAACGAAATAATTGGATTATATTATGCAAAACGAAAACTAAACATGTATGCATGAATTGATCAATGGCAAAGACAAAAGATAAACACTTTCAATGGATTATATGAATGAATATGTTGTTGGGGGTCAATTTCATCTCATCCACTCTCATACATTTTAGGAATTCAACATTCAAATCATCATTGTTAATGCCACTCTCTAAAGTACCATTCTAGATGGCTTCTCCCTAATCAAATAGTTCATACAATTCCTAGCATTCCTAATGATTAGTTCATGAGTGCAGGAGCTTAACGACAACCAATATAATATTGTCAGTATAATATTGGGAGAAATTCCCCGGATCTAGACTTCCCCGTACGTGTCCGTATCGACAAAACCAATAATCATGCAATAGAATGAGTTAAACAATGCAAGCATTAAGCAAAGAGGAAAAACCCTAACTAATGATGAAAGAAAGCATAAGTCTTAGATTAAGATGCAAGCATAAATTCCATATATGAGAGCTTCAAGAGATTACATTGATTCCCCAACAAACATACAAGGTTTAGTTCACCATATTCATGGTGAACCTAGATGAACAATGAAAGAATGAAAGAATAAACCCTAAAAAGGTGAAGAGGTAGCCTGAGCATCCAAGATCCTCCTTCAAAGGGGTGGAAGAGAGAGTGTTTGCCTCGTTTCTGCCAAAGATGTCTAACCCTAGGACGTGCAAGTCCTTATATACTATTCTAGAGTTACAAAAGATTACAAAAGCCCAAGCCCAAAAAGTGCCGCTCAGCGCTATTTACCGCTCAGCGGTGGTTGCGTGACTCGTTTCTTCCCCTCAGCGGCCATTTTGCCCCTCAGCGTGACTCCCGCAACCTCCTGAGTGCCGCTCAGCGGTAAAATGCCGCTGAGCGGTGCCTTCGACTTCTCTTTTTGCACTCTTTCTTGTCTTTTCTAATGTCATCTCTCTCCTTCTTCACTCTTTTCACTAAATTCACCTCAAAACCTGCACAAAAACACTTAAATCAAGCATAAACCTGTCCAGCTCTCTTATTTATGAAAATATAGATAAACTGCATGATTTCAAGCTAGTTTTTAAGTCTAAAGGTTGCTTTTAGTATCAATATTAAGCATGAAAATAACAGTTTTTCAACTGTTATCACAAATTAAACCAAATCAAAATTTAAAAGTTTGTCAATCACTGGGTTGCCTCCCAGCAAGCGCTCTTTTAACGTCATTAGCTTGACCCAATAAAGTTCACGTTCCATCTTCTGTATAGTTGATGTAGTCTTTCCACCAACTTCTCAACTGCTTCCTTTGGACTGTTTTGGTTCTTCTAGAATATGGAGACTCTATCTCTATCATCTCCTTTTCTTTGAAGCCCTTCACAACCCACAACTTGTTCTTGAGTCTCACAGGTGTGCCAAGTTGGGGTTTTCTTTTCTTCCAGTCCCTAGGAATCTCTTCTCCTTTTCCAGTTTCTTCTTCATCCTTGGGTACCTGAAACAACAAACAGTGGTTACCTGAAACCTCAAGATTTTCATCTTGACTTCTAGTCATGGGTGCATCTCGAAATGCAGCTTTATAACTAGCCTCTTCCTCCTTTGCTTGCGTTTCATCCTTGAAGACATCCACCACCACTCTCTCCTCTCTGTCCTGAAGCACTACTATACCTTCATGTACATCAATGATGGCCCTGGCCGTTTTCATAAACGGTCTTCCAAGTATAATAGGTATCTTCTCAGTCTCCATTTTCATCACCACAAAGTCTGCTAAAAACTGAAGTTTGCCAACACAAACTATAATGTCCTCAGCAATCCCACATGGCTCCTTTGAAGATCCATCGGCCATTACTAGATTAACCTTTACAGGTTTCACTTTAACATTGCCAATTTGCTCCAGTAAAGAATAAGGTATCAAGTTAACACTTGAACCTAAATCAAGGAGAGCTTTCTTTACCTTTTTCTTCCCTATAGTACAAGGGATAGAAAAACTACCTGGATCTGGTGCTTTAGGAGGGAATGACTCTTGCTTAACAGTTATACATTTTTCTTCCTCAACATCTCTACGTCTCTTCTTTGTAGACGTTCCTTCATCTGATTTTGTGTAAACTGCAATTTTCTGTAGAATTTGTTCCCAAGGTGCGTCATTATCCACCATTCTGAATAACTCTGTGAAGTCCATTTGTTTCTCTTGATTTGTTGGAAAAAGAAAAGTGTTCTTCCTTTCTACTTCTCTTCTTTCTTCTATTTCTTCTTCTTCTAACTCAATTATCTCTTCATTAACACTCTTTACCACTTTGCACTCTTCTCTGGGGTTAACCTCAGTATTAGCCCCAAAATTTCTATCTGGTCTTTCTTCCAATCGCTTGGTAATCTGACCCATTTGAATCTCCCAATTCTTTATAGCAGCTTCAGTGCTCTTTTGAGAAGATTCTGTTTTCTGTATGAATTGATTAAGAGTTTCTTCCAACCTTGTTTGCCTTTCATTAAGCATAGATAACTGTTGCCACAAGGTTGGTTGCTGCTGCTGCTTGTTATATTGATTAGCTTGCCCAGTTTGTCCTTGGCCAATGCTTGGATGTGGTTTCCACCCTTGATTATAATTCCCTTGACGGTATGGAAATTGATTAGCCATGAAATTAACATCCTCCACGGCTTCCACTGGAAAAGCACACTGACCATTGACATGATCACCTCCACATAATTCGCACAACTGGGTTTGTACCTGTGCAGCAGATTTCAACTCTTTAGGTAATTGAGCCAAAGTTTTAGTCAGAGTCTCCAGCTGTTGAGTTAGAATTTTGTTCTGAGCTAGCAAGGCATCATGTGTTTGTAATTGAAGCACTCCTTTTTGTTGTATAGGAGCTCCTCTCTCACTGTGTAGCTCATTGTCACTAGTAGCCATGTTTTCTATAATTTCAGTTGCTTCCTCTGGAGTCTTCCATTTAATATTGCCTCCTGCTGAAGCATCCAGCATCATCTTGGTTTGTGAACCAAGCCCTCCAAGGAAAGTTAAGACTACTTCTTGATCTTCAAAACCATGCGTGGGAGTTTTGCGTAACAAGCTTTTATACCTGTCCCATGCATGCCCAAGTGACTCCTCCATGCCCTGCTTGAAAGACGAAATCTCTTGCTTGCCTTTGGTCACCTTAGATTGTGGAAAGTACTTGTTTAGAAATTTTGTGACCACTGCTTCCCACTCTGTGAAACTTTCTTCTGGAAAAGAGTTTAACCAAAGCTTAGCATTGCCCCCCAATGAGAAGGGAAACAAGCTAAGTTTGATAGCTTCGTCTGGCACCCCATTAATCTTGACCGTGTTGCAGATCTCATTGAAAGTTGTAAGGTGCTCATATGGGCTTTCGTGAGATAACCCATTAAATTGATTACTCTTCACCAGTTGAATTAATGCTGGCTTGACCTCCATGTTGGCTGCATTGACTCTAGGTCTAGCTATGCTGTTAAAGTGTTGAGGTCCAGCAATATTAGTGTAATCTGCAAGAGTTCTTCTAGCATTGTTATTCTCCATACTTCTTGTGATGTGAACAGAACCTTGTGGTGATGATTGGAGGAGAGTTTCTGGAGAAGGGAAAAGTTCTCTGGACGTTCTGATTCTTCTCCTCCTTCTACTCTCGTCTAGACCTTCAAAAAGTGGTTCTATTGTTTTCTTACTCCTAGTTCGAATTGCTTCCTGCATACACAAGAAAACAAAACCCTAGAAAAGATTTGTTAGCACAAAAAGATATAGAAGAAGATATAAATTCAGAAGATAAAAAGATTTAGAAGATAGAATCAAATAAAATAGAATAAAATAAAACCTAATCTAAAAAAAAATAAAATCTAATCTAATCTAAAAGATAGAATAAAATCTAACCTAACCTAATAAAATAAAATAAGATCTAACCTAATCTAAAAAGATAAAATAAAATAAAATCTAATCTAACAGAAAAATAAAATAAAATAAAATCTAACCTAATCAAATAAAATAAAATAATATAAAATAAAATAAAATAAAAACAAAAAAAAATAAAAACAGAAATTCAAAAAGTCAAAGATAATCAATAATCGCACAAATTAACCAGTTAAACCACGAGTCCCCGGCAACGGCGCCAAAAACTTGATGGACAAATTTGTAAGCACCAAAATATGATGTCACAAACTTGTTTCACAATCGGCAAGTATGACCGAATCGTTCAAGTAATAAACTTGGTAAGACCAAGTATCGTTCTTCCCAAAGGACTCACGGCCTAGTTTAGTTGTGTGGTTTGTTGATTATCTAAGACTTACAAACGAAATAATTGGATTATATTATGCAAAACGAAAACTAAACATGTATGCATGAATTGATCAATGGCAAAGACAAAAGATAAACACTTTCAATGGATTATATGAATGAATATGTTGTTGGGGGTCAATTTCATCTCATCCACTCTCATACATTTTAGGAATTCAACATTCAAATCATCATTGTTAATGCCACTCTCTAAAGTACCATTCTAGATGGCTTCTCCCTAATC
The DNA here is from genome assembly GCF_016808095.1 of Vigna angularis. Lineage (NCBI taxonomy): Eukaryota > Viridiplantae > Streptophyta > Magnoliopsida > Fabales > Fabaceae > Vigna > Vigna angularis. The sequence goes on from NC_068970.1 coordinate 31,269,533, forward strand.
AAATAGTTCATACAATTCCTAGCATTCCTAATGATTAGTTCATGAGTGCAGGAGCTTAACGACAACCAATATAATATTGTCAGTATAATATTGGGAGAAATTCCCCGGATCTAGACTTCCCCGTACGTGTCCGTATCGACAAAACCAATAATCATGCAATAGAATGAGTTAAACAATGCAAGCATTAAGCAAAGAGGAAAAACCCTAACTAATGATGAAAGAAAGCATAAGTCTTAGATTAAGATGCAAGCATAAATTCCATATATGAGAGCTTCAAGAGATTACATTGATTCCCCAACAAACATACAAGGTTTAGTTCACCATATTCATGGTGAACCTAGATGAACAATGAAAGAATGAAAGAATAAACCCTAAAAAGGTGAAGAGGTAGCCTGAGCATCCAAGATCCTCCTTCAAAGGGGTGGAAGAGAGAGTGTTTGCCTCGTTTCTGCCAAAGATGTCTAACCCTAGGACGTGCAAGTCCTTATATACTATTCTAGAGTTACAAAAGATTACAAAAGCCCAAGCCCAAAAAGTGCCGCTCAGCGCTATTTACCGCTCAGCGGTGGTTGCGTGACTCGTTTCTTCCCCTCAGCGGCCATTTTGCCCCTCAGCGTGACTCCCGCAACCTCCTGAGTGCCGCTCAGCGGTAAAATGCCGCTGAGCGGTGCCTTCGACTTCTCTTTTTGCACTCTTTCTTGTCTTTTCTAATGTCATCTCTCTCCTTCTTCACTCTTTTCACTAAATTCACCTCAAAACCTGCACAAAAACACTTAAATCAAGCATAAACCTGTCCAGCTCTCTTATTTATGAAAATATAGATAAACTGCATGATTTCAAGCTAGTTTTTAAGTCTAAAGGTTGCTTTTAGTATCAATATTAAGCATGAAAATAACAGTTTTTCAACTGTTATCACAAATTAAACCAAATCAAAATTTAAAAGTTTGTCAATCACTGGGTTGCCTCCCAGCAAGCGCTCTTTTAACGTCATTAGCTTGACCCAATAAAGTTCACGTTCCATCTTCTGTATAGTTGATGTAGTCTTTCCACCAACTTCTCAACTGCTTCCTTTGGACTGTTTTGGTTCTTCTAGAATATGGAGACTCTATCTCTATCATCTCCTTTTCTTTGAAGCCCTTCACAACCCACAACTTGTTCTTGAGTCTCACAGGTGTGCCAAGTTGGGGTTTTCTTTTCTTCCAGTCCCTAGGAATCTCTTCTCCTTTTCCAGTTTCTTCTTCATCCTTGGGTACCTGAAACAACAAACAGTGGTTACCTGAAACCTCAAGATTTTCATCTTGACTTCTAGTCATGGGTGCATCTCGAAATGCAGCTTTATAACTAGCCTCTTCCTCCTTTGCTTGCGTTTCATCCTTGAAGACATCCACCACCACTCTCTCCTCTCTGTCCTGAAGCACTACTATACCTTCATGTACATCAATGATGGCCCTGGCCGTTTTCATAAACGGTCTTCCAAGTATAATAGGTATCTTCTCAGTCTCCATTTTCATCACCACAAAGTCTGCTAAAAACTGAAGTTTGCCAACACAAACTATAATGTCCTCAGCAATCCCACATGGCTCCTTTGAAGATCCATCGGCCATTACTAGATTAACCTTTACAGGTTTCACTTTAACATTGCCAATTTGCTCCAGTAAAGAATAAGGTATCAAGTTAACACTTGAACCTAAATCAAGGAGAGCTTTCTTTACCTTTTTCTTCCCTATAGTACAAGGGATAGAAAAACTACCTGGATCTGGTGCTTTAGGAGGGAATGACTCTTGCTTAACAGTTATACACTTTTCTTCCTCAACATCTCTACGTCTCTTCTTTGTAGACGTTCCTTCATCTGATTTTGTGTAAACTGCAATTTTCTGTAGAATTTGTTCCCAAGGTGCGTCATTATCCACCATTCTGAATAACTCTGTGAAGTCCATTTGTTTCTCTTGATTTGTTGGAAAAAGAAAAGTGTTCTTCCTTTCTACTTCTCTTCTTTCTTCTATTTCTTCTTCTTCTAACTCAATTATCTCTTCATTAACACTCTTTACCACTTTGCACTCTTCTCTGGGGTTAACCTCAGTATTAGCCCCAAAATTTCTATCTGGTCTTTCTTCCAATCGCTTGGTAATCTGACCCATTTGAATCTCCCAATTCTTTATAGCAGCTTCAGTGCTCTTTTGAGAAGATTCTGTTTTCTGTATGAATTGATTAAGAGTTTCTTCCAACCTTGTTTGCCTTTCATTAAGCATAGATAACTGTTGCCACAAGGTTGGTTGCTGCTGCTGCTTGTTATATTGATTAGCTTGCCCAGTTTGTCCTTGGCCAATGCTTGGATGTGGTTTCCACCCTTGATTATAATTCCCTTGACGGTATGGAAATTGATTAGCCATGAAATTAACATCCTCCACGGCTTCCACTGGAAAAGCACACTGACCATTGACATGATCACCTCCACATAATTCGCACAACTGGGTTTGTACCTGTGCAGCAGATTTCAACTCTTTAGGTAATTGAGCCAAAGTTTTAGTCAGAGTCTCCAGCTGTTGAGTTAGAATTTTGTTCTGAGCTAGCAAGGCATCATGTGTTTGTAATTGAAGCACTCCTTTTTGTTGTATAGGAGCTCCTCTCTCACTGTGTAGCTGATAACAGTTGAAAAACTGTTATTTTCATGCTTAAAATTGATACTAAAAGCAACCTTTAGACTTAAAAACTAGCTTGAAATCATGCAGTTTATCTATATTTTCATAAATAAGAGAGCTGGACAGGTTTATGCTTGATTTAAGTGTTTTTGTGCAGGTTTTGAGGTGAATTTAGTGAAAAGAGTGAAGAAGGAGAGAGATGACATTAGAAAAGACAAGAAAGAGTGCAAAAAGAGAAGTCGAAGGCACCGCTCAGCGGCATTTTACCGCTGAGCGGCACTCAGGAGGTTGCGGGAGTCACGCTGAGGGGCAAAATGGCCGCTGAGGGGAAGAAACGAGTCACGCAACCACCGCTGAGCGGTAAATAGCGCTGAGCGGCACTTTTTGGGCTTGGGCTTTTGTAATCTTTTGTAACTCTAGAATAGTATATAAGGACTTGCACGTCCTAGGGTTAGACATCTTTGGCAGAAACGAGGCAAACACTCTCTCTTCCACCCCTTTGAAGGAGGATCTTGGATGCTCAGGCTACCTCTTCACCTTTTTAGGGTTTATTCTTTCATTCTTTCATTGTTCATCTAGGTTCACCATGAATATGGTGAACTAAACCTTGTATGTTTGTTGGGGAATCAATGTAATCTCTTGAAGCTCTCATATATGGAATTTATGCTTGCATCTTAATCTAAGACTTATGCTTTCTTTCATCATTAGTTAGGGTTTTTCCTCTTCGCTTAATGCTTGCATTGTTTAACTCATTCTATTGCATGATTATTGGTTTTGTCGATACGGACACGTACGGGGAAGTCTAGATCCGGGGAATTTCTCCCAATATTATACTGACAATATTATATTGGTTGTCGTTAAGCTCCTGCACTCATGAACTAATCATTAGGAATGCTAGGAATTGTATGAACTATTTGATTAGGGAGAAGCCATCTAGAATGGTACTTTAGAGAGTGGCATTAACAATGATGATTTGAATGTTGAATTCCTAAAATGCATGAGAGTGGATGAGATGAAATTGACCCCCAACAACATATTCATTCATATAATCCATTGAAAGTGTTTATCTTTAGTCTTTGCCATTGATCAATTCATGCATACATGTTTAGTTTTCGTTTTGCATAATATAATCCAATTATTTCGTTTGTAAGTCTTAGCTAATCAACAAACCACACAACTAAACTAGGCCGTGAGTCCTTTGGGAAGAACGATACTTGGTCTTACCAAGTTTATTACTTGAACGATTCGGTCATACTTGCCGATTGTGAAACAAGTTTGTGACATCATATTTTGGTGCTTACAAATTTGTCCATCAAGTTTTTGGCGCCGTTGCCGGGGACTCGTGGTTTAACTGGTTAATTTGTGTGATTATTGATTATCTTTGACTTTTTGAATTTCTGTTTTTATTTTTTTTTTGTTTTTATTTTATTTTATTTTATATTATTTTATTTTATTTGATTAGGTTAGATTTTATTTTATTTTATTTTTTAGATTAGGGTAGATTTTATTTTATTTTATTTTATTTTATCTTTTAGATTAGGTTAGATTTTATTTTATTCTATTTTTTTAGATTAGGTTTTATTTGATTCTATCTTTTAAATCTTTTTATCTTCTGAATATATATCTTCTTTTATATCTTTTGTGCTAACAAATATTTCCTAGAGTTTTGTGCCTAATGTCTGCAGAATGCAATTTGGTCAAGAATTTAACTATATGGGCACTCAATTCTACCAAAGTAATCTCAACCAATGGTGGGAACCTCACTCAAGCATGGATCAAAGCCAATTTTGGCAAGCTGCCGGACAATTTGAGAACCAACCACAACAACAATGGCAGCAACAACCCTTTTTATCAGGAAGTTTGGATAGGTTGGAGGACACCCTTCAACGATTTTTGAAAAATTCCGACTCTACTCAGAAAAGCATTGAAGAATCATGTAAAAGGATGGAGATGCACTTTCGTTACATTAATCAGAGATTGGATGATGAGGTTAATACTGAAGTTAACCTTAAGGAGGAAGGGCAAATCATTATCACTGAAAGTGACAAGATTCTTGATGAGGAAAAATTAGAGAGAGAGGAGGAAAAGGTAGAGAGAAAAGAGAAAGAAGAGTTGAGTGAGAAAGATAAAGATGAAGAAAAAGAGAAAGAAGTGGTTGAGAGAGAAGAGAGAAAGAAGATTTGTGTGAAAATAAAGAAGTTGAAAAGAAAAAGAAAAGGGAAGAAAAAAATAAAAGAAAAGAAAAAGAGAAAATTTGGGGAGAGAAAAAGGAAGAAAAAGAAGATGAGAGGAAAGAAGAAGAAATCATATGAAAAATCCCATCCTCATCTAAAGAAGAATCATAGGAAGGAAAGAAAATTTAAGTGCTTTATGGAAATCTTCAAGAAATTGGAGATTAAAGTTCCTATGATTGAGACACTGCAACAGGTTCCTGGTTTGATCAAATTTCTGAAGAAGTTCAGTAGAAAGAAGAAAAAGAAGAAGGAACTCGAGCTTGGGTCAAGCTAATGACGTTAAAAGAGCGCTTGCTGGGAGGCAACCCAGTGATTTAAGAACTTTTGATTTTATTTTGGTTTTGTAATTTTTAATTTGTGGACATTATTTTTGTAACTATTTTGTTGGAGATAGCATCTACTGAAGGATGCTAGGTGGTTGAGTATCTACTGAAGGATACTAGGTTTGTAACACCTACTGATGGGTGTTAGTGAGAAAATTTTGCACCTACTGATGGGTGCTGGTAAGTTTGAAACACCTACTGATGGGTGTTGGTGGATTTTGGGTCAGGCTCGTGACGTTAAACAAGCGCTACCTGGGAGGCAACCCAGTTGATTGATTGTTTTTGTTTGTTTTATTTTAGTTAGGGTTTGCATAAGTATTTTAAACATTGAATTGCAGGGAACCAGTGAGGGGCATGTCTAGGAGGCACGTAGGTTAAGAAAAGAAGGAGAAGAGCACATCACGCAAGTGCCGCTGAGCGGTATTTTACCGCTGAGCGGTACTCTCGCAGAATAGGCTTTAGTTCCCCTTAGCGGGACCCGAGCCCATTAGGGTATTTTTATACCCTAAGCTGCGCATAAGCTTCTATTTTCAGGCTCTTCTCTGCACACACACTCCCACATACCTTGTCCAAGGTTCTCCACATCTTTTCCCTATTCCCTCTTAAGAAAATCTCCCTTTCACTCACTTTCTCACTAGTTTTCCATCTAAGTTTGGGGTTGGGAGAGAGCATCATTGAAGGGGATGATTTCTTCATTGTGGTTTACTAATGCTTAACAATGTATCTTTTGGTTTTGTGAATTATGTTTGATGCAGGGATGGCCTCCTCATCGGGCAAAAGGAATCAAGACTATAAGATCCAAGAAAAGGAGTATAAAGATGATAGCTCAAATTGATGAGGAGTTGAGATAGCATTTACTGATGAATGTTATCAAATGATTATGCTTTTGTGGTTTAAGTTTTCTGAACTTATTTGTTTTTGTTTTTAGATTAGGGTTTGATGTACTCTATTGAACACCTGGTTTGTGTGATGGTTTGCTATTAATTAACTGTGTTTGATAAGTAATGCTTGATGATGCTTGTTGATTAATTGATGTTGAGATGATGTGCACATTAAAATGCTTATACAGGTGATTCACAAGCTTTGTGAACAAATGCATGATATCATGATTGTGATTGTGAAATTAAGCAGGGTGTATGTCAAATGTGAATGAGCTTATATGTGAGGTTTTGAGCTCCAGAGTTGTTATTGTTGAATGCTATTACTTTGAAAGCATGAATGATTTTGCCCAGGTTTTCTATGATTGAATCAATTGCTTGTTTTGCATCATATGATCAAGGCCGTGTTGTTGAAACCCTTTTTATTGGCCAAGTTCATAAAGTTAGCCCACTAAAAGAGAACATGTTGTGTTCTATCCTTTGAACCCTTAGCCTTGAACATACACTGAAAACCCTTGATTGAAAAATCTTTACCTTGAGTTAAGTAGAAGATCTTGTGTGGTACTGATAAATGTTCAAGTTTGGGGTTGTTGGGAAAATATGAAAAGCATTGAGCTAAGAGCTAAAAAGTAAGAATATGCAAAGAAAAAGAAAACAAAAGAAAAAGAAGTAAAGCTCAATGCAAAAGCAAAGGCAAAAGAAAGTTGGGAATGAATAAGAAAAATTGTGTTGTGATGATTCTCTTAACTCAAGGATTTTGTGATCCAGAAAAACCAATTTTCTTGTTAGCCCAGCCACATTATAAGCCAGTGAAAAGTCCTTTTGATGATGCATGCTTGTGATTGTTTTGATTGTGGTAAAATGAAAGGCAAAGTTGATTCATGTGACATTGTGATAGTGGAGTGAATGAGTGAAACACTTTACCTCTTATACACTTGTGTGATGAGTGAAACACTTTATCTAGTGAGGAAATATTCCATAAGCACATGAACATCCATGCTTAATTGATTGATCATTCATGAAAAATAGCATTTGTTGGAATCTAAATGACTTTGTGATCACTAAAAGCATGTGCACATCTTGATTGAACTCTTGGTCATAAGTTTGAGTGAAGTTGTTACTTATCTTGAAAAGAGAATTTTTGAATGAGTGAACCATCATATGAATTGGTTGGAGATTGAGTTACATTTTGTTTGCTTGAGGACAAGCAAAGTTCTAAGTTTGGGGTTGTGATAACAGTTGAAAAACTGTTATTTTCATGCTTAAAATTGATACTAAAAGCAACCTTTAGACTTAAAAACTAGCTTGAAATCATGCAGTTTATCTATATTTTCATAAATAAGAGAGCTGGACAGGTTTATGCTTGATTTAAGTGTTTTTGTGCAGGTTTTGAGGTGAATTTAGTGAAAAGAGTGAAGAAGGAGAGAGATGACATTAGAAAAGACAAGAAAGAGTGCAAAAAGAGAAGTCGAAGGCACCGCTCAGCGGCATTTTACCGCTGAGCGGCACTCAGGAGGTTGCGGGAGTCACGCTGAGGGGCAAAATGGCCGCTGAGGGGAAGAAACGAGTCACGCAACCACCGCTGAGCGGTAAATAGCGCTGAGCGGCACTTTTTGGGCTTGGGCTTTTGTAATCTTTTGTAACTCTAGAATAGTATATAAGGACTTGCACGTCCTAGGGTTAGACATCTTTGGCAGAAACGAGGCAAACACTCTCTCTTCCACCCCTTTGAAGGAGGATCTTGGATGCTCAGGCTACCTCTTCACCTTTTTAGGGTTTATTCTTTCATTCTTTCATTGTTCATCTAGGTTCACCATGAATATGGTGAACTAAACCTTGTATGTTTGTTGGGGAATCAATGTAATCTCTTGAAGCTCTCATATATGGAATTTATGCTTGCATCTTAATCTAAGACTTATGCTTTCTTTCATCATTAGTTAGGGTTTTTCCTCTTCGCTTAATGCTTGCATTGTTTAACTCATTCTATTGCATGATTATTGGTTTTGTCGATACGGACACGTACGGGGAAGTCTAGATCCGGGGAATTTCTCCCAATATTATACTGACAATATTATATTGGTTGTCGTTAAGCTCCTGCACTCATGAACTAATCATTAGGAATGCTAGGAATTGTATGAACTATTTGATTAGGGAGAAGCCATCTAGAATGGTACTTTAGAGAGTGGCATTAACAATGATGATTTGAATGTTGAATTCCTAAAATGTATGAGAGTGGATGAGATGAAATTGACCCCCAACAACATATTCATTCATATAATCCATTGATCAATTCATGCATACATGTTTAGTTTTCGTTTTGCATAATATAATCCAATTATTTCGTTTGTAAGTCTTAGCTAATCAACAAACCACACAACTAAACTAGGCCGTGAGTCCTTTGGGAAGAACGATACTTGGTCTTACCAAGTTTATTACTTGAACGATTCGGTCATACTTGCCGATTGTGAAACAAGTTTGTGACATCATATTTTGGTGCTTACAAATTTGTCCATCAGTAGCTCATTGTCACTAGTAGCCATGTTTTCTATAATTTCAGTTGCTTCCTCTGGAGTCTTCCATTTAATATTGCCTCCTGCTGAAGCATCCAGCATCATCTTGGTTTGTGAACCAAGCCCTCCAAGGAAAGTTAAGACTACTTCTTGATCTTCAAAACCATGCGTGGGAGTTTTGCGTAACAAGCTTTTATACCTGTCCCATGCATGCCCAAGTGACTCCTCCATGCCCTGCTTGAAAGACGAAATCTCTTGCTTGCCTTTGGTCACCTTAGATTGTGGAAAGTACTTGTTTAGAAATTTTGTGACCACTGCTTCCCACTCTGTGAAACTTTCTTCTAGAAAAGAGTTTAACCAAAGCTTAGCATTGCCCCCCAATGAGAAGGGAAACAAGCTAAGTTTGATAGCTTCGTCTGGCACCCCATTAATCTTGACCGTGTTGCAGATCTCATTGAAAGTTGTAAGGTGCTCATATGGGCTTTCGTGAGATAACCCATTAAATTGATTACTCTTCACCAGTTGAATTAATGCTGGCTTGACCTCCATGTTGGCTGCATTGACTCTAGGTCTAGCTATGCTGTTAAAGTGTTGAGGTCCAGCAATATTAGTGTAATCTGCAAGAGTTCTTCTAGCATTGTTATTCTCCATACTTCTTGTGCTGTGAACAGAACCTTGTGGTGATGATTGGAGGAGAGTTTCTGGAGAAGGGAAAAGTTCTCTGGACGTTCTGATTCTTCTCCTCCTTCTACTCTCGTCTAGACCTTCAAAAAGTGGTTCTGTTGTTTTCTTACTCCTAGTTCGAATTGCTTCCTGCATACACAAGAAAACAAAACCCTAGAAAAGATTTGTTAGCACAAAAAGATATAGAAGAAGATATAAATTCAGAAGATAAAAAGATTTAGAAGATAGAATCAAATAAAATAGAATAAAATAAAACCTAATCTAAAAAAAAATAAAATCTAATCTAATCTAAAAGATAGAATAAAATCTAACCTAACCTAATAAAATAAAATAAGATCTAACCTAATCTAAAAAGATAAAATAAAATAAAATCTAATCTAACAGAAAAATAAAATAAAATAAAATCTAACCTAATCAAATAAAATAAAATAATATAAAATAAAATAAAATAAAAACAAAAAAAAAATAAAAACAGAAATTCAAAAAGTCAAAGATAATCAATAATCACACAAATTAACCAGTTAAACCACGAGTCCCCGGCAGCGGCGCCAAAAACTTGATGGACAAATTTGTAAGCACCAAAATATGATGTCACAAACTTGTTTCACAATCGGCAAGTATGACCGAATCGTTCAAGTAATAAACTTGGTAAGACCAAGTATCGTTCTTCCCAAAGGACTTACGGCCTAGTTTAGTTGTGTGGTTTGTTGATTAGCTAAGACTTACAAACGAAATAATTGGATTATATTATGCAAAACGAAAACTAAACATGTATGCATGAATTGATCAATGGCAAAGACTAAAGATAAACACTTTCAATGGATTATATGAATGAATATGTTGTTGGGGGTCAATTTCATCTCATCCACTCTCATACATTTTAGGAATTCAACATTCAAATCATCATTGTTAATGCCACTCTCTAAAGTACCATTCTAGATGGCTTCTCCCTAATCAAATAGTTCATACAATTCCTAGCATTCCTAATGATTAGTTCATGAGTGCAGGAGCTTAACGACAACCAATATAATATTGTCAGTATAATATTGGGAGAAATTCCCCGGATCTAGACTTCCCCGTACGTGTCCGTATCGACAAAACCAATAATCATGCAATAGAATGAGTTAAACAATGCAAGCATTAAGCGAAGAGGAAAAACCCTAACTAATGATGAAAGAAAGCATAAGTCTTAGATTAAGATGCAAGCATAAATTCCATATATGAGAGCTTCAAGAGATTACATTGATTCCCCAACAAACATACAAGGTTTAGTTCACCATATTCATGGTGAACCTAGATGAACAATGAAAGAATGAAAGAATAAACCCTAAAAAGGTGAAGAGGTAGCCTGAGCATCCAAGATCCTCCTTCAAAGGGGTGGAAGAGAGAGTGTTTGCCTCGTTTCTGCCAAAGATGTCTAACCCTAGGACGTGCAAGTCCTTATATACTATTCTAGAGTTACAAAAGATTACAAAAGCCCAAGCCCAAAAAGTGCCGCTCAGCGCTATTTACCGCTCAGCGGTGGTTGCGTGACTCGTTTCTTCCCCTCAGCGGCCATTTTGCCCCTCAGCGTGACTCCCGCAACCTCCTGAGTGCCGCTCAGCGGTAAAATGCCGCTGAGCGGTGCCTTCGACTTCTCTTTTTGCACTCTTTCTTGTCTTTTCTAATGTCATCTCTCTCCTTCTTCACTCTTTTCACTAAATTCACCTCAAAACCTGCACAAAAACACTTAAATCAAGCATAAACCTGTCCAGCTCTCTTATTTATGAAAATATAGATAAACTGCATGATTTCAAGCTAGTTTTTAAGTCTAAAGGTTGCTTTTAGTATCAATATTAAGCATGAAAATAACAGTTTTTCAACTGTTATCAACTTGAAATCTCCAAACTGGCATGATTCGCTCAGCGAACCAATGGTGGTGCGCTGTGCGAATGTATTCTCCTGGCTCTGCGAATTTTGCTTCTGCTATGCGAGAATTGGCTGACAAATTCACTTTTGTACAACTTTTCCTGAACAATATTTTACAACACAATCTACCTCCTATTACGACTTTTCACTGAGTGATAACATTAATAATTACAAAATTGAGATCCTTTATAAGTATCAAAACATCTGTTTTTCACACTTATCAGTCCACTCGTCCACTTCGTCCACTTGGTCCACTTTGTCCACTTCGTCAACTTCATCCATTTCGACCACTTGGTCCACTTCTTCCACTTCGTCCACATCCTCTACTTCGTCCACTTCTTCCACTTCTTCCACTTCTTCCACTTCTTCCACTTCTTCCACTTCTTCCACTTCGTCCACTTCGTCCACTTCTTCTAGTTCGTCCAGTGGGTCTACTTCGCCCACATCGTCCACTCCTCCACTTCGTCAACTTAGTACACTTCGTCCAATTCATCCACTTCGTCCACTTCATCCATTTCGTCCACTTCGTCCACTTCGTCCACTTCGTCCACTTCGTCCACTTCGTCCACTTCGTCCACTTCGTCCACTTCGTCCACTTCGTGTACTTAGTCCACTTGTCTTCTTCTTCTTCTTCTTCTTCTTCTTCTTCTTCTTCTTCTTCTCCTTCATCTCCTTCATCCACTTCGTTAACTTCGTCCACTACGTCCAGTTCACCCAGTTCCTCCACTTCGTCATGTTCGTCCACTTCGTCCAGTTCGTGCAATTCGACCGTATCATCAACTTCTTCTTCTTCTCTTTCGTCTCCTTTGTCCACTTCGTCAAGTTCGTCCAGTTCGTCTACTTCATCCACTTCGTGTACTTAGTCCACTTGTCTTCTTCTTCATCTTCTTCTTCTTCTTCTTCTTCTTCTTCTTCTCCTCCTTCGTCTCCTTCATCCACTTCGTTAACTTCGTCCACTACGTCCAGTTCACCCAGTTCGTCCACTTCGTCCACTTCGTGCAATTCGACCGTATCATCAACTTCTTCTTCTTCTCCTTCTGCTTCTTCTCTTTCGTCTCCTTTGTCCACTTCGTCAAGTTCGTCCAGTTCGTCTACTTCATCCACTTCGTTCACTTCTTCCACTTCGTCCTCTTCGTCAGCTTCGTCCACTTTGTCCCCTTCGTCCACTTCGTCCCCTTCGACCACTTCGCCCACTTCGTCCACCACGTCCACTTCCTCCACTTCTTCCACTTCGTCCACTTTGTCAACTTCGTCAACTTCATCAACTTCGTCTACTTCGTGCAATTTGTCCATTTCGGCAACTTCTTCCACTTCATCAACTTTGTCCACCCATCCAATTCATACACTACGTCCAATTCTTCAAATTCCTCCAATTCGTCCACTTCGTCAACTTGGTCCAGTTAGTTCCCTTCGTTAACTTGGTCCAGTTAGTTCACTTCGTCCACTTCTTCCATTTCTTTCACTTCTTCCACTTCTTCCACTTCTTCTTCTTCTTCTTCTTCGTCTTCTTCGTCTCCTTCGACTCCTTCGTACACTTCGTCCACTTTGTCTCCTTCGTCCCCTTCGTCCACTTCGTCCACTTCGTCCAGTTCGTGAGCTTTGTCCAGTTGGTCCACTTCGTCCACTTCTTGCACTTCATCCATTTCGTCCACTTCGTCCATTTCGTGCACTTCATCCACTTCGTCCACTTCGTCTAAATCATCCACTTCTTCTTCTTCTCCTTCTCTCTTCTCTTTCGTCTCCTTCGTCCACTTTGTCCACTTCGTCAACTTCGTCCAGTTCGTCGACTTTGTCAAGTTCCTCCACTTCGTGCACTTCATCCACTTTTCCACATCGCCCACTTCGTTCTTTTCGTCGACTTCGTCAACTTCATCCACTTCGTCAACTTCGTCCACTTCGTGCACTTCGTCCACATCGTCAACTTTGTCAACTTCGTCCACTTGGTCCACTTCGTCGCCATCGTCTACTTCGTCCCCTTCGTCCACATCGTCCACTTCGTCTACTTCGTCAACTTCGTCCACTTCATCCACTTCGACCACTTCGTCCACTTCGTCAACTTCGTCCAGTGGGTACTACTTCGTCCACATCGTCCACTTCGTCGACTTCGTCCAATTGGTCCACTTCGTCAACTTCTTCAACTTCGTCGACTCCTCCACTTCGTCCAATTCGTCCATTTCGTCCATTTTGTCCACTTCATCCACTTCGTGTACTTCGCACACTTCAACTTCTTCTTCTTCTTCATCTCCTTCGTCTCCTTTGTCTACTTCGTCCACTTCGTCCAGTTCGTCGAGTTAGTCCAGTTCGTCCTGTCCACTTCGTCCACTTTGTCCACATCATCCACTTGTTCTTTTTCTCCTTCTTCTTCGTCTCTTTCGTCTCCTTCGTCCACTTCGTCAGCTTCGTCTAGTTCGTCTACTTTGTCTACTTTGTCAACTTCTACCACTTCGTCGACGTCGTCCACTTCTTTCGTTTCTTTTTCTTCTTCTTCTTCTTTTCTTGTTGTTGTTGTTCGTCTCCTTCGTCCACTCCGTCCAGTTCATCCAGTTGGTCTACTTCGTCGAGTTGGTCCACTTCGTCGACTTCCTCCACTTCCTCCATTTCGTCCACTTCGTCCAACTTGTCCATTTCGTCATATTCGTCCACTCGTCCACTTCGTCCACTTCAACCACTTTGTCCACTGCGTCCACTTCGTCCAGTTCGTGAACTTCATCCATTTCAACCACTTGGACCATTTCTTCCACTTCGTCTATTTCCTCTACTTCGTCCACTTCATCCACTTCTTCCACTTCTTCGACTTCTTCCATTTCTTCTTCTTCCTTATCTCCTTCATCTCCTTCGTCTCCTTCGTCCACTTCGTCCACTTCGTCAACTTCATCCACTTCGTCAACTTCGTCCAGTTCTTCTAATTCGTCTACTTCGTCCAATTCGTCAACTTCGTCCTCTTCGTCAGCTTCGTCAACTTCGTTCACTTGTTCGACTTCGTCCACTTCGTGCATTTCGTCCACTTCGTCCCCGTCGTCTACTTCATCCCCTTCGTCCACGTCGTGCACTTCGTCTACTTCGTCAACTTCATCCACTCCATCCAGTTCGTACAGTTGGTCAACTTCGTCCAGGTTGTCGACTTCGTCGACTTCCTGCACTTCGTCCAATTCGTCCACTTCGTCCAATTTGTCCATTTCGTCATATTCGTCCACTCGTCCTCTTCGTCCATTTTGTCCTCTTTGTCCGGTTTGTCAACTTCATCCATTTCGACCACTTGGTCCACTTCTTCCACTTCGTCCACATCCTCTACTTCGTCCACATCGTCCACTCCTCCACTTCATCAACTTCGTACACTTCATCCAATTCGTCCATTTCGTCTACTTCGTCCACTTCGTGTACTTAGTCCACTTGTCTTCTTCTTCTTCTTCTTCTTCTTCTTCTTCTTCTTCTTCTTCTACTTCTTGTCCTTCGTCTCCTTCATCCACTTCTTTAACTTCGTCCACTACGTCCAGTTCATCCAGTTCGTCCCGTTAGTCCTGTTCGTCCACTTCGTCCACTACGTGCAATTCGTCCGTATCATCAACTTCTTCTTCTTCTCTTTCGTCTCCTTCGTCCACTTCGTTAACTTCGTCCACTTCGTCTACCTCGTCCACTTCTTCAACTTCGTCCTCTTCGTCAGCTTCGTCCACTATTTCCCCTTCGTCCACTTCGACCACTTCTTCGACTTTGTCCACTTCGTCCATTTCGTCCATTTCGTGCACTTCGTCCATTTCGCCAATTCGTGCACTTCGTCCACTTCTTCTACGTCTTCCATTTACTCTTCTTCTTCTTCTTCTTCTTATTCGTCTCTTTCGTCTCCTTCGTCCACATCGCCCACATTCTTCTTCTTCTTCTTCTTCTTTTTCGTCTCCTTCGTCCACATCGCCCACTTAGTCCACCTCGTCCACTTCTTCCACTTCGTCCACTTTGACAACTTCGTCAACTTCATCAACTTCGTCAACTTCGTCTACTTCGTGCAATTCGTCCATTTTGGCAACTTCTTCCACTTCGTCAACTTTGTCCACTCGTCCAATTCATACACTACGTCTAATTCGTCAAATTCCTTCAATTCGTCCACTTCGTCAACTTCGTCAAGTTAGTTCACTTCGTCCAGTTCTTCCATTTCTTCTTCTTCTTCTTCTTCCACTTCTTTTCTTCTTCTTCTTCTTCTTCTTCTTTTTCTTCTTCTTCTTCTTCTTCTTCTTCTTCGTCTTCTTCTTCTTCTTCGTCTCCTTCGACTCCTTCGTACATTTCGTCCACTTCGTCTCCTTCGTCCCCTTCATCCACTTCGTCGAGTTCGTCAGCTTTGTCCAGTTGGTCCACTTCGTCCACTTCTTGCACTTCATCCATTTCGTCCACTTCGTCCATTACGTGCACTTCGTGGATTTCGTCCACTTCGTCCACTTCGTCTAAATCATCCACTTCTTCTTCTTCTCCTTCTTTCTTCTCTTTCGTCTCCTCCGTGCACGACTTCAACTCCGTCCACATAATCCACTTCTTCTTCTTCTCCTTCTTCTTCATCTCTTTCGTCTCCTTCGTCCACCTCATCCACTTTGTCAACTTCGTCCAGTTCGTCGACTTTGTCAACTTCGTCCACTTCATCCACTTCATCCACTTCGTCTACATCATCCACTTTGTCCTTTTCATCGACTTCGTCAACTTCATCCACTTCGTCCACTTCGGCCACTTCGTCCACTTTGTCAACTTCGTCCACTTCGTCGCCTTCGTCAACTTCGTCCACTTCGTCGAGTTCATCAACTTCGTCCAGTGGGTCTACTTCGTCCACATCGTCCACTTCGTCGACTTCGTCGAATTGGTCCACTTCGTCAACTTCTTCAACTTCGTCCATTCCTCCACTTCGTCTACTTTGTACACTTCGTCCAATTCGTCCACTTCGTCCATTTCGTCCATTTTGTCCACTTCGTCCACTTCGTGTACTTCGTACACTTCAACTTCTTCTTCTTCTTCATCTCCTTCGTCTCCTTTGTCCACTTCGTCCAATTCGTCCTGTCCAGTTCGTCCACTTCGAACATTTTGTCCACTTCGTCCACTTCCTCCACATCGTCCACATCATCCACTTGTTCTTGTTCTCCTTCTTCTTCGTCTCTTTCGTCTCCTTCGTCCACTTCGTCAGCTTCATCCAGTTGATCTACTTTGTCTACTTCGTCCACTTCTACCACTTCGTTGGCGTCGTCCACTTCTTCCATTTCTTCTTCTTCTTCTTCTTCTTCTTTTCTTCTTCTTGTTGTTCGTCTCCTTCGTCCACTCCGTCCACTTGGTCAACTTCATCCATTTCGACCACTTGGTCCACTTCTTCCACATCGTCCACATCCTCTACTTCGTCCACTTCTTCCACTTCTTCCACTTCTTCCACTTCTTCCATTTCTTCCACTTCGTCCACTTCGTCCACTTCGTCCACTTCTTCTAGTTCGTCCAGTTCGTCAACTTCGTCCAGTGGGTCTACTTCGTCCACATCGTCCACTCCTCCACTTCGTCAACTTCGTACACTTCGTCCAATTCATCCCCTTCGTCCATTTCGTCCACTTCGTGTACTTAGTCCACTTGTCTTCTTCTTCTTCTTCTTCTTCTTCTTCTTCTTCTTCTTCTTCTTCTTCTTCTTATCCTTCGTCTCCTTCATCCACTTCGTGAACTTCGTCCACTACGTCCAGTTCATCAAGTTCATCTCGTTCGTTCACTTCGTCCTGTTCGTCCACTTCGTCTACTTCGTGCATTTCGTCCGTATCATCAACTTCTTCTTCTTCTCCTTCTTCTTCGTCTCTTTCGTCTCCTTCGTCCACTTTGTCGTGTTCGTCCAGTTCGTCTACTTCGTCCACTTCTTCCACTTCGTCCTCTTCGTCAGCTTCGTGCACTTCGTCCACTTTGTCCCCTTCGTCCACTTCGTCCACTTCGACCACTTCTTCGACTTCGTCCACTTCGTCCATTTCGTCCACTTCGTTCACTTCTTCTACGTCTTCCATTTCTTCTTCTTCTTCTTTGTCTTATTCGTCTCTTTCATCTCCTTCGTCCACTTCGTCCACATTGCCCACTTCGTCCACCTCGTCCACTTCATCCACTTCTTCCACTTTGTCAACTTCGTCAACTTCATCAAATTCGTCTACTTCGTGCAATTCGTTCATTTCGGTAAGTTCTTCCACTTCGTCAACTTTGTCCACTCATCCAATTCATACACTACGTCCAATTCGTCAAATTCCTCCAATTCGTCCACTTCGTCAACTTGGTCCAGTTAGTTCACTTCGTCCACTTCTTCCATTTCTTCCACTTCTTCCACTTCTTCCACTTCTTCCACTTCTTCCACTTCTTCCACTTCTTCCACTTCTTCTTCTTCTTCTTCTTCTTCTTCTTCGTCTTCTTCTTCTTCTTCGTCTCCTTTGTACACTTCATCCACTTGGTCTCCTTCGTCCCCTTCGTCCAGTTGGTCAGGTTTGTCCAGTTGGTCCACTTCGTCCACTTCTTGCACTTCATCCATTTCGTCCACTTCGTCCATTTCGTGCACTTCGTGCACTTCGTCCACTTCGTCTAAATCATCCACTTCTTCTTTTTCTCCTTCTTTCTTCTCTTTCGTCTCCTCCGTGCACTTCGTCAACTCCGTCCACATCATCCACTTCTTCTTCTCTTCCTTCTTCTTCATCTCTTTCGTCTCCTTCGTCCACTTCGTCCACTTTGTCAACTTCGTCCAGTTCGTCGACTTTGTCAACTTCGTCCACTTCGTGCACTTCATCCACTTCGTCCACATCGTCCACTTCGTCCTTTTCTTCGACTTCGTCAACATCATCCACTTCGTGATCTTCGTCCACTACGGCCACTTCGTGCAATTCGTCCACTTCGTCAACTTTGTCAACTTCGTCCCCTTCGTCAACTTCGACCACTTCATCTAGTTCGTCAACTTCGTCCAGTGGGTCTACTTCGTCCACATGGTCCACTTCGTCAACTTCGTCGAATTGGTCCACATCGTCAACTTCTTCAACTTCGTCCACTCCTCCACTTCGTCCACTTCGTACACTTCGTCCAATTCGTACACTTCGTCCAATTCGTACACTTCAACTTCTTCTTCTTCTTCTTCATCTCCTTCGTCTCCCTTGTCCATTTCGTCCAGTTCGTCCACTTCGTCCTGTCCACTTCGTCTACTTCGTCCACTTCAAACATTTCGTCCACTTCGTCCACATCATCCACTTGTTCTTCTTCTCCTTCTTCTTCGTATCTTTCGTCTCCTTCGTCCACTTCGTCAGCTTCGTCCACTTCGTCTACTTTGTCTACTTCGTCCACTTCTACCACTTCGTCGACGTCGTCCACTTCTTCCATTTCTTCTTCTTGTTGTTGTTGTTGATCTTCTTCTTCTTCTTCTTCTTTTCTTGTTGTTGTTGTTCGTCTCTTTCATCTCCTTCGTCCACTCCGTCCAGTTCGTCCAATTGGTCAACTTCATCCAGTTGGTCTACTTCGTCGAGTTGGTCCACTTCGTCGACTTCCTCCACTTCCTCCACTTCCTCCACTTCGTCCAATTCGTCCACTTCGTCCAACTTGTCCATTTCATCATATTCGTCCACTCGTCCACTTCGTCCACTTTGTCCACTTCGTCAACTTCATCCATTTCAACCACTTGGGCCATTTCTTCCACTTCCTCTACTTCGTCCACTTCGTCCACTTCTTCCACTTCTTCCATTTCTTCTTCTTCTTCATCTCCTTCGTCAACTTCGTCCAGTTCTTCTAATTTGTCTACTTCGTCCAATTCTTCAACTTCGTCTAGTTCTTCTAATTTATCTACTTCGTCTAGTTCGTCCATTCGTCAACTTCGTCCTCTTCGTCAGCTTCGTCCACTTCGTCCACTTCGTAAACTTCGTCCACTTGTTCGACTTTGTCCACTTCATGCATTTCGTCCACTTTGTCCCCTTCGTCTACTTCATCCGCTTCGTCCACGTCGTGCACTTCGTCTACTTCGTGAACTTAATCCACTTCGTCAACTTCGTCCACTTCGACCACTTCGTCCACTTCTTCCAATTCGTCCAGTTCGTCAACTTTGTCCAGTGGGTCTACTTCGTCCACATCGTCCACCTCGTCCACTTCCTCAACTTCTTCAACATCGTCCACTTCATCAACTTCTTCAACTTCGTCCACTCCTCCACTTCGCACACTTCGTCCAATTCGTCCACTTCGTCCACTTCGTGTACTTGGTCCACTTGTCTTCTTATTCTTCTTCTTCTTCTTCTTCTCCTTCGTCTCCTTCATCCACTTCGTCAACTTCGTCCAATTCGTCCAGTTCGTCCCGTTCGTCCACTTCGTCCTGTTCGTCCACTTCGTCCATATCATCCACTTCTTCTTCTTCTCCTTTTTCTTCTTCTCTTTCGTCTGCTTCGTCCACTTGGCCACTTCGTCACGTTCCTCCAGTTCGTCTACTTCGTCCACTTCTTCCACTTCGTCCTCTTCATCACCTTCGTCCACTTTGTCCACTTCGTCCTCTTCGTCGACTTCGTCCACTTTATCAACTTCGTCCACTTCGGCCACTTTATCAACTTCGTCCACTTCGTCACCTTCGTCCACTTTGTCAACTTCGTCCAGTTTTTCTACTTCGTCTAGTTCGTCCACTTCGTCCTCATTGTCAACTTCGTGCACTTAGTCCACTTCGTCCACATCGTCCACTTCGTCCCACTTCGTCCTCTTCGTTGACTTCGTGAACTACGCCTATTTCGGCCACTTCGTCAACTTCTTCAACTTCATCCACTCGTCCTCTTCATCAGCTTCGTCCACTTGGTCGACTTCGTCTACTTCGTGCACTTCGTCCCCTTAGTCCACTTTGTCCTCTTCGTCCACTTCGTCTACTTCGTCCACTTCGTCAACTTCGTCCACTTCGACCACTTGTTAAACTTCATCCACTTCGTCCATTTTGCGTCCTTCGTCTCCTTCGTCCACTTCGACCACTTCGTCCACTTCGTCAAATTCGTCAATTGGGTCTACTTCGTCCACTTCGTCAACTTCTTCAACTTCGTCCAGTCCTCCACTTCGTCCACTTTGTCCAATTCATCCACTTCGTCCCCATCGTCCACTTCCTCCACTTCATCTCCTTCGTGCACTTTATCAACTTCGTCTAGTTGGTCTACTTAGTCTATGTCGTCCAGTTCGTCCACTTCGTCCTCTTTCTCAACTTCGTCTAGTTCGTCCACTTCGTCCTCTTCGTCGACTTCGTCCACTTCATCGAGTTCGTCAACTTCGTCAACTTCGTCCAGTTCGGCCACTTCGTCAGCTTCGTCCACTCGTCCACTTCGTCCACTTCGTCCCCTTCGTCTACTTCGTTCACTTCGTCCACTTCGTCCACTTCATCCACTTCGACAACTTCGTCCACTTCGTCAACTTCGTCCAATTCGTCGACTTCCTCCACTTCCTCCACTTCGTCTTTTTCTTCATCTTCTTCTTCTACTCTTCTTCTTCTTCTTCTCCTTCGTCCACTTTGTCAACTTCGCCCAGTTTGTCTACTTCGTCTACTTCGTCCAGTTCGTCCACTTCGTCCACTTTGTCCTCTTTGTCAACTTCGTCCACTTAGTCCACTTCGTCCAGATCGTCCATTTCGTCCCACTCCGTTCTCTTCATCGACTTCGTCAACTTCGCCATCTTCTTCCAATTTGGCCACTTCTTCCACTTTGTCAACTTCTTCAACTTCATCCACTCATCCTCTTCGTTAGCTTCTTCCACTTGGTCGACTTCGTCTACTTCGTGCACTTTCCCCTTCGTCCCCTTCATCCACTTTGTCCACTTTGTCCTCTTTGTCCACTTCGTCAACTTCGTCCACTTCGACCCCTTCTTACACTTCATCCACTTCGTCCATTTCGCATCCTTCGTCACCTTCGTTCACTTCGACCACTGCATCCACTTCGTCCAATTCATATATTTCGTCCAGTGGGTCTACTTTGTCCACTTTGTCCACTTCGTCAACTTCTTCAACTTCGTCCACTCCTCTACTTCGTCCACTTCGTTCACTTTGTCCAATTCGTCCACTTCGTCCACTTCGTCCTTCTCGTCTTCTTCTTCTTCTTCTTCTTCTCCATCAACAACTTCGTCCACTTTCTCCACTTCGTCCACTTCGTCCAGTTCATCGACTTCGTCCAATGGGTCGACTTCGTCCACTTCGTCACCTTCGTCAACTCCTTCACTTCGTCGTCTTCGTCCAATTCGTCCAATTCGTCCACTTCCTCCACTTCGTCCAATTCGTCCACTTCTTCAATTTCTTCCACATCATGCACTTCGTCTTCTTCGTCGACTTCGTCTTTTTCTTCTTCTTCCTCTTCTTGTTCTCCTTCTTCTTCTTCGTCTTCTCCTTCGTCTCCTTCGTCCACTTTGTCAACTTCGTACAGTTGGTCTACTTAGTCTACTTCGTCCAGTTAGTCCACTTCGTCCACTTCGTCCTCTTTTTCAACTTCGTCCACTTCGTGAATTTCTTGAACTTCGTCCACTTTGTCCACGTCGTCCTCTTCGTCAACTTCGTCCACTTCGTCCACTTTGTCAACTTCGTCCTCTCAAGCCACTTCGTCAACTTCTTCAACTTCCTCCACTTGTCCTCTTCGTCAACTTCGTCCACTTGGTCGACTTCGTCCACTTTGTGCACTTCGTCCCCATCGTCCCCTTCGTCCACTTGGTCAACTTCATCCACTTCGTCCACTTCTTCCACTTCATCCCCTTCGTCCATTTCGTCCACTTCATCCACTTTTTCCACTTCTTCCATTTCTTGTTCTTGTTCTTGTTCTTCTTTTTCTTCTTCTTCTATTCCGTGTCGTTCATCTCCTTCGGCCACTTCGTCCACTGCGTCCAGTTCGTGTAATTGGTCAACTTCGTCTAGGTTGTCTACTTCGTCCAATTGGTCCACTTCGTCCACTTCCTCCACCTCCTCCACTTCGTCCAATTCGTCCAATTCGTCGAATTCGTCGAATTTGTCCACTTCGTCATATTCGTCCACCCCTCCACTTCGTCCACTTCATCCGCTTCGTCAACTTCATCAATTTCGTCCACTTCGTCCTCTTCTTCCAGTTCGTCCACTTCATCTACTTCGTCCACTTCTTCCACTTCTTCCACTTTATCCATTTCTTCTTCTTCTTTATCTCCTTCGTCTCCTTCGTCCACTTCCTCCACTTCGTCAACTTCGTCCACTTCGTCAACTTCGTCCAGTTCGTCTACTTTGTCTACTTCTTCCAGTTCGTCCAATTCGTCGACGTCGTCCTCTTTGTCAGCTTCGTCCACTTCGTCCATTTCTTTCACTTCATCCACTTCGTCAACTCCGTCCACTTCGTCAAATTCGACCACTTCGTTCACTTCGTCAACTTCGTTCACTTTGTCGACTTCGTCTACTTCGCCCCCTTCGTCCACTTCGTTCCCTTCGTCCACTTCGACCACTTCGACCACTTCATCCCCTTCGTCCCATTCGTCCTCTTCGTCCACTTCGTCCACTTCGTCAACTTCGTCCACTTCGACCACTTCTTACACTTCATCCACTTCGTCCATTTCGCGTCCTTCGTCACCTTGATAACAGTTGAAAAACTGTTATTTTCATGCTTAATATTGATACTAAAAGCAACCTTTAGACTTAAAAACTAGCTTGAAATCATGCAGTTTATCTATATTTTCATAAATAAGAGAGCTGGACAGGTTTATGCTTGATTTAAGTGTTTTTGTGCAGGTTTTGAGGTGAATTTAGTGAAAAGAGTGAAGAAGGAGAGAGATGACATTAGAAAAGACAAGAAAGAGTGCAAAAAGAGAAGTCGAAGGCACCGCTCAGCGGCATTTTACCGCTGAGCGGCACTCAGGAGGTTGCGGGAGTCACGCTGAGGGGCAAAATGGCCGCTGAGGGGAAGAAACGAGTCACGCAACCACCGCTGAGCGGTAAATAGCGCTGAGCGGCACTTTTTGGGCTTGGGCTTTTGTAATCTTTTGTAACTCTAGAATAGTATATAAGGACTTGCACGTCCTAGGGTTAGAGATCTTTGGCAGAACGTAGGCAAACACTCTCTCTTCCACCCCTTTGAAGGAGGATCTTGGATGCTCAGGCTACCTCTTCACCTTTATTGGGTTTATTCTTTCATTCTTTCATTATTGTTCATCTAGGTTCACCATGAATATGGTGAACTAAACCTTGTATGTTTGTTGGGGAATCAATGTAATCTCTTGAAGCTCTCATATATGGAATTTATGCTTGCATCTTAATCTAAGACTTATGCTTTCTTTCATCATTAGTTAGGGTTTTTCCTCTTTGCTTAATGCTTGCATTGTTTAACTCATTCTATTGCATGATTATTGGTTTTGTCGATACGGACACGTACGGGGAAGTCTAGATCCGGGGAATTTCTCCCAATATTATACTGACAATATTATATTGGTTGTCGTTAAGCTCCTGCACTCATGAACTAATCATTAGGAATGCTAGGAATTGTATGAACTATTTGATTAGGGAGAAGCCATCTAGAATGGTACTTTAGAGAGTGGCATTAACAATGATGATTTGAATGTTGAATTCCTAAAATGTATGAGAGTGGATGAGATGAAATTGACCCCCAACAACATATTCATTCATATAATCCATTGAAAGTGTTTATCTTTAGTCTTTGCCATTGATCAATTCATGCATACATGTTTAGTTTTCGTCTTGCATAATATAATCCAATTATTTCATTTGTAAGTCTTAGCTAATCAACAAACCACACAACTAAACTAGGCCGTGAGTCCTTTGGGAAGAACGATACTTGGTCTTACCAAGTTTATTACTCTAACGATTCGGTCATACTTGCCGATTGTGAAACAAGTTTGTGACATCATATTTTGGTGCTTACAAATTTGTCCATCACACCTTCGTCCACTTCGACCACTGCATCCACTTCGTCCGATTCATATATTTCGTCCAGTGGGTCTACTTCGTCCACTTCGTTCACTTTGTCCAATTCGTCCACTTCGTCCTCATCGTCCACTTCGTCCTTCTCGTCTTCTTCTTCTTCTTCTTCTTCTCCTTCAACCACTTCATCCACTTCGTCCACTTCGACCACTTCGTCTACTTCGTCTACTTCGTCCAGTTCGTCCACTTCGTCCAATGGGTCGACTTCGTCCACTTTGTCACCTTCGTCAACTTCTTCAACTTTGTCAACTCCTCCACTTCGTAGACTTTGTCCAATTCGTCCAATTCGTCTACTTGCTCCACTTCGTCCACATCATGCACTTCGTCTTCTTCGTCGACTTCGTCTTTTTCTTCTTCTTCCTCTTCTTCTTCTCCTTCTTCTTCTTCTTCTCCTTCGTCTCCTTCGTCCACTTTGTCAACTTCGTACAATTGGTCTACTTAGTCTACTTCGTCTATTTAGTACACTTCGTCTACTTCGTCCTCTTTTTCAACTTCGTCCACTTCGTGAATTTCTTGAACTTCGTCCACTTTCTCCACGTCTCCTCTTCGTCAACTTCGTCAACTTCATCCACTTTGTCAACTTCATCCTCTCCAGCCACTTCGTCCACTTCGTCAACTTCGTCAACTTGTCCTCTTCGTCAGCTTCGTCCAATTGGTCGACTTCGTCTACTTTGTGCACTTCGTCCCCTTCGTCCCCTTCGTCCACTTCGTCCGCTTTGTCCTCTTCGTCCACTTCGTCCACTTCGTCAACTTCATCCACTTCGACCACTTCGTCCACTTCTTCCACTTCATCCCCTTCGTCCATTTCGTCCACTTCGTCCATTTCTTGTTCTTGTTCTTCTTCTTCTTCTTCTATTTCGTGTCGTTCGTCTACTTCGGCCACTTCGTCCACTGCGTCCAATTCGTGCAATTGGTCAACTTCGTCCAGGTTGTCTACTTCGTCCAGTTGCTCCACTTCGTCCACTTCCTCCACCTCCTCGACTTCGTCAAATTCGTCCAATTCGTCCAATTTGTCCACTTCGTCATATTCGTCCACCCCTCCACTTCGTCCACTTCATCCGCTTTGTCAACTTCATCAATTTCGTCCACTTCGTCCTCTTCTTCTAGTTCGTCCACTTCGTCTACTTCGTTCACTTCTTCCACTTCTTTCACTTCTTCCACTTCTTCCACTTTATCCATTTCTTCTTCTTCTTCATCTCCTTCGTCTCCTTCGTCCACTTCCTCCACTTCGTCAACTTCATCCACTTCTTCAACTTCGTCCCGTTCATCTACTTTGTCTACTTCTTCCAGTTCGTCCAATTTGTCCACGTCGTCACCTTTGTCAGCTTTGTCCACTTCGTGCATTTCGTCCACTTCATCCACATCGTCAACTCCGTCCACTTCGTCAAATTCAGCCACTTCGTCCACTTCGTCAACTTCGTCCACTTCGTCCCCTTGGTCCACTTCGTCCCCTTTGTCCACTTCGTCCACTTCGACCACTTCGTCCCCTTCGTCGAATTCGTCCAGTTCGTCACCTTCGTCTAGTGGGTCTACTTCGTCCCCATCGTCCACTTGGTCCACTTCGTCAACTTCTTCAACTTCGTTCACTCCTCCACTTCGTCCATTTCGTCCACTTCCTCCATTTCGTCCACTTCGTCAATTTCGTCCACAACGTCCACTTCCTCCACTTCGTGTTTTTCTTCTTCTTCTTCTTCTTCTTCTTCTTCTTCTTCTTCTTCTCCTTCAAATCCTTCGTCCACTTTGTCAACTTCGTCAAGTTGGTCTACTTAGTCTACTTCGTCCACTTCGTCCTCTTTGTCAACTTCGTGAACTTCGTACATTTCATCCTCTTCGTCGACTTCGTCCACTTCGTCAACTTCGTCCACTTCGGCCACTTAGTCCACTTCGTCAACTTCTTCCACTCGTCCACTTCGTCCACTTTGTCCTCTTTGTCCACTTCGTCCACTTTCTCCACTTCCTCCACTACGTCAACTTCGTCCAATTCGTCCACTTCCTCCATTTCGTCCACTTCCTCCACTTCCTCCACTTCATCTTTTTCTTCATCATCTTCTTCTTCTTCTACTACTCTTCTTCTTCTTCTTCTCCTTCGTCTCCTTCGTCCACTTTGTCAACTTCGTCCAGTTTGTCTACTTCGTCTAGTTCGTCCTCTTTGTTAACTTCGTCCACTTCGTGCGTTTAGTCCACTTCTTCCACATCGTCCACTTCGGCCCACTTCGTCCTCTTCGTCGACTTCGTCAACTTCGTCAACTTCGTCCATTTTGGCCACTTCATCCACTTCATCAACTTCGTAAACTTCTTCAACTTCATCCACTCGTCCTCTTCGTCAGCTTCGTCCACTTGGTCGACTTTGTCTACTGTGCACTTCGTCCCCTTCATCCACTTCGTCAACTTCGTCCACTTCGACCACTTATTAAAGTTCATCCACTTCGTCCATTTCGCTTCCTTCGTCTCCTTCGTCCACTTCGACCACTTCGTCCACTTCATCAATTTCGTCCAGTGCGTCTACTTCGCCCAGTTTGTCTACTTCGTCCACTTCGTCCTCTTTGTCCACTTCGTCCACTTCGTGCGCTTAATCCGCTTCGTCCACTTCGTCCCACTTCGTCCTCTTCGTCGACTTCGTCAACTTCTTCCATTTCGGCCACTTCGTCCACTTCGTCAACTTCTTCCACTTAGTCCACTTCGTCAGCTTCTTACACTTGGTCGACTTCGTCTACTTCGTCCCCTTCGTCCACTTTGTCCACTTTGTCCTCTTCGTCTACTTCGTCCACTTCGTCAACTTCGTCCACTTCGACCACTTTTACAATTCATCCACTTCGTCCATTTCGCGTCCTTCGTCCACTTCGTATATTTGGACAAGTGGGTCTACTTCGTCCACTTTGTCCACTTCCTCCACTTCGTTCACTTTGTCCCATTCGTCCACTTCGTCCACATCGTCTACATCGTCCACTTCGTCCTTTTCTTCTTCTTCTTCTTCTTCGTCTCCTTCAACCGCTTCGTCAACTTCGTCCACTTCGTTTGACTTCGTCTACTTCGTCCAGTTCGTCAACTTCGTCCAATGGGTCGACTTCGCCACTTCGTGACCTTCATCAACTTCTTCAATTTCGTCAACTCCTGCACTTCGTCGACTTCGTCCACTTCCTCCACTTCGTCAATTTCGTCCACATCGTCCACTTCCTCCACTTCGTCTTTTTCTTCTTCTTCTTCTTCTTCTTCTTCTTCTTCTTCTTCTCCTTCGTCTCCTTCGTCCACTTTGTCAACTTCGTCCAGTTGGTATACTTAGTCTACCTGGTCCACTTCGTCCTCTTTGTCAACTTCGTGAACTTCGTCCACTTCGTCCTCTTCGTTGACTTCGTCCACTTCGTCAACTTCGGCCACTTCGTCCGCTTCGTCAACTCGTCCACTTCATCCACTTTGTCCTCTTCGTCCACTTCGTCCACTTCGTCCACTTCGTCCACTTCGTCAACTTCGTCCACTTCCTCCACTTCCTCCACTTCCTCCACTTCGTCTTTTTCTTCATCTTCTTCTTCTACTCTTCTTCTTCTTCATCGCCTTCGTCTCCTTCGTCCACTTTATCAACTTCGCCCAGTTTGTCTACTTCGTCTACTTCGTCCACTTTGTCCTCTTCGTCCACTTCGTCAACTTCATCAACTTCGTCCACTTCGACCACTTTTACACTTCATCCATTTCGTCCATTTCGAGTCCTTCGTCTCCTTCATCCACTTCGACCACGTCGTCCACTTCATTCAATTCGTATATTTCGTCCAGTGGGTCTACTTCGCCCACTTTGTCCACTTGGTCAACTTCTTCAACTGTGTCCACACCTCCACTTTGTCCACTTCGTTCACTTTGTCCAATTCGTCCACTTCATCCACATCGTCCACTTCGTCCTTCTTGTCTTCTTCTTCTTCTTCTTCGTCTCCTTCAACCACTTTATCCACTTTGTCGAATTCGTCCACTTCGTCCACATCGTCCATTTCTCCTACTTCGTCCAGTTCGTCTAGTTCGTCAACTTCGTCCACTCCATCACTTCGTCCATTTCGTCAACTTCGTCCATTTCCTCCACTTCCTCGACTTCGTCCAAGTCGTCCAATTCGTCCAGTTCGTCCAATTTGTCCACTTCCTCCACTTCCTCCACTTCTTCCAGTTCGTCGAATTCGTCGACATCGTGCACTTCATCCACTTCGCCATTTTCGTCAACTTCGTCCACTTGGTCAACTTCGTCCACTTCGACCACTTCTTCCACTTCATCCACTTCGTCCATTTTGCCTCCTTCGTCTCCTTCGTCTAGTTCGACCACTTCGTCCAGTTCGTCAATTTCGTCCAGTGGGTCCACTTTGTCCACTTCGTCAACTTCGTCAACTTTTTGAACTTCATCCACTCCTCCACTTCGTCCACTTCGTTCACTTTGTCGAATTCGTCCACTTCGTCCACATCGTCCATTTCGTCTACTTCGTCCAGTTCGTCAACTTCGTCCTATGGGTCGACTTCATCCACTTCGTCACCTTCGTCAACTTCTTCAACTTCGTCCACTCCTTCACTTCGTCCACTTCGTCCATTTCGTCCACTTCGTCCAATTCGACTACTTCGTCCACTTCGTCCACTTCATCCTCTTCATCAACTTCGTCCACTTTGTAAACTTCGTCATCTTCGTCCACTTCCTCTACTTCGTTCACTTCGTCCACTTTGTGCACTTTGGAAACTTCGTTATCTTCGTCCATTTCCTCCACTTCCCCTACTTCATCCACTTCCTCCACTTCTACCCCTTCGTCCCCTTTGTCCAGTTCGTCCACTTCGTCCAGTTTGGCACTTCGTCCAGTTGGTCCAGTTTGTCCGGTGAGTCCACTTCGTCCATTTCATTTCGTCCACTTCTTCTCCTTCGTCCACTTCCTCAACTTCGTCCACTTCTTCCACTCCGTGCACTTCCTCTACTTCGTCCACTTCCTCGACTTCCTCTACTTCGTCCACTTCGGCCACTTCGTCCACTTCCTCCACTTCGTCCAGTTCGACCACTTCGTTCACTTTTCATCCAGTTCGTCCAGTTCGTCAAATTCGTTCACTTTGTCCACTTCCTCCACTTTGTCCACTTCGTCCCCTTCGTCCACTTCTTCCACTTCGTCCACTGTGTCTACTTCGTCTACTTCATCCACTCATCCACTTCGTCCACTTCGTCCAATTCGACAACTTCGTCCACTTTGTAAACTTCGTCATCTTCGTCTACTTCCTCCACTTCCTCTACTTCGTCCATTTCGTCCCCTTTGTCCCCTTCATACACTTCATCCACTTCGTCCAATTCGACCACTTTGTCCACTTCCTCCACTTCCTCCACACCGTCAAGTTCGTCCACTTCGTCCCCTTCCTCCACTTCGCCCAATTCCTCCACTTCGTCCAATTCCTCCACTTCGTCCCCTTCGTCTACTTCGTCCCCTTTGTCCACTTCATCCACTTCGTCCATTTCGTCCACTTCGTCAACTTCTTCAACTTCGCACACTCATGTACTTCGTCAAATTCGACCACTTCGTACACTTTGCCCACTTCGTCCAATTCATCCTCTTCGTCAACTTCGTCCACTTTGTAAACTTCGTCTTCTTCGCCCACTTCCTCCACTTCCTCTACTTCATCCACTTCCTGCACTTCGTCCACTTCATCCCCTTCGTCTCGTTCGTCCAGTTCGTCCACTTCGTCCAGTACGTCCACTTCGTCCAGTTCGTCCAATTCTTCCACTTCGTCAACTTCTTCAACTTCGTCCACTCATCCATTTCGTCCAATTGGACCACTTCGTCCACTTCATCCTCTTCGTCAACTTCGTCCACTTTTTAAACTTCGTCATCTTCGTCTACTTCGTCCACTTCTTCTACTTCGTTCCCTTCCTCCCCTTCGTCCCCTTCCTCCCCTTGGTCCACTTTGTCTGGTTCGTCCAGTTCGTCCAGTTCGTCCAGTTCGTCCACTTCGTCCACTTCCTCATCTTCGTCAACTTCTTCAACTTCGTCCACTCATCCACTTCGTCCACTTCGTCTGTAATATCCACTTCGTCGCCTTCGTCCCCTTCGTCCAATTCGACCACTTCGTCAACTTCTTCGACTTCGTCCACTCATCCACTTCGTCCAATTCGACTACTTCGTCCACTTTGTCCACTTCGTCCACTTCATCCTCTTCGTCTACTTCGTCCAATTCGTAAACTTTGTCATCTTCGTCCACTTGCTCTACTTCGTTCACTTAGTCCACTTCGTCCACTTTGTCCCCTTCGTCCCCTTCGTCCCCTTCCTCCCATTCGACCACTTCGTCCACTTCGTCTTCTTCATTCACTTCGTCCACTTCGTCAACTTCGTCAACTTCGTCCACTTCTTCAACTTTGTCCACTCATCCACTTCGTCCACTTCGTCTAATTCGACCACTTTGTCCACTTCATCCATTTTGTAAACTTCGTCATCTTCGTCTACTTCCTCCACTTCCTCTACTTCGTCCATTTCGTCCCCTTTGTCCCCTTCATCCACTTCGTCGAATTCGACCACTTTGTCCACTTCGTGCACTACCTCCACTTCCTCCACTTCGTCAAGTTCGTCCACTTCGTCCCCTCCCTCCACTTCGTCCAATTCCTCCACTTCGTCCCCTTCGTCTACTTCGTCCCCTTCGTCCACTTCAGCCACTTCGTCCATTTCGTCCACTTCGTCAACTTGCTCAACTTCGCCAACTCATCCACTTCGTCAAATTCGACCACTTCGTACACTTTGCCCACTTCGTCCAGTTCATCCTCTTGGTCAACTTCGTCCACTTTGTAAACTTCGTCTTCTTCGCCCACTTCCTCCACTTCCTCTACTTCATCCACTTCCTGTACTTCGTCCACTTCATCCCCTTCGTCCCCTTCATCCAGTTCGTCCAGTTCATCCACTTTGTCTAGTACGTCCAGTTCGTCCAGTTCGTCCACTTCGTCAACTTCTTCAACTTCGTCCACTCATCCACTTCGTCCAATTCGACCACTTCGTCCATTTCGTCCTCTTCGTCAACTTCGTCCACCTTGTAAACTTCGTCCACTTCCTCCACTTCCTGCACTTTGTCCACCTTGTCCCCTTCGTCTCATTCGTCCCCTTCGTCGCCTTCGTCCACTTCATCCGCTTCGTCCACTTCGACCACTTGGTCCAGTTCATCCATTTCGTCCATTTCGTCCACTTCTTCTTTTTCTCCTCCTCCTTCTTCCCCTTCTTCCTCTTCTTCTTCTTCTTCGTCGTCTCCTTCGTCCACTTCTCCCACTTCGTCACCATCTTCAACTTCGTCCACTCATCCACTTCGTTCATTTCGTCCAATTCGACCACTTCGTCCACTTCATCCTCTTCATCAACTTCGTCCACTTTAAAAACTTCGTCAACTTCGTCCACTTTGTAAACTTCGTCATCTTCCTCCACTTCGTCCACATCCTCTACTACGTCTACTTCGTCCACCTTATCCCCTACGTCCCCTTTGTCCCCTTCGTCTACTTCGTGTAGTTCGTCCAGTTCGTCCCCTTGGACCACTTCGTCCACCTCGTCCCCTTCGTCCCCTTCATCCCCTTCGTCTACTTCGTCCACTTTGTCCACTTCGTCTAGTTAGTCCACTTCGTCCACTTCGTCTAGTTAGTCCACTTCGTCCACTTCGTCCAATTCATCCACTTCCTCCACTTTGTAAACTTCGTCATCTTCGTCTACTTCGTCAACTTCATCCATTTCGTCCACTTCGTTCCCTTCGTCCCCTTCGTCCACTTCGTCCCCTTCGTCCACTTCGTCTAATTCGACCACTTCGTCCACTTTGTCCAGTTCATCCTCTTCGTCAACTTCGTCCACTTTGTAAACTTCGTCATCTTCGCCCACTTCCTCCACTTCCTCTACTTCATCCACTTCGTCCCCTTCGTCCCCTTCGTCCACTTCGTCCAGTTCGTCCACTTTGTCCAGTACGTCCAGTTCGTCCAGTTCGTCCACTTACTCCACTTCGTCCACTTCGTCAACTTCTTCAACTTCGTCCACTCATCCACTTCTTACACTTCGTCCAATTCGACCACTTCGTTCACTTCGTCCTCTTCGTCAACTTCGTCCACCTTGTAAACTTCGTCCACTTCCTACACTTCGTCCAATTCGTCCTATTCGTCCCCTTCGTCCACTTCGTCCACTTCGACTAGTTCGTCCACTTCGTCCACTTCGACCACTTCGACCACATCGTCCACTTCGTCCACTTCGACAACTTCTTCAACTTCGTCCACTTCGTCCAATTCGACCACTTCGTCCACTTCATCCACTTCATCCTCTTCATAAACTTCGTCCACTTTGTAAACTTCGTCTTCTTCGCCCACTTCCTCCACTTCCTCTACTTCATCCACTTCGTCCACTTCGTCCCCTTCGTCCAGTTCGTCCATTTCATCCACTTCGCCCAATACGTTCAGTTCGTCCAATTCGTCCACTTCATCCACTTCGTCCACTTCGTGAACTTTTTCAACTTCGTCCACTCATCCACTTCGTCCAATTCGACAACTTCGTCCATTTCGTCCTCTTCGTCAACTTCGTCCACCTTGTAAACTTCCTCCACTTCCTCCACTTCCTGCACTTCGTCCAGTTTGTCCCCTTCGTCTCATTCATCCCCTTCGTCCCCTTCGTCCACTTCATCCACTTCATCCACTTCGTCCAGTTCATCTATTTCGTCCATTTCGTCCACTTCTTCTTCATCTCCTCCTCCTTCTTCCTCTTCTTCCTCTTCTTCTTCTTCTCCGTCGTCTCCTTCGTCCACCTCTCCCACTTCGTCAACATCTTCAACTTCGTCCACTCATCCACTTCGTCCATTTCGTCCAATTCACCACTTCGTCCACTTCATCCTCTTCGTCATCTTCGTCAACTTCGTCCACTTTGTAAACTTCGTCATCTTCGTCCACTTCGTCCACATCCTCTACTAGGTCTACTTCGTCCACTTTATCCCCTACGTCCCCTTTGTCCCCTCCGTCTACTTCGTCTAGTCCGTCTAGTTCGTCCACTTGGACCACTTCGTCCACCTCGTCCACCTCGTCCCCTTCATCCCCTTCATCCCCTTCGTCCCCTTCGTCTACTTCGTCAACTTCGTCCAATTCGTCTAGTTAGTCCACTTTGTCCAAAAAGTCCCAATCGTCCACCTCGTCAACTTCGTCCACTTCGTCCAATTCATCCACTTCGTCCACTTTGTAAACTTCGTAATCTTCGTCTAGTTCGTCCATTTCCTCTACTTCGTCCACTTCATCCATTTCGTCCACTTCGTTCCCTTCGTCCCCTTCGTCCACTTCGTCCACTTCGTCCAATTCGACCACTTCGTACACCTTGTGCACTTCGTCCAGTTCATCCTCTTCGTCAACTTCGTCCACTTTGTAAACTTCGTCATCTTCGCCCAGTTCCTCCACTTCCTCTACTTCATCCACTTCCTGCACTTTGTCCCCTTCATCCCCTTCGTCCCCTTCGTCCACTTCGTCCAATTCGTCCACTTTGTCCAGTACGTCTAGTTCGTCCAGTTTGTCCAGTTCGTCCACTTACTCCACTTCGTCCACTTCGTCCACTTCGTCCACTTCCTCCACTTTGTCAACTTCTTCAACTTCGTCCACTCATCCACTTCGTCCAATTCGACCACTTCATTCACTTCGTCCGCTTCGTCAACTTCGTCCACCTTGTAAACTTCGTCCACTTCCTGCACTTCGTCCAATTCGTCCCAGTCGTCCCCTTCATCCACTTCGACTAGTTCGACCACTTCGTCCACTTTGTCCACTTCGTCCACTTCGACCACTTCGACCACTTCGTCCACTTCGACAACTTCTTCAACTTCGTCCACTTCGTCTAATTCGACCACTTCGTCCACTTCATCCACTTCATCCTCCTCGTCAACTTCGTCCACTTTGTAAACTTCGTCATCTTTGTCCACTTCGTCCACTTCTTCCACTTCGTCCCCTTCGTCCCCTTCGTCCACTTTTTCCACTTCGTCCAGTTCGTCTACTTCGTCCATTTTGTCCATTTCATCCAGTTCGTCCACTTCGTCCACTCCTCCACTTCGTCCACTCCTCCACTTCGTCCACTCCTCCACTTCGTCCACTCATCCACTTCGTCCACTTCCTCCAGTTCCTCTACTTCATCTAACTCGTCCACTCCGTCCCCTTCCTCCCCTTCGTCCACAGCGTCTACTTCTTCCACTTCTTCAACTTCGTCCAGTCATCCACGTCGTCCACTTCGGCTCCATCGACCCCTGCGTCCCCTTCGTCCCCTTCATCCACTTCGTCCACCTCGACCACTTCGTGCATTTCGTCCACTTTGTCCACTTCCTCCACTTCGTCAACTTCGTCAACTTCGTAAACTTCTTCAACTTCGTCCACTCATCCACTTCGTCCACTTCGTTCAATTTGACCACTTCGTCCACTTTATCCACTTCATCCACTTCGTCCACTTTGTAAACTTCGTCATCTTCGTCGACTTCCTCCACTTCCTCTACTTCGTCCCCTTCGTCCCCTTCATCAACTTCCTCCACTTCGTCCAATTCGACCACTCTGTCCACTTCGTCAACTTCCTCCACTTCCTCCACTTCCTCAACTTCGTCCACTTCATCAACCTCTTCAACTTCGCCCACTCATCCACTTCGTCCAATTCGACCACTTCGTCCACTTTGTCCACTTCGTCTAGTTCATCCTCTTCGTCAACTTCGTCCACTTTGTAAACTTCGTCATCTTCGGCCACTTCCTCCATTTCCTCCACTCATCCACTTCGTCCACTCATCCACCTCGTCCACTTCTTCCACTTCGTCCTATTCGTCCCCTTCGTCCCCTTCGTCCAGTTCATCCATTTCTTGGACTTCGTCCAGTTCGTCCAGTTCGTCCACTTTGTCCACTTCCTCCACTTCCTCCATTTCGTCAACTTCGTCAACTTCGTCAACTTCTTCAACTTCGTCCACTCATCCACTTCTTCGACTTCGTTCAATTCGACCACTTCGTCCATTTCATGCACTTTGTGAACTTCGTCATCTTCGTCGACTTCCTCTACTTCGTCCACTTCATCCCCTTCGTCCCTTCATCCACTTCGTCCAATTCGACCACTTCGTCAACTTCGTCCACTTCGTCAACTTCCTTTACTTCCTCCACTTCCTCAACTTCGTCCACTTCGTCCCCTTCGTCCACTTCGTCCACTTCGTCATTTTCGTCAACCTATTCAACTTCACCCACTCATCCACTTCGTCCAATTCGACCACTTTGTCCAGTTCATCCTCTTCATCACCTTCGTCCACTGTGTAAACTTCGTCATCTTCGTCCACTTCCTCCACTTCATCCACTTCCTCCACTCATCCACTTCGTCCACTCATCCACTTCGTCTACTTCCTACACTTCGTCCACTTCATCCACCTCATCCACTTCTTCCACTTCGTCCCCTTCCTTCCCTTCTTCCCCTTCGTCCTTTTCGTCCATTTCGTCCAGTTCGTCCACTTCGTCTACTTCGTCCAGTTCTTCATCTTCTTCCACTCATCCACGCCGTCCACTTCGTCCCCTTCGTCTCCTTCGTCCCCTTCGTCCACTTCATCAATGACTTCAATTTCGTCCACATCGTCCAATTGGACCACTTCGTCCACTTCATCCCCATCGTCCACTTCTTTAACTTCATCAACTTTGTCATCTTCGTGTACTTCGTCCACTTCCTCTACTTCGTCAACTTCGTCCACTTCGTCGCCTTCATCACCTTCGCCCCTTCATCCACCTCGTCCACTTCGTCCAATTCGACGACTTCATCAACTTCGTCCACTTCGTCCAGTTCCTCCACTTCGTCCACTTCCTCCACTTCGTCCACTTCGTCCTCTTCGTCAACTTCTTCAACTTCGTCCACTCATCCACTTCGTCCACTTCGCCCAATTCGACCACTTTGTCCACTTTGTCCCCTTCGTCCCCTTCGTCCTTTTCGTCCAGTTCGTCCACTTCTTCAATTTCGTCCACTCATCCACGTCGTCTCCTTCGTCCCCTTCGTCCACTTCTTCAACTTCGTCCACTTCGTCATTTTCGACCACTTTGTCAAATTCAACCACTTCGTCCACTTCATCCTCTTCTTCAACTTCGTTCACTTCGTCCCCTTCTTCAACTTCGTCAACATCGTCATCTTTGTGTACTTCGTCCACTTCCTCTACTTCGTCAACTTCGTCCACTTCTTCCCCTTCGTCACCTTCGTCCCCTTCATCCACTTCTTCCACTTCGTCCAATTCGACCACTTCCTCCTCTTCATCCAGTTCGTCCAGCTCGTCAACTTCCTCCACTTCGTCCACTTCCTCCACTTCGTCCCCTTCGTCCACTTCGTCCCCTTCGTCCACTTCGTCCACTTCGTCCATTTCGTCCACTTCGTCCACTTCGTCCACTTCGTTCACTTTGTCCGCTTCGTCCACTACGTCAACTTCTTCAACTTCGTCCACTCATCCGCTTCGTCCAATTAGACCACTTTGTCCACTTTGTCCACTTTGTCCAGTTCATCCTCTTTGTCAACTTTTTCCACTTTGTAAACTTCGTCCTCTTCGTCCACTTCCTTTACTTCATCCACTTTGTCCCCTTCGTCGAGTTCGTCCACTTCGTCCCCTTCGACCCCTTCCTCCCCTTCGTCCCCTTAATCCACTTCGTCCACTTCCTCCACTTCGACCACATTGTCAACTTCGTCCACTTCTTCAACTTCGTCAAATCATTCACTTCGTTCACTACGTCCAATTCGACCAGTTCATCCACTTTGTTCACTTTGTCCACTTTGTAAACTTCGTCATCTTCGTCCACTTCCTCTACTTCGTTCACTTCGTCCACTTCGTCCCCTTCGTCCCCTTCGGCCCCTTCGTCCACTTCGTCCTGTTCGTCCATTTCATCCATTTCGTCTACTTCGTTCACTTTGTTCACTTCGTCCATTTCGTCCAGTTCGTCCACTTCGTCCACTTCGTCCACTCATCCACTTCGTCCACTTTTTCCTCTTCGTCCACTTCATCCTCTTCGTCAACTTCGTCCACGACGTCCACTTTGTAAACTTCGTCATCTTCGACCAGTTCATCCACTTTGTTCACTTTGTCCACTTTGTAAACTTCGTCATCTTCGTCCACTTCCTCTACTTCGTCCACTTCGTCCCCTTCGTCCGCTTCGTCCCCTTCGGCCCCTTCGTCCTATTCGTCCATTTCGTCCATTTCATCTACTTCGTTCACTTCGTCCACTTCGTCAACTCATCCACTTCGTCCACTTCTTCAATTTCAACCACTTCGTCCACTCATCCACTTCGTCCACTTCATCCACCTCGTCCACTTCTTCCACTTCGTCGCCTTCGTCCTTTTCGTCTAGTTCGTCCACTTCTTCAACTTCGTCCACTTATCCACGCCGTCCACTTCGTCCCCTTCGTCTCCTTCGTCCCCTTCGTCCCCTTTGTCCACTTCGTCCACTTCGACCACTTCGTCCACTTCGTCCAATTCGACCACTTCGTCCAATTCGACCACTTCGTCCACTTCATCCTCTTCTTCAACTTCGTCCACTTCTTCAACTTCGTCATCTTTGTGTACTTCGTCCACTTCCTCTACTTCGTCAACTTCGTCCACTTCTTCCCCTTCGTCACCTTCGTCCCCTTCATCCACTTCTTCCACTTCGTCCAATTCGACAACTTCGTCCACTTCCTCCTCTTCGTCGAGTTCGTCTAGTTCGTCAACTTCCTTCACTTACTCCACTTCGTCAACTTCCTCCACTGCGTCCCCTTCGTCCACGTCGTCCCCTTCGTCCCCTTCGTCCATTTTGTCCACTTCGTCTACTTCGTCCCCTTCGTCCACTTCGTTCACTTCGTCCGCTTTGTCCACTACGTCAACTTCTTCAACTTCGCCCACTCATCCACTTCGTCCAATTCGACCACTTCGTCCACTTCGTCCAGTTTATCCTCTTCGCCAACTTTTTCCACTTTGTAAACTTCGTCCTCTTCGTCCACTTCCTCTACTTCATCCATTTCGTCCCCTTCGTCGAGTTCGTCCCCTTCGACCCCTTCCTCCCCTTCGTCCCCTTCGTTCACTTCGTCCACTTCGACCACTTCGTCAACTTCTTCAACTTCGTCAACTCATCCACTTCGTTCACTTCGTCCTATTCGACCAATTCATCCACTTTGTTCACTTTGTCCACTTTGTTAGCTTCGTCATCTTCGTCCACTTCCTCTACTTCGTTCACTTCCTCTACTTCGTTCACTTCGTCCCCTTGGTCCACTTCGGCCCCTTCGTCCACTTCGTCCTGTTCGTCCATTTCGTCCATTTCGTCTACTTCGTTCACTTCGTTGACTTCGTCCATTTCGTCCAGTTCGTCCACTTCGTGCTCTTCGTCCCCTTCGTCCCGTTCGTCCAGTTCGTCCACTTCGTCCACTTCGTCCCCTTCGTCCACTTCGTCCACTCATCCACCTCGTCCACTTCTTCCACTCATTCCCCTTCGTTCCCATCGTACCCTTGGTCCCCTTCGTCCACTTCGTCCACTTCGTCAACTTCGTCAACTTCTTCCACTCATCCACTTCGTCCACTTCTCCAATTCGACCACTTCGTCCACTTCATCTACTTGGTCCACTTTGTAAACTTCGTCATCTTCGGCTACTTCCTCCACTTCCTCCACTTCCTCTACTTCGTCCACTTCGTCCCCTTCGCCGCTTTCCTCCACTTCGTCCACTTCGTCCAATTCGACCACTTCGTCCACTTCCTTCACTTCGTCCACTTCGTTAACTTCGTCCACTTCGTCCACTTTGTCCCCTTCGTCCACTTCGTCCACTTTGTCAACCTCTTCAACTTCTCCCACTCATCCACTTCGTCCAATTCGACCACTTCGTCCACTTTGTCCACTTCGTCCAGTTCATCCTTTTCGTCAACTTCGTCCACTTTGTAAACTTCGTCATCTTCGTCCACTTCCTCCACTTCGTCCACTCCCCTTCGTCCCCTTCCTCTAGTTCGTCCAGTTCGTCAACTTGCTCCACTTCGTCCATTTCGTCCATTTCGTTCACTTCGTCCACTTTGTCCACTTCGTCCACTTCGTCCACTTCGTCAACTTCATCGACTCATCCACATCGTCCACTTCTTCAAATTCAACCACTTTGTCCACTTTGTCCACTTCATCCTCTACGTCAACTTCGTCCATGTCGTCCACTTTGTAAACTTCGTCATCTTTGTCCACTTCCTCTACTTCGTTCAGTTCGTCTAGTTCGTCCCCTTCGTCCAGTTCGTCCACATCCTCCAATTTGTCCACTTCGTCCCCTTCGTCCATTTCGTCCACTTCGTACACTTCGTTCACTTTGTAAACTTCGTCATCTTCGGCTACTTCCTCCACTTCCTCCACTTCCTCTACTTCGTCCACTTCGTGCTCTTCGTCCCCTTCTTCCCGTTCGTCCACTTTGTCCAGTTCGTCCACTTCGTCCCCTTCGTCCACTTCGTCCACTCATCCACCTCGTCCACTTCTTCCACTCATTCCCCTTCGTTCCCTTCGTACCCTTGGTCCCCTTCGTCCACTTCGTCCACTTCGTCAACTTCGTCAACTTCTTCCACTCATCCACTTCGTCCACTTCGTCCACTTCGTCAACTTCGTCAACTTCTTCCACTCATCCACTTCGTCCACTTCTCCAATTCGACCACTTCGTCCACTTCATCTACTTCGTCCACTTTGTAAACTTCGTCATCTTCGGCTACTTCCTCTACTTCGTCCACTTCGTCCCCTTCGTCCCTTTCCTCCACTTCGTCCAATTCGACCACTTCGTCCATTTCCTTCACTTCGTCCACTTCGTCCACTTCGTTAACTTCGTCCACTTCGTCCACTTTGTCCACTTTGTCCCCTTCGTCCACTTCGTCCACTTTGTCAACCTCTTCAACTTCGCCCACTCATCCACTTCGTCCAATTCGACCACTTCGTCCACTTTGTCCACTTCGTCCAGTTCATCCTTTTCGTCAACTTCGTCAACTTTGTAAACTTCGTCATCTTCGTCCACTTCCTCCACTTCGTCCACTCCCCTTCGTCCCCTTCCTCTAGTTCGTCCACTTGCTCCACTTCGTCCATTTCGTCCATTTCGTTCAGTTCGTCCACTTCGTCCACTTCGTCCACTTCGTCAACTTCATCGACTCATCCACTTCGTCCACTTCTTCAAATTCAACCACTTTGTCCACTTTGTCCACTTCATCCTCTACGTCAACTTCGTCCATGTCGTCCACTTTGTAAACTTCGTCATCTTTGTCCACTTCCTCTACTTCGTTCAGTTCGTCCAGTTCGTCCCCTTCGTCCAGTTCGTCCAGTTCGTCCACTTCCTCCAATTTCTCCACTTCGTCCCCTTCGTCCATTTCGTCCACTTCGTACACTTCGTCCACTTTGTAAACTTCGTCATCTTCGGCTACTTCCTCCACTTCCTCCACTTCCTCTACTTCGTCCACTTCGTCCTTTTCGTCCTTTTCCTCCACTTCGTCCACTTCGTCCAATTCGACCACTTCGTCCACTTCCTTCCCTTCGTCCACTTCGTCCACTTCATTAACTTCGTGCACTTCGTTAACTTCGTCCACTTTGTCCTCTTTTTCCACTTCGTCCACTTTGTCAACCTCTTCAACTTCGCCCACTCTTCCACTTCGTCCAATTCGACCACTTCGTCCACTTTGTCCACTCTGTCCAGTTCCTCATTTTCGTCAACTTCGTCCACTTTGTAAACTTCGTCATCTTCGTCCACTTCCTCCACTTCCTCTACTTCATCCACTTCCTCCACTTCGTCCACTTCGTCCCCTTCATCCACTTTGTCCTATTCGTCCACTTTGTCCTATTCGTCCATTTCGTCCATTTCATATACTTCGTTCACTTCATCCACTTCGTCCAGTTCGTCCAGTTCGTCCAGTTCGTCCTCTTCATCCACTTCGCCCACTTCGTCCACTTCGTCCCCTTCGTCCCCTTCCTCCACTTCGTCCACGTCGTCCAATTCCCCCACTTCGTCCACTTCATCAACTTCATCCACTTCGTCCACTTTGTAAACTTCGTCATCTTCGTGTAGTTCCTCCACTTCCTCCACTTCCTCTACTTCGTCCACTTCGTCCCCTTCGTCCCCTTCCTCTACTTCGTCCACTTTGTCCACTTCCTCTACTTCGTTCACTTCGTCCACTTCGTCCCCTTCGACCCCTCCGTCAACTTCGTCCTGTTTTTCCATTTCGTCTACTTCGTTCACTTCGTCCAGTTCGTCCACTTCATCCACTTCGTCAACTTCTTCCACTCGTCCACTCATCCACTTCGTCCAATTTGACCACTTCATCCACTTCATCCACTTCGTCCAATTTGTAAACTTTGTCATCTTCGGCTACTTCCTCCACTTCCTCCACTTCCTCTACTTCGTCCACTTCGTCCCCTTCGTTCCCTTCCTCCACTTCGTCCACTTCGTCTAATTCAACCACTTCCTCCACTTGGTCCACTTCGTCCACTTTGTCCCCTTACACCACTTCATCAACCTCTTCAACTTCGCCCACTCATCCACTTCGTCCAATTCGACCACTTTGTCCACTTCGTCCAGTTCATCCTTTTCGTCAACTTCGTCCACTTTGTATACTTCGTCCACTTCGTCCACTTCCTCTACTTCATCCACTTCGTCCACTTCGTCCCCTTCGTCCAGTTCGTCCACTTCCTCCACTTCCTCCACTTTGTCCCCTTCGTCCACTTCGTCTACTTGGTCCACTTCGTCAACTTCTTCAACTTCGTCAAGTCATCCACTTCGTTCACTTCCTCCAATTCGACCACTTCGTCCACTTCATCCACTTCGTCCACTTTGTAAACTTTGTCATCTTCGGCTACTTCCTCCACTTCCTCCACTTCCTCTACTTCGTCCCCTTCGTTTCCTTCCTCCACTTCGTCCACTTCGTCTAATTCAACCACTTCCTCCACTTCGTCCACTTTGTCCCCTTACACTACTTCGTCCACTTCATCAACCTCTTCAACTTCACCCACTCATCCACTTCGTCCAATTCGACCACTTCGTCCACTTTGTCCACTTCGTCCAGTTCATCCTTTTCGTCAACTTCGTCCACTTTGTAAACTTCGTCCACTTCCTCTACTTCATCCACTTCGTCCACTTCGACCACTTCGTCCCCTTCGTCTAGTTCGTCCATGATGGACAAATTTATGAGCACCAAAATATGATGTCACAAACTTGTTTTTCAATCGGCAAGTATGACCGAATCGTTCAAGTAATAAACTTGGTAAGACCAAGTATCGTTCTTCCCAAAGGACTCACGACCTAGTTTAGTTATGTGATTTCTTGATTAGCTAAGACTTAAAGACGAAATATTTGGAGTTTAATATGCAAGACAGAAAATAAACATGTATGCATGAAGTTTTGATCAATGGCTAAAACAAAAGACACACACTTTCAATGGAATATATTGATGAATATGTTGTTGGGGGTCAATTTCATCTTATCCACTCTCATATATTTTAGGAATTCAACATTCAAATCATCATTGTTAATGCCACTCTCTAAAGTACCTTTCTAGAAGGCTTCTCCCCAATCACGAGTTCATACAATTCCTAGCATTCCTAATGATCAGTTCATAAGTGCAGGAGCTTAACGACAACCAATATCATATTGGGAGAAATTCCCCGGATCTAGACTTCCCCGTATGTTCCCGTATCGACAAAACCAATAATCATGCATCGAATGAGTTAAACAATGCAAGCATTAAGCAAAGAGGAAAAACCCTAACTAATGATGAAAGAAAGCATAAATCTTAGATTAAGATGCAAGCATAAATTCCATATATGAGAGCTTCAAGAGATTACATTGATTCCCCAACAAACATACAAGGTTTAGTTCACCATATTCATGGTGAACCTAGATGAATTACAATGAAAGTATGAAAGAATAAACCCAATAAAGGTGAAGAGGTAGCCTGAGCATCCAAGATCCTCCTTCAAAGGGGTGGAAGAGAGAGTGTTTGCCTCGTTTCTGCCAAAAATCCAAACCCTAGGACGTCCTAAAGCTTATATACTATTCTAAAATTACAAAAAATCTAAGCCCAAGCCCATAAGTGTGCCGCTCAGCGGTGAGTGCGCGTCTCTTTTCTTCCCCTCAGCGGCCATTTTGCCCCTCAGCGGACCTCCCGTGACCTTCTGAGTGCCGCTCAGCGGTAAAATGCCGCTGAGCGGTGCCTTCGGCTTCTCCTTTTGCACTCTTTGATTCCTTTTCTGATTCCATCTCTCTCATTCTTCACTTCTTTCACTAAATTCACCTTAAAATCTGCACAAAAACACTGAAATCAAGCATAAACCTGTCCAGCTCTCTTATTTCTGAAAATATGGATAAAAGTATGATTTCAAGCTAGTTTCTAAGTCTAAAGGTTGCTTTTAGTATCAATTTTAAGCATGAAAATAACAGTTTTTCAACTGTTATCACAACCCCAAACTTAGAACTTTGCTTGTCCTCAAGCAAACAAAATGTAACTCAATCTCCAACCAATTCATATGATGGTTCACTCATTCAAAAATCCTCTTTTTCAAGATAAATAACAACTTCACTCAAACTTATGACCAAGAGTTCATTCAAGATGTGCACATGCTTTAGTGTTCACAAAGTCATTTAAATTCCAACAAATGCTATTTTTCATGAATGATCAATCAATTAAGCATGGATGTTCATGTGCTTATGGACTATTTCCTCACTAGGTAAAGTGTTTCACTCAACACACAAGTGTATAAGAGGTAAAGTGTTTCACTCCTTCACTTTGTCCCCTTCCTCCACTTCGTCCACTTCGTCAACCTCTTCAACTTCGCCCGCTCATCCACTTCGTCCAATTCGACCACTTTGTCCACTTTGTCCACTTCGTCCAGTTCATCCTTTTCGTGAACTTCGTCCACTTCCTCTACTTCATCCACTTCCTCCACTTCGTCCACTACGTCCCCTTTGTCCCCTTCGTCCAGTTCGTCCACTTCCTCCACTTCGTCCACTTCGTCCCCTTCGTCCACTTCGTCCACTTCGTCCCCTTCATCCACTTCGTCCCCTTCGTCCACTTCGTCCACTTTGTCCACTTCGGCCACTTCGCCCACTTCAACCACTTCGTCCACTTCGGCCACTTCGGCCACTTCATCCACTTCGACCACTTCCTCCACTTGGTCCACTTCCTCCACTTTGTCCCCTTACTCCACTTCGTCCACTTCGTCAACCTCTTCAACTTCGCCCACTCATCCACTTCGTCCAATTCGACCACTTTGTCCACTTCGTCCAGTTCATCCTTTTCGTCAACTTCGTCCACTTTGTATACTTCGTCCACTTCCTCCACTTCCTCTACTT
Source organism: Vigna angularis (assembly GCF_016808095.1). Lineage (NCBI taxonomy): Eukaryota > Viridiplantae > Streptophyta > Magnoliopsida > Fabales > Fabaceae > Vigna > Vigna angularis. Next base: position 31,313,874 of record NC_068970.1, read on the forward strand.
CATCCACTTAGTCCACTTCCTCCCCTTCGTCCAGTTCGTCCAGTTCGTCCACTTCCTCCACTTCGTCCCCTTGGTCCACTTCGTCTACTTGGTCCACTTCTTCAACTTCGTCAAGTCATCCACTTCGTTCACTTCCTCCATTTCGACCACTTCGTCCACTTTGTCCACTTCGACCACTTTGTAAACTTCGTCATCTTCGTCCACTTCGTCCAGTTCGTCCACTTCGTCCAGTTCGTCCACTTCGTCCAGTTCGTCCACTTCGTCCAGTTGGTCCACTTCGTCACCTTCGTCAACTTCTTCCACTCATCCACTTCGTCCACTTCATCCACTTCGTCCACTTCCTCTACTTCCTCCACTTCGTCCCCTTCGTCCCCTTCGTCCACTTCGTCCACTTTGTCCACTTCGGCCACTTCGTCCACTTCGTCCACTTCGGCCACTTCGGCCACTTCGTCCACTTCGACCACTTCCTCCACTTTGTCCACTTTTTCCCCTTACTCCACTTCGTCCACTTCGTCAACCTCTTCAACTTCGCCCACTCATCCACTTCGTCCAATTCGACCACTTCGTCCACTTTGTCCACTTCGTCCAGTTCATCCTTTTCGTCAACTTCGTCCACTTTGTATACTTCGTCCACTTCCTCCACTTCCTCTACTTCATCCACTTCATCCACTTCGTCCACTTCGTCCCCTCCGTCCCCTTCGTCCAGTTCGTCCACTTCCTCCACTTCGTCCCCTTCGTCCACTTCGTCTACTTGGTCCACTTCGTCCACTTCGTCCACTTCGTCAACTTCGTTCACTCATCCACTTCGTCCACTTCTTCAAATTCAACCACTTCGTCCACTTTCTCCACTTCGTCCACTTCATCCTCTTCGTCAACTTCGTCCACGACGTCCACTTTGTAAACTTCGTCATCTTCGTCCACTTCCTCTACTTCGTTCACTTCATCCACTTCGTCCCCTTCGTCCACTTGGTCCAGTTCGTCCACTTTGTCTAGTGCGTCGCCTTTGTCCACTTCGGCCAGTTCGTCCACTTCATCCCTTCATCCACTTCGTCCACTTCGTCCAATTCGACCACTTCGTCCACTTCATCGACTTTGTAAACATCGTCATCTGCGTCTACTTTGTCCACTTGGTAAACTTCGTCATCTTCGTCCACTTCGTCCACTTCCTCTACTTCGTTCACTTCGTCCACTTCGTCCCCTTCGTCCCCTTTGTCTCCTTCGTGCCCTTTGGCCCCTTCGTCCACTTTTTCCTTTTCGTCCATTTCATATACTTTGTTCACTTCGTCCAGTTCGTCCAGTTCGTCCAATTCGTCCACTTCGTCAACTTCGTCCACTTCGTCCCCTTCGTCCCCCTCCTCCATGATAACAGTTGAAAAACTGTTATTTTCCTGCTTAAATTTGATACTAAAAGCAACCTTTAACACTTAGAAACTAGCTTGAAATCATGTTTTTGATTATATTTTCAGAAATAAGAGAGCTGGACAGGTTTATGCTTGATTTTAGTGTTTTATGCAGGTTTTAAGGTGAACTTGGTGAAAGAAGTGAAGAAGAACAGAAAAGGAATCAGAAAAGACATTAAAAAGCGCAAAAAAAGAAGTCGCAACCACCGCTCAGCGGCAGTTTACCGCTGAACGGCACTCAGAGACCCACGTTAGCTCCGTTGAGGGGTGAAATGGCCGTTGAGGGGAAGAATCGAGCTCGCGCACTTACCGCTGAGCGGTAGTTTACCGCTGAGCGGCACTTTTATGGGCTTGGGCCTAATTTTCTGTAATTTACGAATAGTATATAAGCTTTAGGGTTTCCTAGGGTTGGTATCTTTGGCTGGGACGAAGCAAACACTCTCTTTTCCACCCCTTTGAAGGAAGATCTTGGATGCTCAGGCTACCTCTCTACCTTTTTAGGGTTTTATCTTTCATTCTTTCATTGTTATTCATCTAGTTTCACCATGAATATGGTGAACTAAACCTTGTATTGTTGTTGGGGGATCAATGTAATCTTGTGAAACTCTCATATATGGAATTTGTGTTTAAACATCTTATTTGAGATATATGCTTTCTTTCATCATTAGTTAGGGTTTTTCCTCTTTGCTCAAAGCATGCATTGTTTAACTCATTCGATGTCATGATTATTGATTATGTCGATATGGGAACGTACGGGGAAGTCTAGATCCGGGGAATTTCTCCCAGTAGTATATTGGTTGCCTTTAAGCTCTTACACTTCATAACTAATTACTAGGAATGCTAGGAATTGTATGAACTCGTAATTAAGGATAGGCCTTCTTGACAAGGTGATTTAGAGAGTGGCATTAACATTGATGAAAAGATTGATGAATTCCTAAAGTATATGAGAGTGGATAAGATGAAATTGATAACCCCAACAACATACTCATCCATATAATCCATTACGTGTTTGTTTTATTCTTTTTGCCATTGATCACATTCATGCATACATGTTTAATTACTGTCTTTTGCATTTAAACCTACAATCAATCGTTCACAAGTCTTAAATAATCAATGAATCAAATAACTAACTAGGCCGTGAGTCCTTTGGGAAAACGATACTTGGTCTTACCGAGTTTATTACTTGATACGATTCGGTCACACTTGCCGATTGTTAAAACAAGTTTGTGGCGCCGTTTTTTGGTGTTCATAAATTTGTCATCAAGTTTTTGGCGTCATTGCCGGGGACTCGTGGTTTAACTAATTTATTTGTTTGATTATTGATTATCTTTGACTTGTTATTTTCTGTTTATATTTTTTCTGTTTTTATTTTTATTTTATTTTATTTTATTTTATTTTATTTTTCTGTTTTTATTTTTCTATTTTTATTTTTCTGTTTTTATTTTATCTTCTTTTATATCTTTTTGTGCTAACCAATTCTGTTAGGGATTTGTTTTCTTGTGTATGCAGGAAGCAATCCGAACATGGAGCAAGAAAACTGCAGATCCTCTTCTTGAAGGTTTGGAAGAAAGTAGACGGAGGAGAAGAATCAGAACATCTAGAGAACTCTTTCCTTCTCCGGAAACTCTGTTACAACCATCACCACAGAACTTTGACCGTAGCACTGAAAATATGGAGAACAATAGACGAACTCTTGCTGATTATACAAATGTAGCTGGACCTCAACACTTACACAGCATAGCAAAACCAAGAGTCAATGCAGCAAATATGGAGGTGAAACCAGCACTAATCCAATTGGTTAAGAGTAACCAGTTTAATGGGTTGTCTCACAAAAGCCCATATGAGCACCTCACTACATTTAACGAGATTTGCAACACAGTCAAGATAAATGGGGTGCCAGACGATGCAATCAAACTTAGCTTGTTTCCATTCTCACTAGGAGGCAATGCTAAGATTTGGTTAAATTCTTTTCCAGAAGGAAGTTTTACAGAGTGGGAAGAGGTGGTAACAAAATTCCTAAACAAGTACTTTCCACAATCAAAGGTAAATAAAGGAAAGCAAGAGATTACAACTTTCAGGCAAGGTATGGAGGAATCACTAGGTCATGCATGGGATAGATTTAAAAGCTTATTGAGAAAAACTCCCACACATGGTTTTGACGAGGGGGAGGTAGTCTTGGCTTTTCTTACAGGTCTTGGGTCTCAAACCAAGATGATGCTTGACGCCACAGCTGGAGGAAACATCAAATGGAAAACTCCAGAAGAAGCTACAGAAATCATTGATAATATGGCCACTAGTGATAATGATTTGAATAGTGAAAAAGGAGCTCTTAGTCAACAAAAAGGAGTTTTACAGCTGCAAACTCATGACGCCTTGCTAGCACAAAATAAGATTCTAACTCAACAACTGGAAGCTCTTACAAAAACACTTGCACAATTGCCGAAAGAGTTAAAGAATGTTGCACAGGTTCAATCACAGTTGTGTGAATTGTGTGGAGGTGACCATATAAATGGTCAGTGTGCCTTTCCAGCAGAAGCTTTGGAAGATGTGAACTTCATGGCCAACCAGTTTCCGTACCGTCAAGGAAACTTCAATCAAGGGTGGAAACCACACCCAAGCATTGGTCAAGGGCAGAATGGGCAGGCTGGACAAAATGGGCAATTCAACAAGCAACAACAACAACCAACTTTATGGCAACAGTTTGCTGCATTTAATTAAAGGTTCATAAAGATGGAAGAAACTATTAATCAATTTATACAGAAAACTGAATCTTCTCAAAAGAGTACTGATGCTGCTATTAAGAATTTGGAGATTCAAATGGGTCAGATTACAAAGCAAGTGGAAGAAAGGCCTAACAGAAATTTTGGGGCTAATACTGAGGTTAACCCCAGGGAAGAATGTAGAGTGGTGGAGAGCACAAATGATGAAATAGTTGAGTTAGACGAAAAGAAGAAGGAGAAAGGAGAGAAAGAAAAAGAAGAGAGAAAAGAGATAAAGAATCATGATTTGCTTCCTTTTCCAATGAATCAGGAGAAACAGTTTGATTTTACTGAATTATTCAATATGGTGGACAATGACGCACCTTGGAAGGAGATACTACAGCAAATTGCAGTTTATACTAAACCTAAGGAAGAAATCTCTACAAAGAAAAGACGTAGAGATGATGATACAAAGAAGTATAAAATTGTCAAAAAGGAGTCATTCCCTCCAAAAGCTGAGGATCTAGGAGGATTTTCCATTCCATGCACAATAGGGAAGAAAAGAGTCAGAAAAGCTTTACTTGATTTAGGATCAAGTGTCAACTTGATACCTTATTCTTTACTGGAACAGATTGGTGATGTGGATGTGAAACCTATAAAGGTTAACCTAGTAATGGTAGATGGATCTTCGAAGAAACCTTATGGAATAGTAGAGGACATTATAGTTTGTGTAGGCAAACTACAGTTCTTGGCAGATTTTGTGGTGATGGAGATGGAGACCGAAAAGATACCCATTATTCTCGGAAGACCGTTTATGAAAACGGCCAAAGCTATCATTGATGTGAACGAAGGTATAGTAGCATTCCAAGACCGAGAAGAAAGGGTTATTGTAGATGTTTTCAAAGAGGAGAGACAGATGCAGGAGGAAGAAGCTAGTCATAAAGCTGCATTTCAAGATGTACTCATGACTAGTCTCAAAGATGAAAAGCTCAATGTTAAAGGTAAACATTGTTTGTTGTTTCAGGTACATGAAAAAGAGAAGATTGGCAGAGGAAGAGAAGTTCATGATGATGGGATGAAAGAACAACTCAAACTTGGTTCACATGTGAGATTCAAAAACAAGTTGTGGGTTGTGAAAGGCTATAAAGAAAAGGAGATGATAGAGATAGAGTCTCCATATTCTAGAAGAGTTAAAACAGTACACCGGAAGCAGTTGAGGAGTTGGTGGAGTACGGATATTAATCTTGAAGAAGGAACTTGAACTTTATTGGGTCAAACTAATGACGTTAAAAGAGCGCTTGCTGGGAGGCAACCCAGTGATTTAAGAACTTTTAATTTTTAGTTTGGTGATGTAATTTTGAACTTTTGGTTATTTTGTGTTTTGGTTATAAGTTTGTTACAGGGTTTACATCTACTGATGGATGTTAGGTGGAAAAGTATCTACTGAAGGATACTATGTTTGTGTACACCTACTGATGGGTGTTGATAAGAAAGTTTTGCACCTACTGATGGGTGTTGGTGGATTTTGGGTCAGGCTCGTGACGTTAAACAAGTGCTACCTGGGAGGCAACCCAGTTGATTGATATTTCTGTATAATTTTTGTTTTGATCCTGCTTTAGTTGCATAATAGGGTTGTGCATGAGTGATTTGAAAATTTTATTGCATGAAGCCAGTGAGGGGTAGGTATAGGACGCATCTAGGTCAAGCCAGGAAGAAGAAGAACACTTCCCAAAAGTGCCGCTGAGCGGTAGTATCGTAGAACGGGCTTGGGTTGCCCCTTAGCGGAACCCGAGCCCATTAGGGTATTTTTATACCCTAAGCTGCGTTTTGGCTTTTCTTTGCACACTTTGCTCTACACACACACTCCTACATACTCCTTCAAAGAATCTATACAATTTTTCCCTCATCCCTCTTGAGAAAATCTCTCTTTCACTCACTTTCTCATTAGTTTTCCATCTATGTTTGGGGTTGGAAGAGAGCATCATAGCTTGAAAGCAGTCTCCATTCATCTAGCATCTCTACCCAAGTAAGTCAAGCATTGTTTTCACTCTAGGGTTCTTGAGTTTGAATTAGATTGTTGAAGCATGAATCTTTAGGGGTTTTAATTTTTATGCATGATTTGATGATTTAATTGATGTTTGAACCGATTGAACTGAATGATTTTGATCTGGAAACTGAAAATTGCATGTGGGTGGAGTTAGGATAGTGTAAAAACGAATTTTTCAGAATTCTGCAGAGGTACCGCTGAGCGGCAGTTTACCGCTGAGCGGCACTCTGACAGATTTGTGTTCTTGCTGAGTTGCACTCTGGATTGTTGTACTGGTGGCGCTGAGGGGTGATTTTGACCCTCAGCGGTGGTTTAACTTTGAAATAATGGTGTTGGATGTGTTTTACTAATGCTTAACAACATGTTTGTGGTTTTGTATGTGTGTTTGATGTAGGAATGGCATCCTCTTCAGGCAAAAGGATGAAGACCATGGCATCTAAAAGAAAAGAAAAGGAACCAGAACAACCCCATTCTAGTAGGTTCCTATCTCGCAAACATGAGAAGCATTTCAAGGTGGTCCAAGATAGGAGATTACTGATGGAAAGAAAGGTTGGAATGATACCTAACTTTGCTCCTCACTTTGGAGAGCAATTGTTAGGGAATGATTGGGGGAAGCTAGCCACATATCCTACACCTGCCAATATAGCTGTGGTGAAAGAATTTTACACTAATGCAAGAAAGATTGGTGATTACCCAGCTGAGAATTACCTAGGCTATGTTAGAGGCCATGCTATTAGGTATGATCCTGATTCCATCAACAACTTTCTGGATACTATGTGGGCTGGTGAGCAGTGCCAGTTTGCTCTCTTTATGGAAGAAGGCACTGACTTTGATGATGTGGAGAGAGTTTTATGTGTACCTGGAGGACACTTTCAAAGGAATAGAACTGGCTCTGTGGTTAACATTAGGAGAACTGATTTAACTCCTCTTGCAAAGTATTGGATGGCATTTTCTCATGCCAATATTCAGCCATGTTCTCATGTGTCAGACATTACTCTTAGCAGGGCACTTCTCATTTACTGTGCAATCAAGAACTTGAATGTCAATATTGGACAGGTGATAGCTGATGAGATAAGGATGTGTGCTAATACAACAAACATCAAAGCACCCTTAGGGCATCCCTCTTTGATTACACATCTCTGCAAGATAGCTGGGGCGGATACTTCTGCTCAACCATTTGAAAGGCCAAGGAAAGATTTTGATGAGGCCTATTACAGACAATACTGCAGAGGTGAGGAGGCAGCTCAACCAGTTCCACCACGCCATACTCGCAGAGAAAGAGGGCAAGCATAGAGTCAAGCATCTGCTGAGACACATGAAGCAGAACCTTTCTAGATGAGGGACATGTACATGTCTCTTATAGGTGCACAGCTACAGTCTATCCACAGAGGGCAGGTGGCCACTGCTGAGATGATTGTCGGAATGTATGATACACCTCCAGCACACATGTGGACTATGGAGGAATTTCATAATGTCGTTGCTTGGCCCGAAGAGCAGGTACAAGGAGCTAGAGCTGAAGCAGCTGAAGCCTCAGCTATGGAGATGGAAGAAGAAGATGTTGATGATGATGAGGATGAGGCATTTAAAGATGCTGAAGAGGAAGAAGAAGAGGAAGATACAGATGACAGCTCAGATTGAGAAGGAGCTGAGATAGCATTTAGTGATGAATGCTATCATAACTGAAGCAGGACTTATGTTTTTGTTTGGTTTTCTGAACTTATTTTATTTGTTTTTGTTTAGGGTTTGATGTACTCAATTGGAAAATTTATCTGTTATGATGGTTTGCTTATGATTGTGAATGTTTGATAAGTAATGCTTGATAATGCTTTGATATGGATTGCTGTTAAGATGTGCACTTTACATGCTTATACAGGTGGTTCACAAGCTTTGTGAACAAATGCAAGTTATTATGATTGTGATTGTGATATTAAGCAGGATGTGTATGTCAAATGTGAATGAGCTTATATGTGAGATTTTGAGCTCCAGAGTTGTTGTGATTGAGTGCTATTACTTTGGAAGCATAAATAACTTTGCCCAGGTTTTCTATGATTGAATCAATTGCTTGTTTGCATTATATGATCAAGGTCGTTTGTTGGAAACCCTTATATTAGCAAAATTTCATGAAATTAGCCACTAAAAGAGAACACTTTGTGTTCTATCCTTTGAACCCTTAGCCTTGAACATGATTTGAAAACCCTTGTTGAAAGCTTTGCCTTGAGTTAAGTAGAAAATACTTTGTGGTATTGACAAATGTTCAAGTTTGGAGTTGTTGGAAAATAGAAAGGGAAATTGAAAGCATTGAGCTAAGAGCTAAGAAATAAGAATGTGAAAAGAAAAAGAAAAAGAGAAAGAAAAGAAAAAGCAAAGCTCAATGCGAAGGAAAGTTGGGAAAGTAAGAACGATTGTGTTTATATGATTCTCTTAACTCAAGGGTTTTGTGATCTAGAAAAACCAATTTTCTTTTTAGCCCAGCCACATTATAAGCCATTGAAAAGTCCTTGTGATGATGCATGCTTGTGAATGTATTTGATTGTGGTTAAATGAAAGGCAAAGTCAATTCTTGTGACATTGTGGTAGTAGAGTGAATGAGTGATTACCTCTTATACACTTGTGTTTGAGTGAAATACTTTACCTAGTGAGGAAATATTCCATGAGCACATGAAAAATAGCATTTGTTGGATAGTAAATGATTTTGTGAACACCCAAAGCATGTGCATGTCTTGATTGAAATCTTTGTCATGAGTTTAATTGAAGTTGTTACTTATCTTGAAAAGAGGATTTTTGAATGAGTGAATCATTCTACAGATTGGTAGAAGATTGAGTTACATTTTGTTTTGCTTAAGGACAAGCAAAGTTCTAAGTTTGGGGTTGTGATAACAGTTGAAAAACTGTTATTTTCATGCTTAAATTTGATACTAAAAGCAACCTTTAACACTTAGAAACTAGCTTGAAATCATGTTTTTGATTATATTTTCAGAAATAAGAGAGCTGGACAGGTTTATGCTTGATTTCAGTGTTTTATGCAGGTTTTAAGGTGAATTTGGTGAAAGAAGTGAAGAAGAACAGAAAAGGAATCAGAAAAGACATTAAAAAGTGCAAAAAGAGAAGCCGTAACCACCGCTCAGCGGCAGTTTACCGCTGAGCGGCACTCAGAGACCCACATTAGCTCCGCTGAGGGGTGAAATGGCTGCTGAGGGGAAGAATCGAGCTCGCGCACTTACCGCTGAGCGGTAGTTTACCGCTGAGCGTCACTTTTATGGGCTTGGGCCTAATTTTCTGTAATTTACGAATAGTATATAAGCTTTAGGGTTTCCTAGGGTTGGTATCTTTGGCTGGGACGAAGCAAACACTCTCTTTTCCACCCCTTTGAAGGAAGATCTTGGATGCTCAGGCTACCTCTCTACCTTTTTAGGGTTTTATCTTTCATTCTTTCATTGTTATTCATCTAGTTTCACCATGTATTGTTGTTGGGGGATCCATGTAATCTTGTGAAACTCTCATATATAGAATTTGTGTTTAAACATCTTATTTGAGATATATGCTTTCTTTCATCATTAGTTAGGGTTTTTCCTCTTTGCTCAAAGCATGCATTGTTTAACTCATTCGATGTCATGATTATTGATTTTGTCGATATGGGAACGTACGGGGAAGTCTAGATCCGGGGAATTTCTCCCAATAGTATATTGGTTGCCTTTAAGCTCCTACACTTCAGAACTAATTACTAGGAATGCTAGGAATTGTATGAACTCGTAATTAAGGATAGGCCTTCTTGACAAGGTGATTTAGAGAGTGGCATTAACATTGATGAAAAGATTGATGAATTCCTAAAGTATATGAGAGTGGATAAGATGAAATTGATAATGCCAACAACATACTCATCCATATAATCCATTACGTGTTTGTTTTATTCTTTTTGCCATTGATCACATTCATGCATACATGTTTAATTACTGTCTTTTGCATTTAAACCTACAAAAAATCGTTCACAAGTCTTAAATAATCAACGAATCAAATAACTAACTAGGCCGTGAGTCCTTTGGGAAAACGATACTTGGTCTTACCGAGTTTATTACTTGATACGATTCGGTCACACTTGCCGATTGTTAAAACAAGTTTGTGGCGCCGTTTTTCGGTGTTCATAAATTTGTCATCACTCCACTTCGTCCACATCGTCCAATTCGACCACTTCGTCCACTCTGTAAACTTCGTCTAGTTCCTCCACTTCCTCCACTTCCTCTACTTCGTCCACTTCCTCCCCTTCGTCCCCTTCCTCCACATCGTCCACTTCGTCCAATTCGACCACTTTGTCCACTTCGTCTAGTTCCTCCACTTCGTCCACTTCGTTAACTTCGTCCACTTCGTTCACTTTGTCACCTTCGTCCACTTCGTCCACTTCGTCAACCTCTTTAACTTCGCCCACTCATCCACTTCGTCCAATTCGACCACTTCGTCCACTTTGTCCACTTTATCCAGTTCATCCTCTTCGTCAACTTCGTCCACTTTGTAAACTTCGTCATCTTCGTCCACTTCCTCCACTTCCTCTACTTCATCCACTTCATCCACTCATCCACTTCGTCGACTTCTTCAAATTCAACCACTTCGTCCACTTCATCCTCTTCGTCAACTTCGTCCATGTCGTCCACTTTGTAAACTCCGTCATCTTCATCCACTTCCTCTACTTCGTCCCCTTCGTCCAGTTCATCCAGTTCGTCCACTTCCTCCACTTTGTCCACTTCGTCCCCTTCGTCCATTTCGTCCACTTCCTCCACTGAGTCCACTTCGTCCACTAAGTCCACTTCATCCACTTCGTCCACAAGATCCACTTCGTCCACTTCGTCCATTTCATCCACATCGGCCACTTCGTCCACTTCGTGCACTTCGTCCACTTCATCAACTTCGTCCACTCATCCACTTCGTCCACTCTTTCCACTTCGTCCACTTCATCCTCTTCGTCAACTTCGTCCACATCGTCCACTTTGTAAACTTCGTCATCTTCGTCCACTTCCTCTACGTCGTTCACTTCGTCCACTTCTTCCCCTTCGTCCCCTTCGTCCCCTTCTTGCCCTTCGTCCAATTCGTCCAGTTCGTCCAGTTCGCCTACTGTGTCCACTTTGTCGAGTTCGTCCAGTTCGTCCACTTCAACAACTTCGTCAACTTCGTCAACTTCGTCCACTCTTCCACTTCATCCACTTCGTCCACTTTGTAAACATCGTCATCTGCGTCCACTTCCTCTACTTCGTCGACTTCGTCCCATTCGTCCCCTTCATCCCTTTCATCCACTTCGTCTACTTCGTCCCCTTCATCCCCTTCCTCCACTTCGTCCAATTCGTCCACTTCGTCTACTGCGTCCCATTTGTCCAGTTCGTCTAGTTCGTCCACTTCGTCCACTCATCCACTTTGTCCACTTCGTCCAATTCGACCACTTCGTCCACTTCATCCACTTTGTAAACATCGTCATCTGCGTCTACTTCGTCCACTTTGTAAACTTCGTCAGCTTCGTCCACTTCCTCTACTTCGTTCACTTCATCCACTTGGTCTCCTTGGTCCCCTTCGTCCCCTTCGTCCCCTTCGTCCCCTTCGTCCACTTCGTCTAGTTCGCCCACTTCGTCTATTACGTCCCCTTTGTCCAGTTCGTCCACTTCGACCACTTCGTCCACTTCTTCAACTTCGTCCACTCATCCACTTCGTCCAATTCGACCACTTCGTCCACTTCATCCACTTCGTCCACTTTGTAAACATCGTCATCTGCGTCTACTTCGTCCACTTCCTCTACTTCGTCGACTTCGTCCCCTTCCTCCCCTTCATACCCTTCATCCACTTCGTCCCCTTCGTCCACTTCGTCCAGCTCGTCCACTTTGTCTACTGCGTCCCCTTTGTTCAGTTCGTCCAGTTTGTTCACTTCGTCCACTCATCCACTTCGTCCACTTCGTCCACTTCGTCCAATTCGACCACTTTGTCCACTTGATCCACTTTGTAAACATCGTCATCTGCGTCTACTTCGTCCACTTTGTAAACTTCGTCATCTTCGTCCACTTCGTCCACTTCCTTTGCTTCGTTCGCTTCGACCACTTCGTCCACTTCGTCCCCTTCTTCTCCTTCGGCCCCTTCGTCCACTTCGTCCTATTCGTCCATTTCGTCCATTTCATCTAATTCGTTCACTTCGTCCAGTTTGTCCACTTCTTCCACTTCGTCCATTTCGTGCACTTCGTCAACTTCTTCCACTTCATCCCCTTCGTCCCCTTCCTCCCCTTCGTCCACTTCGTCCAATTCGACCACTTCGTCCACTTCATCCACTTCGTCCACTTTGTAAACTTCGTCATCTTCGTCTACTTCCTCCACTTCCTCCACTTCGTCCACTTCGTCCCCTTCGTCCCCTTCCTCCACTTCGTCCAATTCGACCACTTCGTCCACTTTCTCCCTTTCGTCCACTTTGTCCACTTCGTTAACCTCTTCAACTTTGCCCACTCATCACTTCGTGCAATTCAACCACTTCGTCCACTTTGTCCACTTCGTCCAGTTCATCCTCTTTGTCAACTTCATCCACTTTGTAAACTTCATTATCTTCGTCCACTTCCTCCACTTCCTCTACTTCATCCACTTCCTCCACTTCGTCCCCTTCTACCCTTCGTCCAGTTCGTCCACTTCGTGCACTTTGTCCCCTTCGTCTACTTTGTCCACTTCGTCCACTTCGTCAACTTCGTCCACTTCGTCCCCTTCGTCCACATCGTCCAATTCGACCACTTCGTCCACTTCATCCACTTCATCCACTTTGTAAACATCGTCATCTGCGTCTACTTCCTCTACTTCCCCCACTTCCTCTACTTCGTCGACTTCGTCCCCATCGTCCCCTTCATCCCCTTCACCCACTTCGTCCACTTCGTTCCCTTCGTCCCCCTCCTCCACTTCGTCCAGTTCATCCACTTTGTCTACTGCGTCCCCTTTGTCCAGTTCGTCTAGTTCGACCAGTTCGTCCAGTTCGTCCACTTCATCCACTATGTCCACTTCGTCCAATTCGAACACTTCGTCCACTTCATCCACTTTGTAAACATCGTCTTCTGCGTGTACTTCGTCCACTTTGTAAACTTCGTCATCTTCGTCAGCTTCGTCCACTTCCTCTACTTCGTTCACTTCGTCCACTTCATCCCCTTCGTCCCTTTCGTCCCCTTCGTCCAGTTTGTCCAATTCGTCTACTGCGTCCCCTTTGTCCACTTCGTCCATTTCGTTCACTTCGTCAACTTCTTCAACTTCGTCCACTCATCCACTTCGTCCACTTTGTCCAATTCGACCACTTCGTCCACTTCATCCCCTTTGTAAACATCGTCATCTGCGTCTACTTCGTCCACTTTGTCCACTTCCTCTACTTCGTCGACTTCATCCCCTTCGTCCCCTTCATCGCATTCATCCACTTCGTCCACTTCATCCAATTCGAGCACTTTGTCCACTTCCTCCACTTCCTCCACTTCATCCAATTCGAGCACTTCTTCAACTTCGTCCAATCATCCACTTTGTCCATTTCGTCTAATTCAACCACTTCGTCCACTTCATCCTCTTCATCGTCTTCGTCAACTTCGTCCACTTTGTCCCCTTCCTCTACTTCCTCCATTTCCTCCACTTCGTCCCCTTCATCCCTTTTGCCCCCTTTGTCCACTTCGACCAGTTCGTCCACTTCGTCTACTTCGTCCACTTCGTCAACCTCTTCAACTTCGCCCACTCATCCACTTCGTCCAGTTCATCCACTTCGTCCACTTTGTAAACTTCGTCATCTTCGTCTACTTCCTCCACTTCCTCTACCTCGTCCTATTCGTCCCCTTCGTCCCCTTCCTCCACTTCGACCACTTCCTCCACTTCCTCCACTTCGTTAACTTCGATCACTTCGTTCACTTCGTCCACTTTGTCCCCTTCGTCCACTTCGTCAACCTCTTCAACTTCGCCCACTCATCCACTTCGTCCAATTCGACCACTTCGTCCACTTTGTCCTCTTCGTCTAGTTCATTATCTTCGTCAACTTCGTCCACTTTGTAAGCTTCGTCATCTTCGTCCGCTTCCTCCACTTCCTCTACTTCATCCACCTCGTCCACTTCTTCCCCTTCGTACCCTTCGTCCCCTTCGTCCAGTTCGTCTAGTTCGTCCACTTCTTCCACTTCCTCCACTTCGTCCCCTTCGTCCACTTCGTCCACTTCCTCCACTTCGTCCACTTCGTCCTCTTTGTCCTCTTCGTCCACTTTGTCCCCTTCGTCCCCTTCGTCCCCTTCGTCCACTTCGTCCACTTCGACCACTTCGTCCCCTTCGTCCACTTCGACAACTTCGCCCACTTCGTCCAATTCCTCCATTTCGTGCACTTCTTCTTCTTCTCCTTCTTCTTCTTCTTCTTGTCCTTCGTCTCGTTCGTCCAATTCGCCAACTTCGTCCACTTCTTCTAGTTCGTCCACTTCGTCCAGTTCGTCCACTTCGTGCAATTCCTACAATTTCTCGACTTCAGCCGCTCCCTCTACTTCGTTCACTTCGTGAACTTCGTCTACTTCGTCATCGTCGTCAACTTCGTCCAGTGCATCAACTTCGTCAACTACGTCAAGTCGTTCACTTCGTCCATTTCGTCGACTTCGTCCACTTAGTCCACTTCGTCCACTCATCCACTTCGTCCACTTCGTCCACTTCGTCCAATTTGACAACTTCGTCCACTTTGTGCACCTCATCCTCTTAGTCAACTTCGTCCACTTTGTAAACTTCGTTATCTTCGTCCACTTTTTCCACTTCGTCCACTTCCTCCACTTCCTCTACTTCGTCCACTTCCTCCACTTCCTCTACTTCGTCCACTTCGTCCCCTTCGTCCCCTTCATCCCCTTCGTTCACTTTTTGTCCACTTCGTCAACTTCGTTCACTTCCTCCACTTCATCCACTTTGCCTCTTTCGTCCACTTCGTCCCCTTCCTACACTTCATCCACTTCGTCCAATTCGACCACTTCGTCCACTAGCTCCACTTCGTCTAGTTCGTCAAGTTCTTCAACTTCGTCCACTTCCCCCACTTCGTCCCCTTCCTCCACTTCGTCCCTTTAATCCACTTCGTCCCCTTCGTCCACTTCAACCACTTCGTCCACTTCGTCCACTTCGTCAACTTCTTCAACTTCGCCCACTCATCCACTTCGTGCAATTCGACCACTTCGTCAACTTTGTCCACTTCGTCCAGTTCATCCTCTTCATCAACTTCGTCCACTTTGTCATCTTCGTCTACTTCCTTTACTTCAACCACTTCCTCCACTTCGTCCCCTTCCTCCCCTTCGACCCCTTCATCCACTTCGTCCCATTCGTCCACTTCGTCTACTTCCTCCACTTCTTCAACTTCGTCGACTCATCCATGTCGTCCACTTCGTCCCCTTCGTCCCCTTCGTCCCCTTCGTCCTCTTCATCCACTTCGTCCACTTCGACCACTTCGTCCACTTCGACCACTTCGTCCACTTCGTCACCTTCTTCAACTTCGCCAACTTCGTCCAATTCGACCACTTCGTCCACTTCATCCTCTTCGTCCACTTCCTCCACTTCTTCAACTTTGTCATCTTCGTGTACTTCGTCCCCTTCCTCCACTTCCTCTACTACGTCCACTTCGTCCCCTTCGCCCCCTTGTCCTCTTCATCCGCTTCATCCACTTCTTCCAATTCGACAACTTCGTCCACTTCGTCTAGTTCGTCAACTTCGTCCACTTCCTCCAATTTCTCCACTTCGTCCACTTCCTCCACTTCGTTCATTTCGTCAACTTTGTCTACTTCGTCAACGTCGTCAACTTCATCTAGTTCATCCACTTCGTCAACTTCGTCCACTCGTTCACTTCGTCCATTTCGTCGACTTCCTTCACTTCATCCACTTAATCCACTTCATCCACTTTGTCCACTTCGTCAACTTCTTCAACTTCGTCCAATCATCCACGTCGTCCACTTCGTCCCCTTCGTCCACTTCGTCCACTTCGATCACTCCGTCCATTTCGTTCACTTCGTAAACTTCTTCAACTTCGTCCACTTCATCCTCTTCGTCAACTTCGTCCACTTCGTCCAATTCGTCCCCTTCATCCCCTTCATCCACTTCGTCCACTTTATCCAATTCGACCACTTCGTCTACTTCGTCCAGTTCGTCAAATTCGTCCACTTCCTCCACTTCCTACACTTTCACCACTTCCTCCACTTCGTTCACTTCGTCAACTTCATCAACTTCATCCACTTCGTCAACCTCGTACACTCGTTCACTTCGTCCATTTCGTCGCCTTCTTCCTCTTCATCCACTTAGTCCACTTCGTCAACTTCTTCAACTCCGTCCACTCATCCACTTTGTCCAATTCAACCACTTCGTCCACTTCATCCCCATCGTCAAATTCGTCCACTTCATTCACTTTGTAAACTTCATCATCTTCATCCACTTCCTCCACTTCCTCCACTTCCTCTAGTTCGTCCACTCCGTCCCCTTCGTCCCCTTTGTCCACTTCGTCCACTTCGTCTTCTTCGTCCCCTTTGCCCACTTCGACCACTTCGTCCCATTCGTCCAGTTCGTCCAATTTGTCTACTTCGACCCCTTCGTCCCCTTCGTCCACTTAGTCCACTTCGACCACTTCGTTCACTTTGTCCAATTCCTCCATTTCGTCCACTTCTTCTTCTTCTCCTTCTTCTTCTATTTCTTCTTGTTCTTCTTGTTCTTGTTCTTCTTGTTCTTCTCCTTCGTCTACTTCGTCCAGTTCTTCCACTTCGACCACTTTGTCCAGTTCGTCGACTTCGTCCTGTTCGTCCACTTCGTGCGCTTCCTACACTTTCTCGACTTCGTCCATTCCCTCCACTTCGTCCCCTTCGTCCCCTTTGTCCAATTTGTCCACTTCAAACACTCCGTCCACTTCGTCAACTTCTTCAACTTCGTCCACTTCGTCCAATTCGATCACTTTGTCCACTTCGTCCACTTCATCCTCTTCGTCAACTTCCTCCACTTCGTCCACTTCTTCAACTTCGTCATCTTCGTGTACTTCGTCCCCTTCCTCCACTTCCTCTACTTCGTCCACTTCGTCCCCTTCGTCCCCTACGTCCCCTTCTTCCCTTTCATCCACTTCCTCCACTTCGTCCAATTCGACCACTTGGTCTACTTCGTCCAGTTTGTCAACTTCGTCCACTTCCTCCACTTCCTACACTTTCACCACTTCCTCCACTTCGTTTACTTAGTGAACTTTGTCTACTTCGTCAACGTCGTCAACTTCGTCCAGTTCATCCACTTCGTCAACCTCGTCCACTCGTTCACTTCGTCCATTTCGTCGACTTCCACCACTTCATCCATTTAGTCCACTTCTTCAACTTCTTAAACTTCGTCCACTCATCCACTTCGTCCAATTCGACCACTTCGTCCACTTTGTCCACTTCGTCCACTTCATCCCCATCGTCCACTTTGTCCACATTCGTCCACTTCTTCCACTTTGAAAACTTGATCATCTTCGTCCACTTCCTCCACTTCCTCTACTTTGTCCACTTCGTCCCCTTCGTCCCCTTCGTCCACTTCATCCCCTTCATCCCCTTCGCCCCCTTCGTCCACTTCGTCCACTTCGTCTCCTTCGTCCACTTCGTCCCCTTCGTCCCCTTCGTTCACTTCGACCACTTCGTCCACTTCGTCCAATTCCTCCATTTCGTCCACTTCTTCTTCTCCTTCTTCTTCTTCTTCTTCTTCTTCTTCTTCTTCTTCTTCTTCTTCTTCTTCTTCTTCTTCTCCTTCGTCTCCTTTGTCCACTTCTTCCACTTCGTTCACTTCGTCCGCTTCGACCACTTCGTTCAGTTCGTCCAATTCGTCCAATTCGTCCACTTCGTCCAATTCGTCGACTTCGCCCACTTCATGCGCTTCCTACACTTTCTCGACTTCGTCCTCTCCCTCCACTTCGTGAACCTCGTCTACTTCGTCAACGTCGTCAACTTCATCCAGTTAATCAACTTCGTCAACTACGTCCACTCGTTCACTTTGTCCACTTCGTCTAGTTCGTCCAGTTTGTCCAATTCGTCCAGTTTGTCCAGTTCGTCCACTTCGTCCACTTAGTGCACTTCCTACACTTTCTCGACTTCGTTCAATTCGTGAATTTCGTCTACTTTGTCAACGTCGTCAACTTCTTCGAGTTCATGAACTTCGTTAACTACGTCCGCTCGTTTACTTCGTCCATTTCGTCGACTTCGTCCACTTAGTCCACTTCGTCCACTCATCCACTTCGTCCAATTCGACCACTTCGTCCACTTTGTCCACTTCATCCTCTTCGTCAACTTCGTCCACTTTGTAAACTTCGTCATCTTCATCCACTTCCTCCACTTCGTTCACTCATTCACTCTACTATCACAATGTCACAAGAATTTACTTTGCCTTCCATTTAACCATAATCAAATACATTCACAAGCATGCATCATCACAAGGGCTTTTTCAATGGCTTATAATGTGGCTGGGCTGACAAGAAAATTGGTTTTTCTAGATCACAAAACCCTTGTGTTAAGAGAATCATATGAACACAACCATTCTTACTTATTCCCAACTTTCCTTTGCATTGAGCTTTGCTTTTTCTTCTCTTTTCTTTCTCTTTTCTCATACTTAGTTTTTTTAGCTCTTAAGTCAATGCTTTCAATTTCCTTTTCATAACTTTCCCAACAACCCCAAACTTGAACATTTGTCAATACCACAATATATTTTCTACTTAACTCAAGGTAAAGCTTTTCACAAGGGGTTTTTAAATCATGTTCAAGGCTAAGGGTTCAAAGGATAGAACACATAGTGCTCTCTTTTAGTGGGCTAAGTTCATGCATTTGGACAACAAAAGGGTTACCAACAAATGGCCTTGATCATATGATGCAAACAAGCAAGTGACTTAATCATAGAAAACCTGGTCAAAGTTATTCATGCTTTCAAAGTAATAGCATTCAATCATAAAAATCTAGAGCTCAAATATAAGCTCATTCACATGCCACATGTACACATTCTGCTAAGCATCATAATCACAATCACAACATCATGCATTTGTTCACAAAACTTGTGAACCACCTGTATAAGCATATAATATGCACATCTCAACATTCATCATCATCAAAATATCATCAAGCATTACTTATCAAACAACACTCATATGCAGACCATCATAACAGACCAAGTACATCAAACCCTATTAAAAACAAAACAAATAAGTTCAGAACATAAAACCAAACAAAAGCATAAATCGTGCTCCAGTGCTGATAGCATTCATCAGTAAATGCTATCTCAGCTCCTCATCAGTCTGAGTTGTCATCTGTATCCTTCTCTTCTTCCTCATCTTCAGCATCCTCAAATGCGTCATCCTCATCATCATCAGCATCATCTTCATCCATCTCCATAGCTGAAGCTTCAGCTGCTCCAGCTCTGGCGCCTTGGGCTTGCTCCTTTGGCCAAGCTACTACATTATGGAACTCCTCCATAGTCCACCTGTGTGTTGGAGGTGTATCATACATTCCAACAATCATCTCAGCAGTGGCCACCTGCCCTCTGTGGATAGACTACAATTGTGCACCTATAAGAGACATATACATGTCCCTCATTATGAAAGGCTCTGCTTCATGTGCCTTTGTAGATGCCTGACTCTGTGCTTGTCCTCTTTCTCTTTGAGTACGGCATGGTGGAACTGGCTGAGCTGCTTCCTCACCTCCACAGTATTGTCTGTAATAGGCCTCATCAATTGCTTTCCTTGGCCTCTCAAATGGTGGAGCAGAAGTATCCACCCCAGCTATTTTGCATAAGTGTGTGATCAAAGAAGGATCTCCTAATGGTGCTTTGTTCTTTGTTGTGTTAGCACACATACTTATCTCATTAGTTATTACCTGTCCAATATTGACATTCAAATTCCTGATCGCACAGTAAAGAAGGAGTGCTCTGCTAAGAGTGATGTCTGAAACATGAGAACATGGCTGAATGTTGGCATGAGAAAATGCCATCCAATACTTTGCAAGAGGATTCAAGTCAGTCCTCCTAATGTTTACTACAGAACCAGTTCTGTTTCTCTGAAAATGTCCTCCAAGTATGCATAGACACTCTCCACATCATCAAAATCACTGCCCTCTTCCATACATAGAGCAAATTGGCACTGCTCACCAGTCCATACCGTACCCAAGAAGTTATTGATAGAGTCAGGATCATACCTAATAGCGTGGCCTCTAACATAGCCTAGGTAATCCTCAGCTGGATAATCACCAATCTTCCTTGCATTGGTGTAAAATTCTTTCACCACAGCTATATTGGCTGGTGCTGGGTATCTGGCTAGCTTTCCCCAATTCCTTCCCAACAGTTGCTCTCCAAACTCAGGAGCAAAGTTAGGTATCATTCCAACTTTCCTCTCCATAAGAAGCCTCCTATCTTGTACCACCTTAAAATGTTTCCCATGTTATCAAGATAGGAACCTACTAGAGTGGGGTTGTTCTGGTTCCTTTTCTTTCCTTTTGGATGCCATGGTCTTCACTCTTTTGCTTGAAGAGGATGCCATTCCTACATCAAACACATATTACAAAACCACAAGACATGTTGTTAATCATTAGTGAACCAAATACAACACCCTATTTCCAAGCTAAACCACCGCTGAGGGTCAAAATCACCCCTCAACGCCACCAGTGCATCAATCCAGCACACAATGCAGCAAAGATTTCAAGTCTGTCAGAGTGCCGCTCAGCGGCAATTTACCCCTGAGCGATAATTCTGCAGATTTTTGAAAAACCTCTTTTGACTTATCCTAACTCCACCCAAACACAATTTTCATGTTTCCAGCTTAAAATCAAACAGTTCAATCGGTTCAAACATCAATTAATTCATCAAATCATGCATAGGAATCAAAACCCCTAAAAATTCATGCTTCCACAATCAAGTTCATGATCAAGAGCCCTATAATGAAAATCCTTGACTTACTTGGGTGGAGATGCTAAATGAGTAGAGAATGCTTTCAACTTGTGAAGAAATATTGATGCTCTCTCCCAACCCCAAACTTAGATGGAAAACTAGTGAGAAAGTGAGTGGAAGAGAGATTTCTAAAGAGGAATGAAGGGAAAAATGTAGAGAACCTTTGGAAAATTATGAAGGAGTGTGTGTAGAGAAGAATCAGAAAATAGAGGCCAAGGCACGTCTTAGGGTATAAAAATACCCTAATGGGCTCGGGTTCCGCTAAGGGGCAACCTAAGCCCATCTGCGACGCTACCGCTCAGCGGCACTTTCGTGAAGTGCTCTACTTCTTCCTAGCTTAACCTAGGTGCCTCCTACTCATGCCTCTCACTTGTTTCCTGTAATAAAACTGTCCTAACACTCATGCATTCAAAGCCTTATCATGCAACTAAAGCAGAACAAACAAAATATAATCAATCAACTGGGTTGCCTCCTAGGTAGCGCTTGTTTAACGTCACAAGCCTGACCAGAACATCCACCAACACCCATCAGTAGGTGTCAAACCTAGTATCTTTTAGTAGATACTTCCACCTAGCATCCTTCAGTAGACGCTATACCCAAAAATTTATAGAAGTAATGTCCAAATTTATAAAAATTCACAAAACCAAAATAAAAATAAAAGAAAAATTGTCCTCAAATCACTGGAATGCCTTCCAGCAAGCGTTCTTTTAACATCACTAGCTTGACCCAATAAAGCTCATGTTCCATCCTCATGGTTGATGTTCATATCACACCAACTCATCAACTGCTTCCGGTCCACTTTTCTAACTCTTTTGGAATGTGGAGACTCTATCTCTATCATCTCATTTTCTTTGTAATCTTTCACCACCCATAACTTGTTTTTGATCTTCACAGGTTTACCAAGTTATAGTCGTTCTTGCATCAAGTCATCATGGACCTTTCTTCCTTTCCCAATCTTTTCTTCCTATACCTGAAACAAAAAACTATGTTTACCTTTTACCTTTTTCTTTTCATCATGATGGCTAGTCATGAGTACATCTTAATATGTAGCTTTATGACTAGCTTCTTCCTCCTGCATTTGCCCCTCTTCTTTGAAGACATCTACAATAACTTTTTCTTCTAGGTCTTGGAATACCACTATGCCTTCATCTACATCAATGATGACTTTGGCCGTTTTCATAAATGGTCTTCCGAGAATAAGGGGTATCCTTTCATCCTCCATTTCCATCACCACAAAGTCCACCAAGAACTCTAGTTTGCCTACACAAACTATAGTTTGCCTACACAAACTATAACATCCTCTGCTATACCATAGGGCTTCTTTGAAGATCCATCTGCCATCAATAAATTTATCTTTATAGGCTTCACATCAAGATCACCAATCTACTCAAGTAAGGAATAAGGCATCAAATTAACACTTGATCCTAAATCAAGTAAAGCCTTCTTTATCCTTTTCTTTCCTATAGCGCATGGAATGGAGAAACCTCCTGGATCTTTCGCTTTTGGAGGGAAAAGCTTCTTTTTCACAGCTTTATACTTCTTTGTCTCATCATCTCTATGTCTTTTCTTTGTAGAGACTTCTTCCTTAGGCTTTGTATAAACTGCGATATGCTGTAATACCTCCTTAAAAGGTACATCATCATCCAACATCTTGAAAATTTTGTAACATCAAATTGTTTCTCATGATCTGTTGGAAAAGGAAGAATATCTTCACTCTTTATCTCTGTTCTCTCTTCTTTTTCTTTTTCTCTCTTCTTTTTCTTTTTCTCTCTTCTTTTTCTTTCTCTCTTTCTAACTCAAATTTTTCAACATTTGCACTATTAACACCTTACATTCTTCCCTAGGTTTAACCTCAGTATTAGCACCAAAATGTTTTTCAGGCCTTTCTTCCAACTGCTTAGTAATTTGGCCCATTTGCATCTCCAAGTTCTTAATTGTAGCATCAGTGCTCTTTTGAGTGGACTCAGTTGTCTGTATGAATTGCTGAAGAGTTTCTTCTATCCTTATTGATCTTTCATTAAGTATAGCAATTTGTTGCCATAAGGTTGGTTGTTGCTGTTGCTTATTGAATTGCTCAGATTGTCCAACTTTCCCACTTTGTCCTTGACCAATACTTGGGTGTGATTTCCACCCTTGATTAAAGTTCCCATGACGGTACGAAAATTGATTGGCCATGAAGTTAACATCCTCTAAAGCTTCCATTGGAAGGGCGCATTGACCATTGATATGGTCACCACCACATGATTCACACATTTGTGGTTGAACCTGTGCAACAGTCTTTAACTCTTTTGGCAATTGTGCAAGTATCTTTGTGAGATTCTCCAATTGTTGAGTTAGTATCTTGTTCTGAGCTAGCAAGGCATCATTGGATTGCAACTGTAGAACTCCTTTTTGTTGAATAGGAGCTCCTCTTTCACTGTTTAGCTCATTATCCTTAGTAGCCATGTTTTCAATTATTTTCGTGGCTTCCTCTGGAGTCTTCCATTTGATATTGCCTCCAGCTGAGGCGTCAAGCATCATCTTGGTTTGTGAACCAAGACCTCCAAGGAAGATTAGGACTACTTCCACTTCGTCAAATCCATGTGTGGGAGTCTTTCTTAATAGGCTTTTGTACCTGTCCCATGCATGACCTAGTGATTCCTCCATGCCTTGCTTAAAAGCTGATATCTCTTGCTTTCCTTTATTTACCTTGGACTGTGGAAAGTATTTGTTTAAGAACTTTGTGACTACATCTTCCCACTCTGTAAAGCTCCCTTGTGGAAAAGAATT
Source organism: Vigna angularis (assembly GCF_016808095.1). Lineage (NCBI taxonomy): Eukaryota > Viridiplantae > Streptophyta > Magnoliopsida > Fabales > Fabaceae > Vigna > Vigna angularis. Next base: position 31,337,687 of record NC_068970.1, read on the forward strand.
CAACCAAAGCTTAGCGTTGCCAACCAATGAGAATGGAAACAGGCTAAGTTTGATTGCCTCGTCAGGCACCCCATTTATCTTCATTGTATTGCAAATTTCATTAAATGTCGTGAGGTGCTCATATGGGCTTTCATGCGACAACCCATTGATTTGGTTAGTCTTAACCAGTTGGATTAATGCTGGTTTCACCTCCATATTAGCTGCATTGATCCTCGGTCTTGCTATGCTATTGAAATGCTGAGGTCCAACCACATTAGTATAATCAGCAAGAGTCTGTCTGACATTATTATTCTTCATCTCCTCAGTGCTATGGTAAGAACCTTGTGGTGAAGGTTGTAGAAGGATATCCGGAGGAGGAAAAAGTTCTCTGGATGTACGAATTCTTCTCCTCCGTCTACTTTCGTCTAAACCTTCAAGAAGAGGTTCTGAAGTTTTCTTACTTCTAGTTCGAATTGCCTCCTACATACACAAGAAAGCAAAACCCTAGAAAAATTTGTTAGCACAAAAAGATATAGAAGAAATAATATGAGAGATGAGAAGATAAAAACAGAAAACAGAAAATAAAAACAGAAAATAAAAACAGAAAATAAAAATAGAAAATAAAAACAGAAACTAAAATAAAATAAAATAAAAATAAAAACAGAAAATAAAATAAAATAAAATAAAATAATAACTGAAAAATATAAACAGAAAATAAAAACAAAAATTCAAATTTCAAAATTGAAGTCAAAGATAATCAATAATCAAACAAATGAACTAGTTAAACCACGAGTCCCCGACAACGGTGCCAAAAACTTGATGACAAATTTACGAACACCGAAAAACGGCGCCATAAACTTGTTTAACCCTCGGCAAGTGTGACCGAATCGTATCAAGTAATAAACTCGGTAAGACCAAGTATCGTTTTCCCAAAGGACTCACGACCTAGTTAGTTATATGATTTGTTGATTATTTAAGACTTGTGAACAAATTCTTGTGGTTTCAAATGCAAAAGACAATAATTAAATATGTATGCATGAGTTTGATCAATGGCAAAAGGGAACACAAACACGGAATGAATTATATGGATGAGTATGTTGTTGGGGAAATCAATTTCATCTTATCCACTCTCATATACTTTTAGGAATTCATCATTCTTTTCATCACTGTTAATGTCACTCTCTAAATCACCTTGCAAGAAGGCCTATCCTTAATTACGAGTTCATACAATTCCTAGCATCCCTAATAATTAATTCTGAAGCACAGAAGCTTAAAGGCAACCAACCTCATATCCCTATGTCTAGGCGATATTACTTTTGGGAGAAATTCCCCGGATCTAGATTTTACCGTATGTGTCCATATCAGTAAAATCAATAATCATGACATCGAATGAGTTAAACAATGCATGCTTTGAGCAAAGAGGAAAAACCCTAACTAATGATGAAAGAAAGCATGTATCTCAAATAAGATGTTTAAACACAAATTCCATATATGAGAGTTTCACAAGATTACATTGATTCCCAACAACAAGAAGAGTTTAGTTCACCATATTCATGGTGAAACTAGATGAAATACAATGAAAGAATGGAAGAGATAGAAAAACCCTAGAAAGAGAAGAGGAGAGCCGTCACCATCTCCAATTCTACCCCCAAGGGGTGAAAAGTGTGTTTTGCGTCTTCTCCAGCCAAAGATACAAACCCTAGGAAGTCCTAAAGCTTATATACTACTCCTAATATTACAGAAAAGTGGGCCTAAGCCCAAAATACCACCGCTCAGCGGTACTAGCGCAATTTCAAATCACCCCTCAGCTGCACTTTCACCCCTCAGCGGAGCCAACGTGTGTTCCTGAGTGCCGCTCAACGGTAAACTAGCGCTGAGCGGTACATACGGTTTCTCTTCTTTTGCACTTTTTGAGTTCTTTTATGATTCCATCTCTATCCTTCTTCACTTCTTTCATCAAATTCATCTTAAAACCTGCATAAAACACTGAAATCAAGCATAAACCTGTACAACTCTCTTATTTCAAAAAATATGAACAAAAGCATGATTTCAAGCTAGTTTCTAAGTGTTAAAAGTTGCTTTTAGTATCCATTTTAAGCATAAAAATAACAGTTTTCCAACTGTTATCAGTCCCCTTCATCCACTTCGTCCATTTCGTCGACTTCCTCCACTTCATCCGCTTAGTCCACTTCGTCCACTTCGTCAACTTCTTCAACTCCGTCCACTCATCAACTTCATCCACTTCGTCCAAATCGACCACTTCGTCCACTTTGTCCACTTCGTCCACTTCATCCCCATCGTCAAATTCATCCACTTTGTAAACTTCATCATCTTCGTCCACTTCCTCCACTTCCTCCACTTCCTCTACTTCGTCCACTTCGTCCCCTTCGTCCCCTTCACCCCCTTCGTCCACTTCGTCCCCTTCGTCCTCTTCGTCCAGTTCGTCCACTTCGTCCCTTTCGTCCCCTTCCTCCACTTCGTCCACTTCGACCACTTCGTCCACATTGTCCAATTCCTCCATTTCGTCCACTTCTTCTTCTTCTCCTTCTTCTACTTCTTCTTTCTACTTCTTCTTCTTCTTCTTCTTCTTCTTCTTCTTCTTCTTCTTCATCTCCTTCATCTCCTTCGTCCACTTCGTCCACTTCGTCTACTTCTTCCACTTCGACCACTTCGTCCAGTTCCTCTAGTTCGTCCACTTCGTTCAGTTCGTCCACTTCGTCCACTTCATCCACTTCGTCCACTTCGTGCGCTTCCTACACTTTCTCGACTTCGTCCACTCCCTCCACTTTGTCCCCTTCGTCCCCTTTGTCCACTTCGTCCACTTCGCCCACTCCGTCCACTTCGTTCACTTCGTCCACTTCGTCAACTTCTTCAACTTTGTCCACTTCGTCCAATTCGATCACTTTGTCCAGTTCGTCTACTTCATCCTCTTCGTCAACTTCGTCCACTTCATCCATTTCTTCAACTTCGTCATCTTCATGTACTTCGTCCCCTTCCTCCACTTCCTCCACCTCCTCTACTTCGTCCACTTCATCCACTTCGTCCACTTCGTCTTCTTCGTCCCCTTCGTCCCCTTCATCTCCTTCATCCACTTCGTCCAATTCGACCACTTCATCTACTTCGTCCAGTTCGTCAAATTCGTCCACTTCCTCCACTTCCTACACTTTCACCACTTCCTCCACTTCGTTCACTTCGTCAACTTCGTCTACTTCGTCAACGTCGTCAACATCGTCCAGTTCATCCACTTCGTCAACCTCGTCCACTCGTTCACTTCGTCCATTCCGTCGACTTCCTCCACTTCATCATCTTAGTCCACTTCGTCCACTTCGTCAACTTCTTCAAGTTCGTCCACTCATCCACTTCGTCCAATTCGACCACTTCGTCCACTTTTTCCACTTCATCCCCATCGTCAAATTCGTCCACTTCGTCCACTTTGTAAACTTCATCATCTTCGTCCACTTCCTCCACTTCCTCCACTTCCTCTACTTTGTCCACTTCGTCCCCTTCGTCCCCTTCGTCCCCTTCGTCCCCTTCGTCCCCTTCTCCCCCTTCGTCCACTTCGTCCAGTTCGACCACTTCGTCCCCTTCATCCATTTCTTCCATTTCGTCCACTTCTTCTTCTTCTTCTTCTTCTTCTTCTTCTTCTTCTTCTTCTTCTTCTTCTTCTTCTTCTTCTTCTTCTTCTTCTTCTTCTTCTTCTTCTTCTTCTTCTTCTTCTTCTTCTTCTTCTTCTTCTTCTTCTTCTTCTTCTTCTTCTTCTTCTTCTTCTTCTTCTTCTTCTTCTTCTTCTTCTTCTTCTTCTTCTTCTTCTTCTTCTTCTTCTTCTTCTTCTTCTTCTTCTTCTTCTTCTTCTTCTTCTTCTTCTTCTTCTTCTTCTTCTTCTTCTTCTTCTTCTTCTTCTTCTTCTTCTTCTTCTTCTTCTTCTTCTTCTTCTTCTTCTTCTTCTTCTTCTTCTTCTTCTTCTTCTTCTTCTTCTTCTTCTTCTTCTTCTTCTTCTTCTTCTTCTTCTTCTTCTTCTTCTTCTTCTTCTTCTTCTTCTTCTTCTTCTTCTTCTTCTTCTTCTTCTTCTTCTTCTTCTTCTTCTTCTTCTTCTTCTTCTTCAAACATTAACGCATAATTAAAAGCATCAGTAAAAACAAATAGTTAAAAATTAAATCGCAGACAAACAACATCAGGATTAAATTGCAGTAGAATCAATTACGGCAGCTAAACAGAAACGGTAAACTGATTTGGAAATTTTAACAACAGGAAATGAAACCAATTTGCATTGAATTTAAATTGTGCAAGAATTTAGTACAACAAACAAGAAAATAAAATTGAAACATGCACACCACACAGTGCCGTACTTTCTCCTGTACTGTCCAGCTTCTACTGCTCCAGCACTGTTCTCTCTGTCTGGAACTCCTCTTCACGGCCTCTCACTCTCTACTCACGCTACCCTACACTCCATTTCTCTACTGGAAGAACACTACCTACTCTTCATTCTGCTGCCTACACTATTGGAGCCTACTGGAAGAGAAAGGCTCTCCTAGGCCGTCACTCCATTCCGTAACCCCGTAACAACCCCCACCGTGAACTACATTGCTTGCTGCTGTGGCCGAGAATCAAAACAAAAATGAAGCACCTCTCTCCCTCCTTTCCCAAGTGGCGGCTGGACCTAGTGCCCCAGCCCTCACCCGTAACCTTCCATCCAAGCGTGCTACCAAAATAAAGTGAAGTCCCCCCACGGCTGCTGCTGCTCCAAGCTAAAACTCCCTTCAACCTGCTGGACCCATGAATCCCTTTGCTTACTGGATGCACCCCTTAGTTGCTGGATTGTACCGCTGGAATGCTGGACTGCTTTTTGCCACTTCTTGTACGCGTGGACATGTGATGGATGTCTCGGGCCGTGGACGTGGATGAACGTTGCCCTTTGCTCCAGATTAATTGTCCGTGGGCCCTTGTCTTCTTTTGCTGCACCCCCATCTGCTAGAATAAACCACGGCTTCATCTTCAACTCATTCCCGTGCCAGCTGCTGGACGCACCCCCAAGCTGCTGTGCTGGATTGCGAAAGTGTTGCTGTTGTTTCTTCAAAAGCTGCTGGACGAGAATTTCTCCAAGCTGCTGAATGCACCGCAATGTGTGCGTGCTTCTCCAATTGAAAGCTGGATGTGCACTTCCAAATGGGACCGTGAGTGCTGTACGTGCCAAGTTGGACTCCCGTGCTGGACACACCCCATGTGCTTCCCATTCTCCGCGTGTTGTTGCTTCTTTCTTGTGGGCCGTGTTGCTGGTGTTGGACCAACTTCCGTGTTGCTTTCTTTCTTCCAGCACCCCCTTCTTCATCTTAAAAGAAAACAAAAGAAGCTTCTCCAAGCCCAAATGAAAAAATGAAATGCAAGTGGGGTGGTAGTTACACCTCATTTAACCTCCAAATGTCCCAAATTGTATTTCCAAAATTTTTCCTGCAATCAGTGATGAAAATAATTAGCTCAAATAATTCAAATTAATTAAAATACCGGACATTTAAGCACAATTCCCTAATTAATTCTAGCACAAAAAGCTAAGTGAAATCAAGAAAATATTGACTCATCAGTCCACTTCGTCCAATTCCTCCATTTCGTCCACTTCTTCTTCTTCTCCTTCTTCTTCTTCTTCTTCTTCTTCTTCTTCTTCTTCTTCTTCTTCTTCTTCTTCTTCTTCTTCTTCTTCTTCTTCTTCTTCTTCTTCTTCTTCTTCTTCTTCTTCTTCTTTTTCTCCTTCGTCTCCTTTGTCCACTTCTTCCACTTCGTCCACTTCGACCACTTTGTCCAGTTCGTCCAGTTCGTCGACTTCGTCCACTTCGTGTGCTTCCGACACTTACTCGACTTCGTCCATTCCCTCCACTTCGTTCACTTTGTGAACTTCGTCTACTTCGTCAACGTCGTCAACTTCATGCAGTTCATCAATTTCGTCAACTTCGCCAACTACGTCCACTCGTTCACTTCGTCCACTTCGTCTAGTTCGTCCACTTCATCCAGTTCGTCAACTTCGTGCACTTCCTACACTTTCTCGACTTCGTCCGCTCTCTCCACTTCATTCACTTCGTGAACATCGTCCACTTTGTCAACGTCGTCAACTTCGTCCAGTTCATCAACTTCGTCAACTTCGTTCACTTCGTCCATTTCGTCGACTTCATCCACTTAGTCCACTTCGTCCACTCATCCAGTTCGTCCAATTCGACCACTTCGTCCACTTTGTCCACTTTGTCCACTTCATCCTCTTCGTCTACTTCGTCCACTTTGTAAACTTCGTCATCTTCGTCCACTTCCTCCACTTCCTCTACTTCGTCCACTTCGCCCCTTCGTCCACTTCATCCAGTTCGTCCACTTCGTCCAGTTCGTCCACTTCGTCCACTTCATCCACTTCGTCCATTTCGTCCACTTCCTCCTTACATCCACTCATCCACTTCCTCCACTTCCTCTACTTCATCCACCTCGTCCACTTCTTCCACTTCGCCCCCTTCGTCCTGTTCGTCCACTTCGTCTATTTCGTCCAATTCTTCAACTTCGTCCACTCATCCACGTAGTCCACTTCGTCCTGTTCGTCCCCTTCGTGCCCTTCGTCCCCTTCGTCCACTTCGTCCAATTCGATCACTTCGTGCACTTCCTCCTCTTCGTCAACTTTGTCCACTTCGTCCACTTCGTCCATTTCTTCAACTTCGTCATCTTCGTGTACTTCGTCCCCTTCCTCCACTTCCTCTACTTCGTCCACTTCGTCCCCTTCATCCCCTTCATCCACTTCGTCCAATTCGACCACTTCGTCTATTTCGTTCAGGTCGTCAACTTCGTCCTCTTCCTCAACTTCCTACACTTCACCACTTCCTCCACTTCGTTCACTTCGTCAACTTCATCTACTTCGTCAACATCGTCAACTTCGTCCAGGTCATCCACTTCGTCAACTTCGTCCACTCGTTCACTTCGTCCATTTCGTCGACTTCCTCCACTTCATCCACTTAGTCCACTTCGTCCACTTCGTCAACTTCTTCAACTTCGTCCACTCATCCACTTCGTCCACTTCATCCCCTTCGTCAAATTCGTCCATTCATCATCTTCGTCCACTTCCTCAACTTCCTCTACTTCCTCTACTTCGTCCCCTTGGTCCCCTTGGTCCCCTTGGTCCCCTTCGTCCACTTCGTCCCCTTCATCCCCTTCGCCCCCTTCGTCCACTTCGTCCACTTCGACCACTTCGTCCACTTCGCCCACTTCGTCCTGTTCGTCCCCTTCGTGCCCTTCGTCCCCTTCGTCCACTTCGTCCAATTCGATCACTTCGTCAACTTCCTCCTCTTCGTCAACTTTGTCCACTTCGTCCACTTCGTCCATTTCTTCAACTTCGTCATCTTCGTGTACTTCGTCCCCTTCCTCCACTTCCTCTACTTCGTCCACTTCGTCCACTTCGTCCCCTTCATCCCCTTCATCCACTTCGTCCAATTCGACCACTTCGTCTATTTCGTTCAGGTCGTCAACTTCGTCCTCTTCCTCCACTTCCTACACTTCACCACTTCCTCCACTTCGTTCACTTCGTCAACTTCATCTACTTCGTCAACATCGTCAACTTCGTCCAAGTCAACCACTTCGTCAACTTCGTCCACTCGTTCACTTCGTCCATTTCGTCGACTTCCTCCACTTCATCCACTTAGTCCACTTCGTCCACTTCGTCAACTTCTTCAACTTCGTCCACTCATCCACTTCGTCCACTTCATCCCCTTCGTCAAATTCGTCCACTCATCATCTTCGTCCACTTCCTCAACTTCCTCTACTTCCTCTACTTCGTCCCCTTGGTCCCCTTGGTCCCCTTGGTCCCCTTCGTCCACTTCGTCCCCTTCATCCACTTCGCCCCCTTCGTCCACTTCGTCCACTTCGACCACTTCGTCCACTTCGCCCACTTCGTCCAGTTCGTCCACATCGTCCCCTTGGTCCCCTCCATCGACTTCGACCACTTCGTCCAATTCCTCCATTTCGTCCACTTCTTCTTCTTCTTATCCTCCTCCTCCTTCTTCTTCTTCTTCTTCTTCTTCTCCTTCGTCTCCATCGTCCACTTCGTCCACTTTGTCCACTTCGTCCACTTCTTCCACTTCGACCACTTCGTCCAGTTCGTCGACTTCATCCACTTCGTACGCTTCCTACACTGTCTCGACTTCGTCCACTCCCTCCACTTCGTTAACTTCGTGAACTTCGTCTACTTCGTCAACATCATCAACTTCATCCAGTTCATCAACTTCGTCAACTTCGTTAACTACGTCCACTTGTTCACTTCGTCCATTTCGTCGACTTCGTCCACTCAGTCCACTTTGTCCCCTTTGTCCCCTTCGTCCCCTTCACCCACTTCGTCAACTTCGTCCCCTTCGTCCCCTTCGTCCACTTCGTCCATGTCGACCACTTCGTCGTGTTCATCCACTTCGTCCCCTTCGTCCACTTCGACCACTTCGTCCAATTCCTCCATTTCGTCCACTTCTTCTTCTTCTTCTCCTTCTTCTTCTTCTTCTTCTCCTTCGTCTCCTTCGTCCACTTCGTCAACTTCGTCCACTTCTTCCACTTTGTCCACTTCGACCACTTCGTCCAGTTCGTCTAGTTCGTGCACTTCCCACACTTTCTCGACTTCGTCCACTCCCTCCACTTCGTTCACTTCTTGAACTTCGTCTACTTCGTCAACTTCGTCCAATTCATCAACTTCGTAAACTTCGTCAACTACGTCCACTCGTTCACTTCGTCCATTTCGTCGACTTCGTCCACTTAGTCCACTTCGTCCACTTATCCACTTCATCCACGTCGGGCAATTCGACAACTTCGCCCACTTTGTCCACTTTGTCCACTTCATCGTCTTTGTCCACTTCGTCCACTTCCTCTACTACGTCCATTTTGTAAACTTCGTCATCTTCATCCACTTCCTCCATTTCCTCTACTACGTCCACTTCCTCCACTTCCTCTACCTCGTCCACTTCGTCCCCTTTGTCCACTTCGACCAATTCGTCCACTTTTCGTCCAGTTCGTCAACTTCGTTCACTTCCTCCACTTCCTCCACTTCGTCCACTTCGTCCCCTTCGTGGACTTCGTCCACTTCGTTCACTTCCTCTACTTCGTCCACTTCGTCAACTTCTTCAACTTCGTCAACTCATCCACTTTGTCCACTTCGTCAAATTCGACCACTTCGTCCACTTCATCCTCTTCATCCTCTTTGTCAAATTCTTCCACTTTGTAAACTTCGTCATCTTCGTCCACTTCCTCCACTTCCTCCGCTTCCTCTACTTCGTCCATTTCGTCCCCTTCATCCCCTTCGTCCCCTTTGCCCACTTCGTCTAGTTCGTCCACTTCGTCCACTTCGTCTACTTCGTTCACTTTGTCCACTTTGGCCAGTTCGTCCAGTTAGTCCACTTCGTCCACTTCGTCCATTTCGTCCACTTCCTCCTTACATCCACTCATCCACTTCCTCCACTTCCTCTACTTCATCCACCCTTCGTCCCCTTTGTCTCCTTCGTCCCCTTCGTCCCCTTCGTCCAGTTCGTCCACTTCGTCCACTTCTTAAACTTCGTCCACTCATCCACGTCGTCCACTTCGACCACTTCGTCCACTTCATCAACTTCTTCAACTTCGTCCACTTTGTCCATTTCGACCAATTCGTCCACTTCATCCTCTTTGTCAACTTCGTCCACCTCTTCAACTTTGTCAACTTCGTCATTTTCGTGTACTTAGTCCACTTCCTCTACTTCGTCCCCTTCGTCCCCTTCATTCCCTTCCACCACTTTGTCCACTTCGTCCAATTCGACCACTTCGTCCACTTCGTCAACTTCCTCAACTACCTCCATTTCCTGCACTTTCTCGACTTCTTCCACTTCCTCCACTTCGTTCACTTCGTCAATTTCGTCTACTTCGTCAACGTCGTCAATTTCGTCGAGTTCATCCCCTTCGTCAAATTCCTCCACTCGTTCACTTCGTCAAATTCCTCCACTTGTTCACTTCGTCTATTTCGTCGACTTCCTCCACTTCATCCACTTAGTCCACTTCGTCCACTTCGTTGAGTTCGTCCACTTCGTTCAGTTCTTCCCCTTCGTCCACTTCGACCACTTCGTCCACTTCGTCCAATTCCTCCATTTCGTCCACTTCTTCATCTTCTTCTCCTTCTTCTTCTTCTTCTTCTTCTTCTTCTTCTTCTTCTTCTTGTCCTTCGTCTCCTTCGTCCACTTCGTCAACTTCGTCCACTTCGTCAACTTCGTCCACTTCTTCCACTTCCTCCACTTTGACCACTTCGTCCAGTTCATGCACTTCGTCGACTTTGTAAACTTCGTCATCTTCGTCCACTTCGTCCACTTCCTCTACTTCGTCCGCTTCGTCCGCTTCGTCCCCTTCGTCCCATTCGTCCACTTCGTCATCTTCGCCCACTTCGTCCACTTCGTCCACTTTGTCCACTTCATCCACTTCGTCTACGTCGTCCACATTGTCCACTTCGTCCACTTCCTCCAGTTAGTCCAGTTCGTCCACTTCGACCACTTCGTCCACTTCGTCCTGTTCCTCCATTCTTTAACTTCGTCCACTCATCCACTTTGTCCAGTTCGACCACTTCGTCCACTTCGTCTACTTCGTCCACTTTGTCAACTTCGTCATCTTTTTCTAGTTCGTCCACTTCCTCCACTTCCTCTTCTTCGTCCACTTCCTTCCCTTCGTCCCCTTCGACCACTTCGTCCTTTTCGACCACATCGACTACTTCGTCCACTTCGTCCACTTCTTCAACTTCGTCCACTCATCCACTTCGTCCAGTGATAATAGTTGAAAAACTGTTATTTTCATGCTTAAATTTGATACTAAAAGCAACCTTTAACACTTAGAAACTAGCTTGAAATCATGTTTTTGGTTATATTTTCAGAAATAAGAGAGCTGGACAGGTTTATGCTTGATTTCAGTGTTTTATGCAGGTTTTAAGGTGAATTTGGTGAAAGAAGTGAAAAAGAACAGAAAGGGAATCAGAAAAGACACCAAAATGTGCAAAAGGAGAAGCTGCAACCACCGCTCAGCGGTAGTTTACCGCTGACCGGCACTCAGAAACCCACGTTAGCTCTGCTGAGGGGTGAAATGGCCGCTGAGGGGAAGAATCGAGCTCGCGCACTTAACGCTGAGCGGTAGTTTACCTCTGAGCGGCACAATTTTGGGCTTGGGCCTAATTTTCTGTATTTTACGAATAGTATATAAGCTTTAGGTTTTCCTAGGGTTTGTATCTTTGGCTGGGACAAAGCAAACACTCTCTTTTCCACCCCTTTGAAGGAAGATCTTGGATGCTCAGGCTACCTCTCTACCTTTCTAGGGTTTTATCTTTCATTCTTTCATTATTATTCATCTAGATTCACCATGAATATGGGGAACTAAACCTTGTATTGTTGTTGGGGGATCAATGTAATCTTGTGAAACTCTCATATATGGAATCTGTGTTTAAAAATCTTATTTGAGATACATGCTTTCTTTGATTAATTGTTAGGGTTTTTCCTCTTTGCTTAAAGCATGCAGTGTTTAACTTATTCATTGTCATGATCATTGATTTTGTCGATATGGGAACGTACGGGGAGATCTAGATTCGGGGAATTTCTCCCAATAGCATATTTGTTGCCTTTAAGCCCCTGCACTTCAGAATGAATTATTAGGGATGCTAGGAATTGTATGAACTCGTAATTAATGATAGGCCTTCTTGACAAGGTAATTTAGAGAGTGGCATTAACATTGATGAAAAGATTGATGAATTCCTAAAGTATTTGAGAGTGGACAAGATGAAATTGATAACCCCAACAACATACTCATCCATATAATTCATTCCGTGTTTGTTTTACTCTTTTTGCCATTGATCACATTTATGCATACATGTTTAATTACTGTCTTTTGCATTTAAACCTACACTCAATCGTTCACAAGTCTTAAATAATCAACAAATCAGATAACTAGCTAGGCCGTGAGTCCTTTGGGAAAACGATACTTGGTCTTACCGAGTTTATTACTTGATATGATTCGGTCACACTTGCCGATTGTTAAACAAGTTTATGGTGCTGTTTTCGGTGTTCATAAATTTGTCAGCATCCAGTTCGACCACTTCGTCCACTTTGTCAACTTCGCCATCTTCGTCTAGTTCGTCCACTTCCTCTACTTCGTCCACGTCGTTCCCTTCGTCACTGATAACAGTTGAAAAACTGTTATTTTCATGCTTAAATTTGATACTGAAATCAACCTTTAACACTTAGAAACTAGCTTGAAATCATGCTTTTGGTTATATTTTTGGAAATAAGAGAGCTGGACAGGTTTATGCTTGATTGCAGTGTTTTATGTAGGTTTTAAGGTGAATTTGGTGAAAGAAGTGAAGAAGGATAGAAATGGAATTAGAAAAGACATCAAAAAGTGCAAAAGGAGAAGCCGCAACTACCGCTCAGCGGCAGTTTACCACTGAGCGGCACTCAGGAACCCACGTTGGCTCCGCTGAGGGGTGAAAAGGCCGCTGAGGGGAGGAAACCAACTCACGCACTTACCACTGAGCGGTAGTTTACCATTGAGCGGCACTATTTTGGGCCTTGGCCTAGTTTTCTGTATTATTACGAACAATATATAAGCTTTAGGTGTTCCTAGGGTTTGTATCTTTGGCTGAGACGAAGCAAACACTCTCTTTTCCACCCCTTGAAGGAAGATCTTGGATGCTCAGGCTACCTCTTTATCTTTCTAGGGTTTTATCTTTCATTCTTCCATTATTGTTCATCTAGTTTCACCATGAATATGGTGAACTAAACCTTGTATTGTTGTTGGGGAATCAATGTAGTCTTATGAAACTCTCATATATGGAATTTGTGTTTTAACATCTTATTTTAAGATACATGCTTTCTTTCATCATTAGTTAGGGTTTTTCCTCTTTGCTTAATGCTTGCTTTGTTTAATTCATTCATTGCTATGATCATTGATTTTGTCGATATGGGAACGTACGGGGAGATCTAGATTCGGGGAATTTCTCCCAATAGCATATTTGTTGCCTTTAAGCTCCTGCACTTCAGAATGAATTATTAGGGATGCTAGGAATTGTATGAACTCGTAATTAATGATAGGCCTTCTTGACAAGGTAATTTAGAGAGTGGCATTAACATTGATGAAAAGATTGATGAATTCCTAAAATATATGAGAGTGGACAAGATGAAATTGATAACCCCAACAACATACTCATCCATATAATTCATTACGTGTTTGTTTTGCTCTTTCTGCCATTGATCAACCTCATGCATACATGTTTAATTATTGTCTTTTGCATTAAAAACCTATAATCAATCGTTCACAAGTCTTAAATAATCAACAAATCAGATAACTAACTAGGCCGTGAGTCCTTTGGGAAAACGATACTTGGTCTTCCCTAGTTTTATTACTTGATACGATTCGGTCACACTTGCGGAGTGTTAAACAAGTTTGTGGCGCCGTTTTCGGTGTTCATAAATTTGTCATCAAGTTTTTGGCGCAGTTGCTGGGGACTCGTGGTTTAACTAGTTTATTTGTTTGATTATTGATTATCTTAGACTTGTTTTTGAATTTTTAATTTTAAAAATTTTGAATTTTGTGTTTTTATTTTATTTTGTGTTTTTCTATTTTTATTTCCTATTTTCTTATCTTTTCAATTATATCCTTTGATTTTTTTTTTTATCTATCTTTTTGTGCTAACAAATATTTCTTTTAGAGTTTTGTGCCTAATGTCTGCAGGATGCAATTTGGTCAAGAATTTATTTATATGGGCACTCAATTCTACTAAGGGAATTTCAACCATTGGTGGAAACCTCATTCAAGCATGAATCAAAGACAATTTTGGCAAGCTGTCGAACAACTTAAGAATCTATCACCACAACAATGGCAGCAACGACGACCCTCTCTATCGGGAAGAAGGATAACGTTGGAGGAGGCAGTTCAACATTACATACAGATACCTAATTGTCATCACAAAAGTACTCAAGTTGTCGAAGGGTTTGATAGGTCACCACCACAACAATGGCCACCACCACAACAATGGCAGCAACGACCCTCTCTATCAGAAATTTTGGATGACACCCTTCAACGATTTTTGAAAAATTCCGACTCTATTCAGAAAAGCATTGAAGAATCATGTAAAAGAATGGAGATGCACCTTCGTTACATTAGTCAGAGATTGAACGATAAGGTTAATACTGAAGTTAACCCTAAGGAGAAAGGGCAAGCCATTGTCACTGAAAGTGACAAGATTTTTGCTGACAAAAAAATAGGGGGAGATGAGGAAAAGATAGAGAGAAGAAAAAGAAGAGTTGAGTGAGAAAAATAAAGATGAAGAAAAAGGAAAAGAAGTGGTTGAGAGACAAGAGAGAAGGAAAAATTGTGTGAAAATAAAGAAGTTGAAAAGAAAAAGAAAAGGGAAGAAAAAAATAAGAGAAAAGAAAAAGAGAAAATTTAGGGAGAGGAAAAGGAAGAAAAAGAAGATGAGAGGAAAGAAGAAGAAATCATATGAAAAATCCCATCCTCATCTAAAGAAGAATCATAGGAAGGAAAAGAAATTTAAGTGCTTTATGGAAATCTTCAAGAAATTGGAGATTAAAGTTCCTCTGATTGAGACATCGCAACAGGTTCCTGGTTTTATCAAATTCCTGAAGAAGTTCAGTAGAAAGAAGAAAAAGAAGAAAGAACATGAGCTTTATTGGGTCAATCTAATGATGTTAAAAGAGCGCTTGCTGGAAGGCATTCCAGTGATTTGAGGACAATATTTCTTTTAATTTTATTTTGGTTTTGTAATTTTTAATCAGTTGGACATTATTTCTGTAAATATTTTTTTTTTGGGATATAGCATCTACTGAAGGATGCTAGGTGGTTAAGTATCTACTGAAGGATACTAGGTTTGTTACACCTACTGATGGGTGTTGGTAAGAAAGTTTTGCACCTACTGATGGGTGTTGGTGGATTTTGGGTCAAGCTCGTGACGTTAATCAAGCGCTACCTGGGAGGCTGATGGATAAATTTGTAAGCACCAAAATATGATGTCACAAACTTGTTTCACAATCGGCAAGTATGACCGAATCGTTCAAGTAATAAACTTGGTAAGACCAAGTATCGTTCTTCCCAAAGGACTCACGGCCTAGTTTAGTTGTGTGGTTTGTTGATTAGCTAAGACTTACAAACGAAATAATTGGATTATATTATGCAAGACGAAAACTAAACATGTATGCATGAATTGATCAATGGCAAAGACAAAAGATAAACACTTTCAATGGATTATATGAATGAATATGTTGTTGGGGGTCAATTTCATCTCATCCACTCTCATACATTTTAGGAATTCAACATTCAAATCATCATTGTTAATGCCACTCTCTAAAGTACCATTCTAGATGGCTTCTCCCTAATCAAATAGTTCATACAATTCCTAGCATTCCTAATGATTAGTTCATGAGTGCAGGAGCTTAACGACAACCAATATAATATTGTCAATATAATATTGGGAGAAATTCCCCGGATCTAGACTTCCCCGTACGTGTCCGTATCGACAAAACCAATAATCATGCAATAGAATGAGTTAAACAATGCAAGCATTGAGCAAAGAGGAAAAACCCTAACTAATGATGAAAGAAAGCATAAGTCTTAGATTAAGATGCAAGCATAAATTCCATATATGAGAGCTTCAAGAGATTACATTGATTCCCCAACAAACATACAAGGTTTAGTTCACCATATTCATGGTGAACCTAGATGAACAATAATGAAAGAATGAAAGAATAAACCCAATAAAGGTGAAGAGGTAGCCTGAGCATCCAAGATCCTCCTTCAAAGGGGTGGAAGAGAGAGTGTTTGCCTCGTTTCTGCCAAAGATTTCTAACCCTAGGACGTGCAAGTCCTTATATACTATTCTAGAGTTACAAAAGATTACAAAAGCCCAAGCCCAAAAAGTGCCGCTTAGTGCTATTTACCGCTCAGCGGTGGTTGCGTGACTCGTTTCTTCCCCTCAGCGGCCATTTTGCCCCTCAGCGTGACTCCCGCAACCTCCTGAGTGCCGCTCAGCGGTAAAATGCCGCTGAGCGGTGCCTTCGACTTCTCTTTTTGCACTCTTTCTTGTCTTTTCTAATGTCATCTCTCTCCTTCTTCACTCTTTTCACTAAATTCACCTCAAAACCTGCACAAAAACACTTAAATCAAGCATAAACCTGTCCAACTCTCTTATTTCTGAAAATATAGATAAACTGCATGATTTCAAGCTAGTTTTTAAGTCTAAAGGTTGCTTTTAGTATCAATATTAAGCATGAAAATAACAGTTTTTCAACTGTTATCACAACCCCAAACTTAGAACTTTGCTTGTCCTCAAGCAAACAAAATGTAACTCCATCTCTAACCAATTCATATGATGGTTTACTCATTCAAAATCCTTTTCTCAAGATAAGTAACTACTTCACTCAAACTTATGACCAAGAGTTCAATCAAGATGTGCTCATACTTTAGTGTTCACAAAGTCATTTAAATTCCAACAAATGCTATTTTTCATGAATGATCAATCAATTAAGCATGGATGTTCATGTGTCTATGGAATATTTCCTCACTAGGTAAAGTGTTTCACTCAACACACAAGTGTATAAGAGGTAAAGTGTTTCACTCATTCACTCCACTATCACAATGTCACATGAATCAACTTTGCCTTTCATTTTACCATAATCCAAAAACATTCACAAGCATGCATCATCACAAGGACTTTTCAATGGCTTATAATGTGGCTGGGCTAACAAGAAAATTGGTTTTTCTGGATCACAAAATCCTTGAGTTAAGAGAATCATAACAACACAATCATCTTATTCATTCCCAACTTTCTTTTACATTTGCATTTGCATTGAGCTTTACTTCTTTTTCTTTTCTTTTCTTTTTCTTTGCATATTCTTACTTTTTAGCTCTTAGCTCAATGCTTTTCTTTTCATGTTTTCCCAACAACCCCAAACTTGAACATTTAACAATACCATACAATATCTTCTACTTAACTCAAGGTAAAGATTTTCAATCAAAGGGTTTCAGTGTATGTTCAAGGCTAAGGGTTCAAAGGATAGAACACAACGTGTTCTCTTTTAGTAGGCTAACTTTATGAATTTGGCCAATAAAAAGGGTTCCAACAAATGGCCTTGATCACATGATGCAAAACAAGCAATTGATTCAATCATAGAAAACCTGGGCAAAATCATTCATGCTTTCAAAGTAATAGCATTCAACAATAACAACTCTGGAGCTCAAAACCTCACATATAAGCTCATTTACATTTGACATACACATCCTGCTTAATTTCACAATCACAATCATGATATCCTGCATTTGTTCACAAAGCTTGTGAATCACCTGTATAAGCATTTAATGTGCACATCATCTCAACATCAATCAATCAATAAGCATCATCAAGCATTACTTATCAAACAATCACAGTTAATAGCAAACCATCACACAAAACCAGGTTTTCAAGCGAGTACATCAAACCCTAATCTAAAAACGAAAACAAAAAAAGAGTTCAGAAAACTTAAACCACAAAAGCATAATCATTTGATAGCATTCATCAGTAAATGCTATCTCAGCTCCTCATCAGTCTGAGCTGTCCTCTGTATCTTCCTCTTCCTCCTCATCTTCATCATCATCAAATGCATCCTCCTCCTCAGCTTCATCTTCTTCCATATCTCTAGCTGAAGCTTCAGCTGCTCCAGCTCCTCCTCCATGTACTGGTTCTTCTGGCCAAGCTACTACATTGTGGAATTCATCCATAGTCCACCTGTGGGCTGGAGGTGTATCATACATCCCCACTATCATCTCAGCAGTGGCCACCTGCCCTCTATGAATGGACTGCAACTGAGCACCTATAAGAGACATATACATGTCCCTCATCTGGAATGGTTCTGCTTCATGTGTATCAGCAGATGTCTGGCTCTGTGCTGGCCCTCTCTCTCTACGAGCACGGCGTGGTGGAACTGGCTGAGCTGCATCCTCACCTCGACAGTACTGTCTATAATAAGCCTCATCAATAGCTTTTCTTGGCCTCTCAAATGGTGGAACAGAAGTGTCCACCCCTGCTAGCTTGCAAAGGTGAGTGATCAAAGAAGGATGTCCTAGTGGTGCTTTGTTGTTTGAGGTGTTAGCACATACACTGATTTCATCAGCTATTACCTGCCCAATATTAACATTCAAGTTTCTGATAGCACAGTAGATGAATAGTGCCCTGCTGAGAGTAATATCTGACACATGTGAACATGGCTGAATGTTGGCATGAGAAAATGCCATCCAATACTTTGCAAGAGGAGTCAAATCTGTCCTCCTAATGTTAACCACTGCGCCAGATCTATTCCTTTGGAAGTGTCCTCCAGGTATACACATTACTCTCTCAACATCCTCAAAGTCAGCACCTTCCTCCATGCTAAGAGCAAACTGACATTGCTCACCAGCCCACACAGTATCCAGGAAGTTGTTGATAGAATCAGGATCAAACCTGATAGCATGGCCTCTGACATAGCCCAAATAATTCTCAGCTGGATGACCACCAATCTTCTTTGCATTGGTGTAGAATTCCTTGACCACAACTATGTTGGCAGGTGCTGGATAAGTGGCTAGCTTTCCCCAATCATTCCCTAACACTTGCTCTCCAAATTGAGGAGCAAAGTTAGGTATCATTCCAACCTTTCTCTCCATTAGAAGTCTCCTGTCCTGAACCACCCTAAAGTGCTTCTCATGTTTCCTAGAGAGGAACCTACTAGAGTGGGGTTGCTCTGGTTCCTTTTCTTTCCTCTTAGTTGCCATGGTTTTCAATCTCTTTCCTGAAGAGGATGCCATTCCTGCATTCAAAACACAAACCAAAACCACAGAACATGATGTTAATCATTAGTAAAACACAGAACATAACTCCTTTTGAAGCTACAACCACCGCTGAGGGCCAGAATTTCCCCTCAGCGCCACCAGCACCACGCAACAAACCAGAAAGATCAAATCTGGCAGAGTGCCACTCAGCGGTAAATGCCGCTCAGCGGTGACTCTGCAGATTTTTGAAAATCTTGTTTTGAATCTTTCCTAACTCCACCCAAATGCAATTTTCATATTTCCAGTTCATAATCATGCAGTTTAATCGGTTCAAACATCAAATATATCATCAAATCATGCATAGAAATCAAAACCCCTAAATATTCATGCTTTGACAATCACATTCAAATTCAAGAACCTAGAATGAACCAAATGCATTTTACTTACTTGGGTGGAGATGCTAGATGATATGAGAATGCTTCCAAACTAGAATGCTCTCTTCCAACCCCAAACTTTGATGGCACACTAGTGAAAAAGTGAGTGAAAGAGAGATTTTCTAAAGAGGGAAGAGTGAAAAGATGTGGAAAACCTAAGAGAATGTGTGTGGAAGTGTTTGTGCAGAGAGAAGCCAGAAAATAAACCCTAAAACACAGCTTGGGGTATAAAAATACCCTAATGGGCTCAGGTCCCGCTAAGGGGAACTTAAGCCCATCAGCGATAGTACCGCTCAGCGGTAATTGCCGCTCAGCGGCACTTTCGTGAAGTGCTCCTCTCCTTCTTTTCTTGACCTACGTGCCTTCCCTATATGTCCCTCATAGGTTCCCTGCAATTCAATGTTAAAAATGCTTATGCAAAAACTAAAAATAAACAAACAAACAATCAACTGGGTTGCCTCCCAGGTAGCGCTTGTTTAACGTCACGAGCCTGACCCAAAATCCACCAACACCCATCAGTAGGTGTTTCAAACTTACCAGCACCCATCAGTAGGTGCAAAATTTCTTACCAACACCCATCAGTAGGTGTTACAACATAGTATCCTTCAGTAGATACTTAACCACCTAGCATCCTTCAGTAGATGCTATCTCCAACAAAATAGTTACAAAATAAAGTCCACAACTTAAAAATTACAAAACCAAAATAAAATCAAAAGTTCTTAAATCATTGGGTTGCCTCCCAGCAAGCGCTCTTTTAACGTCATTAGCTTGACCCAAACTCGAGTTCCTTCTTCTTTTTCTTCTTTCTACTGAACTTCTTCAGAAATTTGATCAAACCAGGAACCTGTTGCAGTGTCTCAATCATAGGAACTTTAATCTCCAATTTCTTGAAGATTTCCATAAAGCACTTGAACTTCTTTTCCTTCCTATGATTCTTCTTTAGATGAGGATGTGATTTTTCATATGATTTCTTCTTCTTTCCTCTCATCTTCTTTTTCTTCCTTTTTCTCTCCCTCAATTTTCTCTTTTTCTTTTCTTTTATTTTTTTCTTCCCTTTTCTTTTTCTTTTCAACTTCTTTATTTTCACACAAATCTTCTTTCTCTCTTCTCTCTCAACCACTTCTTTCTCTTTTTCTTCATCTTTATTTTTCTCACTCAACTCTTCTTTCTCTTTTCTCTCTATCTTTTCCGCATCTCCCTCTATTCTTTTCTCATCAAGAATCTTGTCACTTTCAGTGACATTGGTTTGCCCTTCCTCCTTAAGGTTAACTTCAGTATTAACCTCATCATCCAATCTCTGATTAATGTAACGAAAGTGCATCTCCATCCTTTTACATGATTCTTCAATGCTTTTCTGAGTAGAGTCGGAACTTTTCAAAAATTGTTGAAGGGTGTCCTCCAAACTTTCTGATAGAGAGGATTTTTGCTGCCATTGTTGTTGTGGTTGGTTCTCAAATTGTCCGGCAGCTTGCCAAAATTGGCTTTGATCCATGCTTGAGTGAGGTTCCCACCATTGGTTGAGATTACTTTGGTAGAATTGAGTGCCCATATACTTAAATTCTTGACCAAATTGCATTCTGCAGACATTAGGCACAAAACTCTAGAAAATATTTGTTAGCACAAAAAGATATAGAAGAAGATATATATTCAGAAGATAAAAAGATTTAGAAGATAGAATCAAATAAAACCTAATCTAAAAAAAAAATAAAATCTAACCTAATCTAAAAGATAAAATAAAATTAAATAAAATCTAATCTAACCTAATCAAATAAAATAAAATAAAATAAAAACAGAAAAAATAAAAACAGAAATTCAAAAAGTCAAAGATAATCAATAATCACACAAATTAACCAGTTAAACCACGAGTCCCCGGCAACGGCGCCAAAAACTTGATGGACAAATTTGTAAGCACCAAAATATGATGTCACAAACTTGTTTCACAATCGGCAAGTATGACCGAATCGTTCAAGTAATAAACTTGGTAAGACCAAGTATCGTTCTTCCCAAAGGACTCACGGCCTAGTTTAGTTGTGTGGTTTGTTGATTAGCTAAGACTTACAAACGAAATAATTGGATTATATTATGCAAGACGAAAACTAAACATGTATGCATGAATTGATCAATGGCAAAGACAAAAGATAAACACTTTCAATGGATTATATGAATGAATATGTTGTTGGGGGTCAATTTCATCTCATCCACTCTCATACATTTTAGGAATTCAACATTCAAATCATCATTGTTAATGCCACTCTCTAAAGTACCATTCTAGATGGCTTCTCCCTAATCAAATAGTTCATACAATTCCTAGCATTCCTAATGATTAGTTCATGAGTGCAGGAGCTTAACGACAACCAATATAATATTGTCAGTATAATATTGGGAGAAATTCCCCGGATCTAGACTTCCCCGTACGTGTCCGTATCGACAAAACCAATAATCATGCAATAGAATGAGTTAAACAATGCAAGCATTGAGCAAAGAGGAAAAACCCTAACTAATGATGAAAGAAAGCATAAGTCTTAGATTAAGATGCAAGCATAAATTCCATATATGAGAGCTTCAAGAGATTACATTGATTCCCCAACAAACATACAAGGTTTAGTTCACCATATTCATGGTGAACCTAGATGAACAATAATGAAAGAATGAAAGAATAAACCCAATAAAGGTGAAGAGGTAGCCTGAGCATCCAAGATCCTCCTTCAAAGGGGTGGAAGAGAGAGTGTTTGCCTCGTTTCTGCCAAAGATTTCTAACCCTAGGACGTGCAAGTCCTTATATACTATTCTAGAGTTACAAAAGATTACAAAAGCCCAAGCCCAAAAAGTGCCGCTCAGCGCTATTTACCGCTCAGCGGTGGTTGCGTGACTCGTTTCTTCCCCTCAGCGGCCATTTTGCCCCTCAACGTGACTCCCGCAACCTCCTGAGTGCCGCTCAGCGGTAAAATGCCGCTGAGCGGTGCCTTCGACTTCTCTTTTTGCACTCTTTCTTGTCTTTTCTAATGTCATCTCTCTCCTTCTTCACTCTTTTCACTAAATTCACCTCAAAACCTGCACAAAAACACTTAAATCAAGCATAAACCTATCCAGCTCTCTTATTTCTGAAAATATAGATAAACTGCATGATTTCAAGCTAGTTTTTAAGTCTAAAGGTTGCTTTTAGTATCAATATTAAGCATGAAAATAACAGTTTTTCAACTGTTATCAGAGGCAACCCAGTTAATTACTTTTATATGTATTGTTTGTTTTGATTCTGTTTTAGTTGCATGATAGGGTTGTGCATGAGTGATCTGAGAATTTTATTGCAGGGAGCTAGTGAGGGGTATGTTTAGGACGCATCTAGGTCAAGCCAGGAAGAAGAAGAACACTTCCCGAAAGTGCCGCTGAGCGGTAGTGTCGCAGAATGGGCTTAGGTTGCCCCTTAGCGGAACCCGAGCCCATTAGGGTATTTTTATACCCTAAGTTGCGCCTTGGCTTCTCTTTTCATACTTTTCTCTACATACACACTCCTACATACTCTTTCAAAAGATTTCTACAACTTTTCCCTCATCCCTCTTGAGAAAATCTCCCTTTCACTCACTTTTTCACTAGTTTTCCATCTAAGTTTGGGGTTGGAAGAAAGCATCATAGCTTGAAAGCATTCTCATTTCATCTAGCATCCCTACCCAAGTAAGTCAAGCATTTTTCTTTCTAGGGTTCTTTAAATTGAATTTGATTGTTAAAGCATGAATTTTTAGGGGTTTTAATTTCTATGCATGATTTGATGATTTAATTGATGTTTGAACCGATTAAACTGAATGATTGTGATCTGGAAAACTGAAAAGTGCATGTGGGTGGAGTTAGGATAAGCCAAAAGGAGTTTTTCAAAATTTTGCAGATTTACCGCTTAGTGGTAAATTGCCGCTGAGCGGCACTCTGACAGCTTGGTGATTTTTGCTTCATTGTGTAATGGATTCATGCACTCTTGGCGCTGAGAGGTGATTTTGACCCTCAGCGGTGGTCTAGCTTCGAAATATGGTGTTGTCTGTGTTTTACTAATGATTTACAACAATTTTTGTGGTTTTGTATCTGTGTTTGATGTAGGAATGGCATCCTTCAGGCAAAAGAATGAAGACCATGGCATCTAAAAGAAAAGAAAAGGAACCAGAACAACCCCATTCTAGTAGGTTCCTATCTTGCAAACATGAGAAGCACTTCAAGGTGGTCCAAGATAGGAGACTACTTATGGAGAGGAAGGTTGGAATGATACCTAACTTTGCTCCTCAATTTGGAGAGCAATTGTTAGGGAATGATTGGGGGAAGCTAGCCACATACCCTACACCTGCCAATATAGCTGTGGTGAAAGAATTCTACACTAATGCAAGAAAGATTGGTGATTATCCAGTTGAGAATTACTTAGGCTATGTCAGAGGCCATGCTATTAGGTATGATCCTGATTCCATCAACAACTTCTTGGATACTGTGTGGGCTGGTGAGCAGTGCCAGTTTGCTCTCTGCATGGAAGAAGACACTGATTTTGATGATGTGGAGAGAGTTTTATGTGTACCTGGAGGACATTTTCAGAGGAATAGAACTGGCTCTGTGGTTAACATTAGGAGAACTGATTTGACTCCTCTTGCAGAGTATTGGATGGCATTTTCTCATGCCAACATTCAGCCGTGTTCTCATGTGTCAGACATCACTCTTAGCAGGGCACTCCTCCTTTACTGTGTAATTAGGAACTTGAATGTCAATATTGGACAGGTAATAGCTGATGAGATAAGGATGTGTGCCAACACAACAAACAACAAAACACCCTTAGGACATCCTTCTTTGATTACGCACCTCTGCAAGATAGCTGGGGTGGATACTTCTGCTCCACCATTTGAAAGGCCAAGGAAAACAATTGATGAGGCCTATTACAGACAATACTGTGGAGGTGAGGAGGCGGCTCAGCCAGTTCCATCACGCCGTACTCGCAGAGGAAGAGGGAAAGCACAGAGTCAGGCATCTGCTAAGACACATGAAGCAGAACCTTTCCAGATGAGGGACATGTACATGTCTCTTATAGGTGCACAATTACAGTCTATCCATAGAGGGCAGGTGGCCACTACTGAGATGATTGTTGGAATGTATGATACACCTCCAGCACATAGGTGGACTATGGAGGAGTTTCCTAATGTGGTAGCCTAGCCAGAAGAGCAGGTACAAGGAGACAGAGCTGAAGCAGCTGAAGCTTCAGCTATGGAGAAGGAAGAAGATGATGCTGATGATGATGAGGATGACGCATTTGAGGATGCTGAAGATGAGGAAGCAGAGGAGGATACAGATGACAGCTCAGATTGATGAGGAGCTGAGATAACATTTACTGATGAATGCTATCATAACTAAAGCAGGACTTATGTTTTTGTTTGGTTTTCTGAACTTATTTCTTTGTGTTTTAGAATAGGATTTGTTTTTATTATTTGTGTTTTTTGTTTAGGGTTTGATGTACTCAATTGGAAACTTTATTTGTTATGATGGTTTGCTTATGATTGTGAATGTTGGATAAGTAATGCTTGATGATGCTTGGATATAGATTGATGTTGAGATGTGCACATTACATGCTTATACAGGTGGTTCACAAACTTTGTGAACAAATGCAAGTTATTGTGATTGTGATTGTGATATTAGGCAGGATGTGTATGTCAAATGTGAATGAGCTTATATGTGAGGTTTTGAGCTCCAGAGTTTTTGTGATTGAGTGCTATTACTTTGGAAGCATGAATAATTTTGCCCAGGTTTTCTATGATTGAATCAATTGCTTGTTTACATTATATGATCAAGGCCGTTTGTTGGAAACCCTTATATTAGCCAAATTGCATGAAATAAGCCACTAAAAGAGAACACTATGTGTTCTATCCTTTGAACCCTTAGCCTTGAACATAAATTTAAAACCCTTGTTGAAAAGCTTTACCATGAGTTAAGTAGAAAATATTTTGTGGTATTGATAAATGTTCAAGTTTGTGGTTGTTGGAAAATAGAAAGGGAAATTGAAAGCATTGAGCTAAAAGCTAAGAATTAATTATGTGAAAAGAGAGAAAAAAAGAAAGAAAAGAAAAGAAAAAGCAAAGCTCAATGCAAAGGAAAGTTGGGAAAGTAAGAATGATTGTGTTTATATGATTCTCTTAACTCAAGGGTTTTGTGATCTAGAAAAACCAATTTTCTTGTTAGCCTAGTGATGACAAATTTATGAACACCGAAAACGGCGCCACAAACTTGTTTAACAATCGGCAAGTGTGACCGAATCGTATCAAGTAATAAAACTAGGTAAGACCAAGTATCGTTTTCCCAAAGGACTCACGGCCTAGTTTGTCATCTAATTTGTTGATTATTTAAGACTTGTAAACAATTGATTTTAGGTTTTAAATGCAAAAGACAGTAATTAAACATGTATGCATGAGTTTGATCGATGGCAAAAAGAGTAAAGTAAACACGTAATGAATGATATGGATGAGTATATTGTTGGGGTTTTCAATTTCATCTTATCCACCCTCATATACTTTAGGAATTCATCAATCTTTTCATCAATGTTAATGCCACTCTCTAAATCACCTTGTCAAGAAGGCCTATCCTTAATTACGAGTTCATACAATTCCTAGCATTCTTAGTAATTAGTTCTGAAGTGCAGGAGCTTAAACAAAATCAATGATCATGGCAATATATTATTGGGAGAAATTCCCCGGATCTAGACTTCCCCGTACGTTCCCATATCGACAAAATCAATGATCATGGCAATGAATGAGTTAAACAAAGCAAGAATTAAGCAAAGAGGAAAAACCCTAACTAATGATGAAAGAAAGAATGTATCTTAAAATAAGATGTTAAAACATTAATTCCATGTATAAGAGTTTCACAAGACTACATTGATTCCCCAACAACAATACAAGGTTTACTTCACCATATTCATGGTGAAACTAGATGAACAATAATGAAAGAATGAAAGATAAAACCTTGGAAAGACGAGAAGGTAGCCTTAGCATCCAAGATCTTCCTTCAAAGGGGTGGAAAAGAGAGTGTTTGCTTCGTCCCAGCCAAAGATACAAACCCTAGGAACACCTAAAGCTTATATATTGTTCGTAATAATACAGAAAATTAGGCCCAAGCCCAAAATAATGTCGCTCAGCGGTAAGTGCGTGAGTTGGTTTCCTCCCCTCAGCAGCCTTTGCACCCCTCAGCGGAGCCAACGTGAGTTTCTGAGTGTCGCTCAGTTGTAAACTGCCGATGAGCGGTGGTTGCGGCTTCTCCTTTTGCACTTTTTGATGTCTTTTCTGATTCCATTTCTATCCTTCTTCACTTCTTTCACCAAATTCACCTTAAAACCTGCATAAAACACTGAAATCAAGCATAAACCTGTCCAGCTCTCTTATTTCTAAAAATATAACCAAAAACATGATTTCAAGCTAGTTTCTAAGTGTTAAAGGTTGCTTTTAGTATCAAATTTAAGCATGAAAATAACAGTTTTTCAACTGTTATCACAACCCCAAACTTAGAACCTTGCTTGTCCTCAAGCAAACAAAATGTAACTCAATCTTCTACCAATCTGTACAATGGTTCATTCATTCAAAAATCCTCTTTTCAAGATAAGTAAAAACTTCAATTAAACTCATGACAAAGATTTCAATCAAGACATGCACATGCTTTGGGTGTTCACAAAATCACTTAATATCCAATCAAATGCTATTTTTCATGAATGATCAATCAACTAAGCATGGATGTTCATGTGCTCATGGAATATTTCCTCACTAGGTAAAGTGTTTCTCTCAAACACAAGTGTATAAGAGGTAATCACTCATTCACTCTACTATCACAGTGTCACATGAATTGACTTTGCCTTTCATTTAACCACAATCAAATAAATTCACAAGCATGCATCATCACAAGGACTTTTTCAATGGCTTATAATGTGGCTGGGCTAACAAGAAAATCATATGAGCTTTGCTTTATATGAACACAATCATTCTTACTTTCGCAACTTTCCTTTACATTGAGCTTTGCTTTTTTTTTCTTTTCCTTCTCTTTTTCTTTCTCTTTTCACATACTTAATTTTTAGCTCTTAGCTCAATGCTTTCAATTTCCCTTTCTATTTTCCAACAACCCCAAACTTGAACATTTGTCAATACCACAGAATATTTTCTACTTAACTCAAGGTAAAGCTTTTCAACAAGGGTTTTCACATCATGTTTAAGGCTAGGGGTTCAAAGGATATAACACATATTGTTCTCTTTTAGTGGCTCATTTCATAAAATTGGCTAATACAAGGGTTACCAAGAAATGGCCTTGATCATATGATGCGCACAAGTTATTAATTCAACCATAGAAAACCTGGGCAAAGTCATTCATGCTTTCAAAGTAATAGCACTCAATCACAAAAACTCTGGAGCTCAAAACCTCATATATAAGCTCATTCACATTTGACATACACATCCTGCTTAATATCACAATCACAATCACAACATCATGCATTTGTTCACAAAACTTGTGAATCACCTGTATAAGCATGTAATGCGCATATCTCAACATCAATCCATATCAAAGCATCATCAAACATTACTTATCAAACAATCACAATCACAGCAAACCATCATAACAGACAAAGTTTCCAATTGAGTACATCAAACCATAATCTAAAAACACAAATAAATAAGTTCAGAACACTAGGTTGCCTCCCAGTAAGCGCTTGTTTAACGTCACGAGCCTGACCCAAATTTCAAGGATCAACCAGCTGCATCATTGTGGACAAATGTTGCACTTCTCCCCCTAAATAGGGCTTGACACGTTGACCATTCACCACCCAACTTTTCTGTGGATCATCAGCAGCGGGATTAAATATTTCAATTGCTCCGTGTGGATGCACTTCTTTTACTACAAAAGGTCCTGACCATTTTGTCTTCAACTTCCCAAGGAATATCTTCAATCTTGAGTTGAATAATAGTACCTGTTGCCCTGGATTAAAAACTTTATTCACCAGTTTCCTGTCATGATAAAATTTAATCTTATCTTTATAAGCCTTGGATGAATCATATGCATGTAACCGCATTTCTTCAAGCTCCAGAATCTGCCTCCTGCGTGTGCTCTAAGTTTCATAAGGATCAAAATTCAAGAATTTTAAAGCCCAAAAAGATTTATGCTCCAACTCTACTAGCAAATGACATGCTTTCCCATAGACTAATTGAAAAGGTGATAATCCCATGGATGTCTTCATTGTCGTCCTATAAGCCCAAAGAGCATCATCCAGTTTTAATGACCAATCCTTTCTTGATGAAGTCACAGTTTTTTCCAAGATCCTTTTTATCTCTCTGTTAGATACCTTAGCTTGTCCATTGGTTTGTGGATGATAAGGTGCAACTACCTTATGTCTCACTCCATAATGTTTAAGTACTTTTGCTAATTGATAATTGCAAAAATGAGATCCCCCATCACTAATTAACACTCTTGGAGTTCCAAAACGTGAAAATATCTGCTTTTTCAAAAATTTAATTACTGTGCTAGCATTATTTTTAGGACAAGCTAACGCTTCCACCCATTTACTTACATAATCCATTGTTACCAATATGTATTCATTGTTGAAAGATGAAGGAAAGGGTCCCACAAAGTCAATACCCCAGCAATCAAAAACCTCAACCTCTAAAATGCCCTGTAACGATCTCATGATGTCTAGTAATCGTCCCTGTTCTTTGACACTTATCACAACTTCTAGCATGATTATGAGCATCTTTAAATAAAGTTGGCCAATAAAACCATGATTGGAGAACCTTTGCTGATGTTCTTTCTCCATTAAAATGTCCCCCATAAGGTGAATCATGACAATGCTAGAGAATTCCTTCTACTTCTTCATTGGTCACACATCTCCTCAGAAGATTATCTGCTCCAATCTTGAACAAATAAGGATCATCCCAGACAAACTGCTTGGCATTATGCAAAAATTTCTTTCTTTGTTGCCAAGTTAAATCTTCTGGCATAACCCTTGCAGCTTCAAAATTAGCCATATCAGCAAACCATGGCCTCTGCTGAATATACATGAGTGCTTCATCTGAAAAAGATTCCCAGATCTCTAATTCCTTGCTAGTGACCTCCTTGTTGACTAATTGTGACAAATGATCAGCAATCAAGTTCTCACTCCCTTTCTTATCACAGATTTCCACATCAAATTCTTGCAAGAGTAGTACCCATCTAATAAGACGGGGCTTAGAATCTGGCTTTGTCAACAAATATTTGATAGCTGCATGATCTGTATAAATAATCACCTTATACCCAATAAGATAAGGTCTAAATTTCTCTAGAGCATATACTATAGCTAAGAATTCTTTCTCTGTAGTAGCATAATTCACCTGAGCATCATTCAGAACTTTGCTGGCATAATAAATTGGATGAAAAATCCACTCTTTTCGCTGGCCAAGAACAACTCCTATTGCATAATCACTTGCATCACACATTAGCTCAAAATTTTTATTCCAATATGGAGCTATAATTACTGGAGCTAACACTAATTTGCTCTTCAATGTCTCAAAAGCTTTCAAACATTCTGCATTTATCACAAAAGGGGCATCCTTCATAAGAAGATTACTCAATGGTTTAGCAATTTTTGAGAAATCTTTGATGAATCTTCTATAATCCAGCATGACCTAGAAAACTCCTGATCCCCTTTACATTTGTTGGTGGAGGCAGTTTCTCAATGACTTCTACTTTAGCTTTATCTACCTCAATCCCTTTAGTAGAAATTTTATGTCCCAGCACAATTCCTTCGGTTACCATAAAATGACATTTCTCCCAATTAAGCACCAGATTTGTCTGAACACATCTTTTAAGAACAATATCCAAATTAGCTAAGCACCATTGGAAAGAATTTCCAAAGACTGAAAAATCATCCATGAAGACTTCAATGCACTTTTCTAGGAGATCTGCGAAAATCGCCTACATACACCTTTGAAATGTAGCTGGAGCATTACATAACCCAAATGACATCTTTCTATAGGCAAATATACCAAAAGGACAAGTAAAAGTCGTCTTCTCTTGATCTTTTGGCTCTACCACAATTTGATTGTATCCAGAATATCCATCTAAAAAGCAATAGAAAGCTTGACCGGCTAATCTTTCTAGCATCTGTGATGAGTCAATATTTTCTTCACTTCACTTAATTTATTGTGCTATAATTAATCGGGGAATTGTGCTTAATTGTCCAGTATTTTCCCATTTTTACTAATTGTGCTAAATTTGATCGGAAATTCTTATTTTAACTAATTTGAATTATTTGAGCTAATTATTTGCATTATTGATTGGAGGAAAAAATTTGGAAATACAATTTGGGACATTTGGAAGGCTGCCACATAATTAAAGACTCTCCATTAAAGAAGTGTGTACAAGAAGGAGGACACTATGGTAATTTTACTCTTTGAGAGGGGTACCTCATTATTGAAAAAAGGTGCATCCAGCGAATTGAAGTACATAAGTGGTCAAGAGTTGGTTTGGTTTGGACGGTGATTCAAAGAAGAAAGGCACATCTTATTTTTAATGAATGGATGAGTTGTGTGCTTTATTCATTAAAAAGAAATGGTCACGGCCTGGTCGAAAAAGGAGGCAGCGTCCATTACTGCATCCAGCAAAGCACATGTGGAAATTAAAGCTGTAGCAGCCACTTGCAGCGTGAATGAAGTAAAGGCCCAATGCGGAAGTGTCCAGCAGAAGCAACTGAGGAGATGTCACGCTTCTAGCAGCTTGGCAAGCTCCACGATCCAGCAAGCTCCACGGCCTAGCAGCAGAAGAAGGTGTGACAAGCAGAAATCAACACGTGGTCCAGTTGGAAGAAAGAAAGGCACCGAGAGAGGAAGGAGGTGCAGGAAGAAGCGCTCACGGTCCAGGGTTTATATTAGAGAGGAGCTGGAAGGAAAAAGGAGGGCTGGACGTGGGGGGAGCCAGCCGCCACCTTCATTGGAGTTTTTCTTTGAGCATTTTTGAATTTGTAGAAATGGGTAGCAGGCTGTTACGGGGTGAGCGTCTCGTCCAGGAGGCTACGGCTGAGGCAGAGACTCTCGGTTGTTTTAAAAGTGTTGTTTAATAGATGAAGAAATGGTGGGGCACGGGGCCTTCAATTGGATGTGGCAGTAGCATGGTCACATATTTGGAGATAAGGAGCTGATTCAATTTGTGGAGAATGTGGTTTTTGCTTTTAGAAAGTAGAAGTGTTGATTTTATTTAGAGAGTATCTGCAGCATGTTAGGTGATTAGATAGGAGTAGGTGTCATGGTTTGGCATGGAGGGAGTGGTGTGTTGTCACGTCCAGGGGCAACACGGAAGCTTTATTTCTTTTTTTTCCCAGCATGTTTCATTTAGTGTGTATGGGGAAAAGTGGTCACGCTTCCAACCTTTATCACTTTCATTGGTTTTATCATTTTACACATTAGAATGCAAAGCAGCTAACTTGTTTCTTTCACTGTTAACGTTTCTTATTAGTGTCATTTCCTTTGCGAATTGCATGTTTGGTTTACTTGTTGCATTTCTTATTTTATTCCAGCCTTTTTGCGCTGAATGTTTGATCTCGGCTGTATGGTATTTCTATTGGCGCATTGCATTTCCACAATATTAATGTATTTAAGTGTTTTACTAATTGTTGCATTTTAATTAATTCTAACTGTGTTTAATTTCCAATTTTAAATTTAAGTTTATTCGCATCCAGACGAACATTTCCAAACCCCCCTACGTGTTGATCTGAGATTGAACCACATTTGGTCCTTGAGAGACGACCTAGGAGTCACTACCTAGTCTATACTGCATTAATTTTGCAATCAACTTTTGTGTGAGGTGCGACCCTCTCATCAAAATGGCGCCGTTGCCGGGGACCAATGGTTCAGTCTTAGGTTTTTTGTTGTGTTAGTGTGTGTTGTGTGAATAGTGCTTATTATGCCAGTGCCTCTGATTATGATTCTCCTTCTGCATGTTACTCTGATTGTAATTCATATTCTGCTGATTTTTATGCTGAAAACAATATGGCTCATCCTCCAATTTCTGAGAGTGCTCCTTTTGAGCCGGTTCCACCTACAAAGGATGATATTCATTGCGTTCTAAGCACTAGACTGATATATTTGCTCCCTAAATTTCATGGTTTTGCAGGAGAATGCCCACATAGACATTTGGAGGAGTTCCACATCATGTGCTCTTCAATCAAGCCTCCACATGTCCCTCTTGATCACATTTTCTTGGGGGCATTTCCGCATTCATTACAAGGAGCAGCTAAGGATTGGAATGACTCTCTTCCTCTAGGATACGTTACTGATTGGGGATATCTTGAGCATCAGTTTCTGAGCAAATTCTCCCTTGTGCAGTATGGTTACAACAACAATCCTGGACGGAATGACTCTAGCTTGGGATGGTATGATGCTCCACAGAATATCAAGAACCACCACTCCAGAATTCTTGTACTCCTCCACCAGTCCAGGAGCTAGAACAGTTGCAGTCTTGTGAGCCAGCCCAAGCAACTCCTCATCCTTCCACTACTTCTGAGCCTACATTGAAGGAGTTATTGGAGCAGATGACCATGAAAAATCTTCAGTTCAAGCAAGAAATCATGGAGTTTCAGCAGGAAACACAAGCTGTCATTCAGAGTTGGACTGATCAGATAGGGCAGATGGCCACTCAACTCACTGAGGAACAGTCTCAAGATTCAGAGTTACCATTTCAGACGGTTCAGATTCCAGATGATGTTAGTGTCAATGACTTAGGAGATGGGAACTAGAGTCTTGCGCTCATTGTGCCACCTACTCTCCCACCTTCAGATGTCCCTACTCTTGCGATTGAGGAGATAGATCCTGATAACGATTTGGAGGACCAGGCATGTATAAGCAACAATTGTGAGCCAGGTAGACCACTTTCATATTCCACCACTTTACCACTCTTCAGGGAAGTGGAGGTAAACATACCTCAATTTGATTATGTTCATGATTATATTGTTGATGAAAATGCTTTTTATTTCCACTCTTTGCATGATGAGAAACAACTTTTGCCATCCTATTTGAATACTTCTTATCCATGCATTGAACATGAATCTGAGCCTGTTGTTGATATTGTTTCTAAATTTGAAAGTGATTCATGTTCTGAGAGTATATTTGAGGTTCAGCCTATTACATTAGAATTGGGTGTTATACCTCTGCATGTCATTTCGTTGGAGCCATATTGCACTAACCATGTTGCAGGAGGTACACATAAATTTGATCAACAAACACCCAGAGTGGAAAACAAAGGTGCTAGCATACACGACAGTTCGAAGATCAATAGGTACCGGCTGAACCCACTCATCAAAAATCACTTCTTCTTAGATCCAGCTGTGGAGGACATCTCCCTACTTGATCAAATCTGGAGGATGAAGCAATTCTTCCTAAAAACTTCCTTGCTGGATCCTACGGTGGAAGACATCTCCCTAATAGTCCAAAATTGGCAACTACCACCATGATCAGGGAGGTTTTCTTTCTCTCTTCTCCCCCTTTCCGTACTTTTATTGCACTTGTCCATGATCTGTT
Source organism: Vigna angularis (assembly GCF_016808095.1). NCBI lineage: Eukaryota > Viridiplantae > Streptophyta > Magnoliopsida > Fabales > Fabaceae > Vigna > Vigna angularis. The sequence goes on from NC_068970.1 coordinate 31,371,408, forward strand.
GACTGTTTTAATTTTTGATCTCATTGTTTGTGACACACTGAGGACACTGTGTAGTTTAAGTGTGGTCTATTGGGGGAGATTTTGATTTTTCTTTGATAGTTTTTGTTTTCTTTGTTAAATTTTTTCTGTTTTAGGTTGTTTTTGTCGTGTCTTGTATACAGTTTCACATGTTTCTCTTGATTTCTGGACTTTGTTTAGGTTGTAGATGTGTCTTTAACTTCGTTGATACTCTGATTGGTTTGAAATCCTTGCTTTTCTTTGCTTGGGAAGATGATTATGATGTTTGAGAGGTTGAATTGATTGTGACAACTACCCTGTGTGAGATTTGAGCCACTTTATGTTCTTTCTTGTGTGTGATATGTCTCTTGATTGCTTGCACATATGCCTTGGCTTGACTCTTGTTGATAATTCTTGATTGATATGCATGTTTGGAAGTGATAAAGGCAGTTTTGTTCTTGAGCCTCTCTAGCCAAATAAGCCTACCGTGTTCTAAACCTTTGATAACCCCTTTTGAGCCTATACTTTCTCCATTTCTTTGTTTTGAAGCTCATACACTAACCCTAAGTGAAAAACCATGATTACCTTACCCTTAGGGAATTTTGGAGCTTTGGAAGTGTTTTGGGAACAAGTGTGGTCTCCCTGGGGATTCTGATGAATTGGCTAGTTGGTTCGTCTTCTTGTTTTGTTTTTGGAAATATGATTTATATCTTGTCTCTTACCGTTGTGTGCTAAAGAGAGAAAAGAAAAGAGACATGATGAGAAAAAATAAAGAAAAATGGAGAAAAATAAAAAAAAAATTGTGAATAATGGAGTCAAAAAGAGGATGAAATTAGAGGTTGTGGATGTGTTTGAATGTATTTACACTTGTTCCCCATTGCTCCTCTGTTCCTTATGGTTTGTAGCTACTTATCAATATTTATCCTCCCCTGTCCTTGGCCCCATTACAACCATAAAAGACCTTTTGATTTGAACATGCATATGTTTCTGAGTGTTGATTTTAGAGGTTTGCGAAGTCTGTTTGTGTTTGCTTTCTTGAGTGCATTAGGTTGACATTATTTACCTTAGACACTTGAGAGAAACACTGATAGTGCATCTGTGAGGTTCTGTTACTTTTGATTCACCTCTTGACTTGATTGATCATTTTTCCATGCTTTGAATTGCTTGAATAATTTCATGAGTATCTACTTTCCTTGATTCTGTGTTGGATATTTTCTACATCTTTTCTTTGTCTAGATTTCTTGAGGATTGTGTAATTTTGTTATTTTCTCGTGACTCTTTGTTTTCTGTGTACTGAGTTTGTGCCGTACACGTGATGTTTTTTGTGTGCTGAGTTTGTGTCACTTCCCTGATGTCCTTTCAACTATTCCCCGATTTGCGTCGTGATTTTGCCCAGGAGTGCAAAAGACTAAGTGTGGTCTATTTTGATGAGTCAATATTTTCTTCACTTCACTTAATTTATTGTGCTATAATTAATCGGGGAATTGTGCTTAATTGTCCAGTATTTTCCCATTTTTACTAATTGTGCTGAATTTGATAGGAAATTCTTATTTTAACTAATTTGAATTATTTGAGCTAATTATTTGCATTATTGATTGGAGTAAAAATTTTGGAAATACAATTTGGGACATTTGGAAGGCTGCCACATAATTAAAGACTCTCCATTAAAGAAGTGTGTACAAGAAGGAGGACACTATGGTAATTTTACTCTTTGAGAGGGGTACTTCATTATTGAAAAAAGGTGCAACCAGCGAATTGAAGTACATAAGTGGTCAAGAGTTGGTTTGGTTTGGACGGTGATTCAAAGAAGAAAGGCACATCTTATTTTTAATGAATGGTTGAGTTGTGTGCTTTATTCATTAAAAAGAAATGGTCACGGCCTGGTCGAAAAAGGAGGCAGCGTCCATTACTGCATCCAGCAAAGCACATGTGGAAATTAAAGCTGTAGCAGCCACTTGCAGCGTGAATGAAGTAAAGGCCCAATGCGGAAGTGTCCAGTAGAAGCAACCTGAGGAGATGTCACGCTTCTAGCAGCTTGGCAAGCTCCACGATCCAGCAAGCTCCACGGCCCAGCAGCAGAAGAAGGTGTGACAAGCAGAAATCAACACGTGGTCCAGCTGGAAGAAAGAAAGGCACCGAGAGAGGAAGGAGGTGCAGGAAGAAGCGCTCACGGTCCAGGGTTTATATTAGAGAGGAGCTGGAAGGAAAAAGAAGGGCTGGACGTGGGGGGAGCCAGCCGCCACCTTCATTGGAGTTTTTCTTTGAGCATTTTTGAATTTGTAGAAATGGGTAGCAGGCTGTTACGGGGTGAGCGTCTCGTCCAGGAGGCTACGGTTGAGGCAGAGACTCTCGGTTGTTTTAAAAGTGTTGTTTAATAGATGAAGAAATGATGGGGCACGGGGCCTTCAATTGGATGTGGCGGTAGCATGGTCACATATTTGGAGAGAAGGAGTTGATTCAATTTGTGGAGAATGTGGTTTTTGCTTTTAGAAAGTAGAAGTGTTGATTTTATTTAGAGAGTATCTGCAGCATGTTAGGTGATTAGATAGGAGTAGGTGTCATGGTTTGGCATGGAGGGAGTGGTGTGTTGTCACGTCCAGGGGCAGCACGGAAGCTTTATTTCTTTTCTTTCTCAGCATGTTTCATTTAGTTGTTATGGGGAAAAGTGGTCACGCTTCCAACCTTTATCATTTTCATTGGTTTTATCATTTTACACATTAGAATGCAAAGCAGCTAACTTGTTTCTTTCACTGTTAACGTTTCTTATTAGTGTCATTTCCTTTGCAAATTGCATGTTTGGTTTACTTGTTGCATTTCTTATTTTATTCCAGCCTTTTTGCGCTGAATGTTTGATCTCGGTTGTATGGTATTTCTATTGGCGCGTTGCATTTCCACAATATTAATGTATTTAAGTGTTTTACTAATTGTTGCATTTTAATTAATTCTAACTATGTTTAATTTCCAATTTTAAATTTAAGTTTATTCGCATCCAGACGAACATTTCCAAACCCCCCTACGTGTTGATCTAAGATTGAACCACATTTGGTCCTTGAGAGACGACCTAGGAGTCACTACCTAGTCTATACTGCATTAATTTTGCAATCAACTTTTGTGTGAGGTGCGACCCTCCTGGTCCATGAAAGGGAGAGGAAAATGATCCTTCCTAGTGGCTTTATTTAGCTTCCTGTAATCAATGCACATTCGCCATCCAGTAACTGTCCGAGTGGGAATAAGTTCATTCTTATCATTATGAATTACTGTCATTCCGCCGTTCTTTGGAACCACGTGTACTGGACTCACCCATTCACTGTCAGAGATTGGATAAATGATACCAGCTTCTAAAAGTTTCAACACTTCTTTTCTAACCACCTCCTTCAATACAAGGTTTAACCGTCTCTATGGTTGAGCACTCGGTCTATAATCCTCTTCCATAAAGATCTTATGCATACAATAAGTTGGGCTAATACCTTTAAGATCTGATATTGACCACCCAATTGCTTCTTTGTTAGCTTTCAAAATTTCTATCAATTGTTCTTCTTCTTGTAGAGACAAAGAGTTACTGATGATAACTGGCTTTTTTTCATCTTCTTCTAGAAATACATATTTCAGATGTGCTGGTAGTCTTTTTAATTCTAACTTCTTTGCTTTGACTTCTTCTTCCTTATCAATTATCTCAAACTTTGTATCCTCCACTGGAATCTTCTTCAATGTTTCCAAGTCCATCAGACACTCTTCAATTAATCTCTCTTCTCCTTCATCTAAATTTTCACAAGCATCAATAAGAGTTTTCTCTAATCGAAAAACAGACCGCACCATCTTTTCTTGTATCATACAAACTTCATCAAGTTCGTCAAATTGAAAACATGCCTTATCATCATTTGGATATGTCATGGCTTTGAATACGTCAAAGGTGACTTCTTCATCATGAACTCTCAATTTAAGCTTACCATTCTCTACATCAATTAAAACTCTAGCAGTCTTCATAAAAAGTCTCCCAAGAATGAGAGGTACATCACTATTCCCTTCCATCTCCATTACAATAAAATCTACCGGGAATACAAACTTATCAACCTTCACTAAAACATCTTCAACCACTCCATATGGATATTTAAGAGACCTATCTGCTAATTGAAGAGCCATTCTGGTAGGTTTGATTTCCAAACCCTCAATTGTTTTACACATTGATAGCGGCATTAGATTAATGCTAGCTCCCAAATCAATCAATGCTCTTCCAACTTCCAAATCTCCTATGGTGCACGGAATAGTGAAGCTTCCTGGATCTTTAAGCTTAGGAGGTAATTTTTGTATGATTGCACTGCAGTTACACTGTACTTGGATAGTCTCCTTCTCAATGTACTTGTTTTTCTTTATAAGGAGTTCCTTAAAAAATTTTGCATATGTTGGCATCTGTTGCAATGCTTCAGAGAATGGTATAGTAATCTCCAGCTTTTTAAACAACTCCATGAATCTTTCCAATTGTTTTTCTTTTTCCTTCCTTGAATAATTCTTTGGATAAGGAAGTGGTTTTTCAAATTCTCTTTCTTTTTGTCTCTCATCTCTTTCTTCTCTCTCTTTTTTTTCTTTCTTTTCATCTTCTTCTTCTTTCTTTTTTTCTCTCTCAACTCTTCCTTTCCACTCACATGTTTCTTTTTCACTCTCATTTTCTTTCTCCTCTCTTTCTATTTTTCTCTCCTCTAACACCTTACCACTTCTTGTCACAATAGTCTTACACTCTTTTCTAAGATTATCATTTTTCATCTTGTCAACTATTCGCTCAATATGAATCTTCATATTTTTAAATGCAACTTCCACATTCTTACAATAAGATGCATTCGTCTTCAAGAATTGTTGGAAGGCTTCGTCCAGTTTTGTTGTCTTCCTGGATGGAATACGTTGCATTTGCCATTTTTGCTGCTGCCATTGAATCATGGAAACATTTTGTATTTCCTGTGGTAATTGAGAAAGTTTCATAATTACTTCTTCCAACTGCTGAGAAATAATCTTATTTTGAATAAGTAGGGCATCATCTGATTGTAGCAACTCCTTCTGACTAGGAGCTCCTCTTTCACTGTTCAGTTCATTATCACTAGTAGCCATGTTTTCGATTATTTCTGTAACTTCCTCTAGAGTCTTCCATTTGATATTTCCTCCAGCTGAGGCGTCTAGCATCAACTTGGTTTGTGAACCAAGACCTCCAAGGAAGATTAGGACTACTTCCACTTCGTCAAAACCATGCGTGGGAGTTTTTCTTAGTAAGCTTTTATATCTGTCCCATGCATGTCCGAGTGATTCCTCCATACCTTTCCTGAAAGATGAAATCTCTTGCTTTCCTTTATTTACCTTTGATTGTGGAAAGTATTTGTTTAAGAACTTTGTCACCACTGCTTCCCACTCTATAAAGCTTCCTTCTAGAAAAGAGTTCAACCAAAGCTTAGTGTTGCCTCCTAATAAGAATGGAAACAGGCTAAGTTTGATTGCTTCGTCCGGCACCCCATTTATCTTTACTGTGTTGCAAATCTCGTTAAACGTTGTGAGGTGCTCATATGGGCTTTCGTGAGACAACCCATTAAACTGGTTACTCTTAACCAATTGGATTAATGCTGGTTTCACCTCCATATTAGCCGCATTGACTCTTGGTCTTGCTATGTTGTTAAAATGCTGAGGTCCAGCTATATTAGTATAATCTGCAAGAGTTCTTCTGATATTATTATTCTTCATCTCCTCAGTGTTATGGTCAGAACTTTGTGGTGATGGTTGTAACAAAGTTTCCAGAGAAGGAAAGAGTTCTCTAGATGTACGGATTCTTCTCCTCCGTCTACTCTCGTCTAAGCCTTCAAGAAGAGGTCCTGCAGTTTTCTTGCTCCTAGTTCAGATTGCTTCCTGCATACACAAGAAAACAAATCCCTAGAAAAATTGGTTAGCACAAAAAGATATAAAAGAAGATATAATATGAGAGATGAGAAGATAAAAAGAGAAAACAGAAAAATAAAATAAAAATAGAAAATAAAATAATAACCGAAAAATAAAATAAAATAAAATAAAATAAAAACAGAAAAATAAAATAAAATAAAATAATAATTGAAAAATATAAACAGAAAATAAAAATTCAAAATTCAAAAACAAGTCAAAGATAATCAATAATCACACAAATGAACTAGATACACCACGAGTCCCCGACAACGACGCCAAAAACTTGATGACAAATTTATGAACACCGAAAAACAGCGCCACAAACTTGTTTAACCCTCGGCAAGTGTGACCGAATCGTATCAAGTAATAAACCTAGGTAAGACCAAGTATCGTTTTCCCAAAGGACTCACGGCCTAGTTAGTTATCTGATTTGTTGATTATTTAAGACTTGTAAACAATTGATTGCAGGTTTTTAATATAAAAGACCATAATTAAACATGTATGCATGCGTTTGATCAATGGCAAAAAGAGTAAAACAAACACGGAATGAATTATATGGATGAGTATGTTGTTGGGGTTATCAATTTCATCTTATCCACTCTCACACCTTAGGATTTCATCATTCTTTTCATCAATGTTAATGCCACTCTCTAAATCACCTTGCAAGAAGGCCTATCCTTAATTACGAGTTCATACAATTCCTAGCATCCCTAATAATTAATTCTGAAGTGCAGAAGCTTAACGGCAACCAACCCTCATATTCCTATGCCTAGGCAATATGCTATTGGGAGAAATTCCCCGGATCTAGATTTTCCTGTACGTTCCCATATCGACAAAATCAATAATCATGACATTGAATGAGTTAAACTATGCATGCTTTGAGCAAAGAGGAAAAACCCTAACTAGTGATGAAAGAAAGCATGTATCTCAAATAAGATGTTTAAACACTAATTCCATATATGAGAGTTTCACAAGACTACATTGATTCCCTAACAACAATACAAGGTTTAGTTCACCATATTCATGGTGAAACTAGATGAACAATAATGAAAGAATGAAAGATAAAACCCTGGAAAGATGAGAAGGTAGCCTTCGCATCCAAGATCTTCCTCCAAGGGGTGGAAAAGTGTGTGCTTGCTTCGTCTCCAGCCAAAGATACAAACCCTAGGAAGACCTAAAGCTTATATATTGTTCGTAATAATACAGAAAATTACGCCCAAGCCCAAAATAGTGCCGCTCAGCGGTAAACTACTACTCAGCGGTAAGTGTGCACTAGTGTAGAATTGGCTTTTAACGTCCCCCCACAGACGTCCGTCCACAAAAGCCCCAACGTAAATAATTGACCGGTGGCATATTCGTAAATAAGTGAAACTCTAGACGTCCGTCCTGGGTGGGGCCGGACGTCTATAATATTATAGACATCCGTGGGAGGGGGACGGACGTCTACTAGGCTGAACAACTGAACGTTTCAACTCCCCATGGAAACGCGAACCCGCGAGCAGTTACGCTCACTATTCATCGTCTTCCCCCCGCGAACGTTGTCTGCGCCATTGATTTTCCAGGTGCGTTTTCTCTCTTTTTGACCGTTTAAATTGACTTTCAATCCGATTACATTGCTCTGTGTTGACATATCTTTGATTTGAACCGATTAAAAATCGTTTTCGGTCCGTTTTTTTGCAGTCTCTTGCGTGTTCTTGGGCAGCTTCTTTGACTGTTTTTGGGCTACGTTTTAGGCCGTTCCCTCCTCGATTTCCCTCCCTTTCATTTCGAATCTACTTTTCAGGTTAGCTTGTTGGTTGAAAATTTTTTGTATGCATGTAATTGGGTTTTGTGTATGCATGTTTTTTACTCTAAAGTGTGCATGTGTTATTGGCTTTTGAATATGCATGTATTAGTTGTGTTATTATAGGTTTAATTGCTTGCATTGTCCACAGTTTAGCTGCAACGTGTCAAGTTAGTCCATCTTTTTAAAAAAGTTTCAATTACGTCCAAACTTGGTTTAAAAGTGTCAATTTTGTCCAAACGTATGTAAAATTTGCTTCAATCAAGTCCCTTCCGTTAAATCCACATAAACGGACGTTAATTTTTTTTTCTCTCTCCTCTGCTTCTCTGCTCTGCTGCTCTGCTTCTCTCTCCTCTGCTTCTCTGCTTCAATCAAGTCCCTTTCGATACATATTTCTATCCACTAATTTTAACATGAATAAATATTGCCTCATCATTTAAAATGTTAAAAACGTGAAACCATTTTGTTATGAAAACTTTAATTAATATTATTATACTTTTCATATTAATTTATCATATTATCATATTACTTTAACATATTTGTTATACTTTAACAGATAATTATCATATTACTTGACTAAAAAAAATTAAACGACACAATTAAAAAAATATAAAAATATTAGTATAATAAAAAATTAAATAAAAATGCATAAATTATGAAAGAATTTAAACTTAATAAATAATAATAATAATAATAATAATATAGTTAATAAAACTTAATAAGATGAATTGAAAGTTTGCACTGTAATCTATTTAATTAATAAATACTCCTCTAACATAATATGTAGCGATAAATGGGTTATTATTTTATTAATTTATCAAATATTTTATTACAGCACCATGTGATAATTATTTTATAATATGATATTTCCTTTTCAAATAAGTACTAATATATTAGGGATCCTTTATTCTTTTTATGAAAAGTATAATAATATTAATTAAAGTAATCATAACAAAATGGTTTCACGTTTTTAACATTTTAAATGATGAGGCAATATTTATTCATGTTAAAATTAGTGGATAGAAATATGTATCGAAAGGGACTTGATTGAAGCAGAGAAGCAGAGGAGAGAGAAGCAGAGCAGCAGAGCAGAGAAGCAGAGGAGAGAGAAAAAAAAATTAACGTCCGTTTATGTGGATTTAACGGAAGGGACTTGATTGAAGCAAATTTTACATACGTTTGGACAAAATTGACACTTTTAAACCAAGTTTGGACGTAATTGAAACTTTTTTAAAAAGATGGACTAACTTGACACGTTGCAGCCAAACTGTGGACAATGCAAGCAATTAAACCGTTATTATAAGTAACAAATCATTGAGTGACACTTAGTTCCCGTTTGAAATTTAACACAAACGATTAATCTTTTAATCGTTTGTGTTAAATTTTGAATTGTCCGATTGGACAGTTTGAGAAAATTAATTTTCATAATTTGGAATAACATGTCAATTGGAGTTTATGGATAAGATTGATAAAATTTCGGTTCAGTACTTGTGTTGTTCTCCGAATGCATATTTGATTGTGGTCATTGTTGACTACTCATTTCGTGTACTTCGGAGACCAATGCGAAATGCTGCCGAAATCTTATCAATTTTATGATGTAGACTTCAATGCACGTGTCTAAGCAAATTATGAAAATTAATTTTCTTGAATGGGTAAGGCCTAACCTTGTGAGAGTTAAAAAACTTGAACTGATGATTTTACGAACATAGTATGGATCGAAGCTGGATGAACGAACGTCGCATCAGTGAAGAATATGATAAGGGTGTTTCGAAGTTCTTGCAATACGTTGAACAAAATGCTAAGTCTGTCAACGGGACATATTTTTGTCCTTGTGTGCGTTGTCTTAATCAAATACGGCAAGACTTAGGCAATGTGCGTGACCATCTATTCATGTACGACATAATGAGGACTTATACCGTTTGGACTTGGCATGGAGAAGTACTGGAGCAGCCTACCACGTCACGAGGAACAGATTATTTGGAAGAATGGATGAGTGACCATTTAGAGGACATGATACGTGATGTCGGTGAAGATAATTTTGGAAGGGCTAATTTGTATGATTCTCTTATTAATGATTCAGAGCAACCGTTGTTCCCAAGATGCTCGAACTTTACACGTCTGTCTTCAACTTTAAAGTTGTTTAGTTTAAAAGCAAGGAATGGATGGACCGATAAAAGTTTCACCGAGTTGTTGGAGTTGTTGAAGGAGATGCTTCCAGAAAATAATACTCTACCTATTCGTAATTACGAGGCCAAAATTTTTTTATGTCCAATGGGTCTTGAATATCAAAAGATACATGCTTGTCCTAATGATTATGTTTTGTACACAAAGGAGTTTGCTTCGTTAAAGTATTGTCCAACATGTGGTTTATCCCGTTTTAAAAAGAAATCTGATAAAGTCACTGGTAATAAAGGTAATGATGGTGCACTTGCTAAGGTGATGTGGTATTTGCCTATAATACCTAGGTTCAAACGTATGTTCTCTGTTAAAGAAGATGCAAAGAACCTTAAATGGCACTCTGACCAAAGAAAGTGCGATAATCTTCTTCGACACCCTGCTGATTCTCCACAATGGAAAAAGATTGATGACAAATTCCCTGAATTTGGTGCAGATCCAAGAAACTTAAGGCTTGCACTTGCAACTGATGGTATGAATCCTTATGGAAACTTAAGTAGCAAAAACAGTTCGTGGCCAGTTATGTTGATGATTTACAATCTTTCTCCTTCGTTGTGCATGAAGAGAAAATATGTGATGTTGTCCATGATGATATCGGGTCCTAGACAACCTGGAAATGACATTGATGTTTACTTAGCACCTTTAATTGATGATTTGAAATTATTGTGGGAAGAAGGCATCGACGTGTTTGATTCACATGTTCAGGAACAGTTTTGTTTGCGTGCAATGTTGTTTTGCACTATAAATGATTTCCCAGCGTATGGAAACTTGAGCGGTTATAGTGTTAAAGGTCATTTTGCATGTCCCATATGTGAAGAAAACACTAGTTACCTTTAGTTGAAGCATGGTCAAAAGACGGTATATAGAAGACATCATAAATTTCTTCCTCGTAATCATCCTTATCGTAGATTGAAAAAAGCATTTAATGGAAGTGCTGAGGATGAGGTTGTGTGCAGACCCCAAAATGGTGAAGAGGTGTACAATGAAGTCAAAAACATTGACATTGTGTTTGGAAAACATCATAAAAGTACCTCTGCAAAGAACATTTGGAAGAAACGATCGATATTTTTTAAGCTTCCATATTGGTGTGAACTTAATGTTAGACATTGTATTGATGTGATGCACGTTGAAAAAAATGTTTGTGACAGTGTCATCGGAACTTTATTAAACGTCAAAGGGAAGAGCAAAGACGGAATAAAAGCAAGACAAGATTTGGCTAACATGGGAATCCGATCTGAGTTACATCCACAGATAATAGGGAGACGCACCTATCTGCCCCCAGCCTGTCACACACTTTCCAAAAAAGAAAAACAAAGTTTTTGTAACTGTTTAAGAAGTGTGAAGGTTCCGCAAGGTTATTCTTCAAATATCAGTAACCTTGTGTCTATGCAAGACTTAAAGCTAGTTGGTTTAAAGTCTCACGATTGTCATGTATTGATGCAACAATTGTTACCTGTTGTTATTCGAGGCATATTACCTCATTCTGTTAGGGGTATTCTGACACGTCTGAGTTTTTTCTTTAATGCCATTTGCAAGAAAGTTGTTGACCCTCGAGGTTTAGATGAATTGGAAAATGAGGGAATAAGACTACTATGTCAATTGGAGATGTATTTTCCACCTTCCTTTTTTGACATCATGGTACATTTGATTGTTCATCTAGTCAGAGAAATTCGAATATGTGGCCCGGTCTTCTTAAGGTAGATGTACCCAGTTGAAAGATACATGAAGATCTTAAAGGGATATGTCAAGAATCAGTATAGACCAGAAGCTTCAATCATAGAGCGATACGTTGCAGAAGAAGCCATTGAATTTTGTTCAAGTTATATGCCATCTTGTGAACCCGTCGGTCTTCCCAAGAGCAGACATGAAGGAAAATGTGAAGGTAAGGGTGTTCGAGGTGTGAGAATTCAAAGTGTTAGCAGAAAAGAAATTAACCAAGCTCATTTGTACGTCTTAAACAACACTATTGATGTGATTCCTTACATTTCTGACCATGTTAATGAAATAAAGGCAGCAAACCCAAAAATGAGTGAAAAATGGCATCTTAATGAACATGTGAAAACCTTCTTGCAATGGTTTAAGAAAAAGATTTATGCGACTCCACATGTTTCTGAAACTTTATTGAGGTTATCTCGTGGGCCGAACACAGATGTCATTACATATGGTGGGTACTATATAAACAATATTTCTTTTCAGACAAAGGTAGAAGATGACAAAAGCAGAGTTCAAAATAGTGGCATCACACTACAAGCTGAGGCTGTGCACTTTGCTAGTTCTAAAGACAAAAATCCAATCACAACATCCATCAGTTATTTTGGAATAATACAAGAAATATGGGAAGTTGATTACGTCACTTTTAGAGTCCCAGTTTTCAAGTGTAAATGGGTTGATATAAATTCTGGTGTCATGATGGATGACCTTGGTTTCACATTGGTTGACTTGAACAAGATGAATTACACTGATGAACCATTTATCATGGCTAGTCAAGCAAGACAAATATTCTACGTAAATGATCCAGCGAATAACAAATGGTCAATGGTTTTAGAAGGAAAAAACATGCATGGACATGATGATGACGATTCTCTTGATATACTTGAGACAACATCTGTTGCATGTAGACCCACTGAAGACCCAGTTGATGACGTTGCCGATGTCATGTAGGCAATTCGTAGTGATCACAACGAAGGCATTTGGAAAAAAAAAATTAATTAATAGGTTGATATTTTCACTTTTATTGACTTTATATGTATGTTCATCATAATTGAATTATTACTAACGTTGTTTAATTTTTCAGGTATGTCGGCCTCAGACTCAGGATCGGGAAAGAGCAGACGTGGACGCGTGGATGGTCAGAGGAGGCATGTTGACATCGACCCCAGATCAGGTCATCCATCAGGGCCAAATGCTGATAGGTTTAGGAGTTATCTGGGTAAGTTAGCAAAAAGTCATGTCTCTATCCTTCATGAATGTTGGGATGACGTCCCAGAGGTCAACAAGAACCTCTTATGGCAAGATATTCAGGTATGTTTATACTTCATGCAATTTGTGATACACTTATCTTTTATGTTTTCTTTTGGAATAACAAGTTTTTTGTTTTAAACAGCAACATTTTGATATTCCAAACACAATGCAAATTAGAAAGAAAGTGTTATCGCATATAGCGATAAGATGGAGGGATTTCAAGACAAGGCTGACACGACTATATGTCTTTGGAGACAGGCAACATGAAAATCCTTGTCGGCAATATACATTCACAAAGGAGGATTGGATGCAGTTTCGTGCATCTAGAGAGTTTGAGGAATGGAAGGTATGTTTCTTAACATCGTCTTTCATTGAGTTTTTATGATTTTACACTTATTTATATAAATGGTTTCACAGGATAAAAGGTTAGCCGCCCAAGAAAGACAAAGGCTAAACGACGCACCCCACTTGTTATCACGAGGTGGATATGCAAAACTGGAGAAGAAACTGAGAAAGTCTAGAGCGGATGCCTTGGGAGTTGAGTCGCCGGACCTAGCACATGCACCTGCTAGGTACGAGCTGTGGAAGGCTGCTCGGACTAAATCTGATGGGAACATGACATCTTCCTCAGTTGCCTTGATCTCACAGAGAATTGTAAGTTCAAATTATAAGCAGTTCTTTGATTGTGTATCTATCACAGCATGTCTTCTAAGTAACTTGGTTTTTTTATGTGCAGGATGAATTGGTTGAGCAGCAGACTCAGGGCACATTTGCTGGCCAAGGTAGGGACGACATTCTAACAACGGCCATTGGAAGGCCCGAGCACCCAGGACGTGTACGTGGAGTTCCTGGGGCGATTGGTCTTCGTGACTACTTTGGCCCTACACAGAAAACCCTCTAATCAATGAGTCAAGAGACACTGAGGCAGATGGATCTTCAGTGGGAGGAAAGACTCAACCAAAGCATGAGATCAATGAAGCAACGATTCATGGAGTAGCTACAAGAACAAAAACAAATACAAAGAGCGCTTGAAGAAAAGCTGCATTCCATGACGCAAGGCAACATGGGGGCCGATGACACTCCCACACCACCTCGTGTTAGCACTAGAGGATCATGCTCTGCTATAGACCTCACTCAGTATAGCGGTCAATATGAGCTATTGGTTGATGGGGATCCCCCACGCATTGTGGCTGTCGGACGAGTGCTTGAGGGAGGGCAGACCATTCATGGTGTTGCCATATTACCCCAGCACGTGCGTGTGACCATTGATGAGGTTCGGGATCCCCAGGCTCAGGTGCCTGTACCTGATGGACAAATTTGTAAGCACCAAAATATGATGTCACAAACTTGTTTCACAATCGGCAAGTATGACCGAATCGTTCAAGTAATAAACTTGGTAAGACCAAGTATCGTTCTTCCCAAAGGACTCACGGCCTAGTTTAGTTGTGTGGTTTGTTGATTAGCTAAGACTTACAAACGAAATAATTGGATTATATTATGCAAAACGAAAACTAAACATGTATGCATGAATTGATCAATGGCAAAGACAAAAGATAAACACTTTCAATGGATTATATGAATGAATATGTTGTTGGGGGTCAATTTCATCTCATCCACTCTCATACATTTTAGGAATTCAACATTCAAATCATCATTGTTAATGCCACTCTCTAAAGTACCATTCTAGATGGCTTCTCCCTAATCAAATAGTTCATACAATTCCTAGCATTCCTAATGATTAGTTCATGAGTGCAGGAGCTTAACGACAACCAATATAATATTGTCAGTATAATATTGGGAGAAATTCCCCGGATCTAGACTTCCCCGTACGTGTCCGTATCGACAAAACCAATAATCATGCAATAGAATGAGTTAAACAATGCAAGCATTAAGCAAAGAGGAAAAACCCTAACTAATGATGAAAGAAAGCATAAGTCTTAGATTAAGATGCAAGCATAAATTCCATATATGAGAGCTTCAAGAGATTACATTGATTCCCCAACAAACATACAAGGTTTAGTTCACCATATTCATGGTGAACCTAGATGAACAATGAAAGAATGAAAGAATAAACCCTAAAAAGGTGAAGAGGTAGCCTGAGCATCCAAGATCCTCCTTCAAAGGGGTGGAAGAGAGAGTGTTTGCCTCGTTTCTGCCAAAGATCCCTAACCCTAGGACGTGCAAGTCCTTATATACTATTCTAGAGTTACAAAAGATTACAAAAGCCCAAGCCCAAAAAGTGCCGCTCAGCGCTATTTACCGCTCAGCGGTGGTTGCGTGACTCGTTTCTTCCCCTCAGCGGCCATTTTGCCCCTCAGCGTGACTCCCGCAACCTCCTGAGTGCCGCTCAGCGGTAAAATGCCGCTGAGCGGTGCCTTCGACTTCTCTTTTTGCACTCTTTCTTGTCTTTTCTAATGTCATCTCTCTCCTTCTTCACTCTTTTCACTAAATTCACCTCAAAACCTGCACAAAAACACTTAAATCAAGCATAAACCTGTCCAGCTCTCTTATTTATGAAAATATAGATAAACTGCATGATTTCAAGCTAGTTTTTAAGTCTAAAGGTTGCTTTTAGTATCAATATTAAGCATGAAAATAACAGTTTTTCAACTGTTATCAGTACCCACTCCAGAAATTAACTTTGTAGGGGAGGCCATAGGATCATTTATTGCCTAGCCTAGAGCATTGATCATGTCCCACATCGCTACTTCACAGGTATAATTAACTTAGTATTTCTATGTTTATTCTTCAAATAATTGTTGATAACGCTTTGACGTAAATTCTTATCTTTAGTTCACACGTCCTCAGAAGCAGCCAATTCATGATACTGTCATACATGAAGATGATGAGAGTGCTGAAGCGGAGGATGATCCTCTATCAAAGTTAATGACAAAATTACCCAGATTGAAGAAAGAATCATTACAACTATACTGGGATTTGAGAGTATTTGGTCTTCCCTCATGATGACAAATTTATGAACACCGAAAACGGCGCCACAAACTTGTTTAACAATCGGCAAGTGTGACCGAATCGTATCAAGTAATAAACTCGGTAAGACCAAGTATCGTTTTCCCACAGGACTCACGGCCTAGTTAGTTATCTGATTTGTTGATTATTTAAGACTTGTGAACGATTGATTTTAGGTTTAAAATGCAAAAGATAGAAATTAAACATGTATGCATGAATTTGATCAATGGCAAAAAGAGTAAAACAAACACGTAATGAATGATATGGATGAGTATGTTGTTGGGGTTATCAATTTCATCTTATCCACTCTCATATACTCTAGGAATTCAACAATCTTTTCATCAATGTTAATGCCACTCTCTAAATCACCTTGTCAAGAAGGCCTATCCTTAATTACGAGTTCATACAATTCCTAGCATTCCTAGTAATTAGTTCTGAAGTGTAGGACCTTAAAGGCAACCAATATACTATTGGGAGAAATTCCCCAGATCTATACTTCCCCGTACGTTCCCATATCGACAAAATCAATAATCAAGACATCGAATGAGTTAAACATTGCAAGCATTAAGCAAAGAGGAAAAACCCTAACTACTGATGAAAGAAAGCATGGATCTCAAATAAGATGTTTAAACACAAATTCCATATATGAGAGTTTCACAAGATTACATTGATCCCCCAACAACAATACAAGGTTTAGTTCACCATATTCATGGTGAAACTAGATGAATAATAATGAAAGAATGAAAGATAAAACCCTAGAAAGGTAGAGAGGTAGCCTGAGCATCCAAGATATTCCTTCAAAGGGGTGGAAAAGAGAGTGTTTGCTTCGTCCTATCCAAAGATACAAACCCTAGGAAACCCTAAAGCTTATATACTATTCGTAAATTACAGAAAATTAGGCCCAAGCCCATAAAAGTGCCGCTCAACGGTAAACTACCGCTCAGCGGTAAGTGCGCGAGCTCGATTCTTCCCCTCAGCGGCCATTTCACCCCTCAACGGCCATTTCACCCCTCAGCGGAGCCAATGCGAGTTACTGAGTGCCGCTCAGCGGTAAACTACCGCTGAGTAGTGGTTGCGGTTTCTCCTTTTGCACTTTTTGATGTCTTTTCTGATTTCATTCCTGTTCTTCTTCACTTCTTTCACCAAATTCACCTTAAAACCTGCTTAAAACACTGAAATCAAGCATAAACCTGTCCAACTCTCTTATTTATGAAAATATAACCAAAAACATGATTTCAATCTAGTTTCTAAGTGTTAAAGGTTGCTTTTAGTATCAAATTTAAGCATGAAAATAACAGTTTTTCAACTGTTATCACAACCCCAAACTTAGAACTTTGCTTGTCCTCAAGCAAACAAAATGCGACTCAATCTTCTACCAATCAATATAATGGTTCACTCCTTCAAAAATCCTCTTTTCAAGATAAATAAAAACTTCAATCAAACTCATGACAAAGATTTCAATCAAGATGTGCACATGCTTTGGGTGTTCACAAAATCACTTAATATGCAACAAATGCTATTTTTCATGAATGATCAATCAACTAAGCATGGATGTTCATGTGCTCATGGAATATTTCCTCACTAGGTAAAGTGTTTCACTCAAAAAAAAGTGTATAAGATGTAATCACTCATTCACTCTACTACCACAATGTCACCAGAATTGACTTTGCCTTTCATTTAACTACAATCAAATACATTTACAAGCATGCATCATCACAAGGACTTTTTCAATGGCTTTCAATGGCTTATAATGAGGCTGGGCTAACAAGAAAATTGGTTTTTCTAGATCACAAAACCCTTGAGTTAAGAGAATCATATAAACACATTCATTCTTACTTTCCCAACTTTCCTTTGCATTGAGCTTTGCTTTTCTTTTCCTTTCTTTCTCTTTTTCTTTTGCTTTTTCCTTTCACATTCTTATTTCTTAGCTCTTAGCTCAATGCTTTCAATTTCCCTTTCTATTTTCCAACAACCCCAAACTTGAACATTTGTCAATACCACAAAATATTATCTACTTAACTCAAGGTAAAGATTTCAACAAGGGTTTTAAATTTATGTTCAAGGCTAAGGGTTCAAAGGATAGAACACAAGGTGTTCTCTTGTAGTGGCTAATTTCATGAAATTTGGCTAATATAAGGGTTTCCAACAAATGGCCTTGATCATATAATGCAAACAAGCAATTGATTTAATCATAGAAAACCTGGGCAAAGTTATTTATGCTTCCAAAGTAATAGCACTCAATCACAACAACTCTGGAGCTCAAAACCTCACATATAAGCTCATTCACATTTGACATACACATCCTGTTTAATATCACAATCACAATCATAATAACTTGCATTTGTTCACAAAGCTTGTGAACCACCTGTATATGCATGTAAATATCTCAAAATCAATCCATATCAAAGCATCATTCAAGCATTACTTATCAAACAATCACAATTATCAGAAAATCATCATAACAGATAAAGTTTCCAATTGAGTACATCAAACCCTAAACAAACATAAATAAATGAGGCAAATCCTGCTTTAGTGCTTTGAAAAACTCAGCCCCATCAATGATGCTCTCTCCCAACCCCACACTTAGATGAACAACAAGTAAGAAAGTGAGTGGAAAAGAAATTTTCTTAAAAGGGTTGAAGGAAAAATCATAGAAAACTTTGGAAAAGTATGTAGGATTGTGTGTGCAGAGAAAAATCTAAAAGGAGAGGCCAAGGCACAGCTTAGGGTATAAAAATACCCCTAATGGGCTCAGGTTCCGCTGACGGGCAACCCAAGCCCCTTCTGCGACACTACCGCTCAGCGGTAGTTTGCCGCTCAGCGGCACTTACGGGAAGTGTTCTTCTTCTTAACTTGACCTAGATGCGTCCTAAACATACCCCTTATTGGCTCCCTGCAATAAAATTCTCAGATCACTCATGCAAAACCCTATTATGCAACTAAAGCAGGATCAAAACAAAAAATACAGAAAAATTAATCAACTGGGTTGCCTCCTAGGTAGCGCTTGTTTAACGTCACGAGCCTGACCCAAAATCCTCCAGCACCCTTCAGCAGATGCAAATCTTTCTTACCAACACCCATCAGTAGGTGTATACAAACATAGTATCCTTCAGTAGATACTCTTCCGCCTAACATCCATCAGTAGATGTTAACCCTGTAACAAACTTATAACAAAAACAAAAATACCCAAAAGTTCAAAATTACATCACCAAATCAAAAATTAAAAGTTCTTAAATCACTGGGTTGCCTCCCAGCAAGCGCTCTTTTAACGTCACTAGCTTGACCCAATAAAGCTCATGTTCCATCTTCTTTTTCTTCTTTCTACTGAACTTCTTCAGAAATTTGATAAAACCAGGAACCTGTTGCAATGTCTCAATCATATGAACTTTAATCTCCAATTTCTTGAAGATTTCCATAAAGCGCTCAAATTCCTTCTTCCTATGATACTTCTTTGGATGGGGACGAGGTTTTTCATATGATTCTTTCTTTTTTCCTCTCGTCTTCTTTCTCTTTTCTCTCACTTTCTTTTTTTTCTTTTCTTTTTCTACTCACCTTCTCAATCTTCACACAAATTTTCTCTTCTTCTTTCTCTTCTCTCTCTTTTCTCTCTTCTTTTTCCAACTCAACTTTTTCAACATTTACACTCACTAGCTCTTGACACTCTTCCATGGGGTTAACCTCAGTATTAGCCCCAAAATCCGTGTCAGGCCTTTCTTCCAACTGCTTGGTAATCTGCCCCATTTGAATCTTCAAGTTCTTAATAGCAGCATCAGTACTCTTTTGAGAAGATTCAGTTTTCTGTATAAATTGATTAAGAGTTTCTTCCATCTTTATGAACCTTTCATTAAATGTAGAAAACTGTTGCCATAAAGTTGGTTGTTGTTGTTGCTTGTTGAATTGCCCATTTTGTCAGCCTACCCATTCTGCCCTTGACCAATGCTTGGGTGTGGTTTCCACCCTTGATTGAAGTTCCCTTGTCGATACGAAAACTGGTTGGCCATGAAGTTCACATCTTCCAAAGCTTCTGCTGGAAAGGCACACTGACCATTTATATGGTCACCTCCACACAATTCACACAACTGTGATTGAACCTGTGCAACAGTCTTTAACTCTTTCGGCAATTGTGCAAGTGTTTTCGTAAGAGCTTCTAGTTGTTGAGTTAGAATCTTATTTTGTGCTAGCAAGGCGTCATGGGTTTGCAGCTGTAGAACTCCTTTTTGTTGAATAGAAGCTCCTCTTTCACTGTTCCACTTATTGTCATTAGTAGTCATGTTTTCAATTATTTCTGTGGCTTCCTCTGGAGTCTTCCATTTGATATTGCCTCCAGCTGAGGCGTCAAGCATCATCATGGTTTGTGAACCAAGACCTCCAAGGAAGATTAGGACTACTTCTCCTTCGTCAAATCCATGCGTGGGAGTCTATCTTAATAGGCTTTTGTACCTGTCCCATGCGTGACCTAGTGTTTCCTCCATGCTTTGTCTAAATGAAGAGATCTCTTGCTTCCCTTTGTTGATTTTAAAGCTTTGTTGCTGCCATTGTTGTTGTGGTTGGTTCTCAAATTGTCCGGCATCTTGCCAAAATTGGCTTTGATCCATGCTTGAGTGAGGTTCCCACCAGTGGTTGAGAATACTTTGGTAGAATTGAGTGCCTATATAGTTAAATTCTTGACCAAATTGCATCCTGCAACCATTACGCACAAAACTCTAGAAAATATTTGTTAGCACAAAAAGATAGAGAAAAAATCAAAGGATATAATTGAAAAGATAAGAAGATAGGAAATAGAAAATAAAATAAAATAAAAACAGAAAAATAAAATAAAATAAAAACAGAAAAATAAAATAAAATAAAATAAAAACAGAAAAATAAAATAAAATAAAATAAAATAAAAACAGAAAACAAGTCAAAGATAATCAATAATCAAACAAATAAACTAGTTAAACCACGAGTCCCCGGCAACGGCGCCAAAAACTTGATGACAAATTTATGAACACCGAAAACGGCGCCACAAACTTGTTTAACAATCGGCAAGTGTGACCGAATCGTATCAAGTAATAAACTCGGTAAGACCAAGTATCGTTTTCCCAAAGGACTCACGGCCTAGTTAGTTATCTGATTTGTTGATTATTTAAGACTTGTGAACGATTGATTTTAGGTTTAAAATGCAAAAGACAGAAATTAAACATGTATGCATGAATTTGATCAATGGCAAAAAGAGTAAAACAAACACGTAATGAATGATATGGATGAGTATGTTGTTGGGGTTATCAATTTCATCTTCTCCACTCTCATATACTCTAGGAATTCAACAATCTTTTCATCAATGTTAATGCCGATCTCTAAATCACCTTGTCAAGAAGGCCTATCCTTAATTACGAGTTCATACAATTCCTAGCATTCCTAGTAATTAGTTCTGAAGTGTAGGAGCTTAAAGGCAACCAATATACTATTGGGAGAAATTCCCCGGATCTTGACTTCCCCGTACGTTCCCATATCGACAAAATCAATAATCATGACATCGAATGAGTTAAACATTGCAAGCATTAAGCAAAGAGGAAAAACCCTAACTACTGATGAAAGAAAGCATGGATCTCAAATAAGATGTTTAAACACAAATTCCATATATGAGAGTTTCAAAAGATTACATTGATCCCCCAACAACAATACAAGGTTTAGTTCACCATATTCATGGTGAAACTAGATGAATAATAATGAAAGAATGAAAGATAGAACCCTAGAAAGGTAGAGAGGTAGCCTGAGCATCCAAGATCTTCCTTCAAAGGGGTGGAAAAGAGAGTGTTTGCTTCGTCCCAGCCAAAGATACAAGCCCTAGGAAACCCTAAAGCTTATATATTATTCGTAAATTACAGAAAATTAGGCCCAAGCCCATAAAAGTGTCGCTCAGCGGTAAACTACCGCTCAGCGGTAAGTGCGCGAGCTCGATTCTTCCCCTCAGCGGCCATTTCACCCCTCAGCGGAGCCAACGCGAGTTACTGAGTGCCGCTCAGCGGTAAACTGCCGCTGAGCAGTGGTTGCGGTTTCTCCTTTTGCACTTTTTGATGTCTTTTCTGATTCCATTCCTGTTCTTCTTCACTTCTTTCACCAAATTCACCTTAAAACCTGCTTAAAACACTGAAATCAAGAATAAACCTGTCCAGCTCTCTTATTTCTGAAAATATAACCAAAAACATGATTTCAAGCTAGTTTCTAAGTGTTAAAGGTTGCTTTTAGTATCAAATTTAAGCATGAAAATAGCAGTTTTTCAACTGTTATCACCCCACATGTGCCAATTTATATCACATTCTCTGATGCATTTGAGGTGATTGGGGGAGACAAGATGTTGAATATTTCCATCATTCAGCTGTGGTGCATGTAAGATAGTCAATTTGGTCTTTCATATTACTTTTATTTACATTGTTATAGTTTCTAACAACTTAACTTTGTTGTTTTAGGTACATGGACACAATCGTTGTAGACCAAGGTCGGTCTTCAATGTATGGATTTGTTGAACCTCAGACCATTCAACCGTCTGGTAACACACTTCAAAACAGACAACATTATTTGCAAACATGGATGGATGAGTCAAAAAGAGACGTATACCTTGTGCCATACATTGAGGGGTAGGTGTTGTTATATGTGGTCAGTTCATTATTATAGTTTCCTTAATTAGTTGAATAACTATTTGTCCTTCGTGATAGGTCGCACTGGCAGCTGATGGTCATCATTCCCAAACAATGTAAAATTATATGGTTTTGTTTGTTGCACAGGAGGATGAAAAATGACTTGAGAACCATGCTTCAAGGGTAAGTGTTTCTCCAAAAATGACTTTGAATTTGATGTTCACCTTCAACTTTTATGATAATTATAGTCATATTAATTATACTTTGTGTTTTCAATCTGTACAGAGTTATTGGTAAATCTCGTGGTCAACTGGTTCAAATTTTGTATCCAAAGGTTGTAAGTCATTTATAGTTTCTAATTCATTTTCTATGTTATTGAATGATCTAAATTCTTAACTAATTATTTTGTGATTTTAATGTAACCAGCAGCTAGATTCATGGGAATGTGGCTTCTATGTGATGTGTTGGATTAAGACCATCATTCGAGTTGTCATTACAGATGACTGGAATGAGGTAATGAGGTATACCTTCAATACATTACAAATCAAATTCATCTTCAACATATATGAAACCATAATGAATCTTTCTTGAATTTTGCAGCGCTTCAAGAGTACATCGCCTATTCCAGAGCACACAATTAAACAGATAAGGCAGGAGTGGACCGCTTATCTTCTGCAAAGATAGAGTTAGGAATAGTTTTATTTCTTGTTGAACATTGTTTAGTTTTAGTTTAAGTTTTATGTTGATAGTTTTGGTAGTGGATTGAACTCCACATTAAGTAGAACTTTATTTATATGAAACGCATATTTATATTATTGCAAAATTGTTCTGGGACATTTTTCTGCTTTTCAGGTGTGGTTTTATTGAAAAAATAAATCAATTTTTTTTTAAAAAAAATACCCAGTAGATGTCGGTTAGTGCACAGTCGGACGTCTATAGATGTCCGGCAGTGCACAAACGGACGTCCAACCCCCCAGCCACTACCACAAACAATTCAGCAAAGTAGACGTCGTAGGAGCGAGGCGTCGGACGTCTATATGGACGTCCGAGGGTTCACAGCGGACGTCTATATAGACGTCGGGCCTGACACAACGGACGTCTATATAGACGTCCAGCCTGACACAACGGACGTCTACATAGACGTCTGGCCTGACACAACCGCCGTCTGAACGATGTCACCCACAAAGACGTCGGGGGAATGTCGGACGTCCAACCCCCCAGCCACTACCACAAACAATTCAGCCAAGTAGACGTCGTAGGAGCGAGGCGCCGGACGTCTATATGGACGTCCGAGGGTTCACAGCGGACGTCTATATAGATGTCCGGCCTGACACAACGGACGTCTATATAGACGTCCAGCCTGACACAACGGACGTCTACATAGACGTCCGGCCTGACACAACCGCCGTCTGAACGACGTCACCCACAAAGACGTCGGGGGAATGTCGGACGTCAAAAGGCCCAAAGAACGGACGTCTAAAGCCCTTTCTGCACTAGTGGCGTGACTTGATTCTTCCCCTCAGCGGCATTTTCACCCCTTAGCGGATCCAACGTGAGTTCCTGAGTGCCACTCAGCGGTAAACTGCCGCTGAGCGGTAGTTGCGACTTCTCCTTTTACTCTTTTTGATGTCTTTTATGATTCCATTTCTATCCTTCTTCACTTCTTTCACCAAATTCACCTTAAAACCTGCATAAAACACTGAAATCAAGCATAAACCTGTCCAGCTCTCTTATTTCTAAAAATATGACCAAAAGCATGATTTCAAGCTAGTTTCAAAGTGTTACAGGTTGCTTTTAGTATTAATTTTAAGCATGAAAATAACAGTTTTTCAACTGTTATCACTCACAAAGGCACTTGCACAATTGCCAAAAGAGTTAAAGACTGTTGCACAGGTTCAACCACAGATGTGTGAATTATGTGATGGTGACCATATCAATGGTCAATGCGCCTTTCCAGTGGAAGCTTTAGAGGATGTTAATTGCGTGGCCAATCAATTTACATATCGTTAGGAGAATTTCAATCAAGGGTGGAAACCACACCCACTTCGTCCACTTCGTAACATTCGACCACTTCGTCCACTCATCCACTTCGTCCACTTAGTCCAATTCGACCACTTCGTCTACTTTGTACACTTTGTCCAGTTCATCATCTTCGTCCACTTTGTAAACTTTCACATCTTCGTCCACTTCCTCCACTTCCTCTACTTCATCCACTTCCTCCACTTCCTCCACTTCGTCCCCTTTGTCCCCTTCGTCCACTTCGTCCAATTCGTCCACTTCCTCCATTTCGGCACTTCGTCCACTTCGTAAACTTCGTCTACTTCGTCGACTTCTTCAACTTCGTCCACTCATCCACTACGTCCAATTCAACCACTTTGTCCACTTTGTCCACTTCGTCCAGTTCATCCTCTCGTCAACTTCGTCCACTTTGTAAACTTCGTCCTCTTCGTCCACTTCCTCAACTTTCTCCACTTCATCCACTTCCTCCACTTCGTCCACTTCGTCCCCTTCATCCATTTCGTCCACTTCGTCCAATTCGATCACTTCGTCCTCTTTGAAAACTTCGTCAACTTCGTCCACTTCCTCCTCTTTATCAACTTCGTCCCACTTCGTCCACTTTGTAAACTTCTTCATCTTCGTCCACTTCGTCCACTTCCTCTACTTCGTCCACTTCTTCCACTTCGTCCCCTTCGTCCCCTTCGTCCCCTTTGTCAACTTCGTCCACTTCGTCCAATTCGTTCAGTTCGTTCAGTTCGTCCGCTTTGTCCATTTCGTCCACTTCGTCCATTTCGTCAACTTCTTCAACTTCGTCCACTCATCCTTGTCGTCCACTTCGTCCAATTCGACCACTTCGTCCACTTTGTAAACTTCATCATCTTCGTCTAGTTCTTCCACTTCCTCCATTTCCTCTACTTCGTCCACTTCGTTCCCTTCGTGCCCTTCGTCCCTTTCCTCCACTTCGTCCACTTCGACCACTTCGACCACTTCGTCCACTTCGTGCACTTCGTCCCCTTCGTCTGGTTCGTCCACTTCGTCCACTTCTTCAACTTCGTCCACTCATCCACTTCGTCCAATTCAACCACTTCATCCTCTTCGTGAACTTCGTCCACTTTGTAAACTTTGTCATCTTCGTCCACTTCCTCCACTTCGTCCCCTTCATCCTCTTCGTCCACTTCGACCACTTCGTCCACTTCGTCCACTTCATCCATTTCGTCCATTTCGTCCACTTCTTCTTCTTCTTCTCCTCCTTCTTCCTCTTCTTCTTCATCTCCTTCATCGCCTTCGTCCACTTCGTGAACATCTTCAACTTCGTCCACTCATCCACTTCGTCCAAGTCGACCACTTCGTCCACTTCATCCTCTTCGTCAACTTTGTCCACTTTGAAAACTTCGTCATCTTCGTCCACTTTGAAAACATCGTCATCTTCGTCCACTTCCTCCAATTTCTCAACTTCGTCCCACTTCGTCCACTTTGTAAACTTCTTCATCTTCGTCCACTTCCTCTACTTCGTCCACTTCGTCCATTACGTCCACTTCGTCCCATTCGTCCCCTTCGTCCCTTCGTCCACTTCGTCCACTTCCTCCACTTTGTTCAGTTCGTTCAGTTCGTCCACTTCGTCCATTTTGTCCACTTCGTCCATTTCGTCAACTTCTTCAACTTCGTCCACTCATCCACTTCGTCCAATTCGACCACTTCGTCCACTTCATCCACTTCGTCCACTTTGTAAACTTTGTCATCTTCGTCTAGTTCTTCCACTTCCTCCATTTCCTCTACTTCGTCCACTTCGTCCCCTTCGTCCCATTCGTCCACTTCGTCCACTTCGTCCCCTTCGTCCCCTTCCTCCACTTCGTCCACTTTGTCCACTTCGACCACTTCGACCACTTCGTCCACTTTGTGCACTTCGTCCCCTTCATCCCCTTCGTCCCCTTCGTCCACTTCATCTACTTCGACCACTTCATCCACTTCGTCCAATTCGACCACTTCGTCCACTTTGTCCACTTCGTCCACTTCATCCTCTTCGTCAACTTCGTCCACTTTGTAAACTTCGTCATCTTTGTCCACTTCGTCTACTTCCTCCTCTCCGTCCCCTTCATCCCCTTCGTCCACTTCGTCCAGTTCGTCTAGTTCGCCCAGTTCGCCCAGTTCGTCCACTTCGTCCATTGCGTCAGCTTCGTCAACTTCTTCAACTTTGTCCACTCATCCACTTCGTCCAATTCGACCACTTCGTCCACTTCCTCCACTTCGTCCACTTTGTAAACTTCTTAATCTTCGTCTACTTCGTTCACTTCCTTCACTTCCTCTACTTCGTCCACTTCGTCCCCTTCGTCCCCTTTGTCCCCTTCGTCCCCTTCTGATGGACAAATTTGTAAGCACCAAAATATGATGTCACAAACTTGTTTCACAATCGGCAAGTATGACCGAATCGTTCAAGTAATAAACTTGGTAAGACCAAGTATCGTTCTTCCCAAAGGACTCACGGCCTAGTTTAGTTGTGTGGTTTCTTGATTAACTAAGACTTACAAACGAAATATTTGGATTATATTATGCAAAAGACGAAAATAAACATGTATGCATGAAATTTGATCAATGGCAAAGACAAAAGATAAACACTTTCAATGAAATATATGAATGAATATGTTGTTGGGGGTCAATTTCATCTCATTCACTCTCATACATTTTAGGAATTCAACATTCAAATCATCATTGTTAATGCCACTCTCTAAAGTACCATTCTAGATGGCTTCTCCCTAATCACAAGTTCATACAATTCCTAGCATTCCTAATGATTAGTTCATAAGTGCAGGAGCTTAACGACAACCAATATAATATTGGGAGAAATTCCCCGGATCTAGACTTCCCCGTACGTGTCCGTATCGACAAAACCAATAATCATGCATTGAATGAGTTAAACTATGCAAGCATTGAGCAAAGAGGAAAAACCCTAACTAATGATGAAAGAAAGCATAAATCTTAGATTAAGATGCAAGCATAAATTCCATATATGAGAGCTTCAAGAGATTACATTGATTCCCCAACAAACATACAAGGTTTAGTTCACCATATTCATGGTGAACCTAGATGAATTACAATGAAAGTATGAAAGAATAAACCCTAAAAAGGTGAAGAGGTAGCCTAAGCATCCAAGATCCTCCTTCAAAGGGGTGGAAGAGAGAGTGTTTGCCTCGTTTCTGCCAAAGATGCCTAACCCTAGGAAACCCTAAGGCTTAAATACCATTCGTAAATTACAAAAAGTCAAGCCCAAGCCCATTAAAGTGCCGCTCAGCGGTAAAATACCGCTCAGCGGTGATTGCGCGTCTCGTTTTCTCCCCTCAGCGGCCATTTTTCCCCTCAGCGGACCTCCCGCAACCTCTTAAGTGCCGCTCAGCGGTAAAATGCCGCTGAGCGGTGACTTCGGCTTCTCCTTTTGCACTCTTTGATTCCTTTTCTGATTCCCTCTCTCTCATTCTTCACTTCTTTCACTAAATTCACCTTAAAACCTGCATAAAAACACTGAAATCAAGCATAAACCTGTCCAGCTCTCTTATTTCTGAAAATATGGATAAAAGTATGATTTCAAGCTAGTTTCTAAGTCTAAAGGTTGCTTTTAGTGTCAATTTTAAGCATGAAAATAACAGTTTTTCAACTGTTATCACAACCCCAAACTTAGAACTTTGCTTGTCCTCAAGCAAACAAAATGTAACTCAATCTCCAACCAATTCATATGATGGTTCACTCATTCACAAATCCTCTTTTTCAAGATAAATAACAACTTCACTCAAACTTATGACCAAGAGTTCATTCAAGATGTGCACATGCTTTAGTGTTCACAAAGTCATTTAATTTCCAACAAATGCTATTTTTCATGAATGATCAATCAATTAAGCATGGATGTTCATGTGCTTATGGACTATTTCCTCACTAGGTAAAATGTTTCACTCAACACACAAGTGTATAAGAGGTGAGGTGTTTCACTCATTCACTCCACTATCACAATGTTACATGAATCAACTTTGCCTTTCATTTTACCACAATCAAAAACATTCACAAGCATGCATCATCACAAGGACTTTTCAATGGCTTATAATGTGGCTGGGCTAACAAGAAAATTGGTTTTTCTAGATCACAAAATCCTTGAGTTAAGAGAATCATAACAACACAATCATCTTATTCATTCCCAACTTTCTTTTACCTTTGCATTTGCATTGAGCTTTACTTCTTTTTCTTTTCTTTTCTTTTTCTTTGCATATTCTTACTTTTTAGCTCTTAGCTCAATGCTTTTCTTTTCATGTTTTCCCAACAACCCCAAACTTGAACATTTATCAATACCATACAAGATCTTCTACTTAACTCAAGGTAAAGATTTTCAATCAAAGGTTTTCAGTGTATGTTCAAGGCTAAGGGTTCAACGGATAGAACACAATGCGTTCTCTTTTAGTAAGCTAACTTTATGAATTTGGCCAATAAAAAGGGTTCCAACAAATGGCCTTGATCACATGATGCAAAACAAGCAATTGATTCAATCATAGAAAACCTGGGCAAAATCATTCATGCTTTCAAAGTAATAGCATTCAATCATACCAAAAACTCTGGAGCTCAAAACCTCACATATAAGCTCATTCACATTTGACATACACATCCTGCTTAATCTCACAATCACAATCATAATATCATGCATTTGTTCACAAAGCTTGTGAATCACCTGTATAAGCATTTTAATGTGCACATCTATCTCAACATCAATCAATCAATAAGCATCATCAAGCAGTACTTATCACACAATCACAGTTAATAGCAAACCATCATAACAAACCAGGTTTTCAATAGAGTACATCAAATCCTAATCTAAAACAAAAACAAAAAAGTTCAGAAAACTTAAACCACAAAAGCATAATCATATGATAGCATTCATCAGTAAATGCTATCTCAGCTCCTCATCAGTCTGAGCTGTCCTCTGTATCTTCCTCTTCCTGGATCTTCTAGTCTTGATTCTTTTTGCCCGATGAGGAGGCCATCCCTGCATCAAACATAATTCACAAAACCAAAAGATACATTGTTAAGCATTAGTAAACCACAATGAAGAAATCAGCCCCTTCAATGATGCTCTCTCCCAACCCCAAACTTAGATGGAAAACTAGTGAGAACGTGAGTGGAAGGGAGATTTTCTCAAGAAGGAAGAGGGAAAAGATGTGGAGAACCTTGGAAAAGGTATGTGGAAGTGTGTGTGCAGAGAAGAGCCTGAAAATAAAAGCATTTGCGCAGTTTAGGGTTTAAGAATACCCTAATGGGCTCGGGTCCCGCTAAGGGGAACTAAAGCCCAATCTGCGAGATTACCGCTCAACGGTAAAATACAGCTCAGCGGCACTTTCGTGATGTGCTCCTCTCCTTCGTGTCTTCCCTACATGCCCCTCCTGGGTTCCCTGCAATTCAATGTAAAAAATGCTTATGCAAATCCTAACTAAAATAATCAAACAGAAACAATCAATCAACTGGGTTGCCTCCCAGGTAGCGCTTGTTTAACGTCACGAGCCTGACCCAAAATCCACCAACACCCATCAGTAGGTGCAAAATTTACTCACTAACACCCATCAGTAGGTGTTACCAACCTAGTATCCTTCAGTAGATACTTAACCCTCTAGCATCCTTCAGTAGATGCTGGATCCAACACAATATTTACAAGATAATGTCCACAAATTAAAAGGTACAAAAACAAAATAAAATCAAAAGTTTTTAAATCACTGGGTTGCCTCCCAGCAAGCGCTCTTTTAACGTCATTAGCTTGACCCAATAAAGTTCAAGTTCCATCTTCTTTATAGTTGATGTAATCATTCCACCAACTTCTCAACTGCTTCCTTTGGACTGTCTTGGTTCTTCTAGAATATGGAGACTCTATCTCTATCACCTCCTTCTCTTTAAAGCCCTTCACAACCCACAACTTGTTCTTGATTCTTACTGGTGTGCCAAGTTGGAGTCTTCTTTTCTTCCAGTCTCTAGGAATTTCTTCTCCTCTTCCAATCTCCTCTTCCTTGGGTACCTGAAACAATAAACAATGGTTACCTGAAACCTCAAGATCTTCATCTTTATGTCTAGTCATGGGTGCATCTCGAAATGCAGCTTTATAACTAGCCTCTTCCTCCTTTGCTTGCGTCTCATCTTTGAAGACATCCACCACCACTCTCTCCTCTCTGTCCTGAAGCACTACTATACCTTCATGTACATCTATGATGGCCCTGGCCGTTTTCATAAACGATCTTCCAAGTATGATAGGTATCTTCTCGGTCTCCATTCTCATCACCACAAAGTCTGCTAAAAACTGAAGTTTGCCAACACAAACTATAATGTCCTCTGCAATCCCACATGGCTCCTTTGAAGATCCATCGGCCATTACTAGATTAACCTTTACAGGTTTCACTTTAACATTGCCAATTTGCTCCAGTAACGAATAAGGTATCAAGTTAACACTTGAACCTAAATCAAGGAAAGCTTTCTTTACCTTTTTCTTCCCTATAGTACAAGGGATAGAAAAACTACCTGGATCTGGTGCTTTAGGAGGGAATGACTCTTTCTTAACAGTTATACACTTTTCTTCCTCAACATCTCTCCGTCTCTTCTTTGTAGAGGTTCCTTCATCTGATTTTGTGTAAACTGCAATTTTCTGTAGAATTTGTTCCCAAGGTGCGTCATTATCCACCATTCTGAATAACTCTATGAAGTCCATTTGTTTCTCTTGATTTGTTGGAAAAGGAAAAGTGTTCTTTCTTTCTACTTCTCTTCTTTCTTCTGTTTCTCCTTCTTCTAACTCAATTATCTCTTCAATAACACTCTTTACCACTTTGCACTCTTCTCTGGGGTTAACCTCAATATTAGCCCCAAAATTTCTATTTGGCCTTTCTTCCAATTGCTTGGTAATCTGACCCATTTGAATCTCCCAATTCTTTATAGCAACTTCAGTGCTCTTTTGAGAAGATTCTGTTTTCTGTATGAATTGCTGAAGAGTTTCTTCCAACCTTGTTTGTCTTTCATTAAGCATAGATAACTGTTGCCACAAGGTTGGTTGCTGCTGCTGCTTATTATATTGATTAGCTTGCCCAGTTTGTCCTTGGCCAATGCTTGGATGTGGTTTCCACCCTTGATTATAATTCCCTTGACGGTATGGAAATTGATTAGCCATGAAATTAACATCTTCCACGGCTTCCACTGGAAAAGCGCACTGACCATTGACATGATCACCTCCACATAATTCACACAACTGGGTTTGTACCTGTGCAGCAGATTTCAACTCTTTAGGTAATTGAGCCAAAGTTTTAGTCAGAGTCTCCAGCTGTTGAGTTAGAATTTTATTCTGAGCTAGCAAGGCATCATGTGTTTGTAATTGAAGAACTCCTTTTTGTTGCATAGGAGCTCCTCTCTCACTGTGCAGCTCATTGTCACTAGTAGCCATGTTTTCTATAATTTCAGTTGCTTCCTCTGGAGTCTTCCATTTAATATTGCCTCCTGCTGAGGCGTCCAGCATCATCTTGGTTTGTGAACCAAGCCCTCCAAGGAAAGTTAAGACTACTTCTTGATCTTCAAAACCATGCGTGGGAGTTTTACGTAACAAGCTTTTATACCTGTCCCATGCATGCCCCAGTGATTCTTCCATGCCCTGCTTGAATGAAGAAATCTCTTGCTTGCCTTTGGTCACCTTAGATTGTGGGAAGTATTTGTTTAAAAATTTTGTGACCACTGCTTCCCACTCTGTGAAACTTTCTTCTGGAAAAGAATTCAACCAAAGCTTAGCATTGCCTCCCAATGAGAAAGGAAACAAGCTAAGTTTGATAGCTTCGTCTGGCACCCCATTAATCTTGACTGTGTTGCAAATCTCGTTAAAGGTAGTAAGGTGCTCATATGGGCTTTCATGAGATAACCCATTAAATTGATTACTCTTCACCAGTTGAATTAGTGCTGGTTTGACCTCCATATTGGCTGCATTGACTCTAGGTCTAGCTATGCTGTTAAAGTGTTGAGGTCCAGCAATATTAGTGTAATCTGCAAGAGTTCTTCTAGCATTATTGTTCTCCATACTTCCTGTGCTATGAACAAAACCTTGTGGTGATGATTGTAAGAGAGTTTCTGGAGAAGGGAAAAGTTCTCTAGACGTTCTGATTCTTCTCCTCCTTCTACTCTCGTCTAGACCTTCAAGAAGAGGTTCTGTTGTTTTCTTACTCCTAGTTCGAATTGCTTCCTGCATACACAAGAAAACAAAACCCTAGAAAAGATTTGTTAGCACAAAACGATATAGAAGAAGATATATATTCAGAAGATAAAAAGATTTAGAAGATAGAATCAAATAAGATAGAATAAAATAAAACCTAATCTAAAAAAAATAAAATCTAACCTAATCTAAAAGATAAAATAAAATAAAATAAAATCTAATCAAATAAAAAATAAAATCTAATCTAATCTAAAACAAAAACCGAAAAAATAAAAAACAGAAAATAAAAACAGAAATATAAAAACAGAAATTCAAAATTAAAGTCAAAGATAATCAATAATCACACAAATTAACCAGTTAAACCACGAGTCCCCGGCAACGGCGCCAAAAACTTGATGGACAAATTTGTAAGCACCAAAATATGATGTCACAAACTTGTTTCACAATCGGCAAGTATGACCGAATCGTTCAAGTAATAAACTTGGTAAGACCAAGTATCGTTCTTCCCAAAGGACTCACGGCCTAGTTTAGTTGTGTGGTTTCTTGATTAACTAAGACTTACAAACGAAATATTTGGATTATATTATGCAAAAGACGAAAATAAACATGTATGCATGAAATTTGATCAATGGCAAAGACAAAAGATAAACAATTTCAATGAAATATATGAATGAAAATGTTGTTGGGGGTCAATTTCATCTCATTCACTCTCATACATTTTAGGAATTCAACATTCAAATCATCATTGTTAATGCCACTCTCTAAAGTACCATTCTAGATGGCTTCTCCCTAATCACGAGTTCATACAATTCCTAGCATTCCTAATGATTAGTTCATAAGTGCAGGAGCTTAACGACAACCATTATAATATTGGGAGAAATTCCCCGGATCTAGACTTCCCCGTACGTGTCCGTATCGACAAAACCAATAATCATGCATTGAATGAGTTAAACTATGCAAGCATTGAGCAAAGAGGAAAAACCCTAACTAATGATGAAAGAAAGCATAAATCTTAGATTAAGATGCAAGCATAAATTCCATATATGAGAGCTTCAAGAGATTACATTGATTCCCCAACAAACATACAAGGTTTAGTTCACCATATTCATGGTGAACCTAGATGAATTACAATGAAAGTATGAAAGAATAAACCCTAAAAAGGTGAAGAGGTAGCCTGAGCATCCAAGATCCTCCTTCAAAGGGGTGGAAGAGAGAGTGTTTGCCTCGTTTCTGCCAAAGATGCCTAACCCTAGGAAACCCTAAGGCTTAAATACCATTCGTAAATTACAAAAAGTCAAGCCCAAGCCCATTAAAGTGCCGCTCAGCGGTAAAATACCGCTCAGCGGTGATTGCGCGTCTCGTTTTCTCCCCTCAGCGGCCATTTTTCCCCTCAGCGGACCTCCCGCAACCTCTTAAGTGCCGCTCAGCGGTAAAATGCCGCTGAGCGGTGACTTCGGCTTCTCCTTTTGCACTCTTTGATTCCTTTTCTGATTCCCTCTCTCTCATTCTTCACTTCTTTCACTAAATTCACCTTAAAACCTGCATAAAAACACTGAAATCAAGCATAAACCTGTCCAGCTCTCTTATTTCTGAAAATATGGATAAAAGTATGATTTCAAGCTAGTTTCTAAGTCTAAAGGTTGCTTTTAGTATCAATTTTAAGCATGAAAATAACAGTTTTTCAACTATTATCACCTTCGTCCACTTCGTCCATTTCGTCCAATTCGTCAACTTCGTCCACTTTCTCTACTTCGTCCACTTCCACTACTTCGTCCCCTTCGTCAACTTTGTCCACGTCGTCCACATCATCAACTTCTTCAACTTCATCCACTCGTCCACTTTGTCCACTTCGTCCAATTCGACCACTTCGTCCACTTTCTCCACATCGTCCAGTTCATCCTGTTCGTCAACTTCGTCCACTTTGTAAACTTCGTCATCTCCGTTCACTTCCTCCACTTCCTCTACTTCATCCACTTCGTCCACTTCGTCCCCTTTCGTCCCCTTCGTCCAGTTCGTCCAGTTCGGTACTTCACCCACATCGTCCACTTCGTCCACTTCTTCAACTTCGTCCATTCTTCCACTTTGTCCATTGATGACAAATTTATAAACACCGAAAAACGGCGCCACAAACTTGTTTAACAGTCGGCGAGTGTGACCGAATCTTATCAAGTAATAAAACTAGGTAAGACCAAGTATCTGATTTGTTAATTATTTAAGACTTGTGAACGATTGATTGTAGGTTTTTAATGCAAAAGACAATAATTAAACATGTATGCATGAGTTTGATCAATGGCAAAAAGAGTAAAACAAACACGTAATGAATTGTATGGATGAGTATGTTGTTGGGGTTATCAATTTCATCTTATCCACTCTTATATATTTTAGGAATTCATCAATCTTTTCATCAATGTTAATGCCACTCTCTAAATTACCTTGTCAAGAAGGCCTAACCTTAATTACGAGTTCATACAATTCCTAGCATTCCTAGTAATTAATTCTGAAGTGCAGGAGCTTAAAGGCAACCAATATGCTATTGGGAGAAATTCCCCGAATCTAGATTTCCCCGTACGTTCCCATATCGACAAAATCAATAATCATAGCAATGAATGAGTTAAACAAAGCAAGCATTAAGCAAAGAGGAAAAACCCTAACTAATGATGAAAGAAAGCATGTATCTTAAAGTAAGATGTTAAAACATTGATTCCATATGTGAGAGTTTCACAAGACTACATTGATTCCCCAACAACAATACAAGGTTTACTTCACCATATTCATGGTGAATTTAGATGAACAATAATGAAAGAATCAAAGATAAAACCCTAGAAAGATAAAGAGGTAGCCTGAGCATCCAAGATCTTTATTCAAGGGGTGGAAAAGTGAGTGTTTGCCTCGTCTCAACCAAAGATACAAACCCTAGGAACACCTGAAGCTTATATATTGTTCGTAATAATACAGAAAATTAGGCCCAAGCCCAAAATAGTGCCGCTCAACGGTAAACTACCGCTCAGCGATAAGTGTGTGAGTTGTTTTCCTCCCCTCAGCGGCCTTTTCACCCCTCAACGGAGCCAACGTGGGTTCCTGAGTGCCGCTCAGCGGTAAACTGCCGCTGAGCAGTAGTTGCGGCTTCTCCTTTTGCACTTTTTGATGTCTTTTCTGATTCCATTTCTATCCTTCTTCACTTCTTTCACCAAATTCAGCTTAAAACCTGCATAAAACACTGAAATCAAGCATAAACCTGTCCAGCTCTCTAATTTCTAAAAATATAACGAAAAGCATGATTTCAAGCTAATTTCTAAGTGTTAAAGGTTGCTTTTAGTATCAAATTTAAGCATCAAAATAATAGGTTTTCAACTGTTATCATCCATTTCGACAACTTTTTCCACTTCGTCCACTTCATCCTATTCGTCAACTTCGTCCACTTTGGAAACTGTGTCATCTTCGTCCACTTCCTCCACTTCCTCCACTTTCTCCACTTCGTCCCCTTCGTCCCTTTCGTCCACTTCCTCCACTACGACCACTTTGTCCACTTCATCCATTTCGTCCATTTTGTCCACTTCTTCTTGTTCTCCTCCTCCTTCTTCCTCTTCTTCTTCTTCTTCTTCTTCTTCTTCTTCTTCTTCTTCTTCTGCTTCTTCTTCTTCTTCTTCTCCTTCGTCTCCTTAGTCCACCTCGTCCACTTCGTCCACTTCGACAACATCTTGAACTTCGTCCACTCAGCCACTTCGTCCAATTCGACCACTTCGTCCACTTCATCCTCTTCGTCAACTTCATCCACTTTGTAAACTTCATCATCTTCTTCCACTTCCTCCACTTCCTCTAGTTCGTCCACTTCGTCCCCTTTGTCCCCTTCGACCACTTCTTCTCCTCCTCCTCCTTCTTCCTCTTCTTCTTCAAGTTCTTCTTCTCCTTCGTCTCCTTCGTCCACTTCGTCCACTTCGTCCACTTCGTCAACATCTTCAACTTCGTCCACTCATCCACTTCGTCTAATTCGACCACTTCGTCCACTTCATCCTCTTCGTCAACTTCTTCCACATTGAAAACTTCGTCATCTTTGTCCACTTCATCCTCTTTGTCAACTTTGTAAACTTCGTAATCTTCGTCCACTTCCTCTACTTCGTCCACTTCTTCCACTTCGTCCACTTCGTCCCCTTCGTCCCTTTCGTCCCCTTGGTGCACTTCGTCCAGTTCGTCCACTTCGTCCAGTTCCTCCATTTCGTCCAGTTCCTCCACTTCGACGACTTCTTCCCCTTCGTCCCCTTCGTCCACATCGTCCACTTCGACCACTTCGTCCACATCGTCCACTTCTTCAACTTCTTCAACTTCGTCCACTCATCCACTTCGTCCACTTCGTCCACTTCGTCCAGCTCGACCACTTCGTCCACTTTGTCCATTTCGTCCACTTCATGCTCTTCGTCAATTTCGTCCACTTTGTAAACTTCGTCATCTTTGTCCACTTTGTAAACTTCGTCATCTTCGTCCACTTCCTCCACTTCCTCTACTTCGTCCACTTCGACCACTTCCTCCACTTCATCCATTTCGTCCACTTCTTCTTCGTCTCCTCCTCCTTCTTCCTCTTCTTCTTCTTCTTCTTCTTCTTCTTCTTCTCCTTCGTCTCTTTCGTCCACTTCGTCAACTTCGTCAATTTCGTCCACGTCCTCAACATCTTGAAATTCGTCCACTCATTCACTTCGTCCAATTTGACCACTTCGTCCACTTCATCTTCTTCGTCAACTTCGTCCACTTTGGAAACTTCGTCATCTTCGTCCACTTTGTCCACTTCCTCTACTTTGTCCAGTTCGTCTACTTCGTCTTCTTCGTCTAGTTCGTCTACTTCGTCCACTTAGTCCACCTCCTCCACTTCATCCACTTCGTCAACTTCTTCAACTTTGTCCACTCATCCACTTCCTCCAATTCGACCACTTCGTCCACTTCATCCACTTCGTCCACTTTGTAAACTTCGTCATCTTCGTCTACTTCGTCCACTTCTTCCACTTCCTCTACTTATTCCCCTTCGTCCACTTCGTCCACTTCGTTCCCTTCGTGATGGAATCCTACTTGACTTAGTCTTCCTTTTGTATTTTTACCTTTCCTAGCTTAGCTCTTAAGGAGCATGGGTTACTATAAATACCCAACTCCTCTCTTGTATTAGCACTTTTGAGATTAATGAGAATTGAATTTTCTGAAATCAGAAATTATTCTCTCTTGAAAGTCATAGGCTAGAGAGTCCAAAGACTCCCTCTTTCACTTCCATTTTCCAATTACCACCGTGCTTCTCTCATCACGCAACATCACCATTGCATCAATCCGCGTCAGTGGCGTCAGCACACGCGTCCTCTTTTCCCTCGCGCATCAGACACGCACATCCACATTCTCTTTCTCGTTCCTTCACTCTCGCACAGAACCGCACCACTTCTTCGCGTCTCACTCTCGCTCTCGAGAGTTCCATTGTCTACAACCTCAGATCTGCCGTTTTCCCCATTTTCACCAATTGTAAGCCATATTCTACCTCGTCTTCCCCCTTACTTCATCCTTTTCGGCCATAGAACCTCAACTTCACCGAACAGTTCTTCGATCTATGGCCTTCGCTAGGGTTTCCTCGACCTTTTCTATTTTCCTTCATCTCCACCGTTTAAACCTTAGATCTTAGGGTTTTCTTGATTCTCTTCATAGTTTAGTAGTTTTCCTTCGAGTCAGCTCTCAATCTAGAGCTTCGCTTCCATTCCGCTGCGTCTTTATTCGACGGAGAAGCTTCGAGGAGGTCTGGTTCGTGCTCGCGCAACTTCAATCGGCCTCTCCTCGGGCGTTCGTCCATCAAGTGGTATCAGAGCAAGGTCGAACACGCTTCGAAGATAAGTGATAACAGTTGAAAAACTGTTATTTTCATGCTTCAAATTGATATTAAAAGCAACCTTTAGACTTAGAAACTAGCTTGAAATCAATGCTTTTATCTATATTTTCAGAAATAAGAGAGCTGGACAGGTTTATGCTTGATTTGAGTGTTTTTGTGCAGGTTTTGAGGTGAATTTAGTGAAAGAAGTGAAGAAGGAGAGAAGTGGAATCATAAAAGGAAGCAAAGAGTGCAAAAAGAGAAGTCGAAGGCACCGCTCAGCGGTATTTTACCGCTGAGCGGCACTCAGGAGGTTGCGGGAGTCACGCTGAGGGGCAAAATGGCCGCTGAGGGGAAGAAACGTGACGCGCACTCACCGCTGAGCGGTATTTACCGCTGAGCGGCACTTTTTGGGCTTGGGCTTTTGTAATCTTTTGTAACTCTAAATTAGTATATAAGGGCTTGCACGTCCCTAGGACTAGCATCTTTGGCAGAAACGAGGCAAACACTCTCTCTTCCACCCCTTTGAAGGAGGATCTTGGATGCTCAGGCTACCTCTTCACCTTTTTAGGGTTTATTCTTTCATTCTTTCATTGTTCATATAGGTTCACCATGAATATGGTGAACTAAACCTTGTATGTTTGTTGGGGAATCAATGTAATCTCTTGAAGCTCTCATATATGGAATTTATGCTTGCATCTTAATCTAAGACTTATGCTTTCTTTCATCATTAGTTAGGGTTTTTCCTCTTTGCTTAATGCTTGCATTGTTTAACTCATTCTATTGCATGATTATTGGTTTTGTCGATACGGACACGTACGGGGAAGTCTAGATCCGGGGAATTTCTCCCAATATTATACTGACAATATTATATTGGTTGTCGTTAAGCTCCTGCACTCATGAACTAATCATTAGGAATGCTAGGAATTGTATGAACTATTTGATTAGGGAGAAGCCATCTAGAATGGTACTTTAGAGAGTGGCATTAACAATGATGATTTGAATGTTGAATTCCTAAAATGTATGAGAGTGGATGAGATGAAATTGACCCCCAACAACATATTCATTCATATAATCCATTGAAAGTGTTTATCTTTTGTCTTTGCCATTGATCAATTCATGCATACATGTTTAGTTTTCGTTTTGCATAATATAATCCAATTATTTCGTTTGTAAGTCTTAGCTAATCAACAAACCACACAACTAAACTAGGCCGTGAGTCCTTTGGGAAGAACGATACTTGGTCTTACCAAGTTTATTACTTGAACGATTCGGTCATACTTGCCGATTGTGAAACAAGTTTGTGACATCATATTTTGGTACTTACAAATTTGTCCATCAAGTTTTTGGCGCCGTTGCCGGGGACTCGTGGTTTAACTGGTTAATTTGTGTGATTATTGATTATCTTTGACTTTTTGAATTTCTGTTTTTATTTTTTCTGTTTTTATTTTATTTTATTTTATTTTATTTGATTAGGTTAGATTAGATTTTATTTAATTTTATTTTATCTTTTAGATTAGGTTAGATTTTATTTTTTTTTTTAGATTAGGTTTTATTTGATTCTATCTTCTAAATCTTTTTATCTTCTGAATATATATCTTCTTCTATATCTTTTTGTGCTAACAAATATTTTCTAGAGTTTTGTGCCTAATGTCTGCAGAATGCAATTTGGTCAAGAATTTAAGTATATGGGCACTCAATTCTACCAAAGTAATCTCAACCAATGGTGGGAACCTCACTCAAGCATGGATTAAAGCCAATTTTGGCAAGCTGCCGGACAATTTGAGAACCAACCACAACAACAATGGCAGCAAAAATCCTCTCTATCAGAAAGTTTGGAGGACACCCTTCAACAATTTTTGAAAAGTTCCGACTCTACTCAGAAAAGCATTGAAGAATCATGTAAAAGGATGGAGATGCACTTTCGTTACATTAATCAGAGATTGGATGATGAGGTTAATACTGAAGTTAACCTTAAGGAGGAAGGGCAAACCAATGTCACTGAAAGTGACAAGATTCTTGATGAGAAAAGAATAGAGGGAGATGCAGAAAAGATAGAGAGAAAAGAGAAAGAAGAGTTGAGTGAGAAAAATAAAGATGAAGAAAAAGAGAAAGAAGTGGTTGAGAGAGAAGAGAGAAAGAAGATTTGTGTGAAAATAAAGAAGTTGAAAAGAAAAAGAAAAGGGAAGAAAAAAATAAAAGAAAAGAAAAAGAGAAAATTGAGGGA
The DNA here is from genome assembly GCF_016808095.1 of Vigna angularis. NCBI lineage: Eukaryota > Viridiplantae > Streptophyta > Magnoliopsida > Fabales > Fabaceae > Vigna > Vigna angularis. The sequence goes on from NC_068970.1 coordinate 31,412,064, forward strand.
GAGAAAAAGGAAGAAAAAGAAGATGAGAGGAAAGAAGAAGAAATCATATGAAAAATCACATCCTCATCTAAAGAAGAATCATAGGAAGGAAAAGAAGTTCAAGTGCTTTATGGAAATCTTCAAGAAATTGGAGATTAAAGTTCCTATGATTGAGACACTGCAACAGGTTCCTGGTTTGATCAAATTTCTGAAGAAGTTCAGTAGAAAGAAGAAAAAGAAGAAGGAACTCGAGTTTGGGTCAAGCTAATGACGTTAAAAGAGCGCTTGCTGGGAGGCAACCCAGTGATTGACAAACTTTTAAATTTTGATTTGGTTTAATTTGTGAATATTATTTTGTAAATATTTTGTTGAATTTAGCATCTACTGAAGGATGCTAGGTGGTTAAGTATCTACTGAAGGATACTAGGTTTGTAACACCTACTGATGGGTGTTGGTAAGAAATTTTGCACCTACTGATGGGTGCTAGTAAGTTTGAAACACCTACTGATGGGTGTTGGTGGATTTTGGGTCAGGCTCGTGACGTTAAACAAGCGCTACTTGGGAGGCAACCCAGTTGATTGATTGTTTTTGTTTGTTTATTTTTAGTTAGGGTTTGCATAAGCATTTTTAACATTGAATTGCAGGGAACCTATGAGGAACATGTAGGGAAGGCACGTAAGTCAAGAAAAGAAGGAGGGGAGCACTTCACGAAAGTGCCGCTGAGCGGTACTATCGCAGAGGGGCTTAAGTTCCCCTTAGCGGGACCCGAGCCCATTAGGGTATTTTTATACCCCAAGCTGCGTTTTAGGGTTTATTTTCTGGCTTCTCTTTGCACAAACACTTCCACACACATTCTCTTAGGTTTTCCACATCTTTACACTCTTCCATCTTTAGAAAATCTCTCTTTCACTCATTTTTTCACTAGTGTGCCATCAAAGTTTGGGGTTGGAAGAGAGCATTCTAGTTTGGAAGCATTCTCATATCATCTAGCATCTCCACCCAAGTAAGTAAAATGCATTTGGTTCATTCTAGGTTCTTGAATTTGAATGTGATTGTCAAAGCATGAATATTTAGGGGTTTTGATTTCTATGCATGATTTGATGATATATTTGATGTTTGAACCGATTAAACTGCATGATTATGAACTGGAAATATGAAAATTGCATTTGGGTGGAGTTAGGAAAGCTTCAAAACAAGATTTTCAAAAATCTGCAGATTTACCGCTGAGCGGCACTCTGCCAGATTTGATTTTTCTGGTTTGTTGCGTGGCGCTGAGGGGAAATTCTGGCCCTCAGCGGTGGCTTAGCTTCGAAAGGAGTTGTGTTCTGTGATTAACATCATGTTCTGTGGTTTTGGTTTGTGTTTTGAATGCAGGAATGGCATCCTCTTCAGGAAAGAGATTGAAAACCATGGCAACTAAGAGGAAAGAAAAGGAACCAGAGCAACCCCACTCTAGCAGGTTCCTCTCTAGGAAACATGAGAAGCACTTTAGGGTGGTTCAGGACAGGAGACTTCTAATGGAGAGAAAGGTTGGAATGATACCTAACTTTGCTCCTCAATTTGGAGAGCAAGTGTTAGGGAATGATTGGGGAAAGCTAGCCACTTATCCAGCACCTGCCAACATAGCTGTGGTCAAGGAATTCTACACCAATGCAAAGAAGATTGGTGATCATCCAGCTGAGAATTATTTGGGCTATGTCAGAGGCCATGCTATCAGGTTTGATCCTGATTCTATCAACAACTTCCTGGATACTGTGTGGGCTGGTGAGCAATGTCAGTTTGCTCTTAGCATGGAGGAAGGTGCTGACTTTGAGGATGTTGAGAGAGTAATGTGTATACCTGGAGGACACTTCCAAAGGAATAGATCTGGCGCAGTGGTTAACATTAGGAGGACAGATTTGACTCCTCTTGCAAAGTATTGGATGGCATTTTCTCATGCCAACATTCAGCCATGTTCACATGTGTCAGATATTACTCTCAGCAGGGCACTATTCATCTACTGTGCTATCAGAAACTTGAATGTTAATATTGGGCAGGTAATAGCTGATGAAATCAGTGTATGTGCTAACACCTCGAACAACAAAGCACCACTAGGACATCCTTCTTTGATCACTCACCTTTGCAAGCAAGCTGGGGTGGATACTTCTATTCCACCATTTGAGAGGCCAAGAAAAGCTATTGATGAGGCTTATTATAGACAGTACTGTGGAGGTGAGGATGCAGCTCAGTCAGTTCCACCACGCCATGCTCGTAGAGAGAGAGGGCCAGCACAGAGCCGGACATCTGCTGATGCGCATGAAGCAGAACCATTCCAGATGAGGGACATGTACATGTCTCTTATAGGTGCTCAGTTGCAGTCCATTCACAGAGGGCAGGTGGCCACTGCTGAGATGATAGTGGGGATGTATGATAATCCTCCAGCCCACAGGTGGACTATGGATGAATTCCATAATGTCGTAGCTTGGCCAGAAGAACCAGTACATGGAGGAGGAGCTGGAGCAGCTGAAGCTTCAGCAAGAGATATGGAAGAAGATGAAGCTGAGGAGGAAGATGCATTTGATGAAGATGAAGATGAGGAGGAAGAGGAAGATACAGAGGACAACTCATACTGATGAGGAGCTGAGATAGCATTTACTGATGAATGCTATCAAATGATTATGCTTTTGTGGTTTAAGTTTTCTGAACTTATTTGTTTCGGTTTTAGATTAGGGTTTGATGTACTCTCTTGAAAACCTGGTTTGTGTGATGGTTTGCTATTAACTGTGATTGTTTGATAAGTAATGCTTGATGATGCTTATTGATTGATTGATGTTGAGATGATGTGCACATTAAAATGCTTATACAGGTGATTCACAAGCTTTGTGAACAAATGCAGGATATCATGATTGTGATTGTGAAATTAAGCAGGATGTGTATGTCAAATGCGAATGAGCTTATATGTGAGGTTTTGAGCTCCAGAGTTGTTATTGTTGAATGCTATTACTTTGAAAGCATGAATGATTTTGCCCAGGTTTTCTATGATTGAATCAATTGCTTGTTTTGCATCATATGATCAAGGCCGTGTTGTTGAAACCCTTTTTATTGGCCAAATACATAAAATTAGCCCACTAAAAGAGAACACTTTGTGTTCTATCCTTTGAACCCTTAGCCTTGAACATACACTTGAAACCTTTGATTGAAAATCTTTACCTTGAGTTAAGTAGAAGATCTTGTATGGTATTGTTAAATGTTCAAGTTTGGGATTGTTGGGAAAACATAAAAAGCATTGAGCTAAGAGCTAAAAAGTAAGAATATGCAAAGAAAAAGAAAAGAAAAGAAAAAGAAGTAAAGCTCAATGCAATTGTAATTGTAAAAGACAAGTTGGGAATGAATAAGATGATTGTGTTGTTATGATTCTCTTAACTCAAGGATTTTGCGATCCAGAAAAACCAATTTTCTTGTTAGCCCAGCCACATTATAAGCCATTGAAAAGTCCTTGTGATGATGCATGCTTGTGAATGTTTTTGATTGTGGTAGAATGAAAGGCAAAGTTGATTCATGTGACATTGTGATAGTAGAGTGAATGAGTGATTACCTCTTATACACTTGTGTGTTGAGTGAAACACTTTATCTAGTGAGGAAATATTCCATAAGCACATGAACATCCATGCTTAATTGATTGATCATTCATGAAAAATAGCATTTGTTGGAATTTAAATGACTTTGTGAACACTAAAGCATGTGCACATCTTGATTGAATCTTGGTCATAAGTTTGAGTGAAGCTGTTACTTATCTTGAGAAAAGGATTTTGAATGAGTGAACCATCATATGAATTGGTTGGAGATGGAGTTACATTTTGTTTGCTTGAGGACAAGCAAAGTTCTAAGTTTGGGGTTGTGATAACAGTTGAAAAACTGTTATTTTCATGCTTAAAATTGATATTAAAAGCAACCTTTAGACTTAGAAACTAGCTTGAAATCAATGCTTTTATCTATATTTTCAGAAATAAGAGAGCTGGACAGGTTTATGCTTGATTTGAGTGTTTTTGTGCAGGTTTTGAGGTGAATTTAGTGAAAGAAGTGAAGAAGGAGAGAAGTGGAATCATAAAAGGAAGCAAAGAGTGCAAAAAGAGAAGTCGAAGGCACCGCTCAGCGGTATTGTACCGCTGAGCGACACTCAGGAGGTTGCGGGAGTCACGCTGAGGGGCAAAATGGCCGCTGAGGGGAAGAAACGTGACGCGCACTCACCGCTGAGCGGAACTTTTTGGGCTTGGGCTTTTGTAATCTTTTGTAACTCTAAATTAGTATATAAGGGCTTGCACGTCCCTAGGACTAGCATCTTTGGCAGAAACGAGGCAAACATTCTCTCTTCCACCCCTTTGAAGGAGGATCTTGGATGCTCAGGCTACCTCTTCACCTTTTTAGGGTTTATTCTTTCATTCTTTCATTGTTCATCTAGGTTCACCATGAATATGGTGAACTAAACCTTGTATGTTTGTTGGGGAATCAATGTAATCTCTTGAAGCTCTCATATATGGAATTTATGCTTGCATCTTAATCTAAGACTTATGCTTTCTTTCATCATTAGTTAGGGTTTTTCCTCTTTGCTTAATGCTTGCATTGTTTAACTCATTCTATTGCATGATTATTGGTTTTGTCGATACGGACACGTACGGGGAAGTCTAGATCCGGGGAATTTCTCCCAATATTATACTGACAATATTATATTGGTTGTCGTTAAGCTCCTGCACTCATGAACTAATCATTAGGAATGCTAGGAATTGTATGAACTATTTGATTAGGGAGAAGCCATCTAGAATGGTACTTTAGAGAGTGGCATTAACAATGATGATTTGAATGTTGAATTCCTAAAATGTATGAGAGTGGATGAGATGAAATTGACCCCCAACAACATATTCATTCATATAATCCATTGAAAGTGTTTATCTTTTGTCTTTGCCATTGATCAATTCATGCATACATGTTTAGTTTTCGTTTTGCATAATATAATCCAATTATTTCGTTTGTAAGTCTTAGCTAATCAACAAACCACACAACTAAACTAGGCCGTGAGTCCTTTGGGAAGAACGATACTTGGTCTTACCAAGTTTATTACTTGAACGATTCGGTCATACTTGCCGATTGTGAAACAAGTTTGTGACATCATATTTTGGTGCTTACAAATTTGTCCATCAATAAGTATCGCTTTCCTTGTGTCTTTTCACTTTGTCTTGATTCTGAGTATTTTGTGTTGATTTGTTGTAATCTGTGTTCTGGTTTAACGCTGTGCGTTTAACTTCTTTCATTTTAGCGTTTCTGTTTCGTTCATTGTTTCTGTTCTGAGTTTCCTTCAATTTCTGAGTTAAGTTTGTTTCACCTCCGTATTTTATTCATTGTTTGTGTTGTTTCGATTTTGTTTTCACTGTCTTGCGTCTCTGTTGAATTTTCTTCACTTCTGCGTTGTTCAACACATGCGTTTAACTGTCTTGCGTTGTTTCGGTATGTCTTATGTTGATTAATTTTGATTCTGTCTTGTGTTTAATTTTTGTTCGTCATGGAATTCTCAAAGTGTTTTGCCTTGATTCAGTTTCAGTATGTGTTGTTTTCTTTCTGTATGAGATTCAAATATGTTTGTTCGTTCTTGGATCTCAATTTCTGCGTTTAGGTTTTCAAGTTGAGTGTTACTTATTTGTTTAAGCTTTCTTGTTCTGTGCCTTTGAGTCATTATATTGAGTATTATTTCATTTTATTCGGTCCAATTGTCTTGTTTGAGTCATTTTTGTTTAAGCATCTTTTCCTGTATTGTTTTGTCATGTGAATTTGCTTCTACTGTTTTCAAATCTGGTTTAAACTAGTTTATCACTGCATCTGTGTAAACTGAATGTGTGAGCACTATCTGCACATTACATTGAGCTATGACAAATTCAATGAGAGCTCAAGTGCATGAATGGTGACACCAATTTCAATTTCAGATTGTTGAGCAGTAGTTTAAATTTTGTTGTGTTCATTTGCAAGCAAGTGGTGATTTGAATCTGTGATTTAATGTCTAAGAAGAGCTAGTCCTTGATGCATACCATATAAGCAATGAAATGCTTCTGCAAAAAGCTTGGTAGCATCATTGGAAGACTCTCGTTGCACCAATTCTGCAGTTGACCGATCTGCACAATTCTTTGCTTGAGTCCTTTTCTGTTTTTAAATCTGTTTGGCATTTAGATCATGGCTGAACATCTTCCATTCATTTCATAGTAATTTTTTTTTCAACTTTTGTTTGCTGTTTTTGAGTCCTGTGACTTGTTCACATGTTGTTTCAACATTTGAGTCAAATTTTGGTTGGTTGAGTTGCTTATTTTGAGTGAGTTGGTAGCTGAACAATTGCAATTTTTGAAAGACTTTGTTTCTGCATCTTTAAATTGTTTCAACTAGTTTTAATTCATGTTCTAAACTTGTTGATGCAAAAGTATTATGAGTTCTAGCTGCCATACATATTTACACTCTTGAGACCACCAAGTTTTGACCATTTTCCTTCACAAGTTGCTGCATAATTTTTGTGTGCTAAAATCTGATTTCTGGAATCTTGTATCTGGACTGTAGCAACAGGTTTGACCCTAAAAAAAAAATTGAGAACAATCAATAAAAATAGTCATTGAACAGTTTTAAAAACCAATTAGGTCAGTGCAGTCTAGTGTGTAATTTTTTTGAAATACCAACATCAGAAATTGTTGTTAGAAACTGGATTTCTCTTAAACATTTCAGCAGCTTCTTGTTTGGTTTTTATTTGCTTTTAAAATCTTTTCTAGAGCTATTATTAGGTTCAGTTTGAGTGCTCACTTTCATCAAAAGCTTTGTTTCTTGTTTGTCAATTGTTGGCTGTCTTAGTTTTGTCTAATTCATATGTGCATTCTGTTCTGCTGTTCATAATTTGAGCTTTGATTGCTTTATTCATCTGATCTAGAGTTGTCATAAGCAATAGATCTGTTGTGCTGTCATTGTTTTGTGGTTGTCCTGCTCTGTTTTGCATATCACTTTGCCTTGCCTAGCCTTTGCCTGTTTGAGAAGTTGTTACACTCTAGTTTCTGGAATTTGAAAGAAGGTTTGTGTGCTTGGTAGCATCTTAGGTGGTGGTGGTCTAAAAGACTCTCAAGCCTTGAACTGCCAAGGGAGAATCTCCCTTCCAAACCTTTTCATTTATGTGCTTTAAATTTCAAAAGAGAAGCCTGAGTGTAGTGAGTTTAGTGAGGCTGACTTGGCCTAATTCCTTGGCACTTTGAAATAGAGAATTCATTGTTAATCTAATTGTTTTGTGATTGGATCAATTAGATTGGAGCAGTTGTGATTTGCTTAAACTGACATTGCATTCATTTTGGCTTATAAACTGTTTGCTGAAATCATTGAGATATTATATGTCTGAATGTGATTACTGATTTCATGGTTTGCTTACAATTGTTGAAATCTGTTGAGTCCTTATTAGCACCATCACTCTTTCTTTGTTGAGATCATTTTTCCAAATGCATATAGAAAATATTTTCCTGGTATTAATCACATGCAGAATTCAGTTTTGTTCAGATTGATTGATTACATACCCTTGCATGCCACCTAGTTAGTTGTTCATGGACTGATTTATGCATGAATTGATTTGCTTGGAGTAATTAGGCTTGTGCATGAACTTGTTTTAACTGCCAAAGCATCATTCAATTTTAAGAAGTGACTAAAGCACTTAATTTCCAATTCTGACGTTGAGGTTGAATTAAGCACATCATTCTTTTCACCCATTGCATCTGGTTAATGTCCATTCCTATTTGCATTTGCTGGATTTGGGTTTGATTTTGTATGTAGAAATGAACCAGTGCAGGGTGTCCAATAGAAGTTGAGATTAGTTTAGAATGAGTAGGAGTATAGCTTGAGCAACCAGTAGCAGCCATCTAAACTGAAGGGAGTTTCTTTCACCTTAAATTGCTTTTGTTTTGGTTGAACTATTCTTGCTATAATGTGAATCTGGTATGACAGTTTTTGTACACTAGGATTAGCCAATCTGAATTCTGAATTGGAATTGTTATGCATTGCATTGGATTAATCTGATTTTGATTAATTTGGAATGATTGTTTAATCAGTTTGGTTTCAGCCTTGAATTACACCCATTTGCATCTTGTTTAATATCCATTTCCCATTGGTACCTTGCTGGAATTTGGTGTGAATTTTTAGTGTGCAGAGTTGATGTGTTGGGAGTTTAGTTGGAATTACACACAGTTAGAAGCATTTGTGATCTATTAATTTTGGAATGAATTGTCTGTGCAGATTTCAGTTGATGAGAAATATATAGCTAGTGCAGCGTCTTGCAATTTGAGAGCAAAAGCAATTCTATTAGTTGCCAGGATCAACAAGTGCACACGTGAAGGCCAGAGAATAAAAGGGAAGTTCTTACTGCCCTATATCCTCTTTTGCAATCTGTTTTAACCATGTGAATACTCATAGCAGTTTTGTGCATGTGTGATTGCAGGATTGGACAAGCTAGTTTCTTGATTTAGGCCGAGAATTGAAAGGAATATTTGGCCTCTGGAAGATTTCGTGCAAGATGAAGAAGTGGTCTAGGACCGCATCATGGTTTTGATTTTTTATTTTCTCTGTATTTGTTTGATTCATTTGGATTGTAATAGGCTTATGTTAGCCTACTGTTAGCTTTAGCTTTTGTTTTTGTAAAAGGCCTTTTATAAAGTCCAAGTGCTTTGGAAGAGTCCTTGGTGCTCTTTCAAACTCTTGGCAACTTTACTTGCTTTAAATTTAGCATAGGTAGATAGATGAATGTGTGATTTGATTTGTGTTTCTCGTAGGGGTCATTAGAGTCCTCTGGATTCTTAAGTGTTGTGTTTGTTTGATTTTGTGTTTCACGTTTAGGGGTGATTTAGGCTAAAAGGGATTAAACTCTAAGCCTTTTCACACTAGAGTCCGAAGAGTCTAGTCTTTTAGTGTTTAATTGTTTGTGATTGTTTGAGTTGTGTACTTTGTTTCTAAAGGTGATTTTAGTTTAAGGGGTAATTAGTTAGTAGCCTAAGACATTTCTGGCAAGGCAAGACTTGGTACTTAAGCAGCTCTTTAGCTCACCTCTCTTACCTGGGACTTGTCTAAGTGAAAGTTTTGAACCCTTCAGATTAAGAAAACTTTTAAAAACAAAGATGTCTTCTTATGGTTCATATAGGTCTTCTAGGTTAGATAAAGTTGATGAAATGTTTAAACAAGCTAGGAATCTTCCATTCTTTGGTAAAGACATAGGTGCATTAACATATCTAGCTTGGGAAAAAGAAATTGATAAAATAAATCCTTGGTTTTATGAAGAGAGTGAATATTATGTCCTTAGCATATATCTCTCTAAGTTAGAAGAGCATGCAAGTGAGTGGTGGGATGAAAGACAATATCATGTTAGGAAAGGTAGAAAGTCCTCCATACGTGATTGGCATGATTTAAAAGCTTGCATGAGAAAAAAGTTTGTGCCTTCAAGCATTAAAAGAAACCTAGAACTAATTAGGGATTGCATTGATGATGGAAAATTATTTCTTGAGAGTTTAAATGATCATGGGTTTCTTCGTAGAGAATTAGAATTTGGGGCAAGACTTAAAGAGATCAAGGATAAGAAAAGAGAAAAAGAGATTGAGAGAAAAGAAGAGGAAGAAAGGAAAGAAGAAGAGAAGAGAGAGAGAGAAGAAAACGAGAAAAGAGAAGAGAGTAGAAGAGAGGAATTAAGAAGAAAAGAAGAGAAAAGAAAAGAGGAAGAAAGAAAAGAAGAAGAAAGGCAAGAAAAAGAGAGAAAAGAAGAAAAGAGAGAAAGGCAAGAAAGAGAGAAGAAAGAAAAGGAGAAATTGTTGCTGATGACAAATTCTATTCTTTTCAAGACTATGGAACCTAAAAGGGAAGGTTTCCAAATCTTTACTTCTTTTCCAATCATGGTTTATTCTTCAAACATGGACTTTTCTTTCAAACAAATTGTCATCTCATATTTTATGCAAACCTTTTCAAAAAGTGACAATTCAAATCTTGAATTATTCTTATCTTTTAGGAAAGAAATAACTCTAGACAAAAGTGAATTTGGACTTCTAAAATTTCTAAATGTGATAAAACAAAATATTAGAAGTCCTTATTTCCTTGTTTTTATAGAAAAATTATTTCTTGGATTGGTATTAATTGAAAATATATTTGATGTTTATTGCAGATTTGTGTTTGATCCAGGAGGAAGAAAAAGTGAATATAAAAGAATAAGGCCACTCCAAGATGGCCATGCTCCCAAAGATTGTGTGGAGTTTCTTCATAAGGCGATTGCCAGATTTGAGGACAAATCTTTTCTTAAGAGGGAGGGCATGATGGAATCCTACTTGACTTAATCTTCCTTTTGTATTTTTACCTTTCCTAGCTTAGCTCTTAAGGAGCATGGGTTACTATAAATACCCAACTCCTCTCTTGTATTAGCACTTTTGAGATTAATGAGAATTGAATTTTCTGAAATCAGAAATTATTCTCTCTTGAAAGTCATAGGCTAGAGAGTCCAAAGACTCCCTCTAGCCACCTTCCAAGCACCCCTTTCACTTCCATTTTCCAATTACCACCGTGCTTCTCTCATCACGCAACATCACCATTGCATCAATCCGCGTCAGTGGCGTCAGCACACGCGTCCTCTTTTCCCTCGCGCATCAGACACGCACATCCACATTCTCTTTCTCGTTCCTTCACTCTCGCACAGAACCGCACCACTTCTTCGCGTCTCACTCTCGCTCTCGAGAGTTCCATTGTCTACAACCTTAGATCTGCCGTTTTCCCCATTTTCACCAATTGTAAGCCATATTCTACCTCGTCTTCCCCCTTACTTCATCCTTTTCGGCCATAGAACCTCATCTTCACCGAACAGTTCTTCAATCTATGGCCTTCGCTAGGGTTTCCTCGACCTTTTCTATTTTCCTTCATCTCCACCGTTTAAACCTTAGATCTTAGGGTTTTCTTGATTCTCTTCATAGTTTAGTAGTTTTCCTTCGAGTCAGCTCTCAATCTAGAGCTTCGCTTCCATTCCGCTGCGTCTTTATTCGACGGAGAAGCTTCGAGGAGGTCTGGTTCGTGCTCGCGCAACTTCAATCGGCCTCTCCTCGGGCGTTCGTCCATCAATTCGTCCCCTTCGTCCACTTCGTCCACTTCATCCACTTCATCCACATCGTCAACATCTTCAACTTCGTTCACTTATCCACTTCGTCCAACTCGACGACTTTGTCTACTTCATCCTCTTCGTCAACTTCATCCACTTTGAAAACTTTGTCATCTTCCTCCACTTCCTCCTCTTTGTCAACTTCGTCCACTTTGTAAACTTCGTAATCTTCGTCCACTTCCTCCTCTTCGTCCCCTTTGTTAATGTCGTCCACTTCCTCCACTTCCTCCCCTTCGTCCACTTCGTCAACTTCGTCCACTTCGTCCAATTCATCCCCTTCGTCCACTTCATCCACTTCGTCCACATCGTCCACATCGTCCACTTCGTCCACTTCGTCAACTTCCTCCACTTCATCAACTTCGTCCACATCGTCAACTTCGTCCAATTCGTCCACTTCGTCCACTTCGTCCACTTCGTCAACTTCTTCAACTTCGTCCACTCCTCCACTTCGACCACTTCGTCCACTTCATCCATATCGTCCATTTCGTCCACTTCTTCTTCTTCTCCTCCTCCTTCTTCCTCTTCTTCTTCTTCTTCTTCTTCTCATTCGCCTCCTTCGTCTACTTCGTCTAATTCGTGCACTTCCCCCACTTTGTCCACTTCCTCCACTTCCCCCTCTTCGTCCACTTCGTCAACTTCGTCCACTTCGTCCAATTCGTCCACTTCGTCCACTTCATCCACTTCGTCTACTTCGTCCACATCGTCCACTTCGTCCACTTCGTCCACTTCGTCAACTTCGTCAAATTCGTCCACTTCGTCAACTTCGTCCACATCGTCCACTTCGTCCAATTCGTCCACTTCATCCACTTCGTCCACTTCGTCAACTTCGACCACTTTGTCCACTTCATCCACTTCATCCACTTCATCCACTTTTTCTTCTCCTCCGTGATGACAAATTTTTGAACACCGAAAACGGTGCCACAAACTTGTTTAACAATCGGCAAGTGTGACCGAATCGTATCATGTAATAAAACTAGGTAAGACCAAGTATCGTTTTCCCAAAGGACTCACGGCCTAGTTAGTTATCTAATTTGTTGATTATTTAAGACTCGTGAACGATTGATTGTAAGTTTTTAATGCAAAAGACAATAATTAAACATGTATGCATGAGTTTGATCAATGGCAAACAGAGTAAAACAACACGTAATGAATTATATGGATGAGTATGTTGTTGGGGTTATCAATTTCATCTTGTCCACTCTCATATATTTAAGGAATTCATCAATCTTTTCATCAATGTTAATGCCACTCTCTAAATTACCTTGTCAAGAAGGCCTATCCTTAATTACGAATTCATACAATTCCTAGCATTCCTAGTAATTAATTCTAAAGTGCAGGAGCTTAATGGCAACAATATGCTATTGGGAGAAATTCCCCGGATCTAGATCTCCCCGTACGTTCCCATATCGACAAAATCAATAATCATAGCAATGAATGAGTTAAACAAAGCAAGCATTAAGCAAAGAGGAAAAACCCTAACTAATGATGAAAGAAAGCATGTATCTTAAAGTAAGATGTTAAAACATTAATTCCATATATGAGAGTTTCACAAGACTGCATTGATACCCCAACAACAATACAAGGTTTAGTTCACCATATTCATGGTGAATCTAGATGAACAATAATGAAAGATAAAACCCTAGAAAGATGAGAAGGTAGCCTCAGCATCCAAGATCTTCATTCAAGGGGTGGAAAAGTGAGTGTTTTCTTTGTCCCCGCCAAAGATACAAACCCTAGGAACACCTAAAGCTTATATACTATTCGTAATAATACAGAAAATTAGGCCCAAGCCCAAAATAGTGTCGCTCAACGGTAAACTACCGCTCAGCGATAGGTGCGTGAGTTGGTTCTTCCCCCTCAGCGGCCTTTTCACCCCTCAGCGGGTCCAACGTGAGTTCCTGAGTGCCGCTCAGCGGTAAACTGCCGCTTAGCGGTAGTTGCAACTTCTCCTTTTGCACTTTTTGATGTCTTTTCTGATTCCATCTCTATCCTTCTTCACTTCTTTCACCAAATTCACCTTAAAACCTGCATAAAACAGTGAAATCAAGCATATACCTGTCCAGCTCTCTTATTTCCAAAAATATGAACAAAAGCATGATTTCAAGCTAGTTTCTAAGTGTTAAGGGTTGCTTTTAGTATCAATTTTAAGCATGAAAATAATAGTTTTTCAACTGTTATCACAACCCCAAACTTAGAACTTTGCTTGTCCTCAAGCAAACAAGATGTAACTCAATCTTCTACCAATCAATACAATGGTTTACTCCATTCTAAATCCTCTTTTCAAGATAAGTAAAAACTTCAATCAAACTCATGACAAAGTGTTGAGAGGGTTGCACCTCCCACAAAATTTGATTGCATAAAAGAATGCAGTATAGTGCTAGGAAGTGACTCCTAGGTCGTCTCTCAAGGACCAATTGTGGTTCAGGTAATAGGTCGAACACATTAGGGGGGGTTTGAAAAGGTTTTGCAAAAATTAAAGAACTTAATAAAGACACAGATGCAAACAAACTAATTTAAGCTAGCATGGTTATTAAACTAGGACTATTAAAAGCCTTAGATAACATTCAAACATCAAACACTGTTACAAACTGATTAACAAACACAGTTAAAAATAATTAAATGCAACACTAACTCAAACACATAAACTCAACCTATTAATTAAATTAATTAAAAACCAAAGAAACCAACAAGCCTAATTTAATCCTAGCAAATTACTTGTCATAATGGCAATTAACAAATGAATTTAAAAGTCCAATTGGCCAAAGAAAGAACACATGGCCGTGAGTCATCATGCACCCAAGTCAAACTTCAATTTCACCTTAAATAAGCCATAAAATGTGTTGACTTCTTCTCCCATGTGCACCATTTTTCAAGAAATTAAGCATGTGCCTTCCACACTCTCCAAGACCGTCCCCTCTCTCCTTCCATGCAGCAAAGAAATGATTTTATACACAAAAGCACACAATTTACGTGAACCACCAAGTGGAAATGCCAAAGAATGCTTCAAAGACCAATGTGCAAATGGAAGATACCATGGGTGCTCCTACCAATGTGCCAAGTAAGCTAAATCAAATGAAAACAAACTCTAAAAACCTCCATTTCTCATTGCAATTCACGGCTGGAACAAGCAAAGGCCAAATCTCAAAGTGGAAACATTCCTTGGGTCAAAACAAGCATCTTTTGTGTTGGTCCAAAAGTGGTAAAAATTAAATGAAGCAATTTCCTCTCTCCTACAAACTCCAAACGGTTTTTCTTCAAGAATTATGCATCCAAAAGCTTTCTTCCACTCTTCCATACAGAGAACAACTTCAAGAAACCAAAGTTAAAGTTGCAAATGAACACAAGAACAATAAACCCAAACTTCTACTCATCAACCCATCTTTAACACTACCATTTCTTCAAGTTTCTTTGCAAAAACGAAAATAATACTTAGACCATTAATTCCAGTTCTGTCCAGCCTCCATAACATCACCAAGATCTGATCCCAACCTTGTCTCAAGCATCAAAACCGAAAAATGCAAGAAAAGAGTTAAACCCACAACACCCACACATCATCTTAAGCTCTCTTCAACCTAAAACTACATAGAACTTCATTTTTATCATCCAACCATATAGAATGAGATAAAAACTGAGAGGAACAGCAGCAAAGGGAGAGGAAAACGAAATATAAAGTTACTCAAACCCAACATCCACCATGGAAATGCAAAGACAAGCTCCAAAACTCAAACTTCAAGCATCAAGAACAAGCAAATGGAAGTGGAAATGAATAGTTTTTCACCACCAATAAGCTAAGACAACCAAGAGTAAATTAAGAGAAGAAGAAAATCTGCATCTTGCTCATTGAAATGGCCAAAAATGAGACACCCAAGTCAAGCTCTCCATAAGAGTGTTCATACAAGAAACCCTAAGAGAGAAAAGCTCAAAAACGTCAAAAAAAATGAAGTGTGTAATAGTCTTTTTGTGTGGTTGGCTAAGGCTCTCTAAAATGCCGAGAGTTTCTCCTCCAAATGGGGTCCACAATCAATTAAAAACCCTAATCAAAAAGGCACATGTCCTACAAATGGGTCTTTTTACAAAATTGCCCCTAAAAGGGTCCAAAACACCTAATTCTAATTAAGGGCTTCTAGAAAACGAAATTACAATTTTAATTAGAATCTAAATGACTAAATGTTGAGCCTTTGTGTGTGTCACGCCATATCCCAATGCTCTAGATGATGTTTCCACAACTTTCCTGCAACCAGAAATGCACTTAATCAGCTCAGAAAACCCAAATTAGCACAATTACGAATTTCCGACCAAATTAAGCAGAATTCAGAAAACGGGGAAATAATAGACAATTAAACATAATTCCTTGGTTTATTTAAGTGCAATAAACTAAATATAATTCAAGAAATAACGACTCATCACAAAGATTTCAATCAAGATGTGCACATGCTTTGGTGTTCACAAAGTCACTTAATATCCAACAAATGCTATTTTTCATGAATGATCAATCAACTAAGCATGGATGTTCATGTGCTCATGAAATATTTCCTTACTAGGTAAAGTGTTTCACTCAAACACAAGTGTATAAGAGGTAATCACTCATTCACTCTACTATCACAGTGTCACCTGAATTGACTTTGCCTGTCATTTAATCACAATCAAATAAATTCACAAGCATGCATCATCATAAGGACTTTTCAATGGCTTATAATGTGGCTGGGCTAACAAGAAAATTGGTTTTTCTAGATCACAAAACCCTCGAGTTAAGAGAATCATATAAACACAATCATTCTTACTTTTCCCCAACTTTCCTTTTGCAATGAGCTTTGCTTTTTCTTTTTTTTCTTTCTCTTTTTCTTTCTCTTTTCACATACTTAATTCTTAGCTCTTAGCTCAATGCTTTCAATTTCCCTTTCTATTTTCCATCAACCCTAAACTTGAACATTTGTCAATACCACAGAATATTTTCTACTTAGCTCAAGGTAAAGCTTTTCAACAAGGGTTTTCAAATCATGATCAAGGTTAGGGGTTCAAAGGATAGAGCACATAGTGTTCTCTTTTAGTGGCTCATTTCATGCAATTTGGCTAATATAAGGGTTACCAACAAACGACCTTGATCATATGATACAAACAAGATAGTAATTCAATCATATAAAACCTGGGCAAAGTCATTCATGCTTTCAAAGTAATAACACTCAATCACAAAAATTTTGGAGCTCAAAACCTCACATATAAGCTCATTCACATTTGACATACACATCCTGCTTAATATCACAATCACAATCATAATAACTTGCATTTGTTCACAAAGCTTGTGAACCACCTGTATAAGCATGTAATGTGCACATCTCAACATCAGTCCATATCAAAGCATCATCAAGCATTACTTATCAAACATCAGCAAACCATCATAACAGACAAAGTTTCCAATTGAGTACATCAAACCCTAAACAAAAACAGATAAGTAAATAATAAAACAAATCCTGCTCTAGTGTTTTGAAAAACTCAGCCCCAACAATGATGCTCTCTCCCAACCCCAAACTTAGATGGAAAACTAGTGAGAAAGTGAGTGAAAGGGATATTTTCTTAAAGAAGAATGAAAGGAAAGATTGTAGAGAACCTTTGGAAAAGTGTTTAGGAGTGTGTATGTGCAGAGAAAAATCTGAAAAGAGAGGCCAAGGTGCAGCTTAGGGTATAAAAATACCATAATGGGCTCGGGTTCCGCTAAGGGGCAACCTAAGCCCAGTCTGCGACACTACCGCTCAG
This sequence comes from Vigna angularis, assembly GCF_016808095.1. NCBI lineage: Eukaryota > Viridiplantae > Streptophyta > Magnoliopsida > Fabales > Fabaceae > Vigna > Vigna angularis. Next base: position 31,428,949 of record NC_068970.1, read on the forward strand.
CGGTAGTTTGCCGCTCAGCGGCACTTACGTTATATGCTTTTCTTCTTCCTAGATTAACCTAAATGCGTCCTAAACATACCCCTAACTGGCTCCCTGCAATTAAGGTCTCAGATCACTCAAACATTCAATCCTTATCATGTAACTAAAGCAGAATCAAAACAAACAATACAGATAAAATCAATCAACTGGGTTGCCTCCCAGGTAGCGCTTGTTTAACGTCACGAGCTTGACCCAAAATCCTCCAGCACCCTTCAGTAGATGCAAATCTTTCTTACCAACACCCATCAGTAGGTGTATACAAACATAGTATCCTTCAGTAGATACTCTTCCGCCTAACATCCATCAGTAGATGTAAACCCTGTAACAAACTTATAACAAAAACAAAAATACCCAAAAGTTCAAAATTACATCACCAAATAAAAAATTAAAAGTTCTTAAATCATTGGGTTGCCTCCCAGCAAGCGCTCTTTTAACGTCATTAGCTTGACCCGATAAAGCTCATGTTCCATCTTCTTTTTCTTTTTTCTACTGAACTTCTTCAGAAATTTGATCAAACGAGGAACCTATTGCAATGTCCCAATCATAGGAACTTTAATCTCCAATTTCTTGAAGATTTCCATAAAGCACTTAAATTTCTTTTCCTTCCTATGATACTTCTTTGGATGACGAAAGGGTTTTTCATATGATTCTCTCTCTCTTCCTCTCGTCCTCTTTCTCTTTTCTCTCACTTTCTTTTTTTTCTTTTCTTATTCTACTCACTTTCTCAATCTTCACACAAATTTTCTCTTCTTCTTTCTCTCCTCTCTCTTTCTCTTCTTTTTCCAACTCAACTTTTTCAACATTTACACTCACTAGCACTTCCCACTCTTTCCTTGGGTTAACCTCAGTATTAGCCCCACAATTCTTGTCAGGCCTTTCTTCCAACTGCTTAGTAATTTGACCCATTTGAATCTTCAAGTTCTTAATAGCAGCTTCAATGCTCTTTTGAGAAGATTCAGTTTTCTGTATAAATTGATGAAGAGTTTCTTCCATCCTTATTGATCTTTCATTAAGTATAGAAATCTGTTGCCATAAGGTTGGTTGTTGTTGTTGCTTGTTAAATTGCCCAGTTTGTCCAGCTTGCCCACTTTGTCCTTGACCAATGCTTGGGTGTGGTTTCCACCCTTGATTGAAATTCCCCTGACGGTATGGAAATTGATTGGCCATGAAGTTAACATCCACTAAAGCTTCTGCTGGAAAGGCGCATTGACCATTGATATGGTCACCTCCACATAATTCACCCAACTATGATTGAACCTGTGCAACAGTCTTTAACTCTTTTGGCAGTTGTGCAAGTGTTTTTGTGAGAGTCTCCAGTTGTTGAGTTAGTATCTTGTTCTGTGCTAGCAAGGCGTCATGGGATTGCAACTGTAGAAATCCTTTTTGTTGAATAGGAGCTCCTCTTTCACTGTTCAGCTTGTTATCACTAGTAGCCATGTTTTCAATTATTTTCGTGGCTTCCTCTGGAGTCTTTCGTTTGATATTGCCTCCAGCTGTGGCATCAAGCATCATCATGGTTTGTGAACCAAGACCTCCAAGGAAGATTAGGACTACTTCTACTTCGTCAAATCTATGCGTGGGAGTCTTTCTTAATAGGCTTTTGTACCTGTCCCATGTGTGACCTAGTGTTTCCTCCATGCCTTGTCTAAATGAAGAGATCTCTTGCTTCCCTTTGTTGATTTTAGAGCTTTGTTGCTGCCATTGTTGTTGTGGTTGGTTCTCAAATTGTCCGGCAGCTTGCCAAAATTGGCTTTGATCCATGCTTGAGTGAGGTTCCCACCAGTGGTTGAGATTACTTTGGTAGAATTGAGTGCCCATACAGGTAAATTCTTGTCTGAATTGCATCCTGAAAACATTAGGCACAAAACCCTAGACACAATTGTTAGCACAAAAAGATAAAAAAAGAGAAGAAATAATCAAAGGATATAATTGAAAAGATAAGAAGATAGGAAATAAAAACAGAAAAATAAAAACAGATAATAAAATAAAATAAAATAGAATAAAAACAGAAAAATAAAATAAAATAAAATAAAAACAGAAAACAAAAATTCAAATTTAAACTTCAAAATTCAAAAACAAGTCAAAGATAATCAATAATTAAACAAATAAACTAGTTAAACCACGAGTCCCCGGCAACGGCGCCAAAAACTTGATGACAAATTTATGAACACCCCTCAGCGGATCCAACGTGAGTTCCTGAGTGCCGCTGAGCGGTAAACTGCCGCTGAGCGGTAGTTGCGACTTCTCCTTTTGCACTTTTTGATGTCTTTTCTGATTCCATCTCTATCCTTCTTCACTTCTTTCACCAAATTCACCTTCAAACCTGCATAAAACACTGAAATCAATCATAAAAATGTCCAACTCTCTTATTTCCAAAAATATGAACAACATCATGATTTCAAGCTAGTTTCTAAGTGTTAAAGGTTGCTTTTAGTATCAATTTTAAGCATGAAAATAACAGTTTTTCAACTGTTATCAGTCCTCCTTCTTCCTCTTCTTCTTTTTCTTCTTTTTCTTCTTCTTCTTCTTCTCCTTCGTCTCCTTCATCCACTTCGTCAACTTCGTCCACTTCTTCCACTTCATCCACTTCGCCCAATTCGTCCACTTCGTCCACTTCTTCCACTACGCCCAGTTCGTCCAGGTCGTCCAGTTCGTCCAGTTCGTCCAATTCGTCCACTTCGTCCACTTCGCCCACTTCCTCCACTTCCTCCACTTCCTCCCCTTCGTCCACTTCGTCCACTTCATCCACTTCGTCAACTTCTTCAACTTCGTCCACTCATCCACTTTGTCCACTTCGTCCAATTCGACCACTTCGTCCACTTTCTCCACTCCGTCTAGTTCATCCTCTTCGTCAACTTCGTCCACTTTGTAAACTTCGTCATCTTCGTTCACTTCCTCCACTTGCCCTACTTCGTCCCCTTTGTCCAGTTCGTCCACTTCGTCTAGTTCGGCACTTCGTCCACTTTGTCCTCTTCGTCAACTTCTTCCACTTTGTAAACTTCGTCATCTTCGTCCACTTCCTCCACTTCGCTGCCTTCGTCCCCTTCCTCCACTTCGTCCACTTCATTAACTTCGTCCCCTTCGTCTTCTTCTTCTTCTTATTCTTCTTCTTCTTCATCTCTTTTGTCTCCTTTGTCCACTTCGTCAACTTCGTCCAGTTCGTCTACTTCGTTCAGTTCGTCCAGTTCGACCACTTCGTCCATTTCTTCGACTTCATCCTCTTCGTCAACTTCTTCAACTTCGTCCACTCATCCACTTTGTCCACTTCGTCCAATTCGACCACTTCGTCCACTTTCTCCACTCCGTCTAGTTCATCCTCTTCGTCAACTTCGTCCACTTTGTAAACTTCGTCATCTTCGTCCACTTCCTCCACTTGCCCTACTTCGTCCCCTTTGTCCAGTTCGTCCACTTCGTCTAGTTCGGCACTTCGTCCACTTTGTCCTCTTCGTCAACTTCTTCCACTTTGTAAACTTCGTCATCTTCGTCCACTTCCTCCACTTCGCTGCCTTCGTCCCCTTCCTCCACTTCGTCCACTTCATTAACTTCGTCCCCTTCGTCTTCTTCTTCTTCTTATTCTTCTTCTTCTTCATCTCTATTGTCTCCTTTGTCCACTTCGTCAACTTCGTCCAGTTCGTCTACTTCGTTCAGTTCGTCCAGTTCGACCACTTCGTCCATTTCTTCGACTTCATCCTCTTCGTCAACTTCGTCCACTTGATCAACTTCGTCTACTTCGTCTAGTTCGTCCACTTCATACACTTCTTCCACTTCGTCCTCTTCGTCAACTTCATCCACTTCGTCCGCTTCATCCACTTCGTCTACTTTGTCAACTTCGTCCACTTCATCCACTTCGTCCACTTCGACAACTTCGTCAACTTCATCAACTTCGTCCACATCGTCCACTTGGTCCACTTCGTCCAATTCGTCCACTTCATCCACTTCGTCCACTTCATCCATATCGTCCATTTCGTCCACTTCTTCTTCTTCTCCTCCTCCTTCTTCCTCTTCTTCTTCTTCTTCTTCTCCTTCGCCTCCTTGGTCTACTTCGTCTACTTCGTCCACTTCTTCCAATTCGTCCACTTCGACCACTTTGTCCCGTTCGTCGAGGTCATCCAGTTCCTCCACTTTCTCCACTTCGTCCATTTCCTCGACTTCGTCCACATCGTCCACTTCGTTCACTTCGTCAACTTCGTCCAAACGTTCACTTTGTAAACTTCCTAAACTTCGTAAACTTCGTCCACTTCGTCAACTTCGTTCCCTTCGTCCACTTTTTCCACATCCTCCATTTGTCTAGTTCGTCTAGTTCGTCCACTTCATACACTTCGTCCACTTCATACACTTCGTCCACTTCGTCCTCTTCGTCAACTTCGTTCACTTCGTCCGCTTCGTCCACTTCGTCTACTTCGTCCACTTCATCCTCTTCGTCCACTTCGTCAACTTCGTCAACTTCGTCCACTTCGTCCACTTTGTCAACTTCGTCCACATCGTCAACTTCGTCCAATTCGTCCACTTCATCCACTTCGTCCACTTCGTCAACTTCTTCACCATCGTTCACTCCTCCACTTCGACCACTTCGTCCACTTCATCCATAACGTCCATTTCGTCCACTTCTTCTTCTTCTCCTCCTCCTTCTTCCTCTTCTTCTTCTTCTTCTTCTTCTTCTCCTTCGCCTCCTTCGTCTACTTCATCCACCTCTTCCAATTCGTCCACTTCGAACACTTCGTCTCGTTCGTCCAAGTCGTCCAATTCCTCCACTTCGTCCACTTTGTCCATTTCCTCCACTTCGTCCATATCATCCACATCGTTAACTTCGTCAACTTCGTCCACACGTTCACTTTGTAAACTTCATAAACATCGTAAACTTCGTCCACTTCGTCAACTTTGTTCGCTTCGACCACTTTTTCCACATGCTCCATTAGTCAACTTCGTCAACTTCTTCAATTTCGTCCACTCATCCACTTCGTCCAATTTGACCACTTCGTCAACTTCATCCTCTTCGGCATCTTCGTCCACTTTGTCCAGTTCGTCCACTTCGTCCACTTCGTCCCCTTTGTCCCCTTCGTCCACTACGACCATTTCGTCCACTTCGTCCATTTCCTCCGATTCTTCTTCTTCTTCTTCTTCTTCTTCTTCTTCATGATCTTCTTCTTCTTCTTCTTCTTCTTCTTCTTCTTCTTCTCCTCCTCCTCCTTCTTCCTCTTCTTCTTCTTCTTCTTCTTCTTCTCCTTCGTCTCCTTGGTCCACTTCGTCCACTTCGTCAACATCTACATCTTCGTCCACTCATCCACTTCGTCCAATTCGACCACTTCGTCCACTTCATCCTCTTCGTCCACTTTGTAAACTTCGTCATCTAGTCCACTTCCTCCACTTCGTCCCCTTCATCCCCTTCGTCCACTTCATCCATTTTATCCACTTCTTCATCTTCTCCTCCTTCTTCTTCCTCATCTTCTTCTTCATTTTCTGCTCCATCGTCTCCTTCGTCCACTTCGTCAACTTCGTCCGCTTCTTCCACTTCGCCCACTTCGTCCACTTCGTCCACTTCACCCACTTCGTCCACTTCGTCCACACGTCAACTTCTTCCACTTTGTAAACTTCGTCATCTTCGTCCACTCATCCACTTCGTCCAATTCGACCACTTCGTCCACTTCATCCTCTTCGTCAACTTCGTCCACTTTGTAAACTTCGTCATCTTCGTCCACTTCCTCCACTTCGTCCACTTCGTCCCCTTCGTCCACTTCGTCCATTTCATCCATTTTGTCCACTTCTTCTTCTTCTCCTCCTCCTTCTTCCTCTTCTTCTTCTTCATTTTGTACTCCTTCGTCTCCTTCGTCGCCTTCGTCAACTTCCCCAACTTCGTCCACTTCTTCCACTTCGTCCACTTCGTCCAATTCGTCCACTTCATCCTCTTCGTCCACTTCGTTGACTACGTCAACTTCATCCACACATCCACTTCGTCCACTTTGTAAACTTCCTAAACTTTGTCCGCTTCGTCCACTTCGTCAACTTCCTCCACTTCCTCGACTTCGTCCACTTCCTCCACTTCGTGCCCTTTGTCCACTATGCCCATATAGTTAAATTCTTGACCAAATTGCATTCTGCAGACATTAGGCACAAAACTCTAGGAAATATTTGTTAGCACAAAAGATATAAAAGAAGATATATATTCAGAAGATAAAAAGATTTAAAAGATAGAATCAAATAAAACCTAATCTAAAAAAATAGAATAAAATAAAATCTAACCTAATCTAAAAGATAAAATAAAATAAAATAAAATAAAATCTAACCTAATCAAATAAAATAAAATAAGATCTAACCTAATCTAAAAGATAAAATAAAATAAAATAAAATAAAATCTAACCTAATCTAAAAAATAAAATAAAATAAAATCTAACCTAATCAAATAAAATAAAATAATATAAAATAAAATAAAAAAAAAAAAAAAAAAAAAACAGAAATTCAAAAAGTCAAAGATAATCAATAATCACACAAATTAACCAGTTAAACCACGAGTCCCCGGCAACGGCGCCAAAAACTTGATGGACAAATTTGTAAGCACCAAAATATGATGTCACAAACTTGTTTCACAATCGGCAAGTATGACCGAATCGTTCAAGTAATAAACTTGGTAAGACCAAGTATCGTTCTTCCCAAAGGACTCACGGCCTAGTTTAGTTGTGTGGTTTGTTGATTAGCTAAGACTTACAAACGAAATAATTGGATTATATTATGCAAGACGAAAACTAAACATGTATGCATGAATTGATCAATGGCAAAGACTAAAGATAAACACTTTCAATGGATTATATGAATGAATATGTTGTTGGGGGTCAATTTCATCTCATCCACTCTCATACATTTTAGGAATTCAACATTCAAATCATCATTGTTAATGCCACTCTCTAAAGTACCATTCTAGATGGCTTCTCCCTAATCAAATAGTTCATACAATTCCTAGCATTCCTAATGATTAGTTCATGAGCGCAGGAGCTTAACGACAACCAATATAATATTGTCAGTATAATATTGGGAGAAATTCCCTGGATCTAGACTTCCCCGTACGTGTCCGTATCGACAAAACCAATAATCATGCAATAGAATGAGTTAAACAATGCACGCATTGAGCAAAGAGGAAAAACCCTAACTAATGATGAAAGAAAGCATAAGTCTTAGATTAAGATGCAAGCATAAATTCCATATATGAGAGCTTCAAGAGATTACATTGATTCCCCAACAAACATACAAGGTTTAGTTCACCATATTCATGGTGAACCTAGATGAACAATGAAAGAATGAAAGAATAAACCCTAAAAAGGTGAAGAGGTAGCCTGAGCATCCAAGATCCTCCTTCAAAGGGGTGGAAGAGAGAGTGTTTGCCTCGTTTCTGCCAAAGATGTCTAACCCTAGGACGTGCAAGTCCTTATATACTATTCTAGAGTTACAAAAGATTACAAAAGCCCAAGCCCAAAAAGTGCCGCTCAGCGCTATTTACCGCTCAGCGGTGGTTGCGTGACTCGTTTCTTCCCCTCAGCGGCCATTTTGCCCCTCAGCGTGACTCCCGCAACCTCCTGAGTGCCGCTCAGCGGTAAAATGCCGCTGAGCGGTGCCTTCGACTTCTCTTTTTGCACTCTTTCTTGTCTTTTCTAATGTCATCTCTCTCCTTCTTCACTCTTTTCACTAAATTCACCTCAAAACCTGCACAAAAACACTTAAATCAAGCATAAACCTGTCCAGCTCTCTTATTTATGAAAATATAGATAAACTGCATGATTTCAAGCTAGTTTTTAAACCTGTCCAGAAAAACCAATTTTCTTGTTATCATGCAGTTTATCTATATTTTCATAAATAAGAGAGCTGGACAGGTTTATGCTTGATTTAAGTGTTTTTGTGCAGGTTTTGAGGTGAATTTAGTGAAAAGAGTGCAGAAGGAGAGAGATGACATTAGAAAAGACAAGAAAGAGTGCAAAAAGAGAAGTCGAAGGCACCGCTCAGCGGCATTTTACCGCTGAGCGGCACTCAGGAGGTTGCGGGAGTCACGCTGAGGGGCAAAATGGCCGCTGAGGGGAAGAAACGAGTCACGCAACCACCGCTGAGCGGTAAATAGCGCTGAGCGGCACTTTTTGGGCTTGGGCTTTTGTAATCTTTTGTAACTCTAGAATAGTATATAAGGACTTGCACGTCCTAGGGTTAGACATCTTTGGCAAAAACGAGGCAAACACTCTCTCTTCCACCCCTTTGAAGGAGGATCTTGGATGCTCAGGCTACCTCTTCACCTTTTTAGGGTTTATTCTTTCATTCTTTCATTGTTCATCTAGGTTCACCATGAATATGGTGAACTAAACCTTGTATGTTTGTTGGGGAATCAATGTAATCTCTTGAAGCTCTCATATATGGAATTTATGCTTGCATCTTAATCTAAGACTTATGCTTTCTTTCATCATTAGTTAGGGTTTTTCCTCTTTGCTCAATGCGTGCATTGTTTAACTCATTCTATTGCATGATTATTGGTTTTGTCGATACGGACACGTACGGGGAAGTCTAGATCCAGGGAATTTCTCCCAATATTATACTGACAATATTATATTGGTTGTCGTTAAGCTCCTGCGCTCATGAACTAATCATTAGGAATGCTAGGAATTGTATGAACTATTTGATTAGGGAGAAGCCATCTAGAATGGTACTTTAGAGAGTGGCATTAACAATGATGATTTGAATGTTGAATTCCTAAAATGTATGAGAGTGGATGAGATGAAATTGACCCCCAACAACATATTCATTCATATAATCCATTGAAAGTGTTTATCTTTAGTCTTTGCCATTGATCAATTCATGCATACATGTTTAGTTTTCGTCTTGCATAATATAATCCAATTATTTCGTTTGTAAGTCTTAGCTAATCAACAAACCACACAACTAAACTAGGCCGTGAGTCCTTTGGGAAGAACGATACTTGGTCTTACCAAGTTTATTACTTGAACGATTCGGTCATACTTGCCGATTGTGAAACAAGTTTGTGACATCATATTTTGGTGCTTACAAATTTGTCCATCAAGTTTTTGGCGCCGTTGCCGGGGACTCGTGGTTTAACTGGTTAATTTGTGTGATTATTGATTATCTTTGACTTTTTGAATTTCTGTTTTTATTTTTTTCTGTTTTTATTTTATTTTATTTTATATTATTTTATTTTTCTGTTAGATTAGATTTTATTTTATTTTATCTTTTTAGATTAGGTTAGATCTTATTTTATTTTATTAGGTTAGGTCAGATTTTATTCTATCTTTTAGATTAGATTAGATTTTATTTTTTTTTTAGATTAGGTTTTATTTTATTCTATTTTATTTGATTCTATCTTCTAAATCTTTTTATCTTCTGAATTTATATCTTCTTCTATATCTTTTTGTGCTAACAAATCTTTTCTAGGGTTTTGTTTTCTTGTGTATGCAGGAAGCAATTCGAACTAGGAGTAAGAAAACAACAGAACCACTTTTTGAAGGTCTAGACGAGAGTAGAAGGAGGAGAAGAATCAGAACGTCCAGAGAACTTTTCCCTTCTCCAGAAACTCTCCTCCAATCATCACCACAAGGTTCTGTTCACAGCACAAGAAGTATGGAGAATAACAATGCTAGAAGAACTCTTGCAGATTACACTAATATTGCTGGACCTCAACACTTTAATAGCATAGCTAGACCTAGAGTCAATGCAGCCAACATGGAGGTCAAGCCAGCATTAATTCAACTGGTGAAGAGTAATCAATTTAATGGGTTATCTCACGAAAGCCCATATGAGCACCTTACAACTTTCAATGAGATCTGCAACACGGTCAAGATTAATGGGGTGCCAGACGAAGCTATCAAACTTAGCTTGTTTCCCTTCTCATTGGGGGGCAATGCTAAGCTTTGGTTAAACTCTTTTCCAGAAGAAAGTTTCACAGAGTGGGAAGCAGTGGTCACAAAATTTCTAAACAAGTACTTTCCACAATCTAAGGTGACCAAAGGCAAGCAAGAGATTTCGTCTTTCAAGCAGGGCATGGAGGAGTCACTTGGGCATGCATGGGACAGGTATAAAAGCTTGTTACGCAAAACTCCCACGCATGGTTTTGAAGATCAAGAAGTAGTCTTAACTTTCCTTGGAGGGCTTGGTTCACAAACCAAGATGATGCTGGATGCTTCGGCAGGAGGCAATATTAAATGGAAGACTCTAGAGGAAGCAACTGAAATTATAGAAAACATGGCTACTAGTGACAATGAGCTACACAGTGAGAGAGGAGCTCCTATACAACAAAAAGGAGTGCTTCAATTACAAACACATGATGCCTTGCTAGCTCAGAACAAAATTCTAACTCAACAGCTGGAGACTCTGACTAAAACTTTGGCTCAATTACCTAAAGAGTTGAAAACTGCTGCACAGGTACAAACCCAGTTGTGCGAATTATGTGGAGGTGATCATGTCAATGGTCAGTGTGCTTTTCCAGTGGAAGCCGTGGAGGATGCTAATTTCATGGCTAATCAATTTCCATACCGTCAAGGGAATTATAATCAAGGGTGGAAACCACATCCAAGCATTGGCCAAGGACAAACTGGGCAAGCTAATCAATATAACAAGCAGCAGCAGCAACCAACCTTGTGGCAACAATTATCTATGCTTAATGAAAGGCAAACAAGGTTGGAAGAAACTCTTAATCAATTCATACAGAAAACAGAATCTTCTCAAAAGAGCACTGAAGCTGCTATAAAGAATTGGGAGATTCAAATGGGTCAGATTACCAAGCGATTGGAAGAAAGACCAGATAGAAATTTTGGGGCTAATACTGAGGTTAACCCCAGAGAAGAGTGCAAAGTGGTAAAGAGTGTTAATGAAGAGATAATTGAGTTAGAAGAAGAAGAAATAGAAGAAAGAAGAGAAGTAGAAAGGAAGAACACTTTTCTTTTTCCAACAAATCAAGAGAAACAAATGGACTTCACAGAGTTATTCAGAATGGTGGATAATGACGCACCTTGGGAACAAATTCTACAGAAAATTGCAGTTTACACAAAATCAGATGAAGGAACGTCTACAAAGAAGAGACGTAGAGATGTTGAGGAAGAAAAGTGTATAACTGTTAAGCAAGAGTCATTCCCTCCTAAAGCACCAGATCCAGGTAGTTTTTCTATCCCTTGTACTATAGGGAAGAAAAAGGTAAAGAAAGCTCTCCTTGATTTAGGTTCAAGTGTTAACTTGATACCTTATTCTTTACTGAAGCAAATTGGCAATGTTAAAGTGAAACCTGTAAAGGTTAATCTAGTAATGGCCGATGGATCTTCAAAGGAGCCATGTGGGATTGCTGAGGACATTATAGTTTGTGTTGGCAAACTTTAGTTTTTAGCAGACTTTGTGGTGATGAAAATGGAGACTGAGAAGATACCTATTATACTTGGAAGACCGTTTATGAAAACGGCCAGGGCCATCATTGATGTACATGAAGGTATAGTAGTGCTTCAGGACAGAAAGGAGAGAGTGGTGGTGGATGTCTTCAAGGATGAAACGCAAGCAAAGGAGGAAGAGGCTAGTTATAAAGCTGCATTTCGAGATGCACCCATGACTAGAAGTCAAGATGAAAATCTTGAGGTTTCAGGTAACCACTGTTTGTTGTTTCAGGTACCCAAGGATGAAGAAGAAACTGGAAAAGGAGAAGAGATTCCTAGGGACTGGAAGAAAAGAAAACCCCAACTTGGCACACCTGTGAGACTCAAGAACAAGTTGTGGGTTGTGAAGGGCTTCAAAGAAAAGGAGATGATAGAGATAGAGTCTCCATATTCTAGAAGAACCAAAACAGTCCAAAGGAAGCAGTTGAGAAGTTGGTGGAAAGACTACATCAACTATACAGAAGATGGAACGTGAACTTTATTGGGTCAAGCTAATGACGTTAAAAGAGCGCTTGCTGGGAGGCAACCCAGTGATTGACAAACTTTTAAATTTTGATTTGGTTTAATTTATGAATATTATTTTGTAAATATTTTGTTGAATTTAGCATCTACTGAAGGATGCTAGGTGGTTAAGTATCTACTGAAGGATACTAGGTTTGTAACACCTACTGATGGGTGTTGGTAAGAAATTTTGCACCTACTGATGGGTGCTAGTAAGTTTGAAACACCTACTGATGGGTGTTGGTGGATTTTGGGTCAGGCTCGTGACGTTAAACAAGCGCTACCTGGGAGGCAACCCAGTTGATTGATTGTTTTTGTTTGTTTATTTTTAGTTAGGATTTGCATAAGCATTTTCAACATTGAATTGCAGGGAACCTATGAGGGACATGTAGGGAAGGCACGTAGGTCAAGAAAAGAAGGAGGGGAGCACTTCACGAAAGTGCCGCTGAGCGGCCATTACCGCTGAGCGGTACTATCGCAGAGGGGCTTAAGTTCCCCTTAGCGGGACCCGAGCCCATTAGGGTATTTTTATACCCCAAGCTGCGTTTTAGGGTTTATTTTCTGGCTTCTCTTTGCACAAACACTTCCACACACATTCTCCTAGGTTTTCCACATCTTTTCACTCTTACCTCTTAAGAAAAAAATCTCTTCCACTCACTTGTTCACTAGTTTTCCATCTAAGTTTGGGGTTGGGAGAGAGCATCATTGAAGGGGCTGATTTCTTCATTGTGGTTTACTAATGCTTAACAATGTATCTTTTGGTTTTGTGAATTATGTTTGATGCAGGGATGGCCTCCTCATCGGGCAAAAAGAATCAAGACTAGAAGATCCAAGAAGAGGAAGATACAGAGGACAGCTCAGACTGATGAGGAGCTGAGATAGCATTTACTGATGAATGCTATCAAATGATTATGCTTTTGTGGTTTAAGTTTTCTGAACTTATTTGTTTTTGTTTTTAGATTAGGGTTTGATGTACTCTGTTGGAAACCTGGCTTGTGTGATGGTTTGCTATTAACTGTGATTGTTTGATAAGTAATGCTTGATGATGCTTATTGATTGATTGATGTTGAGATGATGTGCACATTAAAATGCTTATACAGGTGATTCACAAGCTTTGTGAACAAATGCATGATATCATGATTGTGATTGTGAAATTAAGCAGGATGTGTATGTCAAATGTGAATGAGCTTATATGTGAGGTTTTGAGCTCCAGAGTTTTTGATATGATTAAATGCTATTACTTTGAAAGCATGAATGATTTTGCCCAGGTTTTCTATGATTGAATCAATTGCTTGTTTTGCATCATGTGATCAAGGCCATTTGTTGGAACCCTTTTTATTGGCCAAATTCATAAAGTTAGCCTACTAAAAGAGAACACGTTGTGTTCTATCCTTTGAACCCTTAGCCTTGAACATACACTGAAACCCTTTGATTGAAAATCTTTACCTTGAGTTAAGTAGAAGATCTTGTATGGTATTGTTAAATGTTCAAGTTTGGGGTTGTTAGGAAAACATGAAAAGAAAAGCATTGAGCTAAGAGCTAAAAAGTAAGAATATGCAAAGAAAGAGAAAAGAAAAGAAAAAGAGAAGCTCAATGCAAATGCAAAGGCAAGTTGGGAATGAATAAGATGATTGTGTTGATTCTCTTAACTCAAGGATTTTGTGATCCAGAAAAACCAATTTTCTTGTTAGCCCAGCCACATTATAAGCCATTAAAAAGTCCTTGTGATGATGCATGCTTGTGAATGTTTTTGATTGTGGTAAAATGAAAGGCAAAGTTGATTCATGTGACATTGTGATAGTGGAGTGAATGAGCGAAACACTATACCTCTTATACACTTGTGTGTTGAGTGAAACACTTTACCTAGTGAGGAAATATTTCATAAACACATGAACATCCATGCTTAATTGATTGATCATTCATGAAAAATAGCATTTGTTGGAATTAAATGACTTTGTGAATACTAAAGCATGTGCACATTATGATTGAACTCTTGGTCTTAAGTTTGAATGAAGTTATTACTTATCTTGAAAAGAGGATTTTGAATAAGTGAACCATCATATGAATTGGTTGGAGATGGAGTTACATTTTGTTTGCTTGAGGACAAGCAAAGTTCTAAGTTTGGGGTTGTGATAACAGTTGAAAAACTGTTATTTTCATGCTTAAAATTGATATTAAAAGCAACCTTTAGACTTAGAAACTAGCTTGAAATCAATGCTTTTATCTATATTTTCAGAAATAAGAGAGCTGGACAGGTTTATGCTTGATTTGAGTGTTTTTGTGCAGGTTTTGAGGTGAATTTAGTGAAAGAAGTAAAGAAGGAGAGAAGTGGAATCATAAAAGGAAGCAAAGAGTGCAAAAAGAGAAGTCGAAGGCACCGCTCAGCGGCATTTTACCGCTGAGCGGCACTCAGGAGGTTGCGGGAGTCACGCTGAGGGGCAAAATGGCCGCTGAGGGGAAGAAACGAGTCACGCAACCACCGCTGAGCGGTAAATAGCGCTGAGCGGCACTTTTTGGGCTTGGGCTTTTGTAATCTTTTGTAACTCTAGAATAGTATATAAGGACTTGCACGTCCTAGGGTTAGACATCTTTGGCAAAAACGAGGCAAACACTCTCTCTTCCACCCCTTTGAAGGAGGATCTTGGATGCTCAGGCTACCTCTTCACCTTTTTAGGGTTTATTCTTTCATTCTTTCATTGTTCATCTAGGTTCACCATGAATATGGTGAACTAAACCTTGTATGTTTGTTGGGGAATCAATGTAATCTCTTGAAGCTCTCATATATGGAATTTATGCTTGCATCTTAATCTAAGACTTATGCTTTCTTTCATCATTAGTTAGGGTTTTTCCTCTTTGCTCAATGCGTGCATTGTTTAACTCATTCTATTGCATGATTATTGGTTTTGTCGATACGGACACGTACGGGGAAGTCTAGATCCAGGGAATTTCTCCCAATATTATACTGACAATATTATATTGGTTGTCGTTAAGCTCCTGCGCTCATGAACTAATCATTAGGAATGCTAGGAATTGTATGAACTATTTGATTAGGGAGAAGCCATCTAGAATGGTACTTTAGAGAGTGGCATTAACAATGATGATTTGAATGTTGAATTCCTAAAATGTATGAGAGTGGATGAGATGAAATTGACCCCCAACAACATATTCATTCATATAATCCATTGAAAGTGTTTATCTTTAGTCTTTGCCATTGATCAATTCATGCATACATGTTTAGTTTTCGTCTTGCATAATATAATCCAATTATTTCGTTTGTAAGTCTTAGCTAATCAACAAACCACACAACTAAACTAGGCCGTGAGTCCTTTGGGAAGAACGATACTTGGTCTTACCAAGTTTATTACTTGAACGATTCGGTCATACTTGCCGATTGTGAAACAAGTTTGTGACATCATATTTTGGTGCTTACAAATTTGTCCATCAACATGGCTGAATGTTGGCATGAGAAAATGCCATCCAATACTTTGCAAGAGGAGTCAAATCTGTCCTCCTAATGTTAACCACTGCGCCAGATCTATTCCTTTGGAAGTGTCCTCCAGGTATACACATTACTCTCTCAACATCCTCAAAGTCAGCACCTTCCTCCATGCTAAGAGCAAACTGACATTGCTCACCAGCCCACACAATATCCAGGAAGTTGTTGATAGAATCAGGATCAAACCTGATAGCATGGCCTCTGACATAGCCCAAATAATTCTCAGCTGGATGATCACCAATCTTCTTTGCATTGGTGTAGAATTCCTTGACCACAGCTATGTTGGCAGGTGCTGGATAAGTGGCTAGCTTTCCCCAATCATTCCCTAACACTTGCTCTCCAAATTGAGGAGCAAAGTTAGGTATCATTCCAACCTTTCTCTCCATTAGAAGTCTCCTGTCCTGAACCACCCTAAAGTGCTTCTCATGTTTCCTAGAGAGGAACCTACTAGAGTGGGGTTGCTCTGGTTCCTTTTCTTTCCTCTTAGTTGCCATGGTTTTCAATCTCTTTCCTGAAGAGGATGCCATTCCTGCATTCAAAACACAAACCAAAACCACAGAACATGATGTTAATCATTAGTAAAACACAGAACATAACTCCTTTTGAAGCTACAACCACCGCTGAGGGTCAGAATTTCCCCTCAGCGCCACCAGTACCACGCAACAGACCAGAAAAATCAAATCTGGCAGAGTGCCGCTCAGCGGTAAATGCCGCTCAGCGGTGACTCTGCAGATTTTTGAAAATCTTGTTTTGAAGCTTTCCTAACTCCACCCAAATGCAATTTTCATATTTCCAGTTCATAATCATGCAGTTTAATCGGTTCAAACATCAAATATATCATCAAATCATGCATAGAAATCAAAACCCTTAAATATTCATGCTTTGACAATCACATTCAAATTCAAGAACCTAGAATGAACCAAATGCATTTTACTTACTTGGGTGGAGATGCTAGATGATATGAGAATGCTTCCAAACTAGAATGCTCTCTTCCAACCCCAAACTTTGATGGCACACTAGTGAAAAAGTGAGTGAAAGAGAGATTTTCTAAAGAGGGAAGAGTGAAAAGATGTGGAAAACCTAAGAGAATGTGTGTGGAAGTGTTTGTGCAGAGAGAAGCCAGAAAATAAACCCTAAAACACAGCTTGGGGTATAAAAATACCCTAATGGGCTCAGGTCCCGCTAAGGGGAACTTAAGCCCATCAGCGATAGTACCGCTCAGCGGCACTTTCGTGAAGTGCTCCTCTCCTTCTTTTCTTGACCTACGTGCCTTCCCTACATGTCCCTCATAGGTTCCCTGCAATTCAATGTTAAAAATGCTTATGCAAAAACTAAAAATAAACAAACAAACAATCAACTGGGTTGCCTCCCAGGTAGCGCTTGTTTAACGTCACGAGCCTGACCCAAAATCCACCAACACCCATCAGTAGGTGTTTCAAACTCACCAGCACCCATCAGTAGGTGCAAAATTTCTTACCAACACCCATCAGTAGGTGTTACAACATAGTATCCTTCAGTAGATACTTAACCACCTAGCATCCTTCAGTAGATGCTATCTCAAACAAAATAATTACAAAATAAAGTCCACAACTTAAAAATTACAAAACCCAAATAAAATCAAAAGTCTGTCAATCACTGGGTTGCCTCCCAGCAAGCGCTCTTTTAACGTCATTAGCTTGACCCAAGCTCAAGTTCCTTCTTCTTTTTCTTCTTTCTACTGAACTTCTTCAGAAATTTGATCAAACCAGGAACCTGTTGCAGTGTCTCAATCATAGGAACTTTAATCTCCAATTTCTTGAAGATTTCCATAAAGCACTTGAACTTCTTTTCCTTCCTATGATGCTTCTTTAGATGAGGATGTGATTTTTCATATGATTTCTTCTTCTTTCCTCTCATCTTCTTTTTCTTCCTTTTTCTCTCCCTCAATTTTCTCTTTTTCTTTTCTTTTATTTTTTTCTTCCCTTTTCTTTTTCTTTTCAACTTCTTTATTTTCACACAAATCTTCTTTCTCTCTTCTCTCTCAACCACTTCGTTCTCTTTTTCTTCATCTTTATTTTTCTCACTCAACTCTTCTTTCTCTTTTCTCTCTATCTTTTCCGCATCTCCCTCTATTCTTTTCTCATCAAGAATCTTGTCACTTTCAGTGACATTGGTTTGCCCTTCCTCCTTAAGGTTAACTTCAGTATTAACCTCATCATCCAATCTCTGATTAATGTAACGAAAGTGCATCTCCATCCTTTTACATGATTCTTCAATGCTTTTCTGAGTAGAGTCGAAATTTTTCAAAAATCGTTGAAGGGTGTCCTCCAACCTATCCAAACTTCCTGATAAAAAGGGTTGTTGCTGCCATTGTTGTTGTGGTTGGTTCTCAAATTGTCCGGCAGCTTGCCAAAATTGGCTTTGATCCATGCTTGAGTGAGGTTCCCACCATTGGTTGAGATTACTTTGGTAGAATTGAGTGCCCATATAGTTAAATTCTTGACCAAATTGCATTCTGCAGACATTAGGCACAAAACTCTAGGAAATATTTGTTAGCACAAAAGATATAAAAGAAGATATATATTCAGAAGATAAAAAGATTTAAAAGATAGAATCAAATAAAACCTAATCTAAAAAAATAGAATAAAATAAAATCTAACCTAATCTAAAAGATAAAATAAAATAAAATAAAATAAAATCTAACCTAATCAAATAAAATAAAATAAGATCTAACCTAATCTAAAAGATAAAATAAAATAAAATAAAATAAAATCTAACCTAATCTAAAAAATAAAATAAAATAAAATCTAACCTAATCAAATAAAATAAAATAATATAAAATAAAATAAAATAAAAAAAAAAAAAAAAAAAACAGAAATTCAAAAAGTCAAAGATAATCAATAATCACACAAATTAACCAGTTAAACCACGAGTCCCCGGCAACGGCGCCAAAAACTTGATGGACAAATTTGTAAGCACCAAAATATGATGTCACAAACTTGTTTTTCAATCGGCAAGTATGACCGAATCGTTCAAGTAATAAACTTGGTAAGACCAAGTATCGTTCTTCCCAAAGGACTCACGGCCTAGTTTAGTTGTGTGGTTTGTTGATTAGCTAAGACTTACAAACGAAATAATTGGATTATATTATGCAAGACGAAAACTAAACATGTATGCATGAATTGATCAATGGCAAAGACAAAAGATAAACACTTTCAATGGATTATATGAATGAATATGTTGTTGGGGGTCAATTTCATCTCATCCACTCTCATACATTTTAGGAATTCAACATTCAAATCATCATTGTTAATGCCACTCTCTAAAGTACCATTCTAGATGGCTTCTCCCTAATCAAATAGTTCATACAATTCCTAGCATTCCTAATGATTAGTTCATGAGTGCAGGAGCTTAACGACAACCAATATAATATTGTCAGTATAATATTGGGAGAAATTCCCCGGATCTAGACTTCCCCGTACGTGTCCGTATCGACAAAACCAATAATCATGCAATAGAATGAGTTAAACAATGCAAGCATTAAGCAAAGAGGAAAAACCCTAACTAATGATGAAAGAAAGCATAAGTCTTAGATTAAGATGCAAGCATAAATTCCATATATGAGAGCTTCAAGAGATTACATTGATTCCCCAACAAACATACAAGGTTTAGTTCACCATATTCATGGTGAACCTAGATGAACAATAATGAAAGAATGAAAGAATAAACCCTAAAAAGGTGAAGAGGTAGCCTGAGCATCCAAGATCCTCCTTCAAAGGGGTGGAAGAGAGAGTGTTTGCCTCGTTTCTGCCAAAGATGTCTAACCCTAGGACGTGCAAGTCCTTATATACTATTCTAGAGTTACAAAAGATTACAAAAGCCCAAGCCCAAAAAGTGCCGCTCAGCGCTATTTACCGCTCAGCGGTGGTTGCGTGACTCGTTTCTTCCCCTCAGCGGCCATTTTGCCCCTCAGCGTGACTCCCGCAACCTCCTGAGTGCCGCTCAGCGGTAAAATGCCGCTGAGCGGTGCCTTCGACTTCTCTTTTTGCACTCTTTCTTGTCTTTTCTAATGTCATCTCTCTCCTTCTTCACTCTTTTCACTAAATTCACCTCAAAACCTGCACAAAAACACTTAAATCAAGCATAAACCTGTCCAGCTCTCTTATTTATGAAAATATAGATAAACTGCATGATTTCAAGCTAGTTTTTAAGTCTAAAGGTTGCTTTTAGTATCAATATTAAGCATGAAAATAACAGTTTTTCAACTGTTATCAGTCCGCTTCGTCCACTTCGTCAACTTCCTCGACTTCGTCCACTTCCTCCACTTCGTCCACTTCGTCCCCTTCGTCCACTTCGTCCATTTCGTCCAATTCTTCTTTTTCTCCTTCTTCCTCTTCTTCTTCTCCTTCCTCTCATTCGTCCACTTCGTCAACTTCGTCCACTTCGACCACTTCATCCAGTTCCTCCACTTCGTCCACTTCCTCCACTTCCTCTACTTCGTCAACTTCGTCCAGTTCGTCGAATTCGTCCAGTTCGGCACTTCGTTCAGTTCATCCACTTCTTCAGCTTCGTCCACTTCGTCCAATTCGTCCACTTTGTCCACTTCATCTTCTTAGTCAAGTTCGTCCACTTTGTAAACTTCGTCACCTTCGCCCACTTCCTCCCCTTCGTCCACTTGCTCCACTTGCTCCACTTCGTCCACTTCCTCCACTTGCTCCACTTCGTCCACTATGTCCACTTCGTCCACTTCGTCCATTTCGTCCACTTCCTCCACTTCGTCCACTTCCTCCCCTTCGTCCACTTCCTCCACTTCGTCCACTTCCTCCCCTTCGTCCACTTCGTCCACTTCGTCCACTTGCTCCACTTGCTCCACTTCGTCCACTTCCTCCACTTCCTCCACTTCCTCCACTTTGTCCACTTCCTTCACTTCCTCCACTTCCTCCACTTCGTCCACTTCGTCCACTACGTCCACTTCGTCCACTTCGTCCACTTCGTCAAATTCGTCCACTTCGTCCACTTCGTCAACTTCGTCCACTTCGTCCAACTTTGTCCACAACGTCCCCTTCGTCAACTTGTTCAACTTCGTCCACTCATCCACTATGTCCAATTCGCCCACTTCGTCCAGTTCATCCTCTTCGTCAACTTCGTCCACTTCTTCCACTTTTTAAACATCGTCATCTTCGTCCACTTCCTCCACTTCCTCTACTTCATCCCTTTCGGCACTTCGCGAACTTCGACCACTTCGTCCACCTCATCCATTTTGTCCACTTCTTCTTCTTCTCCTCCTCCTTCTTCATCTTATTATTATTCTTCTTCTTCTTCTCCTTCGTCCACTTCTTCCACTTCGTCCACTTCGTCCACTTCGTCAGCATCTTCAACTTCATCCACTCATTAACTTCGTCCAATTCGACGACTTCGTCCACTTCATCCTCTTCGTCAACTTCATCCACTTTGTAAACTTCGTCATCTTCGTCCACTTCCTCCTCTTCCTCCACATCCTCCACTTGGTCCACATACTTCACTTTGTCCACTTCCTTCACTTGCTCCATTTTGTCCACTTTGTCCACTTCGTCCACTTCCTCCACTTCGTGCACTTCATCTCATTCGTCCCATACGTCCAATTCATCAACTTCTTCAACTTCGTCCACTCATCCACTTCGTCCAATTGGACCACTTCGTCCACTTTGTCAAGTTCATCCTCTTCGTCAACTTCGTCCACTTTGTAAACTTCGTCATCTTCGTCCAGTTCCTCCACTTCCTCTACTTCGTCCAATTCGTCCCCTTCGTCCACTTCATCCAGTTTGACACTTCGTCCAGTTCGCCTAGTTCGTCCACTTCTTCAACTTCGTCCGCTCATCCACTTCGTCCTCTTCGTCCAATTCGACCACTTCGTCCACTTCATCCTCTTCGTCAACTTTGTCCACTTTGTAAACTTCATCATCTTCGTCCATTTCGTCCACTTATGACAAATGTATGAACACCAAAAAACGGCGCCAAAAACTTGTTTATCTAGGCGATATTACTTTTTGGGAGAAATTCCCCAGATCTAGACTTTATCATATGTGTCCATATCACTAAAATCAATAATCATGACATCGAATGAGTTAGATAATACATGCTTTGAGCAAAGAGGAAAAACCCTAACTAATGATGAAAGAAAGCATGTATCTCAAATAAGATGTTTAAACACAAATTCCATATATGAGAGTTTCACAAGATTACATTGATTCCCCAACAACAAGAAGAGTTTACTTCACCATATTCATGGTGAAACTAGATGAACAATAATGAAATAGTGAAAGATAGAACCCTAGAACGATGAGTAGGTAGCCTTAGCATCCAAGATCTTCCTCCAAGGGGTGGAAAGTTGTGTGTTTGCTTCGTCTCAGCCAAAGATACAAACCCTAGAAAGTTCTAAAGCTTATATACTATTCGCAATATTACAGAAAAGTGGGCCTAAGCCCAAAATACCACCGCTCAACGGTACCATCGCAAAGTCAAATCTCCCCCCAGTTGCACTTTCACCCCTCAACGGAGCCAACGTGTGTTCTTGAGTGTCGCTCTGCGGTAAACTGGGGCTGAGCGGTACTTGCGGCTTCTCTTCTTTTGCACTTTTTGAGTTCTTTTTTGATTCCATCTCTATCTTTCTTCACTTCTTTCATCAAATTCACCTTAAAACCTGCATAAAACACTGAAATCAAGCATAAACTTGTCCAACTCTCTTATTTCTAAAAATATGAACAAAAGCATGATTTCAAGCTAGTTTCTAAGTGTTAAAGGTTGCTTTTAGTATCAATTTTAAGCATAAAAAATAACAGTTTTTCAACTGTTATCACAACCCCAAACTTAGAACTTTGCTTGTCCTCAAGCAAACAAGATGTAACTCAATCTTCTACCAATCAAAACAATGGTTCACTCCATTCAAAAATCCTCTTTTCAAGATAATTAAATACTCAATTAAGCTCATGACAAAAACTTCAATCAAGACATGCACATGCTTTAGTGTTCACACAATCACCTAATATCCAACAAATGCTACTTTTCATGAATGATCAATCAACTAAGCATGGATGTCCATGTGCAGATGGAATCTTTCCTTACTAGATAAAGTGTTTACTCAAACACACAAGTGTATAAGAGGTAATCACTCATTCACTCTACTATCACAATGTCACAAGAATTAACTTTGCCTTTCATTTAGCCATAATCAAATACATTCTCAAGCATGCATCATCACAAGGACTTTTTAATGGCTTATAATGTGGCTAGGCTAACAAGAACATTGGTTTTTCTAGATCACAAAACCCCTGAGTTAAGAGAATCATATAAACACAACCATTCTTACTTATTCCCAACTTTTCTTTGCATTGAGCTTTGCTTTTTCTTCTCTTTTCTTTCTTTTTTCTTTTTTTTTCTTTTCACATACTTAAAATTTTTAGCTCTTAGCTCAATGCTTTCAATTTCCCTTTCATAACTTTCCCAACAACCCCAAACTTGAACATATCTCAATACCACAAAATATTTTCTACTTAACTCAAGGTAGAGCTTTTCACAAAGGGTTTTCAAATTATGTTCAAGGCTAAGGGTTCAAATGATAGAACACATAATGCTATCCTTCGTGGGCTAAAATCATGCAATTGGCTAACAACAGGGTTACCAACAAATGGCCTTGATCATATGATGCAAACAAGCAAGTGATTCAATCATAGAAAACCTGGGCAAAGTCATTCGTGCTTTCAAAGTAATTATATTCAATCACAGCAACTCTGGAGCTCAAAGCCTCACCTATAAGTTCATTCACATTCCACATGTACACATTCTGCTTAGCATCATAATCACAATCACAACAACTTGCATTTGTTCACAACTTATGAACCAACTGTATAAGCATATAATGTGCACATGTCAACATCCATCATCATCAAAGTATCATCAAGCATTACTTATCAAACAACAATCATACGCAAACCATCATAACAGACCAAGTTCAAATTGAGTACATCAAACCCTTTGATAACAGTTGAAAAACTGTTATTTTCATGCTTAAAATTGATACTAAAAGCAACCTTTAGACTTAGAAACTAGCTTGAAATCAATGCTTTTATCTATATTTTCAGAAATAAGAGAGCTGGACAGGTTTATGCTTGATTTGAGTGTTTTTGTGCAGGTTTTGAGGTGAATTTAGTGAAAGAAGTAAAGAAGGAGAGAAGTGGAATTATAAAAGGAAGCAAAGAGTGCAAAAAGAGAAGTCGAAGGCACCGCTCAGCGGCATTTTACCGCTGAGCGGCACTCAGGAGGTTGCGGGAGTCACGCTGAGGGGCAAAATGGCCGCTGAGGGGAAGAAACGAGTCACGCAACCACCGCTGAGCGGTAAATAGCGCTGAGCGGCACTTTTTGGGCTTGGGCTTTTGTAATCTTTTGTAACTCTAGAATAGTATATAAGGACTTGCACGTCCTAGGGTTAGACATCTTTGGCAAAAACGAGGCAAACACTCTCTCTTCCACCCCTTTGAAGGAGGATCTTGGATGCTCAGGCTACCTCTTCACCTTTATTGGGTTTATTCTTTCATTCTTTCATTATTGTTCATCTAGGTTCACCATGAATATGGTGAACTAAACCTTGTATGTTTGTTGGGGAATCAATGTAATCTCTTGAAGCTCTCATATATGGAATTTATGCTTGCATCTTAATCTAAGACTTATGCTTTCTTTCATCATTAGTTAGGGTTTTTCCTCTTTGCTTAATGCTTGCATTGTTTAACTCATTCTATTGCATGATTATTGGTTTTGTCGATACGGACACGTACGGGGAAGTCTAGATCCGGGGAATTTCTCCCAATATTATACTGACAATATTATATTGGTTGTCGTTAAGCTCCTGCACTTATGAACTAATCATTAGGAATGCTAGGAATTGTATGAACTATTTGATTAGGGAGAAGCCATCTAGAATGGTACTTTAGAGAGTGGCATTAACAATGATGATTTGAATGTTGAATTCCTAAAATGTATGAGAGTGGATGAGATGAAATTGACCCCCAACAACATATTCATTCATATAATCCATTGAAAGTGTTTATCTTTAGTCTTTGCCATTGATCAATTCATGCATACATGTTTAGTTTTCGTCTTGCATAATATAATCCAATTATTTCGTTTGTAAGTCTTAGCTAATCAACAAACCACACAACTAAACTAGGCCGTGAGTCCTTTGGGAAGAACGATACTTGGTCTTACCAAGTTTATTACTTGAACGATTCGGTCATACTTGCCGATTGAAAAACAAGTTTGTGACATCATATTTTGGTGCTTACAAATTTGTCCATCAAGTTTTTGGCGCCGTTGCCGGGGACTCGTGGTTTAACTGGTTAATTTGTGTGATTATTGATTATCTTTGACTTTTTGAATTTCTGTTTTTATTTTTTCTGTTTTTATTTTATTTTATTTTATATTATTTTATTTTTCTGTTAGATTAGATTTTATTTTATTTTATCTTTTTAGATTAGGTTAGATCTTATTTTATTTTATTAGGTTAGGTTAGATTTTATTCTATCTTTTAGATTAGATTAGATTTTATTTTTTTTTAGATTAGGTTTTATTTTATTCTATTTTATTTGATTCTATCTTCTAAATCTTTTTATCTTCTGAATTTATATCTTCTTCTATATCTTTTTGTGCTAACAAATCTTTTCTAGGGTTTTGTTTTCTTGTGTATGCAGGAAGCAATTCGAACTAGGAGTAAGAAAACAACAGAACCACTTTTTGAAGGTCTAGACGAGAGTAGAAGGAGGAGAAGAATCAGAACGTCCAGAGAACTTTTCCCTTCTCCAGAAACTCTCCTCCAATCATCACCACAAGGTTCTGTTCACAGCACAAGAAGTATGGAGAATAACAATGCTAGAAGAACTCTTGCAGATTACACTAATATTGCTGGACCTCAACATTTTAACAGCATAGCAAGACCTATAGTCAATGCAGCCAACATGGAGGTCAAGCCAGCATTAATTCAACTGGTGAAGAGTAATCAATTTAATGAGTTATATCACGAAAGCCCATATGAGCACCTTACAACTTTCAATGAGATCTGCAATACGGTCAAGATTAATGGGGTGCCAGACGAAGCTATCAAACTTAGCTTGTTTCCCTTCTCATTGGGGGGCAATGCTAAGCTTTGGTTAAACTCTTTTCCAGAAGAAAGTTTCACAGAGTGGGAAGCAG
This sequence comes from Vigna angularis, assembly GCF_016808095.1. Classification (NCBI taxonomy): domain Eukaryota; kingdom Viridiplantae; phylum Streptophyta; class Magnoliopsida; order Fabales; family Fabaceae; genus Vigna; species Vigna angularis. The sequence goes on from NC_068970.1 coordinate 31,454,578, forward strand.
TGGTCACAAAATTTCTGAACAAGTACTTTCCACAATCTAAGGTGACCAAAGGCAAGCAAGAGATTTCGTCATTCAAGCAGGGCATGGAGGAGTCACTTGGACATGCATGGGACAGGTATAAGAGCTTGTTACGCAAAACCCCTATGCATGGTTTCAAAGAAGCAGAAGTAGTCCTAACTTTCCTTGGAGGGCTTGGTTCACAAACCAAGATGATACTGAATGCATCAGCAGGAGGTAATATTAACTGGAAAACTCCAGAGGAAGCAACTGAACTTATTGAAAATATGGCTACTAGTGACAACGAACTCAATATTGAAAAAGGAGATCCTAGTCAGAAGGAGTTGTCACAATTAAATGAGGCCTTGCTTATCCAAAATAGAATTATCTCTCAACAGCTTGAAGAAGTGACCATGAAACTTTCTCAAACACCACAAGAAGTACAACAGGTTTCAATGGTTCAAGAGCACCAAAAATGGCAGATGCAATCTACTCCAGTTGAGAAATCAACAACGCTTGAAGAGACTTTCCAGAGATTCTTAAAGACAAATGCGTCTTATTGTCATAATGTGGATGCTGCATTTAAAAAAATGGAGGTCTATGTTGAGAGAATAGTTGACAAAATGAAACATGATAATCTGGGAAAGGAATGTAAAACTGTTGTGACTAGAAGTGGTAGAGTGTTAGAAGAGAGAAAAAAAGAGAGAAAAGAGAACGAAAATGAGAGTGAGAGTGAAAAAGAAACATGTGAGTGGAAAGAAAGAGTTGAGAGAGAGAAAAAGAAAAAAGAAGAAGATGAGAAGAGAGAAAAAAATGAGAGAGAAGAGAGATAGAAAGAAAAAGAGTATGAAAAGCCACTTCCTTATCCAAAGGGTTATTCAAGAAAGGAGAAAGAAAAGCAGTTGGAAAGATTCATGGAACTGTTTAAGAAGTTGGAGATCACTATACCATTCTCTGAAGCATTGCAACAGATGCCAGCATATGCAAAATTCATGAAGGAACGTCTACAAAGAAGAGACGTAGAGATGGTGAGGAAGAAAAGTGTATAACTGTTAAGCAAGAGTCATTCCCTCCTAAAGCACCAGATCCAGGTAGTTTTTCTATCCCTTGTACTATAGGGAAGAAAAAGGTAAAGAAAGCTCTCCTTGATTTAGGTTCAAGTGTTAACTTGATACCTTATTCTTTACTGGAGCAAATTGGCAATGTTAAAGTGAAACCTGTAAAGGTTAATCTAGTAATGGCCGATGGATCTTCAAAGGAGCCATGTGGGATTGCTGAGGACATTATAGTTTGTGTTGGCAAACTTCAGTTTTTAGCAGACTTTGTGGTGATGAAAATGGAGACTGAGAAGATACCTATTATACTTGGAAGACCGTTTATGAAAACGGCCAGGGCCATCATTGATGTACATGAAGGTATAGTAGTGCTTCAGGACAGAGAGGAGAGAGTGGTGGTGGATGTCTTCAAGGATGAAACGCAAGCAAAGGAGGAAGAGGCTAGTTATAAAGCTGCATTTCGAGATGCACCCATGACTAGAAGTCAAGATGAAAATCTTGAGGTTTCAGGTAACCACTGTTTGTTGTTTCAGGTACCCAAGGATGAAGAAGAAACTGGAAAAGGAGAACAGATTCCTAGGGACTGGAAGAAAAGAAAACCCCAACTTGGCACACCTGTGAGACTCAAGAACAAGTTGTGGGTTGTGAAGGGCTTCAAAGAAAAGGAGATGATAGAGATAGAGTCTCCATATTCTAGAAGAACCAAAACAGTCCAAAGGAAGCAGTTGAGAAGTTGGTGGAAAGACTACATCAACTATACAGAAGATGGAACGTGAACTTTATTGGGTCAAGCTAATGACGTTAAAAGAGCGCTTGCTGGGAGGCAACCCAGTGATTGACAAACTTTTAAATTTTGATTTGGTTTAATTTGTGAATATTATTTTGTAAATATTTTGTTGAATTTAGCATCTACTGAAGGATGCTAGGTGGTTAAGTATCTACTGAAGGATACTAGGTTTGTAACACCTACTGATGGGTGTTGGTAAGAAATTTTGCACCTACTGATGGGTGCTAGTAAGTTTGAAACACCTACTGATGGGTGTTGGTGGATTTTGGGTCAGGCTCGTGACGTTAAACAAGCGCTACCTGGGAGGCAACCCAGTTGATTGATTGTTTTTGTTTGTTTATTTTTAGTTAGGATTTGCATAAGCATTTTCAACATTGAATTGCAGGGAACCTATGAGGGACATGTAGGGAAGGCACGTAGGTCAAGAAAAGAAGGAGGGGAGCACTTCACGAAAGTGCCGCTGAGCGGCAATTACCGCTGAGCGGTACTATCGCAAAGGGGCTTAAGTTCCCCTTAGCGGGACCCGAGCCCATTAGGGTATTTTTATACCCCAAGCTGCGTTTTAGGGTTTATTTTCTGGCTTCTCTTTGCACAAACACTTCCACACACATTCTCTTAGGTTTTCCACATCTTTACACTCTTCCATCTTTAGAAAATCTCTCTTTCACTCACTTTTTCACTAGTGTGCCATCAAAGTTTGGGGTTGGAAGAGAGCATTCTAGTTTGGAAGCATTCTCATATCATCTAGCATCTCCACCCAAGTAAGTAAAATGCATTTGGTTCATTCTAGGTTCTTGAATTTGAATGTGATTGTCAAAACATGAATATTTAGGGGTTTTGATTTCTATGCATGATTTGATGATATATTTGATGTTTGAACCGATTAAACTGCATGATTATGAACTGGAAATATGAAAATTGCATTTGGGTGGAGTTAGGAAAGCTTCAAAACAAGATTTTCAAAAATCTGCAGAGTCACCGCTGAGCGGCATTTACCGCTGAGCGGCACTCTGCCAGATTTGATCTTTCTGGTTTGTTGCGTGGTGTTGGTGGCGCTGAGGGGAAATTCTGGCCCTCAGCGGTGGTTGTAGCTTCAAAAGGAGTTATGTTCTGTGTTTTACTAATGATTAACATCATGTTCTGTGGTTTTGGTTTGTGTTTTGAATGCAGGAATGGCATCCTCTTCAGGAAAGAGATTGAAAACCATGGCAACTAAGAGGAAAGAAAAGGAACCAGAGCAACCCCACTCTAGTAGGTTCCTCTCTAGGAAACATGAGAAGCACTTTAGGGTGGTTCAGGACAGGAGACTTCTAATGGAGAGAAAGGTTGGAATGATACCTAACTTTGCTCCTCAATTTGGAGAGCAAGTGTTAGGGAATGATTGGGGAAAGCTAGCCACTTATCCAGCACCTGCCAACATAGCTGTGGTCAAGGAATTCTACACCAATGCAAAGAAGATTGGTGGTCATCCAGCTGAGAATTATTTGGGCTATGTCAGAGGCCATGCTATCAGGTTTGATCCTGATTCTATCAACAACTTCCTGGATACTGTGTGGGCTGGTGAGCAATGTCAGTTTGCTCTTAGCATGGAGGAAGGTGCTGACTTTGAGGATGTTGAGAGAGTAATGTGTATACCTGGAGGACACTTCCAAAGGAATAGATCTGGCGCAGTGGTTAACATTAGGAGGACAGATTTGACTCCTCTTGCAAAGTATTGGATGGCATTTTCTCATGCCAACATTCAGCCATGTTCACATGTGTCAGATACTACTCTCAGCAGGGCACTATTCATCTACTGTGCTATCAGAAACTTGAATGTTAATATTGGGCAGGTAATAGCTGATGAAATCAGTGTATGTGCTAACACCTCAAACAACAAAGCACCACTAGGACATCCTTCTTTGATCACTCACCTTTGCAAGCTAGCAGGGGTGGACACTTTTGTTCCACCATTTGAGAGGCCAAGAAAAGCTATTGATGAGGCTTATTATAGACAGTACTGTGGAGGTGAGGATGTAGCTCAGCCAGTTCCACCACGCCGTGCTCGTAGAGAGAGAGGGCCAGCACAGAGCCAGACATCTGCTGATACACATGAAGCAGAACCATTCCAGATGAGGGACATGTATATGTCTCTTATAGGTGCTCAGTTGCAGTCCATTCACAGAGGGCAGGTGGCCACTGCTGAGATGATAGTGGGGATGTATGATAATCCTCCAGCCCACAGGTGGACTATGGATGAATTCCATAATGTCGTAGCTTGGCCAGAAGAACCAGTACATGGAGGAGGAGCTGGAGCAGCTGAAGCTTCAGCAAGAGATATGGAAGAAGATGAATCTGAGGAGGAAGATGCATTTGATGAAGATGAAGATGAAGATGAGGAGGAAGAGGAAGATACAGAGGACAGCTCAGACTGATGAGGAGCTGAGATAGCATTTACTGATGAATGTTATCAAATGATTATGCTGTTGTGGTTTAAGTTTTCTGAACTTATTTGTTTTTGTTTTTAGATTAGGGTTTGATGTACTCTGTTGGAAACCTGGTTTGTGTGATGGTTTGCTATTAACTGTGATTGTTTGATAAGTAATGCTTGATGATGCTTATTGATTGATTGATGTTGAGATGATGTGCACATTAAAATGCTTATACAGGTGATTCACAAGCTTTGTGAACAAATGCATGATATCATGATTGTGATTGTGAAATTAAGCAGGATGTGTATGTCAAATGTGAATGAGCTTATATGTGAGGTTTTGAGCTCCAGAGTTTTTGATATGATTAAATGTTATTACTTTGAAAGCATGAATGATTTTGCCCAGGTTTTCTATGATTGAATCAATTGCTTGTTTTGCATCATGTGATCTAGGCCATTTGTTGGAACCCTTTTTATTGGCCAAATTCATAAAGTTAGCCTACTAAAAGAGAACACGTTGTGTTCTATCCTTTGAACCCTTAGCCTTGAACATACACTGAAACCCTTTGATTGAAAATCTTTACCTTGAGTTAAGTAGAAGATCTTGTATGGTATTGTTAAATGTTCAAGTTTGGGGTTGTTAGGAAAACATGAAAAGTAAAGCATTGAGCTAAGAGCTAAAAAGTAAGAATATGCAAAGAAAAAGAAAACAAAAGAAAAAGAAGTAAAGCTCAATGCAAAAGCAAAGGCAAAAGAAAGTTGGGAATGAATAAGAAAAATTGTGTTGTGATGATTCTCTTAACTCAAGGATTTTGTGATCCAGAAAAACCAATTTTCTTGTTAGCCCAGCCACATTATAAGCCAGTGAAAAGTCCTTTTGATGATGCATGCTTGTGATTGTTTTGATTGTGGTAAAATGAAAGGCAAAGTTGATTCATGTGACATTGTGATAGTGGAGTGAATGAGTGAAACACTTTACCTCTTATACACTTGTGTGATGAGTGAAACACTTTATCTAGTGAGGAAATATTCCATAAGCACATGAACATCCATGCTTAATTGATTGATCATTCATGAAAAATAGCATTTGTTGGAATCTAAATGACTTTGTGATCACTAAAAGCATGTGCACATCTTCATTGAACTCTTGGTCATAAGTTTGAGTGAAGTTGTTACTTATCTTGAAAAGAGAATTTTTGAATGAGTGAACCATCATATGAATTGGTTGGAGATTGAGTTACATTTTGTTTGCTAGAGGACAAGCAAAGTTCTAAGTTTGGGGTTGTGATAACAGTTGAAAAACTGTTATTTTCATGCTTAAAATTGATACTAAAAGCAACCTTTAGACTTAGAAACTAGCTTGAAATCAATGCTTTTATCTATATTTTCAGAAATAAGAGAGCTGGACAGGTTTATGCTTGATTTGAGTGTTTTTGTGCAGGTTTTGAGGTGAATTTAGTGAAAGAAGTAAAGAAGGAGAGAAGTGGAATTATAAAAGGAAGCAAAGAGTGCAAAAAGAGAAGTCGAAGGCACCGCTCAGCGGCATTTTACCGCTGAGCGGCACTCAGGAGGTTGCGGGAGTCACGCTGAGGGGCAAACTGGCCGCTGAGGGGAAGAAAAGTGAAGCGAGGTCACCGCTGAGCGGTATTTACCGCTGAGCGGCACTTTTTGGGCTTGGGCTTTTGTAATCTTTTGTAACTCTAGAATAGTATATAAGGACTTGCACGTCCTAGGGTTAGGTATCTTTGGCAGAAACGAGGCAAACACTCTCTCTTCCACCCCTTTGAAGGAGGATCTTGGATGCTCAGGCTACCTCTTCACCTTTATTGGGTTTATTCTTTCATTCTTTCATTATTGTTCATCTAGGTTCACCATGAATATGGTGAACTAAACCTTGTATGTTTGTTGGGGAATCAATGTAATCTCTTGAAGCTCTCATATATGGAATTTATGCTTGCATCTTAATCTAAGACTTATGCTTTCTTTCATCATTAGTTAGGGTTTTTCCTCTTTGCTTAATGCTTGCATTGTTTAACTCATTCTATTGCATGATTATTGGTTTTGTCGATACGGACACGTACGGGGAAGTCTAGATCCGGGGAATTTCTCCCAATATTATACTGACAATATTATATTTGTTGTCGTTAAGCTCCTGCACTTATGAACTAATCATTAGGAATGCTAGGAATTGTATGAACTATTTGATTAGGGAGAAGCCATCTAGAATGGTACTTTAGAGAGTGGCATTAACAATGATGATTTGAATGTTGAATTCCTAAAATGTATGAGAGTGGATGAGATGAAATTGACCCCCAACAACATATTCATTCATATAATCCATTGAAAGTGTTTATCTTTAGTCTTTGCCATTGATCAATTCATGCATACATGTTTAGTTTTCGTCTTGCATAATATAATCCAATTATTTCGTTTGTAAGTCTTAGCTAATCAACAAACCACACAACTAAACTAGGCCGTGAGTCCTTTGGGAAGAACGATACTTGGTCTTACCAAGTTTATTACTTGAACGATTCGGTCATACTTGCCGATTGAAAAACAAGTTTGTGACATCATATTTTGGTGCTTACAAATTTGTCCATCACCCTTATTCTAAAAACAAAAGCAAATAAGTTCATAACATAAAACCAAACAAACGCATAAATCCTACTCTAGTACTGATAGCATTCATTAGTAAATGCTATCTTAGCTCCTCATCAGTCTGAGCTGTCATCTGTATCCTCCTCTTCTTCCTCATCTTCAGCATCCTCAAATGCGTCATCCTCATCATCATCAGAATCATCTTCATCCATCTCCATAGCTAAAGCTTCAGCTGCTCCAGCTCTACTACCTTGGGCCTGCTCCTCTGGCCAAACTACTACATTATGGAACTCCTCCATAGTCCACTTGTGTGTTGGAGGTGTATCATACATTCCAACAATCATCTCAACAGTGGCCACCTGCCCTATGTGGATAGATTGCAACTGTGCACCTATAAGAGACATATACATGTCCCTCATTTGGAAAGGCTCTGCTTCATGTGCCTCTACAGATGCCTGACTTTGTGCTTGTCCTCTTTCTCTTTGAGTACGGCGTGGTGGAACTGGCTGAGCTGCTTCCTCACCTCCACAATATTGTCTGTAATAGGCCTCATCAATTGCTTTCCTTGGCCTCTCAAATGGTGGAGTAGAAGTATCCACCCCAGCTATTTTGCATAAGTGTGTGATCAAAGAAGGATGTTCTAATGGTGCTTTGGTGTTTGTTGTGTTAGCACACATACTTATCTCATTAGCTATTACCTGCCCAATATTGACATTCAAATTCCTGATCGCACAATAAAGGAGGAGTGCTCTGCTAAGAGTGATGTCTGAAACATGAGAACATGGCTGAATGTTGGCATGAGAAAATGCCATCCAATACTTTGCAAGAGGATTCAAGTCAGTCCTCCTAATGTTTACCACAAAACCATTTATGTTTCTCTGAAAATGTCCTCCAGGTATGCATAGAACACTCTCCACATCATCAAAATCACTGCCCTCTTCCATACATAGAGTAAACTGGCACTGCTCACCAGTCCATACCGTACCCAAGAAGCTGTTGATAGAGTCAGGATCATACCTAATAGCGTGGCCTCTGACATAGCCTAGATAATCCTCAGCTGGATAATCACCAATCTTCCTAGTGTTGGTGTAAAATTCTTTCACTACAGCTATATTGGCTAGTGCTGGGTATGTGGCTAGCTTTCCCCAATTCCTTCCCAACAATTGCTCTCCAAACTAAGGAGCAAAGTTAGGTATCATTCCAACTTTCCTCTCCATAAGAAGCCTCCTATCTTGTACCACCTTAAAATGTTTCTCATGTTTGCGAGATAAAAACCTACTAGAGTGGGGTTGTTCTGGTTCCTTTTCATTCCTTTTGGATGCCATGGTCTTCACTCTTTTGCCTGAAGAGGATGTCATTCCTACATCAAACATAGATTACAAAACCACAAGACATGTTGTTAATCATTAGTAAACCATAAACAACACCCTATTTCAAAGCTAAACCACCGCTGAGGGTCAAAATCACCCATCAGTGCCACCAGTGCATGAATCCATTACACAATGCAACAAAAATTTCAAGTCTGTCAGAGTGTCGCTAAGCGGCACTTTACCCTTGAGTGGTAATTTTGTAGATTTCTGAAAAACCTCTTTTGACCTATCCTAACTCCACCCACATACAATTTTCATGCTTCCAGATCAAAATCAAATAGTTCAATCGGTTCAAACATCAATTAATTCATCAAATCATGCATAGGAATCAAAACCCTTAAAAATTCATGCTTCAACAATCAAATTCATGCTCAAGAACCCTAGAATGAAAAATGCTTGACTTACTTGGGTGGAGATGCTAAATGAGTAGAGAATGCTTTCAACTTGTGAAGAAATATTGGTGCTCTCTCCCAACCCCAAACTTAGATGGAAAACTAGTGAGAAAGTTAGTGGAAAGGAGATTTTTTCAAGAGGAAAGAAGGGAAAAATGTAAAGAACCTTTGGAAAAGTATGAAGGAGTGTGTGTGCAAAGAAAAATCTGAAAATAGAGGCCAAGGCGCGACTTAGGGTATAAAAATAGCCTAATGGGCTCGGGTTCCGCTAAGGGGCAACCTAAGCCCATCTACGACGCTATCGCTCAGCGGCACTTACGTGAAGTGCTCTTCTTCTTCGTAGCTTAACCTAGGTGCCTCCTACTCATGCCCCTCACTTTCTCCCTGCAATAAAACTCTCATATCACTCATTCATCCAAAACCCTATCATGCAACTAAAGCAGAACAAACAAAAAATATAATCAATCAACTGGCTTACCTCCCAGGTAGCGCTTGTTTAACGTCACGAGCCTGACCCAAACATCAACCAACACCCATCAGTAGGTGTCAAACCTAGTATCTTTCAGTAGATACTTCCACCTAGCATCCTTCAGTAGATGCTAAATCCAAAAATTTACAATAGTAATGTCCAAAATTATAAAAATTTACAAAATCAAAATAAAAATAAAAGAGAAAAAAAAAATATGTCCTCAAATCACTGGAATGCCTTCCAGCAAGCGCTCTTCTAACGTCACTAGCTTGACCCAATAAAGCTCATGTTCCATCCTCATGGTTGATGTTCATATCACACCAACTCATCAACTGCTTCCGGTCCACTTTTCTGACTCTTCTGGAATCTGGAGACTCTATCTCTATCATTTCATTTTCTTTGTAGTCTTTCACAACCCACAACTTGTTTTTGAACTTCACAAGTTTACCAAGTTGGATTCGTTCTTGCATCAAGTCATCATAGACCTTTCTTCCTTTCCCAATCTTTTCTTCTTCCTATACCTGAAACAAAAAACAATGTTTACCTTTTACCTTTGGATTTTCATCATGATGGCTAGTCATGAGTACATCTTGATATGTAGCTGTATGACTAGCTTCTTCCTCCTACATCTTCCCCTCTTCTTTGAAGACATCTACAACAACTTTTTCTTCTAGGTCTTGGAATACCACTATGCCTTCATCCACATCAATGATGACTTTGGCCGTTTTCATAAACGGTATTCCGAGAATAAGAGGTATCCTTTCATCCTCCATTTTCATCACCACAAAGTCCACCAAGAATTGTAGTTTACCTACACAAACTATAACATCCTCTGCTATACCATAGGGCTTCTTTGAGGATCCATCTACCATCAATAAATTTATCTTTATAGGCTTCACATCAAGATCACCAATCTGCTCAAGTAAAGAATAAGGCATCAAATTAACACTTGATCCTAAATCAAGTAAAGCCTTCTTTATCCTTTTCTTCCCTATAACGCATGGAATGGAGAAACCTCCTGGATCTTTTTCTTTTGGAGGGAAAGGCTTCTTTTTCACCGCTTTATACTTCTTTGTCTCATCATCTCTACGTCTTTTCTTTGTAGAGACTTCTTCCTCAGGCTTTGTATAAACTACAATGTGTTGTAATACCTCCTTAAAAGGTACATCATCATCCAACATCTTGAAAATTTTTTGTAAAATCAAATTGTTTCTCATGATCTGTTGGAAAAGGAAGAATGTATTCACTCTTTATCTCTGTTCTCTCTTCTTTTTCTTTTTCTCACTTTTTTCTCTCTTCTTTTCCTTTCTCTCTTTCTAACTCAACTGTTTCAACATTTGCACTCATTAACACCTTACATTCTTCCCTAGGATTAACCTCAGTATTAGCCCCAAAATATTTTCTAGGCCTTTCTTCCAACTGCTTAGTAATTTGGCCCATTTGCATCTCCAAGTTCTTAATAGCAGCATCAGTTCTCTTTTGAGTGGATTCAGTTGTCTGTATGAATTGCTGAAGAGTTTCTTCCATCCTTATTGATCTTTCATTAAGTGTAGCAATTTGTTGCCATAAGGTTGGTTGTTGCTGTTGCTTATTGAATTGTACTAATTGTCCAACTTTCCCACTTTGTCCTTGACCAATACTTGGGTGTGGTTTCCACCCTTGATTGAAATTCACTTGACGGTATGGAAATTGATTGGCCATGAAGTTAACATCCTCTAAAGCTTCTACTGGAAAGGCGCATTGACCATTGATATGGTCACCACCACATAATTCACACATTTGTGGTTGAATCTGTGCAACAGTCTTTAACTCTTTTGGCAATTATGCAAGTGCCTTTGTGAGATTCTCCAATTGTTGAGTTATTATCTTATTCTGAGCTAGCAAGGCGTCATTGGATTGCAACTGTAGAACTCCTTTTTGTTGAATAGAAGCTCCTCTTTCACTGTTCAGCTTATTATCATTAGTAGCCATGTTTTCAATTATTTCCGTGGCTTCCTATGGAGTTTTCCATTTGATATTGCCTCCAGCTGAGGCGTCTAGCATCAACTTGGTTTGTGAACCAAGTCCTCCAAGGAAGATTAGGACTACTTCCACTTCGTCAAATCCATGTGTGGGAGTCTTTCTTAAAAGGCTTTTGAATCTATCCCATGCATGACCTAGTAATTCCTCCATGCCTTGCTTAAAAGATGATATCTCTTGCTTTCCTTTATTTACCTTGGACTGTGGAAAGTATTTGTTCAAGAACTTTGTGACTACATCTTCCCACTCTGTAAAGCTCCCTTCTGGAAAAGAATTCAACCAAAGCTTAGCGTTGCCTCCCAATGAGAATGGAAACAGGCTAAGTTTGATTGCTTCATCAAGCACCCCATTTATCTTCATTGTATTGCAAATTTCATTAAATGTTGTGAGGTGCTCATATGGGCTTTAATGGGACAACCCATTGAATTGGTTACTCTTAACCAGTTAGATTAATGCTGGTTTCACCTCCATATTAGCTACATTGACCCTTGGTCTTGCTATGCTATTGAAATGCTGAGGTCCAACCACATTAGTATAATCAGCAAGAGTTCATCTAACATTATTATTCTCCATCTCCTAAATGCTATGGTAAGAACCTTGTGGTGAAGGTTGTAAAAGGATGTCCGGAGGAGGAAAAAGTTCTCTAGATGTACGGATTCTTCTCATCCGTCTACTTTCGTCTAAACCTTCAAGAAGAGGTTTCGAAGTTTTCTTGCTTCTAGTTCGAATTGCCTCCTGCATACACAAGAAAACAAATCCCTAGAAAAATTTGTTAGCACAAAAAGATATAGAAGAAATAATATAAGAGATAAGAAGATAAAAACAGAAAACAGAAAAATATAAAGAGAAAAATAAAAACAGAAAATAAAATAAAATAAAATAAAAATAAAAATAAAAACAGAAAAATAGAAAATAAAAATAAAATAAAATAAAATAATAACTGAAAAATATAAACAGAAAAGAAAAACAAAAAAATAAAAACAGAAATTCAAATTTCAAAATTCAAGTAAAAGATAATCAATAATCACACAAATGAACTAGTTAAACCACGAGTCCCCGGCAACGGCGCCAAAAACTTGATGACAATTTTAAAAATATGAAAAAAATATTTTAACGCTAGTTTCTAAAAATATGAAAAAAAGCATGATTTCACGCTAGTTTCTAAGTGTTAAAGGTTGCTTTTAGTATCAATTTTAAGCATAAAAAATAACAGTTTTTCAACTGTTATCATCCACTTCGTCCATTTCATCTATTTCCTCCACTTCATCTTCTTCTCCTCCTCCTTCTTCCTCTTCTTCTTCTTCTTCTTCTCCTTCGTCTCCTTCGTCCACTTCGTCCACTTCGTACACTTCCCTCAACGGTGATTTCTGCACCTGAAAACTGCCGCTCAGCGCCACTCGGTCGCACTTTTTCTACATTCTGGTTGACTTTTCAGCATTCTGGTCTGACTGGTTGACTTTTATGGTTGATTGGTTGACTTTTCTAGTTGACTGGTTGACTTTTCTGGTTTCTGGTTGACTTTTCAGCATTCCAATCATTCGGTACTTCAATTCTTCTTTCAAATCCTTCAATTAGCCTACAAAATCAAGGGAATCTTGCACAAAACCATTAAATTCACCTTCAACTCTCTTATTCACAAAACTAAAGCAAAAATATGAGTTCAAGCTAGTTTCTAAGTCTTAAAGGTTGCTTTTGGTATCAATTTTAAGCATAAAAATAACGGTTTTTCAACTGTTATCAATCCACTTCGTCCAATTCGACCACTTCGTCCACTTCATCCTCTTCATCAACTTCGTCCACTTTGTAAACTTCGTCATCTTCGTCCACTTCGTCCACTTCGTCCCCTTCGTCCCCTTCGTCCACTTCGTCCACTTTGACCACTTCGTCCACTTCATCGATTTCGTCCACTTCTTCTTCTCCTCCTCCTTCCTCCTCTTCTTATTCTTCTACACCTTCTTCTCCTTCGTCTCCTTCGTCCACTTCTTCCACTTCGTCCACTTCGCCCACTTCGTCCACTTCCTCCACTTCGTCCACATTGTCCACTTCGTTTACTTCGTCAATTGCATCCATACGTCCACTTCGTCCACTTTGTAAACGTCCTAAACTTCGTCTAGTTCGTCCACTTCCTCCACTTCGTCAACTTCGTCCACTTCCTCCACTTCGTCCCCTTCGTTCACTTCGACCACTTCGTCCATTTCGTCCACTTCGTCCATTTCGTCCAATTCTTCTTTTTCTCCTTCTTCTTCTTGTTCTTCTTCCTCTTCTTCTTCTTGTTCTTCTCCTTCGTCTCCTTCGTCCACTTCGTCAACTTCATCCCCTTCTTCCACTTCGTCCACTTCGTCCACTTCGACCACTTCGTCCAGTTCGTCCACTTCGTCCCCTTCGTCCACTTCGACCACTTCGTCCACTTCGTCCACTTCGTCCACTTCGTCCATTTCGTCCACTTCGTCCATTTCGTCCAATTCTTCTTTTTCTCCTTCTTCTTCTTCTTCTTGTTCTTCTTCCTCTTCATCTTCTTCTTCTTCTCCTTCGTCTCCTTCGTCCACTTCGTCAACTTCTTCCCCTTCTTCCACTTCGTCCACTTCGACCACTTCGTCCAGTTCGTCCAGGTCGTCCACTTCGTCAACTTCCTCCACTTCCTCCACTTCCTCCACTTCGTCAACTTCGGTCCACTTCATCCACTTCGTCCACTTCGTCAACTTCTTCAACTTCATCAGGTTATCCACTTCGTCCACCTCGTCCAATTCGACCACTTCGTCCACTCATCCTCTTCGTCAACTTCGTCTACTTTGTAAACTTCGTGAGCTTCGTCCACTTCCTCCACTTCCTCCACTTCCTCCACTTCGTCCGCTTCGTCCTTCTTCCACTTCCTCCACTTCGTCTAGTTCGTCCAGTTCGTCCACTTTGTCCAGTTCGTACAGTTCGTTCACTTGGTCCACTTGGTCCACTTCTTCCACTTCTCCCACTCGTCCACTTCCTCCACTTCGTAAACTTTTTCCACTTCGTCAACTTCATACATTTCGTCTTCTTCTTCTTCTTCTTCTCTTCTTCCTTCGTCTACTTCGTCCACTTCGTCTAGTTCGTCAACTTCGTCCCGTTTGTCCACTTCATCTACCTTGTCCACATCGTCCACTTCGTCCACTTCGTCAACTTCATCTACTTCGTCCACTTCTTAAACTTCGTCCACTACGTCCACTTTGTAAACTTCCTCCACTTCGTCTTCTTCTTCTTCTTTTTCTTCTTCTTCTCCTTCTTCTCCTTCATCTCCTTCGTCCAGTTCGTCAACTCCGTCCAGTTCGTCTACTTTGTCCACTTCGTCCACTTCGTCCACTTTGTCAACTTCGTCCACTCGTCCACTTCTTCCACTTCGTCCAATTTGTCCAATTTGTCCACTTCATTGAGTTTGTCTAGGTCATCCAGTTCGTCTCCTTCGTCCACCTCATCCAGTTCTTCCACTACGTCGAATTCGTCCACTTCCTTCAATTCGTCCACTTCATCAACTTCGTCCACTTCGTCTTCTTCTTCTTCGCCTCCTTCGTCTCCTTTGTCCACTTCGTCAACCTCGTCCAGTTTGTTTACTTCGTGCAGTTCGTCCAGTTCGTCCAGTTCGTCCACTTCATCTACTTCGTCCACTTTGTCCCCTTCATCAACTTTGTCCAGTTCGTCCACTTCTTCCTCTTCGTCCACTTCCTCCACTTTATTCACTTCCTCCACTTCGTTCACTTCGTCTACTTCGTCAACTTCATCCACTTCGTCCAATTCGTCCACTTCGTCCACCTCGTCAACTTCTTCAACTTCGTCCACTCATCCATCATCCACTTCGTCCACTTCGACCACTTCGTCCACTTCATCCATTTCGTCCATTTCATCCATGATGAAAAATTTATGAACACCGAAAAACGGCGTCACAAACTTGTTTAACCCTCGGCAAGTGTGACTGAATCGTATCAAGTAATAAACTCGGTAAGACCAAGTATCGTTCTCCCAAAGGACTCACGGCCTAGTTAGTTATCTGATTTGTTGATTATTTAAGACTTGTGAACGATTGATTGTAGGTTTTTAATGCAAAAGACAATAATTAAACATGTATGCATGAATTTGATCAATGGAGAAGAGGAAATCAAACACTTTATAGAATTAGATAGATGAGTATGTTGTTGGGGTTATCAATTTCATCTTATCCACTCTTATATATTTTAGGAATTCATCAATCTTTTCATCAATGTTAATGCCACTATCTAAATCACCTTGCAAGAAGGCCTATCCTTAATTACGAGTTCAAAAAATTCCTAGCATCCCTAATAATTAATTCTGAAGTGTAGAAGCTTAACGGCAACAAACCCTCATATTCCTATGTCTAGGCAATATGCTATTGGGAGAAATTCCCCGGATCTAGATTTCCCCATACGGTCCCATATCGACAAAATCAATAATCATGACATCGAATGAGTTAAACAATGCCTGCTTTGAGTAAAGAGGAAAAACCCTAACTAATGATGAAAGAAAGCATGTATCTCAAATAAGATGTTTAAACACTATTTCCAAATATGAGAGTTTCACAAGATTACATTGATACCCCAACAACAATACAAGGTTTAGTTCACCATATTCATGGTGAACCTAGATGAACAATAATGAAAGAATGAAAGATAAAACCCTAGAAAGATGAGAAGGTAGCCTCAGCATCCAAGATCTTCCTCCAACGGGTGGAAAAGTGTGTGTTTGCTTCGTCTCCATCCAAAGATACAAACCCTAGGAAGACCTAAACCTTATATATTGTTCGTAATAATACAGAAAATTAGGCCCAAGCCCAAAATAGTGCCGCTCAGCGGTAAGTGCGTGAGTTGATTCTTCCCCTCAGCGGCATTTTCACCCCTCAGCGGATACAACGTGAGTTCCTGAGTGCCGCTCAGCGGTAAACTGCCGGTGAGCGGTAGTTGCGACTTCTCCTTTTACACTTTTTGATGTCTTTTCTGATTCCATTTCTATCTTTCTTCACTTCTTTCACCAAATTCACCTTAAAATCTGTATAAAACAGTAAAATCAAGCATAAACCTGTCCAGCTCTCTTATTTCTAAAAATATGACCAAAAGCATGATTTCAAGCTAGTTTCTAAGTGTTAAAGGTTGCTTTTAGTAACAATTTTAAGCATGAAAATAACAGTTTTTCAACTGTTATCACAACCCCAAACTTTGAACTTTGCTTGTCCTCAAGCAAACAAGATGTAACTCAATCTTCTATCAATCCATACAATGGTTTACTCCATTCAAAATCCTCTTTTCAAGATAAGTAAAAACTTCAATTAAGCTCATGACAAAGACTTCAATCAAGACATACACATGCTTTAGTGTTCACAAAGTCACTTAATATCCAACAAATGCTATTTTTCATGAATGATCAATCAACTAAGCATGGATGTTCATGTGCTCATGGAATATTTCCTCACTAAGTAAAGTGTTTCACTCAAACACAACTGTATAAGAGGTAATCACTCATTCACTCTACTACCACAATGTCACAAAAACTTACTTTGCCTTTCATTTAACCATAATCAAATACATTCACAAGCATGCATCATCACAAGGACTTTTTAATGGCTTATAATGTGGCTGGGTGATGAGTGCATATTTATGCCCACATTTATGTTTGAAAATTAAAATTTTGATGGGATAATTGTGTTTAAATGGTTGATTTTAAGTGAATTAGTGATTATTGGAATTATTGGGTTTGGGAAATAAAGAGACGTAAAAAGTAAGTTTTAGCGCATAAATTATTCTTGGATGTTCTAATGTTTATTTGTGTAGTTGAAAACATAAGTTTTATTGGTCCAAATGGCAATTCAAGGCCCAAAATCAGGTTTTATTTGGAAAATAATGTACAGATGGGCCAAACAGATAACTTTTACCCTTGCACCTCCCAATTTCCCTATATACACCCCTCTTCTCTTAACCAGGCCCAAATACTAAGCCCAACAGTAACCCTATTCTGGATACACCTCCTAAAATTTCCTACCCATACCTCTCCTACCACTAATTAAGCCAGATTTTATCAAATGTTGCCACGTGTCCAAATCTCACCACTAACATATCAAACCATCCAGATGATGCCACATCACTCATCCTTACACTAATCAGTGAGCCAATCAGATTTTGCCACTTCACCACCCATGACACATCAGCCCTACCACGTAAGCATCTCCTTCAACCCTAATCTTCTTCCACCATCTTCTTCCTAGCGCCGCCGATAGCCATCGTCATCAACCCTAGCCGCCGCAGATACTAGTCAGGCCACCACCGTGAAGCCGCCATCATCGCGAGTCCTTCACGACCATCGCACCGCTAGCCGCCGCGAGTTCTTGCCACCATGCTCATCACCATCACGCCGTTGCCATCCAAGCTCCGTTCATCTTCAAACCTGCACTCAGGAAAACCAGAAACACAACACCGCCTCGGTCTCGCCATCACCACCACGGTTTCACATCTCAACTATCTTCATCTTCTCCAATCTTGGAACCCAATCGCACCTTCATCTCGGATCTTCACTAGCGATCTTCACCAACCATGCCACGACCACCATTAACCTCCATCACCTCCAACGTCGCACCTGCACTCAGAAAAACCACAGAGATCCAATTTTCTTGCGTTCTTGCCGTTGCCCAACCTACATGGCAGCCATCACACGCCATCGCACCTTCCCGCTCTGCAATCGGACCTCCACCTGCAAATCCAAAAACAAAACAGAATCAAAGACGCAAGAGCAGGGGAAGCGGCGCAATCCAATTCGCGGCGCAGCCAGACGGCGAAAAGGGGGAAAGCCCTTTCCCCAATCTGAAACCCTAATTGGGGAAGGAAGAGGGAAGCCATGTGGCGAGCTCCCATTGGGTGCGTCCTCCTCTGGTCAAAGCTGGTCAACTGAGGGGCTTTCTTGCAATTTCAGAAACTCAGAAGGGGCTAAAGTGCAGATAGACGAAATTTCAGGGCATTTGTGCAATTTTAAAAATTCAGAAAAGCTAAAAGATAAAATTCAGTTGTTGAATTAATTTAATTTGGGAATATCAACCGAAAATATCTTTCAAATAATGTTTTAATTATCTAAATCTTTTAGTTATTTGGAAGATATAAGATAAAAGATTCTATCAACTGAATACTCAGAGTCCAAGCCCAATCAAGCCCTATATAAAGATACCCGAGGACTTCACTTAATTCATTCACCACTTCTCTCTCTCTTATTTCATCTTGTATTCAACTCCATTCATGGAGAGCTAAGCATCTAGGGCTATTCTGCTGTAATTCCATGACGGATTCAGAGGTTACGTTCAGTTAATGCAATTGTTTATTTTGATTATTGATTTAAGTTGTTCTTTCTCTATGTCTTTCATCTCTCTATCAAATTAAAAGCAAAGATTTTTGCATCATAATGTGTTTGAATCTACATGCATATTGATTATATGAGTTCTAGGGTTTCTAGGTTTAATTGAGAATTTACTTTGATTTAATTTAGGAACTTTCATATGATTAAATGGTTTTTACTATCAATTGAGAATGTACTTTGGTTGGTAGTAATAATTTCAACTATAATCAATTGAGAATTTACTTTGATTGATTAACTTTTAACTTGGTTAGGAGATTTAAGAATAGACATGATTAAACACAATAGAATTTGATTGAGAATGTACTTTGGTTGAATTTATTGTGAATAATCTAGAAAGGTTTTGCATTTGATTGAGAATTTACTTTGGTTAAATGCATGATCGCCCTCAAATTAATTAAGAATGTACTTTAATTAATTTGAAACTTAAACAATAATCAATTGAGCAATTATCCGTGAATAACCGATGATGAATCTATCTTGGAAAAGCAGTGGAATTAGCCTATTTCATTGTAACTGTTTTTAAGTTTCTTATTTGTTCTTTAAACATTCTCCAAACATTACTTTTATCCATAAGCATTGCATAGCATTCGTAAGAGTCAAATATTCAAAAGCAATTCCGTGTTCGTTGGGAGACGACTCAGGGTTACTTTAGCCCTATCTATTTTCTTGGATACTTCTTGGCAATACTGAAGTTGCCTTGAAAAGTAGTATTAATTTGATAGCTTCAACGACAGTGTATCATTGGGCTAACAAGAAAATTGGTTTTTCTAGATCACAAAACCCTTGAGTTAAGAGAATCATATGAACACAATCATTCTTACTTTCCCAACTTTCCTTGGCATTGAGCTTTGCTTTTTCTTTTCTTTTCTTTCTCTTTTAAATTTCTCCTTTCACATACTTAATTCTTAGCTTTTAGCTCAATGCGTTCAATTTCCCTTTCTATTTTCCAACAACCCCAAACTTGAACATTTGTCAATACCGCATAATATTTTCTACTTAACTCAAGGTAAAGCTTTTCATAAAGGGTTTTCAAATCATGTTCAAGGCTAGGGGTTCAAAAGATAGAACACATAGTGTTCTCTTTTAGTGGCTCATTTCATGAAATTGGCTAATACAAGGGTTACCAACAAATGGCCTTGATCATATGATGCAAACAAGTTATTAATTCAATCATAGAAAACCTGGGCAAAGTCATTCATGCTTTCAAAGTAATAACACTCAATCACAAAAACTCTGGAGCTCAAAACCTCACATATAAGCTCATTCACATTTGACATACACATCCTGCTTAATATCACAATCACAATCACAACATCATGCATTTGTTCACAAAGCTGGTGAATCACCTGTATAAGCATGTAATGTGCATATCTCAACATCAATCAATATCAAAGCATCATCAAACATTACTTATCAAACAATCACAATCATAAGCAAACCATCATAACAGACAAAGTTTCCAATTGAGTACATCAAACCCTAATCTAAAAACACAAGTAAATAAGTTCAGAACACTAGGTTACCTCCCAGTAAGCGCTTGTTTAGCGTCACGAGCATGACCCAAAATTTCAAGGATCAACCAGTTGCATCATTGTGGACAAATGTTGCACTTCTCCCCCTAAATAGGGCTTGAGACGTTGACCATTCACCACCCAACTTTTCTGTGGATCATCAGTAGCGGGATTAAATATTTCAATTGCTCCGTGTGGATGCACTTCTTTTACTACAAAAGGTCCTGACCATTTTGTCTTCAACTTCCCAGGGAATATCTTCAATCTTGAGTTGAATAATAGTACTTTTTGCCCTGGATTAAAAACTTTATTCACCAGTTTCTTGTCATGATAAAATTTAATCTTATCTTTATAAGCCTTGGATGAGAAATATGCATGTAACCGCATTTCTTCAAGGTCCAGAATCTGCCTCCTGTGTGTGCTCTGAGTTTCGTAAGGATAAAAATTCAAGAATTTTAAAGTGCACAAAGCTTTATGCTCTAACTCTACTGGCAAATGACATGCTTTCCCATAGACTAATTGAAAAGGTGATAATCCCATGGGTGTCTTCATTGCCGTCCTATAAGCCCAAAGAGCATCATCCAGTTTTAGTGACCAATCCTTTCTTAATGAAGTCACGGTTCCTTTCAAGATCCTTTTTATCTCTCTGTTAGATACATCAGCTTGTCCATTGGTTTGTGGATGATAAGGTGCAGCTACCTTATGTCTCACTCCATAATGTTTAAGTACTTTTGTTAACTGATAATTGCAAAAATGAGATCCCCCATCGCTAATTAACACTCTTGGAGTTCCAAAACGTGAAAATATTTGCTTCTTCAAAAATTTAATTACTGTGCTAGCATCATTTTTAGGACAAGCTAACGCTTCCACCCATTTAGTCACATAATCCACTACTACCAATATGTATTCATTGTTGAAAGATGGAGGAAAGGGTCCCACAAAGTCAATACCCCATAAATCAAAAACCTCAACCTCTAAAATGCCCTGTAACGGCATCTCTTGACATCTAGTAATCGTCCGTGCTCTTTGACACTTATCACAACTTCTAGCATGATTATGAGCATCTTTAAATAAAGTTGGCCAATAAAACCCTGATTGGAGAACCTTTGTTGTTGTTCTTTCTCCATTAAAATGTCCCCCATAAGGTGAATCATGACAATGCCAGAGAATTCCTTCTACTTCTTCATTGGTCACACATCTCCTCAGAAGATTATCTGCTCCAATCTTGAACAAATAAGGATCATCCCAAACAAACTGCTTGGCATCATGCAAAAATTTCTTTCTTTGTTGCCAAGTTAAATCTTCTGGCATAACCCTTGCAGCTTTGAAATTATCCATATCAGCAAACCACGGCCTCTGTTGAATATACATGAGTGCTTCATCTGAAAAAGATTCCCAGATCTCTGATTCCTTGCTAGTGACCTCCTTGTTGACTAACCGTGACAAATGATCAGCAATCAAGTTCTCACTCCCTTTCTTATCACGAATTTCCACATCAAATTCTTGCAAGAGTAGTACCCATCTAATCAGACGGGGCTTAGAATCTAGCTTTGTCAACAAATATTTGATAGCTGCATGATCTGTCTAAATAATCACCTTAGACCCAATAAGATAAGGTCTAAATTTCTCTAGAGCATATACTATAGCTAAGAATTCTTTCTCCGTAGTAGCATAATTCAACTGAGCATCATTCAGAGCTTTGCTGGCATAATAAATTGGATGAAAAATCCGCTCTTTTCGCTGGCCAAGAACGACTCCTATTGCATAATCACTTGCATCACACATTAGCTCAAAATTTTTATTCCAATCTAGAGCTATAATTACTGGAGCTAACACTAATTTGCTCTTCAATGTCTCAAAAGCTTTCAAACATTCTGCATTTATCACAAAAGGGGCATCCTTCATAAGAAGATTACTCAATGGTTTAGCAATTTTTGAGAAATCTTTGATGAATCTTCTATAAAATCCAGCATGACCTAGAAAACTCCTGATCCCCTTTACATTTGTTGGTGGAGGCAGTTTCTCAATGACTTCTACTTTAGCTTTATCTACCTCAATCCCTTTAGCAGAAATTTTATGTCCCAGCACAATTCCTTCGGTTACCATAAAATGACATTTCTCCCAATTAAGCACAAGATTTGTTTGAACACATCTTGTAAGAATAATATCCAAATTAGCCAAGCACCGTTGGAAAGAATTTCCAAAGACTGAAAAATCATCCATGAAGACTTCAATGCACTTTTCTAGGAGATCTGCAAAAATTGCCTGCATACACCTTTGAAATGTAGCTGGAGCATTACATAACCCAAATGGCATCTTTCTATAGGCAAAGATTCCAAAAGGACAACAAGTAAAAGTCGTCTTCTCTTGATCTTTTGGATCTACCACAATTTGATTGTATCCAGAATATCCATCTAGGAAGCAATAGAAAGCTTGACCTGCTAATCTTTCTAACATCTGGTCCATGAAAAGGAGAGGAAAATGATCCTTCCTAGTGGCTTTATTTAGCTTCCTGTAATCAATGCACATTCGCCATCCAGTAACTGTCCGAGTGGGAATAAGTTCATTCTTATCATTATGAATTACTATCATTCCGCCTTTCTTTGGAACCACCTGTACTGGACTCACCCATTCACTGTCAGAGATTGGATAAATGATATCAGCTTCTAAAAGTTTCAACACTTCTTTTCTAACCACCTCCTTCATTACAGGGTTTAACCTTCTCTGTGGTTGACCACTCGGTCTATAATCCTCTTCCATAAAGATTTTATGCATACAATAAGTTGGGCTAATACCTTTAAGATCTGATATTGACCACCCAATCGCTTCTTTGTTAGCTTTCAAAATTTCTATCAACTGTTCTTCTTCTTGTAGAGACAAAGAGTTACTGATGATAACTGGCTTTTTTTCATCTTCTTCTAAAAATACATATTTCAGAAATGTTGGTAGTCTTTTTAATTCTAACTTCTTTGCTTTGACTTCTTCTTCCTTATCAATTATCTCAAACTTTGTATCCTTCACTGGAATCTTCTTCAATGTTTCCAAGTCCATCAGACATTCTTCAATTAATCTCTCTTCTCCTTCATCTAAATTTTCACAAGCATCAATAAGAGTTTTCTCTAATGGAGAAACATACCGCACCATCTTTTCTTGTATCATACAAACTTCATCAAGTTCCTCAAATTGAAAACATGCCTTATCATCATTTGGATATGTCATGGCTTTGAATACGTCAAAGGTGACTTCTCCATCATGAACTCTCAATTTAAGCTTACCATTCTCTACATCAATTAAAACTCTAGCAGTCTTCATAAAAGGTCTCCCAAGAATGAGAGGTACATCACTATTCCCTTCCATCTCCATTACAATAAAATCAATCGGGAATACAAACTTATCAACCTTCACTAAAACATCTTCAACCACTCCATATGGATATTTAAGAGACCTATCTGCCAGTTGAAGAGCCATTCTGGTAGGTTTGATTTCCAAACCCTCAATTGTTTTACACATTGATAGCGGCATTAGATTAATGCTAGCTCCCAAATCAATCAATGTTCTTCCAACTTCCAAGTCTCCTATGGTGCACAGAATAGTGAAGCTTCCTGGATCTTTAAGCTTAGGAGGTAATTTTTGTATGATTGCACTGCAGTTACCCTGTACTTGGATAGTCTCCTTCTCAATGTACTTGTTTTTCTTTGTAAGAAGTTCCTTCAAAAATTTTGCATATGATGGCATCTGTTGCAATGCTTCAGAGAATGGTATAGCAATCTCCAACTTTTTAAACAACTCCATGAATCTTTCCAACTGTTTTTCTTTCTCCTTCCTTGAATAATTCTTTGGATAAGGAAGTGGGTTTTCAAATTCTCTTTCTTTTTGTCTCTCATCTCTCTCTTTTTTTTTTTCTTTCTTTTCATCTTCTTCTTCTTTCTTTTTTTCTCTCTCAACTCTTTCTTTCCACTCACATGTTTCTTTTTCACTCTCATTTTCTTTCTCCTCTCTTTCTATTTTTCTCTCCTCTAACAACTTACCACTTCTAGTCATAATAGTCTTACACTCCTTTCTGAGATTACCATTTTTCATCTTGTCAACTATTCGCTCAACATGAATCTTCATATTTTTAAATTCAACTTCCACATTTTTACAATAAGATGCGTTCATCTTCAAGAAATGTTGGAAAGTGTCATCCAGTGTTGTTGTCTTCCTGGATGGAATAAGTTGCATTTTGCCATTTTTGCTGCTGCCATTGAAACATTTTGTATTTCCTGTGGTAATTGAGAAAGTTTCATAATTACTTCTTCCAACTGATGAGAAATAATCTTATTTTGAATAAGCAGGGCATCATCTGATTGTAGCAACTCCTTCTGACTAGGAGCTCCTCTTTCACTATTCAGCTCATTATCACTAGTAGCCATGTTTTCAATTATTTCTGTAGCTTCCTTTGGAGTCTTCCATTTGATATTTCCTCCAGCTGAGGCATCAAGTATCATCTTGGTTTGTGAACCAAGACCTCCAAGGAAGATCAAGACTACTTCCACTTCGTCAAAACCATGCGTGGGAGTTTTTCTTAGTAAGCTTTTATATCTGTCCCATGCATGACCTAGTGATTCCTCCATACCTTTCCTGAAAGATGAAATCTCTTGCTTTCCTTTATTTACCTTTGATTGTGGAAAGTATTTGTTTAGGAACTTTGTCACCACTGCTTCCTACTCTGTAAAGCTTCCTTCTAGAAAAGAGTTCAACCAAAGCTTAGCGTTGCCTCCTAATGAGAATGGAAACAGGCTAAGTTTGATTGCTTCGTCCGGCACCCCATTTATCTTTACTATGTTGCAAATCTCGTTAAACGTTGTCAGGTGCTCATATGGGTTTTCGTGAGACAACCCATTAAACTGGTTACTCTTAACCAATTGGATTAATGCTGGTTTCACCTCCATATTAGCCGCATTGATTCTTGGTCTTGCTATGCTGTTGAAATGCTGAGGTCGAGCTATATTAGTGTAATTTGCAAGAGTTCTTCTGATATTATTATTCTCCATCTCCTCAGTGCTATGGTCAGAACTTTGTGGTGATGGTTGTAACAGAGTTTCCGGAGAAGGAAAAAGTTCTCTAGATGTACGGATTCTTCTCCTCCGTCTACTCTCGTCTAAACCTTCAAGAAGAGGTTCTGTAGTTTTCTTGCTCCTAGTTCGGATTGCTTCCTGCATACACAAGAAAACAAATCCCTAGAAAAATTGGTTAGCACAAAAAGATATAATATGAGAGATGAGAAGATAAAAACAGAAAACAGAAAAATAAAAACAGAAAATAAAATAAAAACAGAAAAAAATAAACAGAAAAAAAAAACAAAAATTCAAATTTCAAATTTCAAGTCAAAGATAATCAATAATCAAACAAATGAACTGGTTAAACCACGAATCCCCGGCAACGGCACCAAAAACTTGATGACAAATTTATGAACACCGAAAAACGGCGTCACAAACTTGTTTAACCCTCGACAAGTGTGACCGAATCGTATCAAGTAATAAACTCGGTAAGACCAAGTATCGTTCTCCCAAAGGACTCGGCCTAGTTAGTTATCTGATTTGTTGATTATTTAAGACTTGTGAACGATTGATTGTAGGTTTTTCATGCAAAAGACAATAATTAAACATGTAAGCATGAATTTGATCAATGGAGAAGAGGAAATCAAACACTTTAATGAATTAGATAGATGAGTATGTTGTTGGGGTTATCAATTTCATCTTATCCACTCTCATATATTTTAGGAATTCATCAATCTTTTCATCAATGTTAATGTCACTCTCTAAATCACCTTGCAAGAAGTCCTATCCTTAATTACGAGTTCATACAATTCCTAACATCCCTAATAATTAATTCTGAAGTGCAGAAACTTAATAGCAACCAACCCTCATATTCTATGTCTAGGCAATATGCTATTGGGAGAAATTCCCCGGATCTAGATTTCTCCGTACGTTCCCATATCGACAAAATCAATAATCATGACATCGAATGAGTTAAACAATGCATGCTTTGAGCAAAAAGGAAAAACCCTAACTAATGATGAAAGAAAACATGTATCTCAAATAAGATGTTTAAACACTAATTCCATATATGAGAGTTCCACAAGATTACATTGATTCCCCAACAACAATACAAGGTTTAGTTCACCATATTCATGGTGAACCTAGATGAACAATAATGAAAGAATGAAGATAGAACCCTAGAAAGATGAGAAGGTAGCCTTAGTATCCAAGATCTTCCTCCAAGGGGTGGAAAAGTGTGTGTTTGCTTCGTCTCCAGCCAAAGATACAAACCCTAGGAACACCTAAAGCTTATATATTGTTCGTAATAATACAGAAAATTAGGCCCAAGTCCAAAATAGTGCTGCTCAGCGGTAAACTACCGCTCAGCGGTAAGTGCGTGAGTTGATTCTTCCCCTCAACGACATTTTCACCCCTCAGCGGATCCAACGTGAGTTCCTGAGTGCCGCTCAGCTGTAGTTGCGACTTCCCCTTTTACACTTTTTGATGTCTTTTCTGATTCCATTTCGAACCTTCTTCACTTCTTTCACCAAATTCACCTTAAAACCTGCATAAAACACTGAAATCAAGCATAAACCTGTCCAGCTCTCTTATTTCTAAAAATATGACCAAAAGCATGAATTCAAGCTAGTTTCTAAGTGTTAAAGGTTGCTTTTAGTATCAATTTTAAGCATGAAAATAACAATTTTTCAACTGTTATCAGTCCACTTCTTCTTCTTTTCCTCCTCCTTCTTCCTCTTCTTCTTTTTCTTCTTCTTCTTCGTCTCCCTCGTCAACTTCGTCTACTTCGTCCACTTCTTCCACTTCGTCTACTTCGACGACTTCGTCCACTTCCTCCACTTCGTCCAAGTCGTCCAATTCGTCTAGTTCATCCAGTTCATCCACTTCGTCCACTTTATCCACTTCGTCCACATCGTCCACTTCATTCACTTCGTCAACTTCGTCCACACGTCCACTTCGTCCACATTGTAAACTTCCTAAACTTCGTCAACTTCGTCTGCTTCGTCCACTTTGTCAACTTCCTCCACTTTGTATTCTTTGTCCACTCGTCCACTTCCTCCACTTCGTAAACTTTGTCCACTTCGTCCACTTCGTAAACTTCATCCACTTCGTCCACTTCGTCAACTTCTTCAACTTCGTCCACTCATCCACTTTGTCCACTTTGTCCAATTCGACCGCTTCGTCCCCTTCGTCCACTTCATCCTCTTCGGCATCTTCGTCCACTCCGTCTCGTTCTCCCAATTCATCCACTTCATCCACTTCGTCCCCTACGTCACCTTCGTCCCCTTCGTCCACTTCGACCACTTTTTCCACTTCGTCCATTTCGTCTATTTCGTCCAATTCTTCTTCTTCTTCCTCTTCTTCTTATTCTTCTTCTTTTTCTTCCTCTTCTTCTTCTTCTTCTCCATAGTCTCCTTCATCCACTTCGTCCACTTCTTCCACTTCGTCCACTTTGTCCATTTCGTCCACTTCGTCCACTTTGTCCACTTCGTCTAGTTTGTCAACTTCGTCCCGTTCGTCCACATCGTCCACTTTGTAAACTTCGTCCACTTTGTCTTCTTCTTCTTCTTCTTCTTCTTCTCCTTCGTCCACTTCGTCAAATTCGTCAACTTTGACCACTTCGTCCACTTCGTCCACTTTTTCAACTTCGTCCACTTCTTCAACTTCGTCCACTTCATCAACTTCGTCCACTCGTCCTCTTCATCCACATCGTCCAATTCGTCTAATTCGTCCACTTTGTCCAGTTCGTTAAATCGTCCACCTCGTCCAGTTCTTCCACTACGTCCAGTTTGTCAACTTCCTCCAATTCGTCCACTTCATCAACTTCGTCCACTTCGACTTCTTCCTCTTCTTCTTCTTCTTCGTCTCCTTCGCCTCTTTTGTCCACTTCGTCAACTTCGTCTCTTTTGTCCACTTCGTCAACTTCGTCCACTTCGTCCAGTTTGTCCACTTCGTCCACTTCATCAACTTCGTCCAATTCGTACACTTCTTCCTCTTTGTCAACTTCGTCCACTTCGTCCAGTTCGTCCAGGTCGTCCAGTTCGTCCACTTCCTCCACTTCGTCCAGTTTATGAACTTCGTCCACTTCGTCAACTTCGTCCACTTCGTCAACTTCGTCCACGTCCTCCACTTCATTCACTTTGTCAACTTCGTCAACGTCGTCTACTTCGTCCACTTCCTCAACGTCGTCTACTTCGTCTAATTCGTTCACTTCGTCCACTTTGTCAACTTCTTCAACTTCGTCCACTCTTCCACTTCGTCCAATTCGTCCACTTCATCCTCTTCGTGAACTTCGTCCACTTTGTAAACTTCGTGATCTTCGTCGACTTCGTCCATTTCGTCCACTTCATCCACTTCGTCCCCTTTTTCCACTTCGTCCACTTCATCCACTTCGTGCATTTCGTCCACTTCGTCCACTTTGTCAAATTCTTCCACTTCTTCTTCTTCTTCTTCTTCTTGTTCTTCTCCTTCGTCCACTTTGTCCATTTCGTCCACTCCGTCCACTTCGTCCACTTCGTCCACTTCGTCCACTTCGTCCACTTCGTCTCGTTCGTCAACTTCGTCGCGTTTGTCCACTTCGTCCAATTCGTCCAATTCGTCCACTTCTTCCACTTCGTCCACTTCGTCAAATTTGTCCACTTCATCAACTTCGTCCACTTCGTTCAATTCGTCCAATTCAACCACTTTGTCCACTTCATCCACTTCGTCAACTTCTTCAACTTCGTCCACTTCGTCCTCTTCGTCAACTTCGTGATCTTCGTCGACTTCGTCCACTTCGTCCCCTTCGTCTCCTTCTGATAACAGTTGAAAAACTGTTATTTTTATACTTAAAATTGATATAAGAAACAACCTTTATGACTAGAAACTAGCTTGGAATCATACTTTTGCTTATGTTTTTGGAAATAAGAGAGGTGGACAGGTTTTATGCTTAATTTCCGTGTTTCTCCAAGTTTTTAAGATGAATTTGATGAAAGAAGTGAAGTGGGACAGAGATGGAATCAGAAAAGGGCACAAAATATGCAAAAGAAGAGAAGCCGCAAGTACCGCTTAGCGCCAATTACCGTTGAGCGGCACTTTCAAGGACCCGTTGGCACCGTTGAGGGGTAAAAATGCAGTTGAGGGACATAATAGAAGACGTGTTGTTGCCGCTGAGCGATATTTACCGTTGAGCGCCACTTTTATGGGCTTGGGCTCACTTTTCTGTAATTTTTAGAATACTATATAAGGTTTTAGTTAACCTAGGTAAATGATCTTTGGCTGGGACGAAGCAGAAACACACTCTTTCACCCCTTGGAGGAGGATTTGGGATGCTAAGGCTCCTTTCTCACTTTCTAGGGTTCTATCTTTTCACTCTTTCATTGTATTTCATCTAGTTTCACCATGAATATGGTGAACTAAACATTTATTGTTGTTGGGGAATCAATGTAATCCTTTTGAAACTCTCATGTATGGAATTTGTTCTTCAAAATCTTCTTTAAGATACATGCTTTCTTTCATTAATTGTTAGGGCTTTTCCTCTTTGCTCAAAGCATGTATTGTTTAACTCATTCGATGTCATGATCATTGATTTTGTCGATATGGACACATACAGGGAAATCTAGATCTGGGGAATCTCTCCCAATAGTAGTATAAACCTAGACATAGGAGTATGATGGTTGGTTGCCTTTAAGCTTCTGTTCACTATAATGCATGATTAATTGCTAGGGAGACAAGACATTGTAAACTAGTGATTATGATTAGGCTTTCTTCGCCGAGACATCGGGTTTAAGGTAATTTAGAAAGTGGCATTAACAATTAATGAAGAAAGATGAATTCTTGAATACATGAGAGTAGATAAGGATGAAATTGATAAACCCCAACAACATAATCATCCATATATTTCAATTCACGTGTTTTGTTTCTTCTTACCATTGATCAATTCATGCATACATATTTACTTTTAAGTATTTTCATTTAAATCTTAATCAATCGGTTTTACAAGTCTTAGCTAATCAACAAACCACACAACTATCTAGGCCGTGAGTCTTTTGGGAGAACGATACTTGGTCTTACCAGGTTTATTATTTGATACGATTCTGTTACACTTGTCGAGGGTTTAACAAGTTTTTGACTCCGTTTTTGAGGATTAAAGATTTGTTCATCACCCCGCTGAGCCCAATTAAAACAAGCTTAGTCAGCAAAACTACAGCGTTCGCGCTCAGCGGTAATACCGTTGAGCGGCATTTGCAGCACCAAGTCTCCTTCTTCCTAGCTTGCCCTAAGTGTCCTTTACCAATGCCTCTCTCTTACCCAATGCATTTATTCTCTCACATCACTCAAACATTCAATCCCTATAATGCAACTAAAGCAGAATCAAAACAAACAAACAAAGATAAATTCAATCAACTGGGTTGCCTCTTAGGTAGCGATTGTTTAACGTCACGAGTCTGACCCAAAATCCTCCAGCATCCTTCAGTAGGTTCAAGTCTTTCTTCCCAACACCCATCAGTAGGTGTATACGAATATAGTATCCTTCAGTAGATACTCTTCCACCTAACATCCATCAGTAGATGAAAACCCTGTAATAAACTTATAACAAAAATACCAAAAGTTCACAATTACATCACCAAACCAAAAATTAAAGTTCTTAAACCACTGGGTTGCCTCCCAGCAAGCGCTCTTTTAACGTCACTAGCTTGACCCAATAAAGCTCAAGTTCCTTCTTCAATGTTGGTGTTCTCCTTTCGGGATATTCTTTTTTTTTTCTTCTTTTTGCTGAATTTCTTCAAGAATTTGATAAAACCAAGAACCTGTTTCAATGTCTCAATATTAGGAACTTTAATCTCCAATTTCTTGAAGATTTCCATAAAGCGCTCAAATTCCTTCTCCTTCATATGATACTTCTTTAGATGAGGAAGGGGTTTTCATATGAATCTCTTTTTTTTCCTCTCGTCCTCTTTTTCTTTTCTCTCAATTCTTTTCCCCTTCTCTTTTTCCACTCACTTTCTTAATCTTCACACAAATTTTCTTTCTCTTTTCTCTCTCAACCACTTCTCTTTCTTTTTCTACATCTTTATCTTTTTCACTCAACTCTTCTTTTCCTTTTCTCTCTATCTTTTTCTCATCTAAAGTCTTGTCACTTCCAGTGATAATGGCTTGACATTCCTCCCTAGGGTTAACTTCAGTTTCAACCCCAAAATCTTCCAATCTCTCAATTAAGTGACCAATTTGCATCTCCATCCTTTTACATGATGCTTCAATGCTTTTCTGAGTAGAGATGGACTCTTGCATAAATTATTGAAAGACGTCATCCATCTTTTCCATTCTTTCTAATAGAGAGGGTTGTTGCTGCCATTGTTGTTGTTGCAGCCTATAAAATTGTTTGGCATCTTGCCCAAATTGACTTCCATCCATGCTTGAGTGAGATTCCCTTCAGTGGTTGAGATTACCTTGGTAGAATTGAGTGCCCATATAGTTAAATTCTTTTTTGAATTGCATCCTGGAAGCATTACGCACAAAATCCTAGAAAACATTTGTTAGCACAAAAAGATAAAAAAAATAAAAAGATAAAATAAAAAGATAACAATCAAGTCAAGGCTAATCAATAATCATACAAATAGAATAGTTAAACCACGAGTCCCTAGCAACGACGCCAAAAACTTGTTAACATTTCGGCAAGTGAACCGAATCGTATCAAGTAATAATAAATGGTAAGGTCAAGTATCATTTCCCAAGAGACTCAAGGCCTAAACAGTTATGTAATTTCTTGATTAAATAAGACTTGAAAATAAATTCTTTTAGGTTTAGATGCAAATACTGAAAAATAAATATGAATGCATGTGTTGATCAATTGGATTGAAAGATGCGAAGGTGATTGATATAAAATATGGAATGATTATGTTGTTGGGGTTTCCGACATATCCTATCCAATCTCATGTATTCACGAATTCATCTTTCTTCATTAATGTTAATGCCACTTTCTAATTTACCTTAAACACGATGTCTCGGTGAAGAAAGCCTACTCCTAATCACTAGTTTACAATGTCTTGTCTCCCTAGCAATTATTCCTGCATTACATTCGCACAGAAGCTTAAAGGCAACCGATCCTCCTATTCATATGTCTAGGTAATATTGCTTTCGGGAGAATTTCCCTAGTTCTAGATTTCCCCGTATATGTCCGTATCGACAAAATCAAAGATCATGCAATTGAATGAGTTAAAAAAAGCATTCGTAGAGTATAGAGGAAAAACTCTAACAATTAATGAAGCAAAGCATATAAAATATAGAACCAATTCAATACATAAGAGTTTCAAAGGATTACATCGGTTCCCCAACAACAATGGAGGTTTAGTTCACCATAGACATGGTGAAACTAGATGAAAAACAATGAAAGAATGAAAGATATAACCATAGAATTTGAAGAAAGGAGCTTCCGCATCCAAAATCCGCCTCCAAGGGGTGAAGAAAGTGTGATTTCGCCTCTTTTTGTCCAAAGATACCAACCCTAGGTCAACTAAACCCTTATATAGATTATTAAAAATTACAGAAAATAGGCCCAAGCCCAATTAAATGGTGCTCAACTGCACTTTTAGCGCTCAACGGTAAGTGCGGTTCTTCTAAATGGCGCTTAGTTGCAGTTTTGAGCCTCAGCGGTGACTGTGGTGCTTCAGAATGCCGCTCAGCGGTAAAAGTTCCACTTAACGGTGATTGCGAGGTGCACTTTTACTTCCTTTCCTGAGTCCAACTCCTTATCACTTTTATCTTAGGTACTCTTACACCAAACTTTTCAAAAGGAACAAAAAGTGAAATTAAAGTAAAGACACACTAAACTACCAAAGTAAGGAAAACAATAAATCTAAACTATGCGGCCTAATGGTGAATTAGAAGGAACTTTGCTTCCCTTTTACCCACCAACTACAAATTTCGCTTAAATAATAAATGTCCAATGATCTTGTTAGGACAAACCCCTAACAAGTCAAAAATACAAGTAAAAAAAGGAAAACAACTACAATTTTACAATTCAGAGAAAATACACACAAATCTCTCTTTCTCACCAAGTGTATACTCTCTTATTTTGTGTTTTAGACCAAGACTTTAAGCTTCCCTTCAAGGCCTCCTTCACCTTTGGATGTTGCTCACTGTTTTCGGCTATTATCCCCATGATCCTCACGTTTTTTTACCATCCAAAGACCTATACCACAAGTTAACACCACTAAAGCCAAAAGGAGTCCAAGGAAAAAGCAAGAAAAGGTCTAAAATGAACAAAGGCTCTTCAAAAGGAGTTTTACTTTGACAAAACCGTGAATTCTTAGAAGACAATCAAGTAATTAAATGGTAAGAAAGAAAGGTTAGCACAACAAAAAGAGTTACCTAAAGAAAGGCACTAGAATGGATTACAAAAAACCAAAGCTACTAGAAATTTACAAGGTGCTTTTGTTCTTTTGCAGGCTAGACCAAATGGTGCACTAAGGCAACCTTTTTGGGTCATCATGGTTGCTGGAACAGCAGCTAGGGACATGAGTTTCAGCTCCCAAATCAACATCAAAGTGCTCACACAAAGTTGGTTAAAGATGGTACATGCATGTGCTTTTACTTTTACTTTTTGCTTTTACTTTTTGTACTTTTTGTCTACTTTTTCTTTTATACCTTTTGTCTCTTTTGTTTTTTTTTTTTTGAAATTTTTAGCACAAACACACACCAAATCAGATCTCAAATCTGGAATGTTACAAGGAGCTTCAAGTTCATACAAGCTTATAGCACCAAAATGAAGAAAACCTACTAGAATCAAATATAGCATGAAACACAAAAAGTGACATAATGGAAACCTAACTCTATAAACTTGTTCATGATCTAACAACAAGTATGAACTCAAATATGCAAAGAAAAAGCACTCAAAGGTACTCCAATGAAACAGTTTTGAAATTTACTCAAACATGTATTTTTGGTGATTTTTCAAAGGTTAAACATGGAAGTAAAGACATGTAAAGGACTAAACATGACTCTAGACAACATGGATTGATTTGAAACTTAAAAATACTCAAGGAAACATATATTGACCAAACAAAACAGTAAGGAATGACTCAAAAAAAAAGAAAAGGCACACCATGTTGGTATCGGAAGAGGTATTTTTCGAAGAGTATAGCGCAGCGGAATTAAAACTCAGAGAGCGGAAAGCATGTTCGATCACAATTAAAATTAATTTGGTCCTTTTAGTAAAAATAATTTTCTTTCAGAAAATTAATCAAACAGTTGATATACGTAAAATAATATGAGTGTAGGGAATAGAAAAATCACACAGATATTTTTATACTGGTTCGATTCAACAGAATCTACGTCCAGTCGTTAATCACTATAAATAGTGATTAACAGTTCCACTAAAAATGGTTTAACAGATTACAATCAAATGAACAGGAATAAAACGAAAAGAACCACTCTACCAACTTGAAGAGAACCGCTCCGGCAATCGACCAACGATTCGCAAGCTTCTCCTTTCATAAGACCAGGCAGAGTACCTTACTAACTTGAAGAGCGCCTGCTCCGAATATCGACACACGATACGCGAGCCTCTCCTTTCACAAGACCAAGCAAGGGAACAATGAACAAAAAGCTCTCTAAGAACGTTCCTTTGACACACAGTGTTCTAAGCTTTCTCAGTTCAAAAAACGTGACCTTCTGATTTCTCCAAATCAAATTATATAGCCAAGTACACTAAATGCCAAAGGTCAGCTCCCAACTGCCATGAATAATCGATTATTGTAAGTGATAATCGATTATTCAAGTCCATTACAGAGTTTTCAAAAAAGTGATAATCGATTATATGAAGTGATAATCGATTATTCAAGTATGACTTGTGATAATCGATTATTGCTTAACCATAATCGATTATACTAGTAAAAATTACAATGTTTAACATTTTCCTACTACATTCAAAATCTATAAGTTGCTTTTTAAATATTTTCCTACTACATCCAAAATCTATAAGTTGCAGCATCATCAAAACACATCTTCAGGTTTTACCAATACTCCTTATTGGTAACAATCTCCCTTTTTTTGATGATGATCAAAAACTCTCTTTTTAAAAGCAACTCAGGTTTACCTGCAACATATATAAACTAATGGACAACCACAGAGTTAGCAGTACCTGTACAATTAAAAACTATTTTTTTCTTTAATCCTCCCCTTATATTTCTTCTCCCCCTTTTTGATCATAAGCAAAAAGAATAATGTAATAACCTCCCCCTTAATATCAGCTCCCCCTCAAAAATGGAATATATGCACAAAATAAAAGCTCATTATATTAAGAACAGAAAGGAATTACATGAAATTCATAAAGATTAAGAAACTAAATACCATAAAGAAAATAACATAACAATCAAACTTAGAGGCCTAAAACCTAGAATTCAGGACTAGGAGAACGTTCAGGAGGTGGGATATTAAGATGACCCTCGATGTTAGATAGGCGAACATCAAGATCAAGAAATTGATCAACCATGTACTCATCAACAGATCACTACCACTCATAAATCTCCTCAAAGTGAGTCTTTTGTGCAAGACTCATATCCTCCAACTGTTTAGATAACCTTGCAAAATGTTCTTCCATAGAGGTTGAGGAAGAGGAGGGTATGTTGGATGGTCCAGCATCAGACGGAGCAACAGCACTTATTGGGTCAGCCATGAGTGTCCATGTCATCATCTTCATCTACATCAGGATGGTCATCATCTTTGTGAATAAGGACTCTGCCTCTAGTAATGAATCCCATTTGACGAAAGGTAGTATCTCCAATTTCTGATCCCACAGCTTCAATAGTTTGAATGAGTTCTCCTTCAACAGGTACACCTTTGAATTCTAAAATCCTAGAAATAAGCAGAGCATAGGGAAATTGATATGAATGGGATTTCTTGGCTTTTACCATTGTGTCAGCAATGAGAGCAGGCCAGTCGATGTGTATGTGATTTAGAATCCCATACAACAGAAGTAAATCCTGCTCAGAGCATTAAGCATGGTTGGTTGCTCTAGGACATAAAATCCAGACAATCAAGTAGTGGATCATCCTTTCTTCAACTTTAAAACCTCCAACCAGTAATTGCTTTCTATTGGTTTTTCGTTCAGGATGACGCAGGAAGGATTGAAAAGTCATCATCCTGTTGAAATCTTCAAGTCCTAAATGGACTTTGACAGCATCATCCCAGATGGGAAGTTGAGCAACATTGGTCCATACGTCATCATCAAAAATGATGCGTACTCCCTTGACCTTAGTAGATATTATCCCATCTCGATAGCACAAGTTGAAGTAGAAGACTCATATAAGATCAAGATAAATGCATCCTTTTTGTTCTAACAGATGCGTTAACCCCTGCTGATAGACGGGGCCTAAGCCCAATTAGTTTAGAGTAGTATTTCTTTTACTTTTATTAAAACATGTGTAAAAGGTGTTAGGCATGTGCTAGATAGGAGGGACTTTTAGTCCTATATATAGCCATGTCACCACCTCTTGTAAGATACTTTTGAGAATAATGAATTAAACTTTCTGTAGAGAGAACTCCAGAATTTAATTCCCTTGAAAGTCAAGCTAGAGAATCCCAAAGGATCTCCTCTAGCCACCTTCCATTCACACTGCATCTTTCATTTTCCATTTACACTTCAGATCTCTCTTACCTCCACCACGCAACCATTTTTATTCCACTCTACCTCAGCCGCGTGGATTGCTTACGCCATCGCTGCCACGCAAGCTTATTCCCTCGCGAGTTTCCCTCAGCACAATACCACATCTTCATTTCGCGAAGTCTTCATCTACTTCACTCTCGAGAAAGAGCTCCTACACCACGAGCCACATTGTCACCGCCTATCCTCACCTTTCTCGCCGATTAAAATCACGTCTCCACCGTTCAAATCCGCTTCCGCATCAAACCTTAGATTTTCTACCGAACAAACCTCCAATCCTAGGGTTCCTAATTCTTCCGCTGCCTCATCTGTTTCTCCTTGGCAAAATCTGAGGATTCACGGGTCAAATCGTTTCTTCAGCTGCTTCTCGGTACTTCATCTCGATCAAATCTAGATTTCACGTCGTCTCCGGATTCAGCTCAAGCCGTCAGCTATCAAGTGGTATTCAGAGCCTAGGTTAGGCGCGTCCGCTTGAGCTAAGTATCTCGTCTCTCTCTGATATGAGTTTTACTTTTCATCGATTCTCAAATTTTCGTTCTCGATCTGTTCTCTATTCTTGAGATTCAATCTGTGCGTTTGGTTGTTTTTAAATTTTTTTTTTGTGTTGTTGATTATCATTCATGCAATGTCTTGAGTATTTTACTTTGTCTTATTCATTCTTGTTGAATCTCTTCAATATTCGTGTTTTTCATTATGATTCCTTCTCTATCTTGTGTTGATTCATGTGTTTTGGTGTTGATCTGTTCATTAGGTTCTGGTTGAGTCAATTTGTGTGTGCCAGCTTTACTTTGAGTCTTTTCCTCATCTTAATCGGTCCAAAATTTTGTTTGAGTCATTTTATTTTGAGCATCAATTATGTATTGTCATAGTTGTCATGTTAGTTGATTTTTCTTGTTCATAACTTCAAGTTGTACTTCTTAATTGAGTTGTGTTTGTGGTGATCTGATTGTATGTTCAATGTGCATACCGTATGAGCTATGACATTCAATACTGAGAGCTCGGATGCATGAAATGAGCAGCAGATCTGATTTGAATTTTCTGTTGTGAACTTCTAGTTTTAATAAGTTGTTGAATCTGAACATTGAAGCTATTCTGCACTTTTAAAATTGAGCTGGAATGCTGAGATGACTAGTAACAAAGTGCCAACCAGAAAAGTCGTGATATGCTCAGCATTAGCTTGGTTGTTAGTGTGAAAATCACAACAGAGATTACTTGCAACCAGTAGGCCGAACTGCATATTTCCTTGCTTGAGTCATTTGTTTTGTTGTTGTTCATTTCAGTAGTAGATCATTGCTGGAATTTTGTGTATTTAATCCTAGAGTCTTTGCAAACCATTTTTAAAATTTCTAAACTGCAGAACTAAGTTGTTTCAATGCTTGTTAATCACTGTTTTGGTCCAAAACGAAATAAAGGCATGAGTTGAGTAAATCGGTTCAAAAGAGGCAAATTCTGAAAAGAAAAACAAGGAACTGAACATGTGAATTTGAGTAAAAGCCTATGAAATTGTGTAAACTGGCCTTGAATGATCAAAACAAGCATCATTAAACTTGTTCGAATGGATTTCAGTGTGTAATTGTGTCTAGAATTGAAATTGCTAAAAATAGCTATTGGACAAGTTCAATTTTGCATCTGAAACCTGTGTTCACCAACCAGTTCTGCAATTCCTTACTGCATTTTTTTTTATTTGTTTTCTCAATCTGTTCTAGATCCCTTGTTAGGTTCTGTTTGTGTGCTCACCTTATTCATTACCTTGTTTCTTGTTTGTCTTGATTGACTTTCCTGGTTTTTGTCTCAATGCATGTGCATTCTGTTCTGCTGACTCATAATTGGATTTTTTTTCTTTGCTTTATTAATCTGATCTCAAGTCAGTTGCTCTGTTGTTTTTTTTTGTCATTCCATTACCTTGTGATTTGTTTTGTCCTTCACTTTACCTTATTTAGCCTAGCCATTTTCCTGATTGAGAAATCTGATTCCATCCTGGTTTTTGGGATTTGAAAGAAGGTAAGTGTGAATGGTAGCATATTAGGTGGTGGTGATCCACAGGATTCTCTGGCTTAGACTGAAAATTTCATTTGAGTGCCTTAAAATGTTTTAAAGAGAAACCTAAGTGCTGTGAGCTTAGTAAGGCTGACTTAGGCCACTTCCTTGGCACATTTGTATGAGAGAATCAGTTTTACTTAACTGTGTGCTGACGGTTTACTTGTGCAGGAAAGTGAGATTGATTAAGCTGGAATGCAATCCATTGGACCAAGAGAGAAAGTTTTCTTGCATGGAATCTGATTATTGCATTCTGTTGCATTCATTTTAGATTTTAAGTTGTTTACTGAAATCATTGGTATATTAATTGTTTTGAATGTGAATGCTGAATATTATTTGATAAGACATATGGGAATTTGGTACATGCATAAGAATTGCAAATAAGGTGCTGATTGTTTTATGAGCATTTCTGGAAGTGCAACAACACTGTTTTAAAACTGTCAATTTCTGATTTGCCTCACATTACTCTTTGTCAATTAATTTGATTAGCATGGTCCACTGATTTCTGAATTAGTTTAGGACATTGTTCTTGACTGGTTTGGTCCATTGTTTCTGCCTAGTGTAATTCATTGATTTGCTGAAAAGGCTGCTCTTGTCATAATCAGTTGTGCATCAAATTGTTTTTAATTGCCAATGCATCCTCTAGTTTTAAGAAGTGATGAAAGCACCTAAATTCCAGTTCTGACTTGGCAGTTGAATTAATTAGGTGGTTAGTTTCTGCATTGAATTACATCTAATCTGAATCTAGTTCACTGTCCCTTTGCTGCACTTGCTGGATTTTTGTTGCTGGATTTTGTTGAGATTTATGTGTGCAGAGCTGATGTTTGAGAGTTTAGTTTGAGCAGATGTTCATTGAGAAAACAACAACCTAAGCACTTCCTGTGGAAGTTTTGAACTGAAGGGAGTTTCTTTTACTCTAAATGGCTTATGCTTTGATTGAACTGTTCTTGTCATGGTTTGTAATTAATTGTAATGTGTAAATTGTTGATGTTGGTATGAATATTTGTGCAGGTTTTCTCTGTGCAACACATTGTACTGGACAGTCAATAGGAACCTTTCTCTGCATCAAGTAGTTGAAACCAAGAGCTAGGAGACCCCAAAGTTATCCAGAAGCAATAAGTCTATGTGCGTATAAAGGCTTTGAAGAAAAACATGCAGCAATGGACTGTTTGGACTAGACCGTGCAGCTGTTTGAATCTTTTGTAGTTGTTTTCTTCATTTTTATGTGTAATAGGTTTTTGTGTTAGCTTTCTTTTAATTTCATTGTAAAAGGCCATTCAAAGTCCAAGTGTCTTGGAAGAGTCCTTGGTGCTCTTTCAACTCTTGGCAAAACTTTTCTTGTTTGTGTTTAAATTTTAGTGTCTTACATTTAGGGTGATTTAGGCTAAAAGGGATTAAACTCTAAGCCTTGTCACATTAGAGTCCGAAAAGTCTCGTCTTTTAGTGTTTAATTGTTGTGATTGTTTGTGAGTTGTGTTCTTTGATTTTAAAAGTGATTTTAGTTTAAAGGATAACTAGTAGTAACCTAAGACATTTCTGGCAAGGCAAGACTTGGTACTTAAGCAGTCTTCATGACTCACCTCTCTTACCTGGGACTTGTCTAAGTGTGAATCTTGTAAATCTTTTACACTAGAAAAACTTTTAGAAACAAAGATGTCTTGTTATCCATATAGGTCTTCTAGGAATTTTAATGTTGATAAGCAACTTATTTACAAAGACATCAAAAGAGCACATGATAAAGCTAGAAGGAAGTCTTGTTCATCTTATGAATTTGATAGGATTGAAGATGATTTGTATAAACAAGCTAGTGAAAGTATTCCATTCTTTGGTGATGATATTGGTGCATTAACATACCTAGCTTGGGAAAAGGAAATTGATGACATGCATTCATTCATGGTGAGCAAAAGTAAATCTGAATCCTTCTATTCTAGAGATAATGAATCTTATATTCTTAGTCTTTACACTTCTAGTTTTAAAAAGCATGCAAGAGAGTGGTGGGATGATAGGCAATATCATGTTAAGATAGGTAGAAAATATCCCATTCATGATTGGAATGAATTGAAAGCTTGTATGAAAAGAAAGTTTGTGCCTCGAGAAATTGAAAGAAACTTAGAACTTATGAGAGAGCTTATTAGAAAAGGTGAGTCATTCATTCAAAATATAAGTGGGTACTCTCGTAGGGAAAGTGAGTTTCTAGAAAAACGTAAGAGGCTATGGGAAGAGACAAGCAAATATAGAATTGAGAGATTAAAAAGAGAAAAACAAAAGCAAGAAGTAAGAGAGAAAAGAGAAAAAGAGAGAAGAGAAAAAGAAAGAAGAGAAGAGGAAGAAAGAGAAAGAAGAGAAAGAAGAGAAGAAGAGAAAAGAAGAGAGAAAGAGAGAAAAGAAGCACAAAGAAGAGAAAAGGAAGAAGTTGAAAGAATAGAAATGGAAGAAAAGAAAAAGCAACTAAGGGTCACATCTCCTCCTACCCTAGAAGCTAGACTCTTAAGGGGAGGTTTTCTATCCTATCACTTTTCTCCATTTATATTTGAATTTTCCAAATTTCACTTTTCTTTCAAAGACTTTGCCACTCCATCTTTAAAAATGTCATCACTATCAACACATGCAAAGTCACAACTTGGGTTATGGTTACCTTTATGGCTACCAATAACTCAAGATACAAATAAAACTTCAAATGAAGAAAGGTTTCTTTGTTATATTAACATTAAAAATTTTAAAATTAGGAAACCTTCTTCTACACATAGTCTTTTATATATATTATTGGGTCAAAGAAAACTAATTAGAGATATGTTTGATGTTTATTGCAGATGGATATTTGACCCAGGAGGAACCCTTGTGAAGCCAACAAAAATAAGTCTTCAGAAGCACCATCAGATTTGAGGACAAATCCTTTCCAAGGGGGAGGGGATGATAAACGGGGCCTAAGCCCAATTAGTTTAGTGTAGTATTTCTTTTACTTTTATTAAAACATGTGTAAAAGGTGTTAGGCATGTGCTAGATAGGAGGGACTTTTAGTCCTATATATAGCCATGTCACCACCTCTTGTAAGATACTTTTGAGAATAATGAATTAAACTTTCTGTAGAGAGAACTCCAGAATTTAATTCCCTTGAAAGTCAAGCTAGAGAATCCCAAAGGATCTCCTCTAGCCACCTTCCATTCACACTGCATCTTTCATTTTCCATTTACACTTCAGATCTCTCTTACCTCCACCACGCAACCATTTTTATTCCACTCTACCTCAGCCGCGTGGATTGCTTACGCCATCGCTGCCACGCAAGCTTATTCCCTCGCGAGTTTCCCTCAGCACAATACCACATCTTCATTTCGCGAAGTTTTCATCTACTTCACTCTCGGGAAAGAGCTCCTACACCACGAGCCACATTGTCACCGCCTATCCTCACCTTTCTCGCCGATTAAAATCACGTCTCCACCGTTCAAATCCGCTTCCGCATCAAACCTTAGGTTTTCTACCGAACAAACCTCCAATCCTAGGGTTCCTAATTCTTCTGCTGCCTCATCTGTTTCTCCTTGGCAGAATCTGAGGATTCACGGGTCAAATCGTTTCTTCAGCTGCTTCTCGGTACTTCATCTCGATCAAATCCAGATTTCACGTCGTCTCCGGATTCAGCTCAAGCCGTCAGCTATCACCTGCTCAGCAAAAGTGTTTGGAAATTGAAAGCCATAGAAGCGGAAAAAGTCAAGACGAATAAACTTTACCGCCATGATCTTCCTTTCTTGTCAAGAATTAACAAAGTCTGCATGTTTCCCTTGATCTGAAATCCATCCATCTATGTTTGCAAGACGTGGTTGAGAAGAAGAGGAGGCTCCAGCTGTTCTGCGACGGTTCCTTCTTGAGTCAGCCATGGAGGAAGAATGGGAAAATGAGATTTTGAGAAGGTGAAGAGAAATGAAGAAGATTTGAGCTCTAGATTTGATTTCAGCAGTATTTGGGTGCAAAGGAGTGTCTAATAATCGATTATGGGGGGCTATTTATAAGAAAAATGGAAAAACTAGCCGTTTATGGCCGTTTATAGCCGTTATGGGATGCTCCAACGGCTCTATTTTTGAAACTGTCAGCGCGATAATCGATTATGGCTCGTGATAATCGATTATCAGTTCAATAATTACTGCCCAGAATTGCATGATAATCGATTATGCATAATGATAATCGATTATCTGCTCAAGATTTTCCAGAATTGAATTTTATGCATGAATAATCGATTATAACTTAGTGATAATCGATTATTAAGCGTTAAGTTTACGAAAAATGCAAAAATTTGCATAGATTTTGATTCTAAGATATGTCTAACACTCCTATTCCAATTTCATCCTTATCTAAATAACATGAAGTACCCATGGGTGTACTAGCTTCCTTGCAACTATCCATACCAAATTTCCTAAGAATTTCTCTACAGTATTTAGTTTGGGAGATGAATGTTCCACCATTCATTTGTTTTATCTGTAGTCCTAAGAAAAAGTTTAACTCACCCATCATAGACATCTCAAATTCACCTTGCATTATTTTTGCAAACTCTTCACACAAAGAATCATCAGTTGACCCAAAAATGATATTATCTACATAAACTTGCACGATTAAAATGTGTTTTCCTACTTTCTTAATGAATAAGGTTGAATCAACCTTTCCTCTAGAAAATTCATTTTCAATTAAAAAGGTACTAAGTCTTTCATACCAAGACCTAGGTGCTTGTTTAAGACCATAAAGGGCCTTTTTCAACTTGTAAACATGATCAGGAAATTTAAAATCTTCAAAGCCAGGAGGTTGACTAACATACACTTCTTCTTTTATAAAACAATTTAAGAAAGCACTTTTTACATCCATATGATATAGTTTAAATTTCATCAAAGATGCATATGCAAGTAATAATCTAATTGCTTCTAACCTGGCTACCGGTGCATACGTTTCATCATAATTTATACCTTCCTCTTGACAGTATCCCTTAGCAACTAGCCTTGCTTTATTCTTTGTGATGTTTCCATCCTCATCAAGCTTGTTCCTGAATACCCATTTTGTTCCTATGACTTGGAATTCTTCTTGTTTTGAAATAAGTTCCCAAACATCATTCCTTTCAAATTGATTTAGCTCTTCTTGCATAGCAATGCACCACTTGTCATCTTGAAGAGCACCCTTTATATTTTTAGGTTCTACCTGAGACACAAAAGCAACAGTTAGACAAAAATTATTTAAATTATGTCTAGTAGTTACCCCTTTTGATATATCTCCTTTGATGTTGTCCAAAGATAGTCCTCTTGGTTGTTGATAGCTTTTGGAATCAACGACTTGGGGTGTTTCTTGAAGCCCCGGAGGATAATTTTCATTTAGATACATCTCCTCAAGGGCTTCTCTTAAGTAATCCTCATCACCTACAATGGGTCTATTTGACTCAAGAGGTTTACCTCAAGGTCTACAATCTCATCAAAGACAACATGCATTGATTCTTCAATTATCAGTGTTCTTCTATTGAACACTCTATAAGCTTTGCTAGTCAAAGAATATCCTAGAAAAATTGCTTCATTAGATTTTGCATCAAATTTTCCAAGATTATCTTTTCCATTATTTAAGACAAAGCATTTGCATCCAAAAATTTTCAAATGAGATATATTTGGTTTTCTACCATTCAATAGTTCATATGGAGTTAATTTTAGAATTGGCCTAATAAGCATCCTATTTAACACATAACAAGCAGTACTTACTACATCAGCCCAAAAGTATTTTGGCACATTAAATTCATTCATAAGCATTCTAGCTAATTCTTCTAATGATCTATTTTTCCTTTCAACAACACCATTCTGTTGGGGAGTTCTAGGTGCAGAAAAATTATGTGCAATGC
Organism: Vigna angularis; assembly: GCF_016808095.1. NCBI lineage: Eukaryota > Viridiplantae > Streptophyta > Magnoliopsida > Fabales > Fabaceae > Vigna > Vigna angularis. The sequence continues at coordinate 31,499,128 of NC_068970.1, forward strand.
CAAATTCTTCACAAAATTTTCCAAACAACTCATTTTCAAATTCACCACCATGATCACTTCTCAAAGTTTTGATTTTCAAATCTTTTTCATTTTGAATACGTTTAGCAAAAGTTTTAAATGCTTTGAAAGCTTCACTTTTCAGAGTTAAAAAGAAAGTCCAAGTAAATCTAGAGTAATCATCAACAATTACAAGAGCATAGTAGTTTCCACCAAAACTTTTAATTCTAGATGGACCAAACAAGTCCATATGCAAAAGTTCTAAAGGTTTTGATGTTGAAATCATGCTTTTAGATGAAAATGAAGATTTGGTTTGTTTACCCTTTTGACATGTAGAACAAAGTTTATCTTTCTCAAATTTTAGTTTAGGCAAACCAATCACAAGATCCTTAGAGATTAATTTATTTAAGTGTTGCATGTGAATATGTGCAGCTCTTTTGTGCCATAGCCATGGATTTTCTTCTTTAGCAACTAAGCATGTTATACTATGACTAGATGCACTCTCAATATCAATCAAATATATGTTATTATGCCTAACACCTTGCAAAGCAATTTCAGTAGAATTTTTAAAATAAACAGTACATTTGTCACTCTCAAAAGTTACCTTGAAACCTTTGTCGCATAGTTGGCTTATGCTTAGAAGATTATGTTTGAGGCCTTCAACGTATAAGATGTCTTTTATTGTCAAAGTGTTTCCTCCTCCAATGTTTCCAGTACCCATTATTCTGCCTTTGTTGTTATCCCCATATGTTACAAATCCTTGCTTCTTCTTCTCAAAAGAGATGAATCTTTTCTTGTCACCAGTCATGTGTCTTGAGCAACCACTGTCAAGATACCACAGTGACTTCTTGGACTTAGATTGATCCTACAAAACAAGTTAGCAAGAATTTTAGGTCCCCAATCTCAATATGGGTCCTTGGGGTTAGTTTTTGCAAGTTTACATCATCTCACAGCTTTAACCCAAGCATATTTGCCACTTGGAACACCAACATGTTTGATATTGCATTTCTTTGATGTGTGACCATGCTTCATACAGTAAAAGCAACATACATCACTAATTTTATTTTTAATAAAAGTTCCTTTAACAACCCAAATTTTTTGAGTTCTTCTTACCTTGGATTTAAAATTTTGATGCATGTTTCCATTGCTCTTATTAAGGTTTGTTTTAGCATGTGAATTAGCTTTAGTTGCCTTAGCAAGTAAGTTTTCAAGTATATCAATATCAAACATATAACTTTTGCATGACAAGCATTCAACAGGTTCAACAGTAGCATTTGCATCTGATAATTTAATTTCTAAGGTATTAACTCTATTTCTTAGAACAACTTCATCATCAAGCAGTTTATCATATTTTAACTTCAATTCATTATGTTCTTTTTTTAAATTTTTATGAGCAGCATTAAGTTTCTCAGATTCATTCATCAATTCAAAGAAAGCTTTTTGTAAATCTAATTCACTAGATTCAAAGCTGGAATCGCTTACTTGACTTCCAATTTCTTCAGAATCTGCCATAAGGCATAGATTGGCTTCTTCTTCTATGTCACTTGAACTCGTTGAGCTAGAGGCATTATCCTCCCAAGCTATGTATGCTTTCTTTTTCCTTTGAAATTTTCTTTCCTTCTTGTCTTCACTTTTCTTGCTTTTTGGACACTCAGATTTTACGTGCCCTCTTTCTCCACAACCGAAGCACTTTACGTTTGATGGAGATTCTTGACTTTCTTTCCTATCTTTGTGAAACTTGTCCTTTCCCTTTGCTTTCATGAACTTTTCAAATTTCTTTATCATCAAGCTCATGTTTTCTTCATCATCAGAATCATCTTCTTCGATCCTCTTAGAGCTTTTTCCTTTAGATATTTCAGACTTGAAAGCTAGAGTTTTCCTTTTGCCTTGATCCTCTTCAACAGTCAATCTCCTCAGCTCAAGTTCATGCTCACGGAGCTTTCCAAACAAGATTGGCATTGACATCTGACTAAGATTTTGAGACTCCGAGATGGTAGTCGCCTTTGGTTGCCAAGACTTGTCCAGAGATTTCAGAATTTTCACATTAAGTTCATCAGTATCAAAAGTCTTACCCAACCCTGTTAAATGATTCACAATATGAGTGAATCGTTTTTGAACGTCAGAGATCGTTTCTCCAGGTTGCATTCTGATAACAGTTGAAAAACTGTTATTTTCATGCTTAAAATTGATATTAAAAGCAACCTTTAGACTTAGAAACTAGCTTGAAATCAATGCTTTTATCTATATTTTCAGAAATAAGAGAGCTGGACAGGTTTATGCTTGATTTGAGTGTTTTTGTGCAGGTTTTGAGGTGAATTTAGTGAAAGAAGTAAAGAAGGAGAGAAGTGGAATCATAAAAGGAAGCAAAGAGTGCAAAAAGAGAAGTCGAAGGCACCGCTCAGCGGCATTTTACCGCTGAGCGGCACTCAGGAGGTTGCGGGAGTCACGCTGAGGGGCAAAATGGCCGCTGAGGGGAAGAAACGAGTCACGCAACCACCGTTGAGCGGTAAATAGCGCTGAGCGGCACTTTTTGGGCTTGGGCTTTTGTAATCTTTTGTAACTCTAGAATAGTATATAAGGACTTGCACGTCCTAGGGTTAGACATCTTTGGCAAAAACGAGGCAAACACTCTCTCTTCCACCCCTTTGAAGGAGGATCTTGGATGCTCAGGCTACCTCTTCACCTTTTTAGGGTTTATTCTTTCATTCTTTCATTGTTCATCTAGGTTCACCATGAATATGGTGAACTAAACCTTGTATGTTTGTTGGGGAATCAATGTAATCTCTTGAAGCTCTCATATATGGAATTTATGCTTGCATCTTAATCTAAGACTTATGCTTTCTTTCATCATTAGTTAGGGTTTTTCCTCTTTGCTTAATGCTTGCATTGTTTAACTCATTCTATTGCATGATTATTGGTTTTGTCGATACGGACACGTACGGGGAAGTCTAGATCCGGGGAATTTCTCCCAATATTATACTGACAATATTATATTGGTTGTCGTTAAGCTCCTGCGCTCATGAACTAATCATTAGGAATGCTAGGAATTGTATGAACTATTTGATTAGGGAGAAGCCATCTAGAATGGTACTTTAGAGAGTGGCATTAACAATGATGATTTGAATGTTGAAATCCTAAAATGTATGAGAGTGGATGAGATGAAATTGACCCCCAACAACATATTCATTCATATAATCCATTGAAAGTGTTTATCTTTAGTCTTTGCCATTGATCAATTCATGCATACATGTTTAGTTTTCGTCTTGCATAATATAATCCAATTATTTCGTTTGTAAGTCTTAGCTAATCAACAAACCACACAACTAAACTAGGCCGTGAGTCCTTTGGGAAGAACGATACTTGGTCTTACCAAGTTTATTACTTGAACGATTTGGTCATACTTGCCGATTGTGAAACAAGTTTGTGACATCATATTTTGGTGCTTACAAATTTGTCCATCAAGTTTTTGGCGCCGTTGCCGGGGACTCGTGGTTTAACTGGTTAATTTGTGTGATAATTGATTATCTTTGACTTTTTGAATTTCTGTTTTTATTTTTTCTGTTTTTATTTTTTCTGTTTTTATTTTATTTTATTTTATTTGATTAGGTTAGATTTTATTTTTTAGATTAGATTTTATTTTATTCTATCTTTTAGATTAGGTTAGATTTTATTTTTTTTTAGATTAGGTTTTATTTGATTCTATCTTTTAAATCTTTTTATCTTCTGAATATATATCTTCTTCTATATCTTTTGTGCTAACAAATATTTCCTAGAGTTTTGTGCCTAATGTCTGCAGAATGCAATTTGGTCAAGAATTTAACTATATGGGCACTCAATTCTACCAAAGTAATCTCAACCAATGGTGGGAACCTCACTCAAGCATGGATCAAAGCCAATTTTGGCAAGCTGCCGGACAATTTGAGAACCAACCACAACAACAATGGCAGCAACAACCCTTTCTATCAGGAAGTTTGGATAGGTTGGAGGACACCCTTCAACGATTTTTGAAAAATTCCGACTCTACTCAGAAAAGCATTGAAGAATCATTTAAAAGAATGGAGATGCAACTTCATTACATCAGTCAGAGATTGAATGATGAGGTTAATACTGAAGTTAACCTTAAGGAGGAAGGGCAAATCATTATCACCGAAAGTGACAAGATTCTTGATAAGGAAAAATTAGAGGAAGATGAAGAAAGGGTAGAGAGAAAAGAGAAAGAAGAGTTGAGTGAGAAAAATAAAGATGAAGAAAAAGAGAACGAAGTGGTTGAGAGAGAAGAGAGAAAGAAGATTTGTGTGAAAATAAAGAAGTTGAAAAGAAAAAGAAAAGGGAAGAAAAAAATAAAAGAAAAGAAAAAGAGAAAATTGAGGGAGAGAAAAAGGAAGAAAAAGAAGATGAGAGGAAAGAAGAAGAAATCATATGAAAAATCACATCCTCATCTAAAGAAGAATCATAGGAAGGAAAAGAAGTTCAAGTGCTTTATGGAAATCTTCAAGAAATTGGAGATTAAAGTTCCTATGATTGAGACACTGCAACAGGTTCCTGGTTTGATCAAATTTCTGAAGAAGTTCAGTAGAAAGAAGAAAAAGAAGAAGGAACTCGAGTTTGGGTCAAGCTAATGACGTTAAAAGAGCGCTTGCTGGGAGGCAACCCAGTGATTTAAGAACTTTTGATTTTATTTTGGTTTTGTAATTTTTAAGTTGTGGACTTTATTTTGTAACTAGTTTGTTGGAGATAGCATCTACTGAAGGATGCTAGGTGGTTAAGTATCTACTGAGGGATACTATGTTGTAACACCTACTGATGGGTGTTGGTAAGAAATTTTGCACCTACTGATGGGTGCTGGTAAGTTTGAAACACCTACTGATGGGTGTTGGTGATTTTGGGTCAGGCTCGTGACGTTAAACAAGCGCTACCTGGGAGGCAACCCAGTTGATTGATTGTTTTTGTTTGTTTTTAGTTAGGATTTGCATAAGCATTTTCAACATTGAATTGCAGGGAACCTATGAGGGACATGTAGGGAAGGCACGTAGGTCAAGAAAAGAAGGAGGGGAGCACTTCACGAAAGTGCCGCTGAGCGGTACTATCGCAGAGGGGCTTAAGTTCCCCTTAGCGGGACCCGAGCCCATTAGGGTATTTTTATACCCCAAGCTGCGTTTTAGGGTTTATTTTCTGGCTTCTCTTTGCACAAACACTTCCACACACATTCTCCTAGGTTTTCCACATCTTTTCACTCTTACCTCTTAAGAAAAAAATCTCTTCCACTCACTTGTTCACTAGTTTTCCATCTAAGTTTGGGGTTGGGAGAGAGCATCATTGAAGGGGCTGATTTCTTCATTGTGGTTTACTAATGCTTAACAATGTATCTTTTGGTTTTGTGAATTATGTTTGATGCAGGGATGGCCTCCTCATCGGGCAAAAAGAATCAAGACTAGAAGATCCAAGAAGAGGAAGATACAGAGGACAGCTCAGACTGATGAGGAGCTGAGATAGCATTTACTGATGAATGCTATCAAATGATTATGCTTTTGTGGTTTAAGTTTTCTGAACTTATTTGTTTTTGTTTTTAGATTAGGGTTTGATGTACTCTGTTGGAAACCTGGCTTGTGTGATGGTTTGCTATTAACTGTGATTGTTTGATAAGTAATGCTTGATGATGCTTATTGATTGATTGATGTTGAGATGATGTGCACATTAAAATGCTTATACAGGTGATTCACAAGCTTTGTGAACAAATGCATGATATCATGATTGTGATTGTGAAATTAAGCAGGATGTGTATGTCAAATGTGAATGAGCTTATATGTGAGGTTTTGAGCTCCAGAGTTTTTGATATGATTAAATGCTATTACTTTGAAAGCATGAATGATTTTGCCCAGGTTTTCTATGATTGAATCAATTGCTTGTTTTGCATCATGTGATCAAGGCCATTTGTTGGAACCCTTTTTATTGGCCAAATTCATAAAGTTAGCCCACTAAAAGAGAAAACTTTGTGTTATATCCTTTGAACCCTTAGCCTTGAACATACACTTGAAACCTTTGATTGAAAATCTTTACCTTGAGTTAAGTAGAAGATCTTGTATGGTATTGTTAAATGTTCAAGTTTGGGGTTGTTAGGAAAACATGAAAAGAAAAGCATTGAGCTAAGAGCTAAAAAGTAAGAATATGCAAAGAAAAAGAAAAGAAAAGAAAAAGAAGTAAAGCTCAATGCAAATGCAAAGGCAAGTTGGGAATGAATAAGATGATTGTGTTGATTCTCTTAACTCAAGGATTTTGTGATCCAGAAAAACCAATTTTCTTGTTAGCCCAGCCACATTATAAGCCATTAAAAAGTCCTTGTGATGATGCATGCTTGTGAATGTTTTTGATTGTGGTAAAATGAAAGGCAAAGTTGATTCATGTGACATTGTGATAGTGGAGTGAATGAGCGAAACACTATACCTCTTATACACTTGTGTGTTGAGTGAAACACTTTACCTAGTTAGGAAATATTTCATAAACACATGAACATCCATGCTTAATTGATTGATCATTCATGAAAAATAGCATTTGTTGGAATTAAATGACTTTGTGAATACTAAAGCATGTGCACATTATGATTGAACTCTTGGTCTTAAGTTTGAATGAAGTTATTACTTATCTTGAAAAGAGGATTTTGAATGAGTGAACCATCATATGAATTGGTTGGAGATGGAGTTACATTTTGTTTGCTTGAGGACAAGCAAAGTTCTAAGTTTGGGGTTGTGATAACAGTTGAAAAACTGTTATTTTCATGCTTAAAATTGATATTAAAAGCAACCTTTAGACTTAGAAACTAGCTTGAAATCAATGCTTTTATCTATATTTTCAGAAATAAGAGAGCTGGACAGGTTTATGCTTGATTTGAGTGTTTTTGTGCAGGTTTTGAGGTGAATTTAGTGAAAGAAGTAAAGAAGGAGAGAAGTGGAATCATAAAAGGAAGCAAAGAGTGCAAAAAGAGAAGTCGAAGGCACCGCTCAGCGGCATTTTACCGCTGAGCGGCACTCAGGAGGTTGCGGGAGTCACGCTGAGGGGCAAAATGGCCGCTGAGGGGAAGAAACGAGTCACGCAACCACCGCTGAGCGGTAAATAGCGCTGAGCGGCACTTTTTGGGCTTGGGCTTTTGTAATCTTTTGTAACTCTAGAATAGTATATAAGGACTTGCACGTCCTAGGGTTAGACATCTTTGGCAAAAACGAGGCAAACACTCTCTCTTCCACCCCTTTGAAGGAGGATCTTGGATGTTCAGGCTACCTCTTCACCTTTTTAGGGTTTATTCTTTCATTCTTTCATTGTTCATCTAGGTTCACCATGAATATGGTGAACTAAACCTTGTATGTTTGTTGGGGAATCAATGTAATCTCTTGAAGCTCTCATATATGGAATTTATGCTTGCATCTTAATCTAAGACTTATGCTTTCTTTCATCATTAGTTAGGGTTTTTCCTCTTTGCTTAATGCTTGCATTGTTTAACTCATTCTATTGCATGATTATTGGTTTTGTCGATACGGACACGTACGGGGAAGTCTAGATCCGGGGAATTTCTCCCAATATTATACTGACAATATTATATTGGTTGTCGTTAAGCTCCTGCGCTCATGAACTAATCATTAGGAATGCTAGGAATTGTATGAACTATTTGATTAGGGAGAAGCCATCTAGAATGGTACTTTAGAGAGTGGCATTAACAATGATGATTTGAATGTTGAAATCCTAAAATGTATGAGAGTGGATGAGATGAAATTGACCCCCAACAACATATTCATTCATATAATCCATTGAAAGTGTTTATCTTTAGTCTTTGCCATTGATCAATTCATGCATACATGTTTAGTTTTCGTCTTGCATAATATAATCCAATTATTTCGTTTGTAAGTCTTAGCTAATCAACAAACCACACAACTAAACTAGGCCGTGAGTCCTTTGGGAAGAACGATACTTGGTCTTACCAAGTTTATTACTTGAACGATTCGGTCATACTTGCCGATTGTGAAACAAGTTTGTGACATCATATTTTGGTGCTTACAAATTTGTCCATCACATTCTGAACATCTCATATTCCTGAATGAGAGTGTTCTTCCTAGCGCGCTTCACGTCCTCTATTCCTTCATGAGTGACTCTGAGGACTTCCCACATTTCCTGTGCTGTCTTACACACTGAAATTTTATAAAATTCATCAAGTACAACAGCAGATGAAATTATATTGCGAGCTTTAATATCAAACTGAGCTCGTCTATTTTCTTCAGCAGTCCAATTAAAATAAGGTTTTTCAGTCTCTACACCATCAACAGTATTCAAAGGAATATAAGGGCCATTTTGTACAGCTTCCCAGATACCTCTATCAACAGACCCCATAAAAATCTCCATTCTCACTTTCCAAAAAGCATAGTTATCACCAGTAAACAATGGAGGTCTGTTAATGGAAGCACCCTCAGCATATACATGGTTTTGATTGTGACCGGCCATTTTCGCAAATATTGTTTTTGAAAAACTATCAAAGCAAGCTCTGATACCAATTGTTGGTATCAGAGGGGGTATTTTTCAAAGAGTATAGCACAGCGGAATTAAAACTCAGAGAGCGGAAAGCGTGTTCGATCACAATTAAAATTAATTTGGTCCTTTTAGTAAAAATAATTTTCTTTCAGAAAATTAATCAAACAGTTGATATACGTAAAATAATATGAGTGTAGGGAATAGAAAAATCACACAGATATTTTTATACTGGTTCGATTCAACAGAATCTATGTTCAGTCGTTAATCACTATAAATAGTGATTAACAGTTCCACAAAATATGGTTTAAAAGATTACAATCAAATGAACAGGAATAAAACGAAAAGAACCACTCTACCAACTTGAAGAGAACCGCTCCGGCAATCGACCAACGATTCGCAAGCTTCTCCTTTCACAAGACCAGGCAGAGTACCTTGCTAACTTGAAGAGAGTCTACTCCGACTATCGACACACGATACACAAGCCTCTCCTTTCACAAGACCAAGCAAGGGAACAATGAACAAAAAGCTCTCTAAGAACGTTCCTCTGACACACAATGTTCTAAGCTTTCTCAGTTCAAAAAACGTTACCTTCTGATTTCTCCAAATCAAATTATATAGCCAAGTACACTGAATGCCAAAGGTCAGCTCCCAACTGCCATGAATCGATTATTGTAAGTGATAATCGATTATTCAAGTCCATGACAGAGTTTTCAAAAAAGTGATAATCGATTATATGAAGTGATAATCGATTATTCAAGTATGACTTGTGATAATCGATTATTGCTTAATCATAATCGATTATACTAGTAAAAATTACAATGTTTAACATTTTCCTACTACATTCAAAATCTACAAGTTGCTTTTTTTAAATATTTTCCTACTACATCCAAAATCTATAAGTTGCAGCATCATCAAACCACATCTTCAGGTTTTACCAATACTCCTTATTGGTAACACACCAAAGTAGCCAAAACTACCAAAAAATGAACAAGAAAAACGCTAACGAGAACATCCTGGCAGCTTTGACCTTTGCTGAGTGTTTTACTTATAACTTTCGGCACATAATTCCAAATGAAGTGATTCTTTTTTTTTTAGAAACTAGACTCAAAGGGCTTTCATTTCAATATTTTTACGTATTTTTTGGACAACTGAGCTAGATGCAATTTAAGTTTGAAAATCGTCACAGTTTGCTACCATAACTAATGATAGATGAAAAAAAAAACACAACAAGACAAGTAGGGAAATAACATCAACAACATGGAACAATAAAGGATAGATAAGGACCGAAAGACTTAACCCTTGAAGAACCAAAGCTCTTGATACCAAATGATGGCAATCTCCTTGGCTAGGTTGGGCCAAAGCTAGGAGATGTGCATGGAGGGGTGTTCCTTGGATGAATGGTGCGGAATTGTGGTGGTAAATGTGGTCCAAGGATGATCAGCTAATGTATGAATGGTGTAGAAGCTCAAAGCCTCTAGGAGATATGGTGGTGGTGGTGGTGGTGGTGTAGTGTTTGGTGGCTCTAAGAGAGGTTAGGCCAACTCAAGGAGGAAGGTGACTAGAAGGGCCTCTAGGGTTGTTCTAGTCTTGATCAAGGAAGAGTATGGTCATATTTTGGCAACATAACATTACTTAATTCCAAGATGCAATACAAGGGTGGAGACAATTCTATTTATAGGTCAAGGATGTCTCCTTCTAACCCTAAAAGCATGATCTCGCACCTTTGCTCTCATTGGCCAAAAATGAGGCCTTCTAAGGAGTGGGCAAGTGTCTACAAATCCTCTCCAATGATGGGAGGACATGTGACCACTCACAAAACACAATCATCTCTATTCCTAGAGTGCCATGTGGTCACTACTAAAAGCATAACTCTCCACTCCTAAGGTGTCATGTGGCTACCTTTTAAAAAGTAAATCTTCTCCAATGGAAGCATGACACATGGCACAAACTTTCCACTTGGTTTGGATGTCTAACTTTTAAGGAAAATCCTATGCTACTTAGGCCTTAATACAAGCCTTAAACAAACCTACACTACATGGCCTAATACAATGGCCTAAATTCCTACACTACTCTTCAATCCATGCTTCATGATGGCTCCAAAGTTGGTCCACAAGGTAGAGTCACCATCTTCAAGGATCACTATAACTCTTGAAAGTGCTTGACCATGGCTAAGGGATTTTCAATCAAATGTTGTTGGGGTTTCCGACTTATCCTATCCACTCTTATGTATTCATGAATTCATCTTTCTTCATTAATGTTAATGTCACTTTCTAATTTACCTTAATCCCTATGTCTCGGTGAAGAAATCCTACTCCTAATGACTAGTTTACAATGTTTTGTCGCCCTAGCAATTATTCATGGATTACATTCACACAGAAGCTTAAAGGCAAGCGATTCTCCTATTATGTCTAGGTAATATTGCTTCTGAGACAATTTCCCCAATTCTAGATTTCCCTATATGTGTCCATATCGACAAAATCAAAGATCATGCAATTGAATGAGTTAAACAAAGTATGCATAGAGTATAGAGAAAAAACCCTAACAATTAATGAAATAAAGCATATATAATCAAGAATCAATTCAATACATGAGAGTTTCAAAGGATTACATCGTTTCCCCAACAACAATGGAGGTTTAGTTCACCATAGACATGGTGAAACTAGATGAAAATAATGAAAAGAATGAAAGATAGAACCCTAAAAGTTGAAGATTGGAGCTTCCGCATCCAAAATCCGCCTCCAAGGGGTGAAAGGAGTGTAACTTCGCCTCTTTCTGTCCAAAGATCTCAACCTTAGGTCGACTAAACCCTTATATAGTTTATTAAAATTACATAAAATTGGCCAAAGCCCAAGTTAATGGTGCTTAGCGGTAAAATGGCGTTGAGCGGTGAGTGCGGCACTCAGAATTAGCCCTCAGCGGTGACGCTTAAGCGCGACACAGTGTACTCAACAAGCAAGCTTGGCGCTCAACGGTGACTACGATACTTGAATTGTGCACTTTTCCTTCCTTTCCTGAGTCCAACTCCTTGCTACTTCAACTTCTTTCATCCAATTCTTTTAAATTCCTGCCGAAACAAGGAAAACCAAGCATAAAACCCATTCAACTCTCTTATTTCCACAACTTAAGCAAAAATATGATTTTAAACTAGATTCTAAGTCATAAAGGGTGTTTTAGATGTCAAAATTAAGTATAAAAATAACAGTTTTTCAACTGTTATCAGTGGTTTCTAGAGATGGTACGTTTTAAAATAATGAACCTTGTTTATAACAAAACTATGTATAACTAAAATATTTAATATTAAAATAATGGAGTCTCACTATTTTTAAACTATTATCACTTCTAAAATAGCATTTTCTGAAATTTTACATATGTTCTTTAATTAAATTTACTTTTTAAAAAAATTTCAAATAAATTTAATAAACTCTATTATTTTAAATATTTTAACTCTTATATTTTTTTAATTATGTTTTTCATTTAATTTTTGTTATTAAGTGTAATGTGACTACTATTTAACTTCTCTTTTTGTTTACTTATCTACATGTGGTAAAATATATATAATGTCTTATGATTAATATAAGATGAGTTGTGATTAATAAGTAAATTTTATTACATTTTATTAAAAATATAATGGATAATCAAAGACCCACTTTCTATACTTGATAGGTAGAGGGCCAACTTCATTCTCTGCGGGGAGAACTTCTCTCGGAACAAGACTTTCGAAAACAAAGATTCAACCGGGAAGAAAAAAGTGGAAAAAGTTAATAAAGTGCTGATAAGCTGTGGTTGAAGCTATCAAATTAATACTACTTTTCAAGGCAACTTCAGTATTGCCAAGTAGTATTCAAGAAGGTAGATAGGGCTAAAGTAACCCTAAGTCGTCTCCCAACGAACACGGAATTGCTTTCGAATATCTGACTCTTACGAATGTTATGCAATGCTTATGAATAAAAGTAATGGTTGAAGAGTGTTTAAAGAATAAATAAGAAACTTAAAAACAGTTATGATGAAATAGGCTAATTCCACTGCTTTTCCAAGATAGATTCATCATCGGTTATTCACAGATAATTGTTCAATTGATTATTGTTTAAGTTTCAAATTAATTAAAGTACATTCTTAATTAATTTCAGGGCGATCATGCATTTAACCAAAGTAAATTCTCAATCAAATGCAAAACCTTTCTAGATTATTCACAATAAATTCAACCAAAGTACATTCTCAATCAAATTCTATTGTGTTTAATCATGTCTATTCTTAAATCTCCTAACCAAATTAAAAGCTAATCAATCAAAGTAAATTCTCAATTGATTATAGTTGAAATTAGGTTTAATCCTTTTCGACATCCCTATTTATGTACGAATGTCTCAATTGGGTCCTCGTTTTTTAAAGTGTATCAAAATGGTCCCTAATTTTGAAAATTGATATCAATTGAGTCCTTTCCGTTAAGTTGGTTGGACGGCGTTAAAAAAATTGATGAGTGGATGCTGAGATGACGAACGAGCGCTCGTCCACCAGCGAACGAACGCTCGTCCATCAGCGAACGAACGCTCGTCCACCAGAGAACGAACGCTCGTCGACCTCTTACTGCTGGACGACCGTTCGTTCCACACTGGACGACCGTTCGTTCCACACTGGACGACCGTTCGTTCGGTGGTCGACGAGCGTTCGTTCGCTGATGGACGAGCGTTCGTTCGTCATCTCAGCATCCACTCATCAATTTTTTTAACGCCGTCCAGCCAACTTAACGGAAAGGACTCAATTGATATCAATTTTCAAAATTAGGGACTATTTTGATACACTTTAGAAAACGAGGACCCAATTGAGACATTCGTACATAAATAGGGATGTCGAAAAGGATTAAACCTTGAAATTATTACTAATCAATCAAAGTACATTCTCAATTGATAGTAAAAACCATTTAATCATATGAAAGTTCCTAAATTAAATCAAAGTAGATTCTCAATTTAAACCTAGAAACCCTAAAACTCATATAATCAATATGCATGTAGATTCAAACACATTATGATGCAAAAATCTTTGCTTTTAACAAGATAGAAAGATGAAAGACATAGAGAGAACCACTTAAATCAATAACCAAAGTAAACAATTGCATTAACTCAATCTAACCTCAAAATCCATAATGGAATTACAGCAGAATAGCCCTAGATGCTTAGCTCTCCATGAATGGAGTTGAATACAAGATGAAAGAAAAGTGAGAGGAGTATGAGAGAATGAATTAATGAAGTGAAGTCCCCTGGGTCTCTTTAAATAGGCTTGATTGGGCTTGGACTCTGAATATTCAGTTGATAAAATCTTTTATCTTATATCTTTCAAATAACTAAAAGATTTAAATAATTATAACATTATTTGGAAGATATTTTCTGTCGATATTCCCAAATTAAATTAATTCAACAACTGAATATTATTTTTTATCTTTTCTGACTTTCCAAAATTGCACAAATGCCCTGAAATTTCCTCTATATGTACTTTAGTCCCAATTGAATTCTCCAAAATTGCACCAGAACCCCTGTTGACCAGCTTTGACCAGACTTAAGCAGTGTTGACCAGCTTTGACTGAGGAAGGGCGCGACATGCCACGTGTCAGCCCTTTCCCACCCAAAATTAGGGTTTTGCAAATTGGGGGAAAGGGCTTGTCGCTACCGCGAAAGAGAGAACCCATTCTTCACTGCACGAGACCATGGAGGCTTCGGCCTGCTAGATTGTTTGGTTTCTTTTCTTGCAGATCTGGCTTTGATGCAGGTTCCATGGTGCTACGGTAATGGTGGATGGAGATTGGCGTTGATGGAGGTGCGATTAGGTTCCGAGATGCTTGCGGCACTTTACTGGGTTTTTGGGTTTTGCGGTGGTGCTGTAGTGAAGATGATGGATGGTTCGAGATTGGCGAACCCGCGAGGAAGATGACGGTGGCCGTGGAAGAAGGTCGCGAGAAGCGTGGGTGTCGCGGCGGTCATGGAGAACTTGCGTCTTGTCTTAATGGTGATGAGCGTGAATGGTGGTGGCTGTCCGGCGAGAAAGGAGAAGCTTTGCTGCGATTTCTGTGGTTTTTCTGAGTGTAGGTTTGAAGATGAGCGAAGCTTGGATGGCAGCGCCAAGGAAGCTCGCGAGGTGATGGAGGTCAGTGTTGATGGAGGGGAGGCGCTACGGTGGCAGGAGTGGTGGTCGCAGCAACGGTGCGGTGACTCTTGCGTGAACGAGAGAGTGCTCTCATGGTGGTGCTGCTGGCGGCGCTTGGTTGCGGCGATGATGGGGAACTTCGTGATGAAGGAGGAGGAGTGCGCGGCGGCTTCACGGCGGCATGGAGATGGTGGCGCGATTTGGTTTCGAGAAGGGAGAAGATGAACGGAGGTCGCGGCGTGGTGGTAACGGCGGCACGGCAGTGGCGTTGGGCTTACGGTGGCAGCACGCCAGTGGCTGTCCGGTGACGGAGCGGCGCGGCGTGAAGCTGGTGGCGGCTAGGGTTCTGTTGGAGAAGGTGGAAGATGATGCTCATGGGTTAGGGCTGAGGTGGCGAGATGTGGTTGGCTAGATCTGTGTGGGAAGGATTTGGACACGTGGCATGATCTGATGGAGTCTAGCTTAGGAGGGGTGTGTATAGGAAACTTAGGGAGGTGTAGTAGAAATGGCTTAGTGTTTGGGCTTGGACTTTGGCCTATTTCAGAAATAGGAGTGTATGTAGGGATTTTACGGGGTGTAAGGATAAAGTCTGCCATTTTGGCCCATTTGTATATTATTTTGCAAATAAAATCTGATTTTGGGCCTTGAATTGTCATTTGAACCAATATAACTTATATTCTCAGCTGCACAAATAAACATTAGAACATCCAAAAATAATTTATGCGCTAAAACTCACTGTTTACGTCTCTTTAATTCTCAAACCTAAAAATTCCAATCATCACAAATTCACTTAAAATTGGACATAAATATGCACTCATCAAGTGCGCATATATAATTCTATCCATAGTGATGATCTAAAAAAATGTTTTGATTGTTGCATAAGAAACACTGGAAAAGAATTACAAACGCATTATCTTTCAATCAAAATAAGAAAAGCCATTGATTGATTGTTTATATTAATTGTAATATTACTATTACATTAATCATTCAAATTTTATTTTTTTAAAGATAACTAAAATGACATAATAAATAACAATCAAGTCACTATCAAAAATTTAAACATAAAAACTTAACTGAAAGATATTAAAATTTTGATTATTCAATAAGATAAAATAAAATTAGTAAAGATTCAATTAAAAATATATAAATTATGAAGAACTTGAAATTAACTTAAGTTTATATTTAAAAAGTTAAAAATAAATAAATTTCACTTATCAATATTATTATTTTAAAAATATTCTTATAAATTAAATTCAAGTATCATGTCAACTACGTAGAATTTATATAATTCTATTGTTTTAAAAAATTTTATAAAAGTAAAAAATATTAAATAAATTTATGTATTAATTTAAAGTTTTGTAATTGTTTTTATTTTAATTGAATGGTGATGTTTCGTAACATGTATATATATATATATATATATATATATATATATATATATATATATATATATATATATATATATATTTAATGTTTTGGTAGGTTTTTATTTTTTCCAAAATCTCAAATAGGTCATTTTCTTTCTGGTGTCTCAATTAGGTTCTTATTTTTGTAAAATTAAATCAAATAAAGGTTTTTCGTCACATTGATCAAACGACGTTTAAAATGGTCTTACGTGGCATGTTGAAGGTATTATTTAAAATGACGTGGCATTAAAAACGTGTATGAAGTGTATTTTGTATTAAAAATTGGAGTGCAGAAAGGAGAAATCAAATTTAATTAAGGACAAAGTAGGTAAAACAAATAAAATTAAGATCAGTCTTATCTCTGCAATTGCGAAATAGAAATCAAATTGGGAAAAATCAATTGGGCTTCGTATTAGGGTTTGTGGGAGAAAAAGAAGTGTGTTTTTGTTCGATTGGAAGAGATGGATAATCAAATGTAGAAGTTTGTTTATCTTCGACATGTAATGTGTGGTGACATCAAAACTCCAATGTCGTTTTTCGTGATAGAGTATCTACGACTGATTGATGGTGTGAACTTTTGAAATCAGATTGGGAAAGAAGATTGCAGGAAAGAAGATTGCAGGAAAGAAGATTGCAGGAGTAAACTTTACAATTGAAAAGCTCTAAAAGCTAAAAGTCAAACCAAACAGCAACTGAGAAGGATGCCCTACTGGACAAACAAAATGGTTTTTACAGTATCACAATAAAAAAAATATATCAATGCCTGATTTGCATAGTTTCACAAGAACTCAGCAATTAGTATTCAAGTTTTCAAGAGATCTTTTGTTTTTTGGTAACTGACTTCACACATGTA
Organism: Vigna angularis; assembly: GCF_016808095.1. Taxonomy (NCBI): domain Eukaryota; kingdom Viridiplantae; phylum Streptophyta; class Magnoliopsida; order Fabales; family Fabaceae; genus Vigna; species Vigna angularis. The sequence goes on from NC_068970.1 coordinate 31,516,027, forward strand.
GAACAAAATAGTTTCCACTATTGTCATTGAATCACACGACACTCCCAAACCATAGAACCAGCTCCAAAAACAATTCCCAAACTCGAATACAGGATGTGTTACAGTAGAGTAGAATGCACCAGTAGTGGGTCTGAGATATGACTCGGGGTTCCACCAGTAGCTAGGGTAGGATGTGCTACAGTAGGTGCACAAAATGCACTCGTACATCCCGTCGAGCTTTTCGTGGTCCCTCTTGCTCTACAGGATCTACTTCCCTGGCACCGGCGGCGGGTTCTTCCGCTTGAGCCGTCAATGTTCATGGCGCAAGAGCCGCAGATCCCCTCGCGGCAGAAGCGGCGGAAGGTGAGGCTGGGATCGATCTTGTTTTTTATCTTGTGTCGCGCGTTCCACCCGAAATCCCAATTTGATTTTGAAACTTGAGTTGGGATTCTTCTGCTATGGAGCCCCAATCTCGGCGTGCTCTTTCTCTCCCATGAACCCTAATTCGGAGCCCAATTTTTTTTCCCCAAATGTGATTTAGATTTCTCAATTGCAAGGCTGCACTTAAATTTTTTATTTTACCCAATTTGCCCTTGACTACATTTGATTTAACATTTGTGTAATCTATTTTTAATAAAAAAAATCAATTCAAACTCGTTTTTAATGCCATGTCTAATTAATCCATACACTGAGCATGCCACGTAATCCAAACTTAAACGGTCATTTGTCCAATTTGACGGTAAGCCTCTAATTGTTTCAATTTTACGAAAACAAGGACCCAATTGAGATGCCGAGAAAGAAAAAGATCTATTTGAGATTCTAAACAAAAATAAAAACCTACCGAGACATTAAACCTATTTATTTATATATATATATTTATATATATATATATATATATATATATTTATATACCCTCTAATTCATTATCTGATTCAAATATTTTAATGAAAAATACTTCGCATTTAGGTATAGAAAAAGAGAGAAGCATAATATAATAAGTAATTTGATACAAAATGAAATATAAGATAAACAAATCATAACGGTTTGGAAATTGCAAAAAGTTGCATTAAATTAGAATTCATAAAAAGAAAAAAATAAATAGAAAAAGAATGAAAGGGAAAATTCCTTGTGGGACTGTAGCTCATTAACATGAGATGTGTAATGAAAAGCTAAGTTAATCCTGTCTCTCATATTAAATTAAAAAACATCAATTCAACTTCATCCATGAGAATAGATTCATTATATATTTGACTAAAAGATAAGTTATTTAATTCTAGGAAGTAAATTGTTTTTGTAAATCAGTTTTATTAATTAATAAATGAAAATATTATTTTGGCACCCACCTTTTGTAAATACATAAATTTTATAATTGTAACAAAAATTATGTATAGTACCTACGGTAGACCGAACAGTGAGCATTAAGCACCGTTCGGTCCATCCACTCAGGGTCGTTGGATTCATCCGCTACGGTTAACCGGGTCAAAGATTGGGCCGTAATTGAGCCAACGCTTAAGCTATTATTGGGCCAATAGTCCAGCAGGTGCTAAAATCAAAGAATATCTAATTACAGATATTGATAAACAGGTTATAAATAACCAACCGGATTTTCAGGTAATCTGTTTATATCTTATTTTGTTTATATCTTATTGGGTTTGTATCAGCTTAGGATCCATGAGGTAAATTATAAATACAAAGCCAGGGTCGAAAGCTAGATACGTTCTATTCACGCTCAATTCATACTCCAATACGTTTCACTCATACTCAACCCATTCTCAAAAACTCAAATAGTGACAATCGTTCACTAAGCATTCAATTAAGAGCCAACACTCTTCAAATCACACGCCTAACTCGGGCGTTAGAGTGTCTTTTGCAGGTACCTTCCCCTTCGTCCAGAAGGAGACCGATCGGTCCACACCAATACCGATTGGGCAACAACAGTAGATATAAGGTGACCGAGCAGTCCAGATTGAAGAAAGGCAAGCGATCCAGGCGTTCGGAAGCGGGAAAGACACGTCAACAGGTTAGTCTCTCGGTCACAAAAATATTTGCAGAAACATTATGGCGCCCACTGTGGGGCCGAGGGGCATCCCTTATAACCACAAGCAACCAGACAAGGATGCAGTCTCAGCATCAACGTCAACAAGCTTCTACGGTTTTACAGATAATTATTTTCATATAGATTCATTTTATTATTTAATTTACATGATTTAATTTAAATATCTTAATTCCATATTGTAATATTGTTCAAGATTTATTAAGGGTCCAATGATGCACTCACCACTTAGCCAAATTTGGCATCAAGTGTTCAACCATGTCATAGGAATTCGGCCATTTGGCCTCGTAGGTATTAAGTCGTTCGGTCTCATAGGAATCCAGTCATTTAGCCTCACAAGTGCTCGGCCATCCAGCCTCACAAGTGCTCGGCCATCCGGCCTCTAACGCTCTACAATCCGGCCTTACAGGTGCTCCGTCATCTGGCCTCACAAGTGCTCGACTGTCCGGCCTCACAGATGCTCAGCCATTCAACCTCTAACACTCAGCCATCCGGCCTTAGGTGCTCGGCCATCCGACCTCACAGTTGCCCGGCCATCCGACCTCACAGGTGCTCGGCCATCCGACCTCATAGGTGCTCGGCCATTCGGCTAACGCTTGACGGCCTCACGGGTGCTCGGCCATCCGGCCTAATAAGTGCTCGGCCATTCGGCCACTAACGATCGGTCATCCGGCCTCATAGGTGCTCGATCGTCCGACCTCACAGATGCTCGGCCATTCGGCCTTTAACACTCAGCCATCTGGCCACAGGTGCTCGGCCATCCAGCCACAAGTGCTCGGCCATCCGGCCTCACAGGTGCTCGGCCATCCGGCCTCACAGGTGCTTGGCCATTCGGCCTCTAACGCTCGGCCATCTGGCCTCACAGGTGCTCGGCCATCCGGCCTCTACTGTTCGGCCTTCCGTGGCCTCAAGTATTCAGGTATTCGGCCGTTCGGCCTCACAGGTACTCGACCATCAACTCTCACAGGTATTCGGCCACTCGGCCTCTACCGTTCGTCCTCCATGGTGTCAAGTGTTCAGGCATTCAGCTGCTCAGCCTCACAGATTTCGTCTACTAGGAGATTCTTCAGGAACTCCTAGGCCACGAACAGTCACTCACGTCTACTGGGAGATTCGCCAAGAACTCTTAGGCCACGGACTGTCATTATCGTCTACTGGGAAGTTCTTCAGGAACTCCTGGGCCACGGACGATCACTCACATCTACTGGGTAGTTCTTCAGGAACTCCTGGGCCACGGACGATAACTCTCGTCTACTGGGAATTTCTCCAGGAACTCCTAAGCCACAAACGGTCACTCTCGTCTACTGGGAAGTTCTCCAGGAACTCCTGGGCCACGGATGGTCACTCTCATCTATTGAGAAGTTATCCAGGAAGTCCTAGGCCAAAAACAAAGAGCTAAGGAACAGTCACTCTCATTCGGGCATCTTTAACCGAGCGGTCTCCCCTGCTTGGCTATTCGACCTTATAAAATAGCTTAGTCTAGTGGTTTTACATTCTTTTGACAGTTCATATTCAGTTGTTATTTTCCCTCAGAACAGGTAAGCTGGATAATATCAGTCACTGATCAAATGGGAAAAAGTTCTAAAAAGGACTCTCATCATTTACCGCTCGGTACATGGCAAGGTTCGAAAGGAGAACTCATAAATCCCGCCACAGGTGAACAACGACTAAAAACAACCTCCCTCAAACTCATAAGTCCTATAGTTAACTACGGCTAAAGCCGAACGCTTAACTCGGACTTGGAGGGCATATGTATCGTACCTAGGGTAGACCGAACGGTAAGCAGGTGCTAAAATCAAAGAATATCTAATTAAAGATATTGATAAGCAGGTTATAAACAACCAACCGGATTTTCAGGTAATCTGTTTATATCTTATTCTGTTTATATTTTATTGGGCTTGTATAAGCTTAGGATCCATGAGGTAAATTATAAATACAAAGTCAGGGCCGAAAGCCAGGTACGTTCTATTCACACTCAATTCATACTCCAATACGTTTCACTCATACTCAACCCATTCTCAAATACTCAAATAGTGATAATCGTTCACTAAGCATTCAATTAAGAGCCAACACGATTCAAATCACACGCCTAACTTGGGCATCAGAGTGCCTTTTGCGGGTATCTCCCTCCTCGTCCAGAAGAAGACCGACCGGTTCACACCAATACCGATCGGGCAACAACAGTAGATTGAAGGTGACCGAGCGTTCCAGATTGAAGAAAGGTAGGCGATCCAGGCGCTCAAAAGCGGGAAAAACACATCAACAGGTTAGTCTCTCGGTCTCGAAAATTTTTGCATAAACAAATTATAATAACAATAATATATTTATTTAAGATATTAAACTAAAATATAAAATTTAATTGTTGAATACAAAATATTATAAAGAATCTTTGAGTAAAATGAATTATATTGCTTTGTCATTTTCTATCTTATTTATGTTTTTCCATGTATCCTTTTATATGTTTCGGTAATTACTTTCATGATGACGTAATAAAAACACATATATCACTTTTTTTTATTGTAAAATGAATAGTAACTTAAAAAAAAATAATTTTTAATTTATAAAATAATTATATTTAAATTAGGTTTAATTGCTTGCATTGTCCACAGTTTGGCTGCAACGTGTCAAGTTAGTCCATCTTTTTAAAAAAGTTTCAATTACGTCCAAACTTGGTTTAAAAGTGTCAATTTTGTCCAAACGTATGTAAAATTTGCTTCAATCAAGTCCCTTCCGTTAAATCCACATAAACGTTTATGTGGATTTAACGGAAGGGACTTGATTGAAGCAAATTTTACATACGTTTGGACAAAATTGACACTTTTAAACCAAGTTTGGACGTAATTGAAACTTTTTTAAAAAGATGGACTAACTTGACACGTTGCAGCCAAACTGTGGACAATGCAAGCAATTAAACCTTTAAATTAATAGGTATTTAAAAGGTAAAAATATAAATATAAGTATTTTAATTTAAAATAATGGTAAAATTGAAAAAGAAGTTTAAGAAAAGAATAAATCTTGTATGAGTATTACTACTATCACGCCATAATACTCCTTCTAATACGTATTTATATGTTGATTACTGTACCGTACACTCGTACGAGTCAGGACTAAGATTGATTAATTAGGAAAATGGAATGACTATACGGTCATAAACCATAAGAAACCTTAGGGACAATCACTTATCAAACCTACAATTAAATCTTACTTATTAGACATTGACCCGTGATTACAATACTGCTAATCATAAGTCCATCTCGAAACTTATAAATAAAATTCTGAGGTAAGAAGGTAGGTGATTACATTTATTGTGAATTTAAGACTTTACTATGACGACCGATCGGCTAAAATACTAACTTGAGCGTCAGAATGTCTTTGACAAGTACCCGATGATGACAAATTTATGAACACCGAAAACGGCGCCACAAACTTGTTTTACAATCGGCAAGTGTGACCGAATCGTTCAAGTAATAAAACTCGGTAAGACCAAGTATCATTTTCCCAAAGGACTCACGGCCTAGTTAGTTATCTGATTTCTTGATTATTTAAGACTTGTGAACGATTGATTGTAGGTTTAAATGCAAAAGACAGTAATTAAACATGTATGCATGAATGTGATCAATGGCAAAAAGAGTAAAACAAACACGGAATGAATTATATGGATGAGTATGTTGTTGGGGTTATCAATTTCATCTTATCCACTCTCATATACTTTAGGAATTCATCAATCTTTTCATCAATGTTAATGCCACTCTCTAAATTACCTTGTCAAGAAGGCCTATCCTTAATTACGAGTTCATACAATTCCTAGCATTCCTAGTAATTAGTTCTGAAGTGCAGGAGCTTAAAGGCAACCAATATGCTATTGGGAGAAATTCCCCGGATCTAGACTTCCCCGTACGTTCCCATATCGACAAAATCAATGATCATGACAATGAATGAGTTAAATAATGCATGCTTTGAGCAAAGAGGAAAAACCCTAACTAATGATGAAAGAAAGCATGTATCTCAAATAAGATGTTTAAACACTAATTCCATATATGAGAGTTTCACAAGATTACATTGATTCCCCAACAATAATACAAGGTTTAGTTCACCATATTCATGGTGAAACTAGATGAACAATAATGAAAGAATGGAAGAGATAGAAAAACCCTAGAAAGAGAAGAGGAGAGCCGTCACCATCTCCTAATCTACCCCCAAGGGGTGAAAAGTGTGTTTCTGCTTCCTCCCAGCCAAAGATACAAACCCTAGGAAACCCTAAAGCTTATATACTATTCGTAAATTACAGAAATATAGGCCCAAGCCCATAAAAGTGTCGCTCAACGGTAAGTGCGCAAGCTCGATTCTTCCCCTCAGCGGCCATTTCACCCCTCAGCGGAGCCAACGCGAGTTTTTGAGTGCCGCTCAGCGGTAAACTGCCGCTGAGCGGTGGTTGCGGTTTCTCCTTTTGCCCTTTTTGATGTCTTTTCTGATTCCATTCCTGTTCTTCTTCACTTCTTTCACCAAATTCACCTTAAAACCTGCTTAAAACACTGAAATCAAGCATAAACCTGTCCAGCTCTCTTATTTCTGAAAATATAACCAAAAACATGATTTCAAGCTAGTTTCTAAGTGTTAAAGGTTGCTTTTAGTATCAAATTTAAGCATGAAAATAACAGTTTTTCAACTGTTATCACAAGCCCAAACTTAGAACTTTGCTTGTCCTCAAGCAAACAAAATGTAACTCAATCTTCTACCAATCAATATAATGGTTCACTCCTTCAAAAATCCTCTTTTCAAGATAAATAAAAACTTCAATCAAACTCATGACAAAGATTTCAATCAAGATGTGCACATGCTTTGGGTGTTCACAAAATCACTTAATATCCAACAAATGCTATTTTTCATGAATGATCAATCAACTAAGCATGGATGTTCATGTGCTCATGGAATATTTCCTCACTAGGTAAAGTGTTTCACTCAAAAACAAGTGTATAAGAGGTAATCACTCATTCACTCTACTACCACAATGTCACAAGAATTGACTTTGCCTTTCATTTAACTACAATCAAATACATTTACAAGCATGCATCATCACAAGGACTTTTTCAATGGCTTATAATGAGGCTGGGCTAACAAGAAAATTGGTTTTTCTAGATCACAAAACCCTTGAGTTAAGAGAATCATATAAACACAATCATTCTTACTTTCCCAACTTTCCTTTGCATTGAGCTTTGCTTTTCTTTTCCTTTCTTTCTCTTTTTCTTTTGCTTTTTCCTTTCACATTCTTATTTCTTAGCTCTTAGCTCAATGCTTTCAATTTCCCTTTCTATTTTCCAACAACCCCAAACTTGAACATTTGTCAATACTACAAAATATTTTCTACTTAACTCAAGGTAAAGTTTTCAACAAGGGTTTTAAATTTATGTTCAAGGTTAAGGGTTCAAATGATAGAACACATAGTGTTCTCTTTTGTGGCTTATTTCATGCAATTTGGCTAATATAAGGGTTACCAAGAAACGACCTTGATCATATAATGCAAACAAGCAAGTAATTCAATCATAGCAAACCTGGGCAAAGTCGTTCATACTTTCAAAGTAATATCACTCAATCACAAAAACTCTGGAGCTCAAAACCTCACATATAAGCTCATTCATATTTGACATACACATCCTACTCAATATCACAATCACAATCACAATAACTTGCATTTGTTCACAAAGCTTGTGAACCACCTGTATAAGCATGTAATGTGCACATCTCACCATCAATCTATATCAAAGCATCATTCAAGTATTACTTATCAAAAAATCACAATTATCAGCAAACCATCATAACAGATAAAGTTTCCAATTGAGTACATCAAACCCTAACAAAAACACACATAGATAAATAAGACAAATCCTGCTTTAGTGCTTTGAAAAACTCAGCCCCATCAATGATGCTCTCTCCCAACCCCAAACTTAGATGAACAACAAGAAAGAAAGTGAGTGGAAAAGAAATTTTCTCAAAAGGGGTGAGGGAAAAGTTGTAGAAAACTTTGGAAACGTATGCAGGAGTGTGTGTGCAGAGAAAAATCTAAAAGAGAGTCCAAGGCACAGCTTAGGGTATAAAAATACCCCTAATGGGCTCGGGTCCCGCTGAGGGGCAACCCAAGCCCCTTCTGCGACACTACCGCTCAGCGGTAGTTTGCCGCTCAACGACACTTGCGGGAAGTGCTCTCCTTCTTAGCTTGACCTAGATGCATCCTAAACATACCCCTTACTGGCTCCCTGCAATAAAATTCTCAAATCAATCATGCACAACCCTATTATGCAACAGGATCAAAACAAAAATTATACAGAAAAGTTAATCAACTAGGTTGCCTCCCAGGTAGCGCTTGTTTAACGTCACGAGCCTGACCCAAAATCCTCCAGCACCCTTCAGTAGATGCAAATCTTTCTTACCAACACCCATCAGCAGGTGTATACAAACATAGTAACCTTCAGTAGATACTCTTCCGCCTAACATCCATCAGTAGATGTAAACCCTGTAACAAAAACAAAAATACCCAAAAGTTCAAAATTACATCACCAAAACAAAAATTAAAAAGTTCTTAAATCACACTGGGTTGCCTCCCAGCAAGCGCTCTTTTAACGTCACTAGCTTGACCCAAGCTCATGTTCTTTCTTCTTTTTTTTTCTTCTTTCTACTGAACTTCTTCAGAAATTTGATCAAACCAGGAACATGTTGCAAGGTCGCAATCATAGGAACTTTAATCTCCAATTTCTTGAAGATTTCCATAAAGCGCTCAAATTCCTTCTTCCTATGATACTTCTTTGGATGGGGACGAGGTTTTTCATATGATTCTTTCTTTTTTCCTCTCGTCCTCTTTCTCTTTTCTCTCACTTTCTTTTTTTCTTTTCTTTTTCTACTCACCTTCTCAATCTTCACACAAATTTTCTCTTCTTTTTTCTCTTCTCTCTCATTACTAGAAATTCATTGATTACCGAAGGATTATTACCGAAGGCCTCTTGCCCCTCGGTAAAAATGATAATACCGAAGGATTGCCCGACGGTCATTAAAGTTGGTCATTACCGAAGGCTTTTGCCCTTCGGTATTACACAAAGGATTTACCGAAGGCTTTTGGCCGTCGGTATATGCATTCACTTAATAAAATCTGAATTTGGGATTTCCCTCTTCCATTTTCCCAAATACTTTCCAGGAAAGCTTCTCCCAAACTTTCACTCCCATCCCCGCTTTCCACTCTCCCCTACCCTAATCTCTACCTCTCCCTCTGTCGTTCACAATCCGAAACATCATTGCCATTGATTCTGAACCTGTCGAGCTCGTGTTTCTTTACGATGGTGGTTTGGCGGCGTCAGGAGGTGTTGTCGCTGCGTCAGGGTTGGTGTCGCGGCGTGGGCAGAGCTTGTAGTTGCCAAGGGAGGCTAATCCAGGGGTTGTGTGATGAAGTAGCTGTCGTTGCGTGAGAAGGGTTGCGCGACAGAGGGTATCAGAGGGTTGTCGCTACCGTAGAGGTGAGTTATTGGTTCAAATTATTGCTTGAAATTATGTTCCTTTTGGTGGCTGCTCTGTTTGTGATGCATGTGTGAGTTAACCTGAATATGTGTGTATTGCTTTTGGTGGCTGCCCTGTTTGTTCTATTTCATTCTTTTGAGTCATTCTGCACATTGTAACGAAATAGAAATCTAAGAAATAACCGATGGTGTGACCACGAAAAAATATTCTATAAATTTTAATGGGAACCGAGAGGTGTGGCAGCAATATATAGAGGATATATATTTATATTTAGTTATATGGCAAAGAACATATCTTATCTAGCTGTGTGGATAGAAAAGAGTGGCATAAAGAGTTTTTTTATTTATATGTGTGGCTTGAATTGTAATGCCAATATAATGGTTTGGCACATGATGAAATGCATGCCGATACAAAGGTGAAAACAGTGAAGAAAACAGAAATAAAGATTTTTAGAAGGAGTGAAAATTTGTGTATGGAATACGTAGAACAATGAAACAGATGGATGTGGAATGGAGAACATTAAAAGCCTGAAAGAATGTGAATTAAGTTCTTCTCTCCCGGGATGTATTGTCTTTAATATTTTGATGTCATTTCACTTTTGGTATTTCCACTAACATGCCTAAAACCTTATCATTTCGCATAAAGCGCTAGATTCTACGGTAGTTTATTTAACATACATATTCTTCTTCCACTTTCTTAATTACTTTTTTTGAATTATGGGTTTACTTAAATTAATGCCATTTATTCTATCTATGTATACCTCACTGTCAGAATGGATGCTAGTTTGTTTTTCTTATGAAAAATATTAAAGTTCTGTTTTGAAAACAAATTAGGTGATTAATAATTAATTACTTCCAGAAGTGAATTACAACATGTTAAAAATGGTCCCAAATGAAAAATAGTTAACACTGTGGAGTGAAAGAGAAATAGAGAATCAGATTTGTGTTTGCGTTGCACTTTGTCCCACTTCAGACAAGGGTTTTCTCTAGTCAACACACATGCCAATTCTGAATAATTAGATGAACTAGAAAAGGCACGTCCTTTCACAATGGGTCACAAGCACTACCCTTGTATCTCTGTAATATTGACCTCGCATGGCTTCCCTAGCTAGCTGGTCCCCATTAACAGTTAGGTTATGTTTCGTTTCAACTCCTGTGTCTTGCATTTCTTGCCAATTGGCTCTTTCTCAGCTTCATATAGTGCACATCACAATAATATGAATGATTTATATGAATTATGAAGTTTTTATGAAGAGAATGTAATGTTTTTGTGGAAGGAAGAGATATTAGGTTGAAGTGTGATGGTGCATTGTTCCTCACTGAAAATTTAGGCCATATACAGTGCATCAAATTGATAGCCCTTGCCTAATAAGAATATTCATATATACGAAGAATGTTAGAGATCCCATTATGGATTAAATTAGTACAAACTTCATAAAAGTTATTTCATAAAAGATTACCAAATGCAGGAAGTTGAGCAATTAAGATTAGTCCAGAAAAATGTTTATACATATTCTATGCACTCAAGTAGAGAACATAACATGCACAAGGGTAGTAAGAATTGTATGTCATTTTAGGAAGAGGTTTTGTTCTATTAGTTAAGCAACCAATGGTGTTTTCGTTGGTTGAAAAGTTATGGAGATATATATATATATATATATATATATATATATATATATATATATATTGAAAGGCAACTAGTCTACAGGACTTTGTTTTTTTATTTGGATTTAGTGAAAGTAGACATATGTATTCATAAGTAAAAATCTATGCAACCAGAGGAAGAGAAGTGATAACAACTTGTCTAGTTTCATTGCTTTGGCAGAGATTAATTGATGCTTTCTTCATTGTGAAAGAAAGAATGTGACAATCCTTAGTGAAGTGGAGAGTTGGAGCAGAGGAAGAAGAGCTTTAGTTACTCTCCCTGCACCAAAAGAATGTGACAATCCTTACTGATAATTGATTCTCATTTTTAATTCTCATTACTTATTTGAATTGTATGGTTGTAGAGCTTATGTGGTTTTTAATTACTTAAAAGTGTTTATTAGAAATGAAGTTTGATATTGATTGAATGGTTTAAAAGTGTTGTTGAAGTTAACCCAACACCTCACTCTCTTGGTACTTGTTCTAGTGCATTGATTTGGTCTGGAAAGTGATGCCTATCAGCAGCAATAAGACTTGTAGGTGATTTGCTCTTGCAGCTGGTGGTGGAGCATAGTGAGTTGTTCAGTTTGCCTAAATTTTCACAATCATTCTGCACTTTTTTGAATCAGGTCTTGGAGCATCAACCAGGTACTTACTTGCTCAATTCATCACAAATTTAATTTCATGCATTCATTTCGTCTTTCTCAGTATGGTTTTCAGTTACTTGTTTAGTGATTTTGTTTGTGATTAGCTTTTAAGAAAAGTGTATCCGTAATTAACTTCAATTTACATCAATACATTGTTTATGTTTTATGCATATTTGATGATTTGACAGCTTTTGTGTGGTTAAAGTGTGAGGGAAACGTGGAAGACTGCGAAAGCTTCCTTCGAGCACGCAACATCTTAACTAGAAGTGCAAAACACTTTGGGGTGAGTCCAAAATACGTAAGAATTACCATGTTGGATACTGATGAAAATTTTAGCCACTTTCTAGAGAGACTTTCTTTCATAAAGTCGTGATTGCTGAAATTTGCTTCTGGGTAATGTTTGTATGATATTTAGAATTGTTAGTTTTCTGTATGATGGAAAGTGAAACACAGAAATGCAATTTTGCTCCTTCTCTTTTTGCTGCATATTTCATTCATGTCATGGCTATTTCTCTGTTTAATAATAATAGTACCTCAATAATCTAATTCTTTTAATACAAATAATTGATACAATTTTGGACAAAATGATGATGTACAAGACACAAAAAACATTACAAGATTAACTTAGTTTAACAAAGTTATCTCATAATTTCTTCAATTTTTTTAACTTGAGGAGAAGTAACTTTAATTTTTTTCAATCGGTGGTTAAGGAAAACTAATGGACTCTTGTTCATATTTCACATACCTTTCTACGCTTTTACCCAATCAATGTAACAGTAGTTCTGATACAACATAGATTAATTGAAATTATGTATTTGGAATGACAAATATCAACAAGTGACAAGTATCTACAGTTAAAATCCTTATTAAGTGGTTGGGTTACTATCTACTAAAGCATGTTTAAATATATATAAAAAAAAGCTTTTTGAATTAACCCCCATTTTTTGTTGTTGTTCCTAAAATGGTTAAGTTTGCTTTCAATTGTAGAACTTGCTGGTGGTAAAGTAGTGGACTGTGCTTGTGTGATTGGTCTCTCTAATCTCAAGGTAATGGCTAAACTGAATCAATGTTTTTGTAAGTTGTGTTTTAGTAGCTAGTCTTAGAAAATTCCATCTTCTTCTTGACATGCTAAAGTAAAGTTTCATTTCCAAATTCATTACCTTTTTGTCATACTTTGAGTGATCCCATAATGGTTAGAAAAAAGTGTTGGAAATCCCTTGTAAGAACAAATTATAGTGTATGAGTGTGAGTGAAGTCTCACATTACTGAACTTAGGATTGATTTACCGTTAATCTTACTACTTGATGTAGAAGGATTTGATAGAACTAAAATGCACAACTGAAATTTTTAGCATAACAAAAACTGGAAATTACCATTAACATCAATTAAAATTCAATACATTGAAACTAGAAAATTGAAACAGACAAAACCCAAACCTCCCCAAAGGGGGGGAGGAAAAATGAACTCCAGGAAATAAAACGTGGCTGCTGTCCTAAAACTACTCCCTAAATTCTAATCTAAAATCAAATGATTTTTCTCTGCTCTGCTGCTGCCATTTTATAGCCCAAATTGAGAACCTACTCCCGTAAGCCTTCCTTGTCTCCAGCAAGGTTTTGTCTTTTGTCTCCATAGCTTGAAGACTTTCTTCACTCCTAGATGTGCCAAGAAAATAGGTGGGCTCCCACTTCAAACTGTTGTAGCTTCCTCTGTTGTGCATGCTGGATGGTGATGCTTTTTCGTGTGTGTTTCTTCCTCTCAACGTGCTGGATATCATGCTGCCCTTGGACGCTTTTCTTCTTCTTTTCCAGCAACCACCGTGAAGTGCTCAACCAAGCTGCTGGACCTGTTTCATTTGCCGTGAACCATTCATTCTCTGTGCACCTCTTATGCTTGCTGCACTTGCTGGACTCCACTTCCTCAACAACATGTGTGCCACTTCTATTCTCTAGCAAAGTGAACCTTCAATGCACCGTGAAGGTGGCTTCAAGTTGGACGTTATGTTCTTCTTCCCGCTGCTGAACTTCTTCTTCTTCAAACTCAGCTGCTCCAACACGTCCCTATTCTCTTCTCTTCTCTTCCAACAAGGCCGAGACACCCTCTTCACTGTTGCTGGTGTGATGCACCTTCTTCCAACAAAATAATCAGCCTTCACTCTTCTCTTTTGCCTTGCTGGTCCGTGGAAGTATAGCCTTTCACGTGTGCACCTTTCTAGGCTGGACCAAAATTAATTCCAAAACCGTGAACTTCACTTGCTGGAAGTGTGAAAGATGGTTTCCTCTTTAGGTGGCAGCTGCTGCATTTTCTTTTGGGTGGGGCCGTGACTCTCTAAAAACTGAACAAAGATGAAGTGTTGCTCTCTCCAAACTACTGCAGCGTGTAACTCCTTCAAATATGAATTATCCTTTGCAACCAAGTGGCCGTGTTTTCCAGCAATAAATGTAAACAATGCTCCTAGGCCGTGAACTCTTTCTTTTGTGCTGGAATAGATAAAATCCATGTAATAATTGTATTAAAATCAACACATTTTTGGAGCTGCTTCCATTGTGGACGTGAATGGTTAGAATTTTCAAACTGCCTAACTATATCCATAGTTAGAATGTAGTATATATCCATGCTTTTATAGAAATTTGATTGCCTAAATTATGTTGATGTCTATATGGTATGTTCATTTACCTTGTATTTCATTTATTAGGCTATAACTTGATGTATTGAAGTAGTCATTTAAATACCTATGGTACTACACACATTCTCAATGCAATGAGAAGGGTAAAAATACACTAAACACTTAGAACCTACAAAATATTCGGAAGTACTCTAGAGAAGAGAACTTCATTAGTAATAAGTTGTCTCCTCCAACTTTAATACAGAGCTCTAAGGCATTTCAATACTGAGGACTTTTCTTTGCATGCCCTTATTGAATGCCTATGACCATAGTGTTCAAATTGCCTTCCATGTTCGACTTGAGTAGTAATAGGTTTATTACTTATGTCACATGGACTGTTGTTGTTTTGGCTAAGTTTTTATTTGTTTGGCTTGTCACAGAACATGGCCCATTTTCCCAACCATCGTGGATGGATGTACGATCGTTGTTATAGTGGAAGGAGAGGTTTGAAGGAATCTTTTGTCATCGGAGTTGAAGAGTTCGTGGAGACGGCCCGACGATATCAATATTATGGCCTTGATGGAGGGATTCGATGTCCATGTATCAAGTGCGAATAGGAGTGTGTGCAGCTTTGGCTTCTTAAAACAAAGAGTGAACTATGCTTAATTCACACCAATCCTCTCAACTGCAAGTGATCACTCAAGAACACAACTCTGCAGCAACAATTCTGCTGGCTGCTGTTTTAGCACTTGCTGCAGCACATTTTGGAAGTGTAGAATTGTCACGGTTTTTCCATCCCAAGTACCATCTTCTTGTCTTTGCTCCTCTTCATTGAACCTTCTTTGATGCTTCCAATTGTGATACACCTCCTGAGGTATAAACCACCTACCCAACAAGCCAATTAATCACTGAAAATATCACTTCAAGTGCTGTAATTTTTCACAACCAAAAGACAGCAACACCAGGAAATTTTTCAAACAGTTGGTGTGCAGAATGTAGAAAAATTCGAAAATCAAGCAATGAAAATGTTTTCAAACACGGTGGCACCTCAAATAGATCCTAAGAAGGGTTCTAGATCAGATTTAAACACAAGAAAAGACTTTAAATCAGAATCACACACGAATTGGCTATGCATTGAAAATTGTCAAAACTGTTTGATGAAATGCCTGAATGAGTTGCACCAGTTTTTTTTTTTTTTTTTTACAGCAACACTACTATACACTTCAAACTTTCGAAACTGATGATGCAATGGTCCTAAGTGCCTTTTAACATATGTAATATCTCTTTTGAATTGTTATCTTGATATTCTAAATGGACCATGGCTTTTGCTGCATCTAAATGTGATGAATCAAGCAAAGTAATACAGTGCAGAAATTGACAAAAACCAGCAGCAGAGTCAATTTTTCAATGCAGTAAAATATACCAAATGAACAGTACTGCACCTAGTTATTTTCCAATGATTCAAACATGTTTTGATGATGAATTATGACTTGTTGGAACTAATTGGATGCATCAAAACTATATAAAACAGAAAATCACTACTGTAGTACCAGATTTCAGCTAAATTTAACAACTAGCATGGTCAAATTCTGATTCAAAAGCAATTCTGATTTGAAAACAGCAAAGAGGAGTTAGAAATGGTATTTGAAAGTTGCACAAATGCAGAAATTCAGTGTTGAGGATGGTTAGCAATGATCTAATACTAACCACACACAATTAGGATGAATTCCTTCAAGGAAAACACATGCATCTCGGCTAAATGCTTGGACACTCTTGCCATATGACAAACTATTTGGAATCAACTCATTTCATCTTCCAAATGGTTCAGACAATGGATCACTCAACTGCTGTTCAATAGAACAGTAAATGACCATAAGACCAGTGGCAATGCAACACAAAAGAAAACAGAAACTGAAATGCTGTCAGATTTGAACAACCTGCACAGATTTGAGTTTGAATGGTAGATCTAAACACCTGAGCTCATTTCTGAAGTATTCATTGCTCTTAATTGGTGTAGTCACATTCAAACAACTCATATTTTTGGTAAAATTTGGTTCAAAACCAGATTTGATAACAAAAACAGCAAAGTAACTAACAAGACTTAAGACAAAACCAGAAATGATGTTTAAATAGTAAAATAGACTCAAACAACCAATAACAGCCGAATAAAATGAAGGAACACTCAAGCAAAGACAGCTAGTATCCAATGAAAGTAAGAGTAGATCCTAGACACAACAATGATTGATGAAAACAGTGCAGAATTTTCAGAAAACATCAAGAACAACCAGGAAATTTTTGACAACAAAGAAATGAAAGAAATCTGGACTTATCTCACGGTTCTAACTTGAACCTAGGCTCATGATACCACTTGATGCATCAAGGAGGATGCATAGGAGCAGATCCGTGAGACTGGAGGAAGCAACCAGCTCTGCTGCAACTGAAGAATCAATGGAACAATCAAGAAAAGCTTGGTGCAGTGCTGGATCAGTTGTAGCCGAGAAGGCTCTCTGTTTTGGCTGGACTGAGTGAAATGTATGTAGCGGATTGAAGTGATTATGGTGAGGTGAAATGGAAGTTTGCTTGAGGGAATGGTAGACTATCTCAGGCGGCTTCCACAATGGAAGAAGATAGCAATGGAAAAGCAAGCAAGTAGAGATGACTTTCGGATGAGAGAAAATTGCAAAGTGCAGAATTCATCTTCTATATATTTCCAAAAGTGAAATACATGCTTATCTCAGTAGCTTATATACCTAACTCTCAACTTCATGCAATGCAATGTATGTGGGGTAAGGAGATCCACAAAATACGGATCAAGTGCCACCTTACCCACATGTGCAAAATGTGATGGTTTTTCTAGAAGCCATATTATTCACGTGGCTTATTACATATGCGCATAAGGATTTGAAATAATCTAATACTACCCTTTAGGCTACTATACGCACACACCCCCATGTGCCAAAGTCCACTTTTACCCTTCTCCATGTTTTGGCATCTTAAAAGCATCTTCTAGGTCTCCAATCTTCCATCCAAAGATAGCAAAGAGGGTTTGGCCTTTGGGAGAGTACTCATCTTGTAGCTTCTTGATCATCCCTCTTGTGATAGGTCCAATGGTGCTAGGCCTTCTTGTATCACTTTCCCTCCTTATGGTCTTCCCTAGAATTACACTACATCCTTGGAAGTGGACTCGAGACAATTTCACACTCAAAAGGCAGAACATAACGCAGTTGAAGGAAGAAACAAGCTTAGGGCAACCACTTTCATGGTCCCTACAGAAATGATTTAGCCTAGTGTAGTAAGCAAGACAATAACAAAGCAACCCGAGTTGAAATCTTCTCCTTATGTCGTTACGCCAATGGATGTTGAGGCTGACAGACGTAAATTGCAAATGCTAGAAAAGGGCGAGAGTCATAGAAGTTGGAGGAAGCCTTAAGTTTGAAAATGTTGTAGGGCTATGCTTAGTCCCAGATGTGGTGATACCTGATAACGGTTGAAAAACCGTTATTTTTATGCTTAAAATTGATACTAAAAGCAACCTTTAAGACTTAGAAACTAGCTTGAACTCATATTTTTGCTTTAGTTTTGTGAATAAGAGAGTTGAAAGTGAATTTAATGGTTTTGTGCAAGATTCCCTTGATTTTGTAGGCTAATTGAATGATTTGAAAGAAGAATTGAAGTACCGAATGATTGGAGTGCTGAAAAGTCAACCAGAAACCAGAAAAGTCATCCAGTCAACCAGTCAACCAGAAAAGTCAACCAATCAACCAGAATGTTGAAAAATCAACCAGAACGCAGAAAAAGTGTGACCGAGTGGCGCTGAGCGGTAAAATACCGCTGAGCGGCACTTTTCAGGTGCCAAAATCACCGCTGAGGGGCAAAAACAGCAGCTGGGGGCAAAATGGATCATGCGGTATTACCGCTCAGCGGTAAAATACCGCTGAGCGCCATTCTAAGTGGGCTTGGACCGGGTTTCTCTTGTTTTTATGGGCTTGGACTTGTTTTATGTTATTTTTATGCCCTATTTAAGGACTTGCACGTCCTAGGGTTTGTATCTTTGGCAGAAACGAAGCAAACACTCTCTCTTCCACCCCTTTTAAGGAGGATCTTGGATGCTCAGGCTACCTCTTCACCTTTCTACGGTTTTATCTTTCACTCTTTCATTATTATTCATCTAGTTTCAACATGAATATGGTGAACTAAACCTTGTATTGTTGTTGGGGAATCAATGTAGTCTTGTGAAACTCTTATATATGGAATTTGTTTTTACATCTTATATTTAAGACTTATGCTTTCTTTCATCATTAGTTAGGGTTTTTCCTCTTTGCTCAATGCTTGCTTTGTTTAACTCATTCAATGCATGATTAGTGATTTTGTGGATACGGGAACGTACGGGAAAGTCTAGATCCGGGGAATTTCTCCCAATAGTATATTGGTTGCCGTTAAGCTACTGCACTAAAAGAACTAATTATTAGGAATGCTAGGAATCGTATGAACTCGTAATTAGGGATAGGCCTTCTTGCAAGGTAATTTAGAGAGTGGCATTAACAATGATGAAAAGAATGTTGAATTCCTAAAGTATATGAGAGTGGATAAGATGAAATTGATAACCCCAACAACATACTCATCCATATATTCCATTGAAGTGTTTGTATTTTGTTTTAGCCATTGATCAAATTCATGCATACATGTTTATTTTCTGTTTTGCATATTAAACTCCACTTATTTCGTTCTTAAGTCTTAAATAATCAACGAATCACATAACTAAACTAGGCCGTGAGTCCTTTGGGAGAACGATACTTTGTCTTACCGAGTTTATTACTTGAAACGATTCGGTCACACTTGCCGATTGTAAAACAAGTTTGTGGCGCCGTATTTCGGTGTTCATAAATTTGTCATCAATACCTCCCAAAGTATAGATGAAAAAGAGAGACCATTTGTCTTAAGACCCATCTCATGACATATGGGAAGAAAATGGTTGTTCACGCATGTGATGAAAAGTTGCTAATTCAATTTTCCCAAGATGGTTTGGTTGGCATGGCGCCAAACTGGGGCACTCATCGTGAATCTTCGTGCATCCGGTCTTGGGAGGATCTGGTGGATGCTTTCTTGAGGCAGTACAAGTACAATCTAGATGTAGCACCTGATAGATTGCAATTGTAGAGCGTGATGAGGGAGTTCAAATCGTTCAAAGAGTACGCCCAAGGGTGGAAAGAGATTGCTGCTCAAGTAGGGTATCCTATGAGTGACACGGAAATGGTTGTCATGATCTTAAAAACTTTACAATCACCCTTCTATGAGCATATGATGAGCAGTATTTCCTCAAACTTTGCAGACTTGAGGATACTTGGAGAAAGAATTGACGTTAATGTGAGGAAAAATCCGACACGATACTACCATGATGGCAAATGTGAACAAGTCTGGTCTAAGATTGGGATAAGGAGAGAAGAAAGAGCTCAATCACATCCCACTGCTCAAATACCGTTGGCCTACCCTTTGAAACTGCTTTGAGACAAAATTGGACTCGACCCAAACTCAACTTCCCACCAAACTGTTAGGCAAACATGTTTATCAAGACAAAGGGCTTATGAGTTTCACTCCTAACCTTTTGACTTATGGAACGTTTCTTCCAAGTCTCCTGCATAAAAAACTTGGTCTTTACTTGTTACATGAAGCCTGTAAAGCCTCATTTCCGCAAGACTCGTGATGCATCATATACAAAAGGTGATTATCATGAAGGGGCTATCGGTCATTCCACCAAAAGTGTTGCTGGTTCAAGCGCAAAGGCAAACTTTGATTCATTCAAGATGATTAAAGTATGAAGAAAGTCAACTAGACACTAAGGCAAGGCTTGAGAATGCTACTACAAATGCCATGAAGAAATGAAGTGGGCTTTAAGACTACATAAGAAAGCATAAGTCATTGTATAAGTGAATTTGATGTTGTGAAGTGTCTTGCTACCAGGGAAGTATGCGCTTTGATATTGCACTTTCATTCATGACTTGCAATGTGAACATTCACTATAGGGTTTCTCCAAGTAGTGCTGGAAATCGAGTCCTGAAAAGGTATTACGGAAAAAAAAGAAAACGAAATTGAAAAAACAAAAAAAAAATGAAGGAAATCTTGAGTCACTTGTCTTTCTTGTGAATCGTCAAACTCTTGTTTTTTTTCGAAAATAGAAAAAAGGAAAAAATGATGAATAATCAAAAAGAAAATTGGAATGTCAAGTTTTTCTGAGGTCAAGTGTCTAAAAATAACAATTTGATGTTTCCTTTCGAGATGTTTGTGCACGTGTTGCTTAAAAGCCTTCACCCTTCACTTTCTCTAAAATAAAGGATTTTCCCAACAAACACTGTCACTACCCTCAGTAACAAAATCCTTTACACTAGGGCAGATTGGCCTGGCCAAAATTTTCCTCGCTTGCGCTAGTTGGGTGATCCCTGAATCCATTGAGACAAACAGAAGAACTTTCAAAAAGAGAATAAGCCCACTAGATTGAAAACCCGAAAGCGCAGTCTAGAAAGAAAAAAGAGAAGAAAAAAAAAACAACTCACGTTGAGGTCATCTAATCGTAGAGTTAATCTCTTGAAAATAAGGCAATCAAATTTCAAAATGATGTGTGGCCTCCTTTCTTTATCCAAAAAAAAAAAGCAAAAAATATATCCATTGTCACCCCGTTTGAGCCAAAAATAAATCCTTTTTCAAAATTATCCCCAAGCAAGGGTTGTCATCAGGTAGGAGTCAACTCATTATGCATATGAAGAGTACTCAATGATCAAACGAAGAAATTTCATCAAGAAGAGTGAACAAAGAAAAAACAAAAAGAACAAAAAAATCACAAAGTGATGATAAAAAAATGTGAAAAATGGAGTTCAAGAGAAAACAAAGTGCTCAAAAGGTCAAATAGTTGACACAATGCCAAATGACAACCCTTGTTCCCAAATAATATAGTCGACAAACATTCATTTGAGCCTTTATATCTTTTTTCAATACCTTTAGCCCTTAGCCGCGTTACAAGCCTATTAAAGTCCACGCAGATTGAATAATGATTGCTCAAATTTTCATAAAGCTTAATTTTGCGATAAGGCGAAGTGACTTTCAATGTGTGGTAAAAAAAAAATAAAAAAAAGGTTGAAAATGAATGATTGAAAACAAGAGAAAGAAGTAATGTCTCAGGAAGAGGGGATCTCCTTGCCAACCAGCCAACGGCATGCAAAAGAAAATTAAACCCATTGAGGTCATTCCTTTAGCCGATCCTTTTCGTGCCCACTACCTCTTCCAAACTGAACCCCGGGCCAAAAAACTAGGGCAGCTTTGTGGATCTCACCATGTGTCTTCGCCTTGAAATTCAGCAACCCATAACCTCAAGACTGGGGCAACTTTGCGAATCTAACTTGAACTCTTCACCCTGTTGTTCATAGATCCAATCCCCATGGCCATTTTCCCTAACACCAAACCGGGGCAACTTTTAGGTATCTCGTGTTTTGCTTTGGCACACACATACTACATATCCTTTTGAGGATTGTAGAAGGAATGACGTGTCCGCATGACTGTCCCAGTCTTCTTCAAACCCTTCTAAATATGTCTTCCATTTTTCACTAGTCTATGAACTCAAGCATGCGTGCACTGATGTCACGAAAGAAAAAGTCAAAATGTAATCATATCAAACATTAGACCTCGAATGCATGACATTTCTCACTTTCACAAAACATTGAAAATAAAGATCAGTTTGATGATGATTGCAAGTAAGATGAATGACTCAAGCAAAAAAAAAGAGATAAAACACAAAACAAAGCAAATGTTTTTCATATGTGCATCCATCCATCAAAAGAAAATCTTTCAGATCAAAACCCTCTTCCTTCATATGAATGGTTGTCGAATCATTCTTCAAAAATACAAAAAGAATAACATTATGGTCTTCTCTTCAAGTCATGTTGTTTCTTGTTGATCATGTTTTTTCCTCTCATTTGGGGTTTTGACACCAACATCTTTTCACCCTGTTCACTGCTTGTAAGTTAGGGTTTCAACATTCTACCATGGTCTTTACACCTTGTTTCTCTTATCCTCATATCAGGATCCTTTCTTTGGGAATAATCACTAATGCCTTTTCAAAAATCAAATTTCTATCAAAAATTACAAAAAAAAATTTCACAAAATTACAAATTACTAGAATTCAAAAATTTGAAAGCCCAGTTTTCACGCTGGCCCCCAAAGCCCAGTTTCTACACTGGCCCACAAAGTCCAACTTCTATACTGGCCCTGAAGCCTAGTTTCCACACTAGCCCCAAAGCCAAGTTTCCACATTGGCCCCTAAAGCCCAATTTCCACACTAGGCCCCAAAGCCCAATTTTCAAACTGGCCCCAAAGCCCAATTTCTACACTGGCCCACAAGCCTAGTTTCCACACTGGCCCCCAAAGCCCAGTTTCCACATTGGCCCCCAAAGCCCAATTTCCACACTAGGCCCCGAAGCCCAATTTTCAAACTGGCCCCAAAGCCCAGTTGCTACACTGGCCCACAAGCCCAGTTTCCACACTGGCCCCCAAAGCCCGTTTCCACACAGGCCCCCAAGCCCAGTTTCCACACTGGCCCCCAAAGCCCAGTTTCCACACTAGACCCCAAGCCCAATTTCCACACTGATAACAGTTGAAAAACTGTTATTTTTATGCTTGAAATTGATACTAAAAGCAACCTTTAACCCTTAGAAACTAGCTTGATTTCAGTGTACTAGCTTGAAATTGAAAAACTTTTATTCATATTTTCATAAATAAGAGAGCTGGACAGGTTTATGTTTGATTTCAGTGTTTTTGTGCAGGTTTTAAGGTGAATTTGGTGAAAGAAGTGAAGAAGGAGAGAAAGGGAATCAGAAAGACATCAAAAAGTGTAAAAGGAGGAGCCGCAACTACCGCTCAGCGGCAGTTTACCGCTGAGCGGCACTCAGGAGTTCACGGGGGATCCGCTGAGGGGAAAAATGGCCGCTGAGGGGAAGAACCGAGCTCGCGCACTTACCGCTGAGCGGTAGTTTACCGTTGAGCGGCACACTTATGGGCTTGGGCCTAAATTTTCTGTAATTTTAGAATAGTATATAAGCTTTAGGACGTCCTAGGGTTTGTATCTTTGACAGAAACGAAGCAAACACTCTCTCTTCCACCCCTTTGAAGGAGGATCTTGGATGCTCAGGCTACCTCTTCACCTTTTTAGGGTTTTATCTTTCCTTATTTCATTATTGTTCATCTAGTTTCACCATGAATATGGTGAACTAAACCTTGTATTGTTGTTGGGGAATCAATGTAGTCTTATGAAACTCTCATATATGGAATTTTTTTTTACATCTTATATTTAAGATCTATGCTTTCTTTCATCATTAGTTAGGGTTTTTCTTCTTTGCTCAATGCTTGCTTTGTTTAACTCATTCACTGCATAATTATTGATTTTGTCGATACGGAAACGTACGAGGAAGTCTAGATCTGGGGAATTTCTCCCAATAGTATATTGGTTGCCGTTAAGCTCCTGCGCTGAATGAACTAATTATTAGGAATGTTAGGAATCGTATGAACTCGTAATTAGGGAGAAGCCTTCTTGAAAGGTAATTTAGAGAGTGGCATTAACAATGATGAATTGAATGTTGAATTCCTAAAATATATGAGAGTGGATAAGATGAAATTGATAAACCCCAACAACATACTCATCCATATATTCCATTGAAAGTGTTTGTATTTTGTTTTAGCCATTGATCAACCTCATGCATACATGTTTATTTTCGTCTTTTGCATAGTAAAATCCAATTATTTCGTTCTTAAGTCTTAGCTAATCAACGAATCACATAACTGAACTAGGCCGTGAGTCCTTTGGGAGAACGATACTTGGTCTTACCAAGTTTATTAATTGAAACGATTCGGTCATACTTGCCGATTGTAAAACAAGTTTGTGACGCCGTATATCGGTGTTCATAAATTTGTCCATCAAGTTTTTTGCGCCGTTGCCGAGGACTCGTGGTTTAACTAGTTTATTTGTTTGATTATTGATTATCTTTGACTTGTTTTTGAATTTTTAATTTAAATTTCGAATTTTTATTTTCTGTTTATTTTTTTCTGTTTTTATTTTATTTTATTTTATTTTTTGGTTTTTATTTTATTTTATTTTATTTTTCTGTTTTTATTTTTCTGTTTTGTGTTTTTATTTCATCTTCTTATCTCTGAGCTTATATCTTCTTTTATATCTTTTTGTGCTAACAATTGTTTTTAGTGTTTTGTGCCTAATGTCTGCAGAATGCAATTTGGTCAAGACTTTAACTATATGGGCACTCAATTCTACCAAAGTAATCTCAACCACTGGTGGGAACCTCACTCAAGCATGGATCAAAGCCAATTTTGGCAAGCTGCCGGACAATTTGAGAATCAGCCACAAAAACAATGGCAGCAACAAAGCTTTAAAATCAACAAAGGGAAGCAAGAGATCTCTTCATTTAGACAAGGCATGGAGGAAACACTAGGTCACGCATGGGACAGGTACAAAAGCCTATTAAGAAAGACTCCCACGCATGGATTTGACGAAGGAGAAGTAGTCCTAATCTTCCTTGGAGGTCTTGGTTCACAAACCATGATGATGCTTGACGCCTCAGCTGGAGGCAATATCAAATGGAAGACTCTAGAGGAAGCCACAGAAATAATTGAAAACATGACTACTAATGACAATAAGTGGAACAGTGAAAGAGGAGCTCCTATTCAACAAAAAGGAGTTCTACAGTTGCAATCCAATTATGCCTTGATAGCTCAGAACAAGTTAATAACTCAAAAATTGGAGAATCTCTCAAAGATACTTGAACAACTGCCAGAAGAGTTAAAGACTATTGCACAGGTTCAATCACAGTTGTGTGAATTATGTGGAGGTGATCATATCAATGGTCAATGCGCCTTTCCAACAGAAGCTTTAGAGGATGTTAACTTCATGGCCAATCAATTTCCATACAGTTAGGAGAAATTCAATCAAGGGTGGAAACCACACCCAAGCATTGGTCAAGGGCAGAATGGGCAGGCTGGACAAAATGGGCAATTCAACAAGCAACAACAACAACCAACTTTATGGCAACAGTTTGCTGCATTTAATGAAAGGTTCATAAAGATGGAAGAAACTCTTAATCAATTTATACAGAAAACTGAATCTTCTCAAATGAGCACTGAAGCTGCTATTAAGAACTTGAAGATTCAAATGGGGCAGATTACCAAGCAGTTGGAAGAAAGGCCTGACACGGATTTTGGGGCTAATACTAAGGTTAACCCTAGGGAAGAGTGTCAAGAGCTAGTGAGTGTAAATGTTGAAAAAGTTGAGTTGGAAAAAGAAGAGAGAAAAGAGAGAGAAGAGAAAGAAAAAGAGAAAATTTGTGTGAAGATTAAGAAGGTAAGTAGAAAAAGAAAAGAAAAAAAGAAAGTGAGAGAAAAGAGAAAGAGGACGAGAGGAAAAAAGAAAGAATCATATGAAAAATCTCGTCCCCATCCAAAGAAGTATCATAGGAAGAAGGAATTTGAGCGCTTTATGGAAATCTTCAAGAAATTGGAGATTAAAGTTCCTATGATTGAGACATTGCAACAGGTTCCTGGTTTGATCAAATTTCTGAAGAAGTTCAGTAGAAAGAAGAAAAAGAAGACAGAACATGAGCTTTATTGGGTCAAGCTAGTGGCGTTAAAAGAGCGCTTGCTGGGAGGCAACCCAGTGATTTAAAAACTTTTAATTTTTGATTTGGTGATGTAATTTTGAACTTTTGGGTATTTTTGTTTTTGTTATAAGTTTGTTACAGGGTTTACATCTACTGATGGATGTTAGGCGGAAGAGTATCTACTGAAGGATACTATGTTTGTATACAACTACTGATGGGTGTTGGTAAGAAAGATTTGCATCTACTGAAGGGTGCTGGAGGATTTTGGGTCAGGCTCGTGACGTTAAACAAGTGCTACCTGGGAGGCAACCCAGTTGATTGATTTTTCTGTATTTTTGTTTGTTCTGCTTTAGTTGCATGATAGGAATTTGCATGAGTGATCTGAGAATTTAATTGCAGGGAACCAATGAGGGGCATGAGTAGGAGGCACCTAGGTTAAGCTAGAAAGAAGAAGAGCACTTCACGAAAGTGCCGCTGAGCGGTAGTATCGCAGACTGGGCTTAGGTTGCCCCTTAGTGGAACCCGAGCCCATTAGGGTATTTTTATACCCCAAGCTGCGTTTTAGTTTGCTTTTCAGAATCTTCTTTGCACACACACTCCTACATACCTTTTCAAAGGTTCTCCACATCTTTTCCCTCTTCCCTCTTGAGAAAATCTCCCTTTCACTCACTTTCTCACTAGTTTTCCATCTAAGTTTGGGGTTGGGAGAGAGCATCATTGAAGGGGCTGATTTCTTCATTGTGGTTTACTAATGCTTAACAATGTATCTTTTGGTTTTGTGAATTATGTTTGATGCAGGGATGGCCTCCTCATCGGGCAAAAAGAATCAAGACTATAAGATCCAAGAAGAGGAGGATACAGATGATAGCTCAGATTGATGAGGAGATTGAGATAGCATTTACTGATGAATGCTATCATAATTAGAGCAGAACTTATGCTTTTGTTTGGTTTAGTGTTCTGAACTTATTTACTTTTGTTTTAGATTAAGGTTGATGTACTCTATTGGAAACCTGGTTTGTTATGATGGTTTGCTATTGACTGTGATTGTTTGATAAGTAATGCTTGGATGATGATTTGATATGGATTGATGTTGAGATGTGCAATTACATGCTTATTCAGGTGATTCACAAGCTTTGTGAACAAATGCAGGATATTATGATTGTGATTGTGATATTAAGCAGGATGTGTATGTCAAATGTGAATGAGCTTATATGTGAGGTTTTGAGCTCCAGAGTTGTTATGATTGAATGCTATTACTTTGAAAGCATGAATGATTTTGCCCAGGTTTTCTATGATTGAATCAATTGCTTGTTTTGCATCATATGATCAAGGTCGTTTGTTGGACCCTTTTTATTGGCCAAATTCATAAAGTTAGCCCATTAAAAGAGAACACTTTGTGTTCTATCCTTTGAACCCTTAGCCTTGAACATAAATTGAAAACCCTTGTTGAAAAGCTTTACCTTGAGTTAAGTAGAAAATCTTGTGTGGTATTGTTAAATGTTCAAGTTTGGGGTTGTTGGGAAAGCATGAAAAAGGAAAAGCATTGAGCTAAGAGCTAAGAATATAAAAAGAAAATTAAAAAGACAAGACAAGAAAAGAAAAAGCAAAGCTCAATGCAAAAGAAAGTTGGGAAAAATAAGAATAATTATGTTGTTATGATTCTCTTAACTCAAGGATTTTGTGATCCAGAAAAACCAATTTTCTTGTTAGCCTAGCCACGTTATAAGCCATTGAAAAGTCCTTATGATGATGCATGCTTGTTAATGTTTTTGATTGTGGTTAAATGAAAGGCAAAGTTGATTCATGTGACATTGTGATAGTGGAGTGAATGAGTGATTACCTCTTATACACTTGAGTGTGAGTGAAACACTTTACCTGGTGAGGAAGTATTCCATGAGCACATGAACATCCATGCTTAATTGATTGATCATTCATGAAAAATAGCATTTGTTAGATATTAAATAACTTTGTGAACACTAAAGCATGTGCACATCTTGATTGAAATATTGGTCATAAGTTTGATTGAAGTCTTTCCTTATCTTGAAAAGTAGATTTTGAATGAGTGAACCATCATATGAATTGGTAGAAGATTGAGCTACATCTTGTTTGCTTGAGGACAAGCAAATTTCTAAGTTTGGGGTTGTGATAACAATTGAAAAACTGTTATTTTTATGCTTGAAATTGATACTAAAAGCAACCTTTAACCCTTAGAAACTAGCTTGAAATCATGCTTTTATTCATATTTTCATAAATAAGAGAGCTGGACAGGTTTATGCTTGATTTCAGTGTTTTTGTGCAGGTTTTAAGGTGAATTTGGTGATAGAAGTGAAGAAGGAGAGAAAGGGAATCAGAAAAGACATCAAAAAGTGCAAAAGGAGGAGCCGCAACTACCGCTCAGCGGCAGTTTACCGCTGAGCGGCACTCAGGAGTTCACGGGGGATCCGCTGAGGGGCAAAATGGCCACTGAGGGGAAGAACCGAGCTCGCGCACTTACCGCTGAGCGGTAGTTTACCGCTGAGCGGCACACTTATGGGCTTGGGCCTAAATTTTATGTTATTTTAGAATAGTATATAAGCTTTAGGACGTCCTAGGGTTTGTATCTTTGGCAGAAACGAAGCAAACACTCTCTCTTCCACCCCTTTGAAGGAGGATCTTGGATGCTCAAGCTACCTCTTACCTTTTTAGGGTTTTATCTTTCCTTATTTCATTATTGTTCATCTAGTTTCACCATGAATATGGTGAACTAAACCTTGTATTGTTGTTGGGGAATCAATGTAGTCTTATGAAACTCTCATATATGGAATTTGTTTTTACATCTTATATTTAAGACCTATGCTTTCTTTCATAATTAGTTAGGGTTTTTCTTCTTTGCTCAATGCTTGCTTTGTTTAACTCATTCACTGCATGATTATTGATTTTGTCGATACGGAAACGTACGAGGAAGTCTAGATCTGGGGAATTTCTCCCAATAGTATATTGGTTGCCGTTAAGCTCCTGCGCTGAATGAACTAATTATTAGGAATGCTAGGAATCGTATGAACTCGTAATTAGGGAGAAGCCTTCTTGAAAGGTAATTTAGAGAGTGGCATTAACAATGATGAATTGAATGTTGAATTCCTAAAATATATGAGAGTGGATAAGATGAAATTGATAAACCCCAACAACATACTCATCCATATATTCCATTGAAAGTGTTTGTATTTTGTTTTAGCCATTGATCAACCTCATGCATACATGTTTATTTTCGTCTTTTGCATAGTAAAATCCAATTATTTCGTTCTTAAGTCTTAGCTAATCAACGAATCACATAACTGAACTAGGCCGTGAGTCCTTTGGGAGATTGAAACGATTCGGTCATACTTGCCGATTGTAAAACAAGTTTGTGACGCCGTATTTCGGTGTTCATAAATTTGTCCATCACACACTGGCCCACAAAGCCAAATTTTCACATTGGCCCCAAAACCTAGTTTCCATACTGGCCCACAAAGCCCAGCTCACCTGGCCCCAAAGCCCAGTTTTGCCTGGCGCCCTAAGCCTAGTTTTATCTAGCACCCTTAGTTTTCTTCTTCGACATTGGCCCTCTGCTCGGCAATGGTCAAATCCAGCTTGTTGTTCTGCGATATCGGCCTTCTGCCAAGCAATGGTCGAATCCAGGTTTTCGTTTCGTGTTGTGGTCCTCTGCTAGGCAATGACCAAATTCCAATTTATTGTTTTTGCGATATCAGCCCTCTGCTTGGCAATGGTCGAATTTAAGTTTTCTTCTGCGATATTGACCCTCTACAAGGCAATGGTCAAATCCAGGTTGTTGTTCTGCGATATTGGCCCTTTGCAAGGCAATGGTCAAGTCCAGATTTTTGTTTTTCTAACGGCCCTCTGCTTGGAAATGGTCGAATTTAAGTTTTCTTCTGCGATATTGACCCTCTGCTACGCAATGGTCGAACCCGGTTCTCTTCTATCTTTTGACCCTCTGCTAGGCAATGGTCGAATCCAGTTTTCGTTTTGCATCGTCGTAGTGCTTAATATCATTATTTCTCTTTTAAAAAATAATTAAAAATATTTAAATACCATTCTAAAGGTATGAGTACTCGTGTGACCGTTCGCGTCGGCCTAGTACTCATTACCTTCTTTTTCTCGAAAATGTCAAAAACAAATATAAAAAAAAAACCTTCAAAAACTAAAAACATCCACATTTTCAAACAAAAACAATCTTTTAACCAGAACTACGTGATCCTTGATTCTCCATCAAGAGTAGAGATACTTAGGAGCAATGCTAGTCCTTGTCAGGTTCACTTCCCCAAAAATCCGAATTTATCCATAATCAATTTCTCAAACAAATTTCTCAAACAATTCATCAAACAAAATTTTCAAGCAGTTTCCAAAAGAACTACGTAACCCTGATTTCTCATTCTAAAGGAGAATACGTAGGAGCAAGGTCAATCCTTCTCGGGCCCAAAAAACTAAAAAAACTATTTTGTTTCTTTGGGGTTATTTTAGGGGATAGTTAAACATTTTTGAAAACCACATCATATTCGTGCATTTAGTTAAAGGTACTGCCTTAGCGCAGGCGTTGTAGGCTGCTAACACCTTCCCTACGCGTAACCGACTCCCGAACCCAGAATCAGGTTTTCGCGGACCGTGTCTTATTATTTTATGGTTTTTCCGTAGTTTTCCATAATAACCTATGGTGGCGACTTCAATTCTCTTTTTCAAACCCGTTTTCTTTTTTTGATCGTCGTCCCGTCGCGATTCCGGTTGCGACATGGACGAAGTTAACGAAGTTGACAAAGTGGACAAATTGGACAAAGTGGACGAAGTGGACGAACTAGACGAACTGGATGAAGTGGAGGAAGTGGAGGAAGTGGAGGAAGTGGAGGAAGTGGAGGAAGTTGACGAAGTTGACGAAGTGAACGAAGTGGAGGAAGTTGATGAAGTTGACGAAGTTGACAAAGTGGACGAACTGGACAAACTGGATGACGTGGAGGAGGTGGAGGAAGTAGAGGAAGTGGAGGAAGTAGAGGAAGTTGACGAAGTGGACGAAGTTGACGAAGTGGACGAAATGGACAAAGTTTACGAAGTGGACGAAGTTTACGAAGTGGAGGAAGTGGAGGAAGTGGACGAAGTTGACGAAGTGGACGAAGTCGACGAGATGGACGAAGTGGACGAAATGGACGAAGTGGACGAAGTGGACGAAGTGGACGAAGTGGACGAAGTTGACGAAGTGGACGAAGTGGACGAAGTGGACGATGTCGACGAAATGGACGAAGTGGACGAAGTGGAGGAAGTGGAGGAAGTGGAGGAAGTGGAAGAAGTGGAGGAAGTGGACAAAGTTGACAAAGTGGACGAAGTGGACGAAGTGCAGGAAGTGGAGGAAGTTGAGGAAGTTGACGAAGTGGACGAAGTGGACGAAGTGGAGGCAGTGGAGGAAGTTGACGAAGTGGACGAAGTGGACGACGTTGACGAAGTTGACGAAATGGACGAAGTGGACGAATTGGACGAATTGGACGAATTGGACGTGTCGCAACCGAAATCGCGACGGGACGACGATCCGAAAGAGAAAACGGGTGTTTTGAAAAAGAGATTTTGGAGTCGCCACCATAGTTTATTCTGGAAAACTACGGAAAAACCATAAAATGATAAGGCATGGTCAATTAGAACCAGATTCTTGGTTCGGGAGTCGGTTACGTGTAGGGAAGGTATTAGCACCCTACAACGCCTGCCTTAAGGCAATACCTTTAACTAAATACGCGAATATGGATGTGGTTTTCAAAATGTTTGACTATCCCCTAAAATAAAACTCTAAAGAAACAAACAATATTTTTTAGTTTTTTGGGCCCGACAAGGATTGACCTTGCTCCTACGTATTCTCATTCAGAATGAGAAATCAGGGTTACGTAGTTCTTTTTGGAACTGTTTGAGAAAATTGTTTGAGAGATTTGTTTTGAAATGATTTTGGATTTTTGGGAAAGTGAACCTGACAAGGTCTGGCCTTGCTCCTACGTATCTCCACTTTTGATGGAGAATCAAGGATCACGTAGTTCTGGCAAGGCGATATTGTTTGTATTTTGAAAATGTGGATGTTTTTAGTTTTTGAAGATTTTTATATTTTTTGGTATTTTCTTATGTAATATTTAGATTTTTTTTGCGTAATGAGCACTAGGCTGATGCGTACGATCGCACGAGCACTCACACGGCTTTTTCTTTGTTTTTTATTGTTTTGCGTATTGAGTACTAGGCTGATGCGTACGATCGCACGAGCACTCATACGGCTTTTTTTGTTTATTTTATATTTTGGGTAACGAGTACTAGGCTGATGCGTACGATCGCACAAGTACTCATACCGATATTTATTATTACATGTTTTTTTAAAGTTTTATATTTTTTATTTTTATTTTTATTAAGAAAGAGAGAGGAGTTGAAATATCTATGACGTAAAAATATCAAAAAGCATAGGATAAAATTGTGGTAGAAAATAGGATAAATTTATAAACTAAAAAATGATCAAAATGAATATAAGTAGAATGAAAAGAAAATGTGTACCTTGTTAAAGATTTGAAAGATGAAGCAAGATTTTGCTTGTAATAAGTTGTGAGAAGAGGTAGATTGATGGTGAAGAAGATGAATTTGTAGTAGAAATGTGGTATGGGATTTACTATGTATAGAGGGATTAGGAAATAGTAAAATGTGAGAGAAAAATGAAGTAGAGTTTTGGGATGGAATGAAGAGATTTTGAGAGAGAAGAGATGGATCTTATGTAATTTTTTTGTGTGTGTGAAGTGAAGAGAATGTAGGTATTTATAGAGTTAAGGATGAAGAAAGTTGATGAATAAAAATAATATAATAAGTTGGTGGAAAATTTAGATGAAATAAAATATAATAAAAAAAAAGATGAATAGAAAAAGTTAATGTGGAAAATAAGTGAAAGAAATAATATAAAAGTTGGTGGAGAAATTAGGTATGAAAATTAAGTGAAAGAAATAATATAAAAAGGTGGTGGAGAAATTAGGTATGGAAATTAAGTGAAAGAAATAATATAAAAAGTTGGTGGAGAAAGTAGGTAAAATAAAATATAGTGAATAGTAAAAGTTAATGTGGAAAATAAGTGAAAGAAATAATATAAAAAAAATGGTGGAGAAATTAGGTATGGAAATTAAGTGGAAGAAATAATATAAAAAGTTGGTGGAGAAATTAGGTGAAATAAAATATAGTGAATAGTAAAAGTTAATGTGGAAAATAAGTGAAAGAAATAATATAAAAAGAATGGTGGAGAAATTAGGTATGGAAATTAAGTGGAAGAAATAATATAAAAAGTTGGTGGAGAAATTAGGTGAAATAAAATATAGTGAATAGTAAAAGTTAATGTGGAAAATAAGTGAAAGAAATAATATAAAAAGTGGGTGGAAAAATAAGGTGGAGAAAAATGGATAATAAAAAATGTTGATGGAGAAGATATAATTAAAAAATGTAAGTGGAATAATTAGAAAAGTTGATATATAAAATTAATATGGAAATGATGTGGAAAAAGTAAATGAAAAAGGTAGATGATGTGGAGGGTGAGGTGGATGGTGATGTGGAGAATGGGGTGTGATAAGAAAAGATGGGTGGTGAGGAAGTAAAAAAAATGAGATTATTTTGGGCCATTGGATTAAGTGTTTAAAAGAAAATTTGGGGGTGCAAAAAGTAAAATAAATAGTATTTTTCATTTTGGTTTATTTTTTATTATTTATTATTATTATTATTTTTCTGATCAATTATATTTATCCGGACGAAATTGGGTGTTGACAGCTGCCCCTCTTTACTTAAATATTACTGAATAATATTAAAATTTTGAATTTTCGTATTATTGGAGTAAAAGCTAAGTAAAGAAAGAAACACTAATTTCGTCCGGATTTCAAAATGAACAAGGAATAAACAGAATTTTTTTTTTTAAAAAAAATAAAAATAAAAATGAACAAAACTGAGAGAAATGAGGTGTAACAACCTCGTGGAGGGTGTACCAACCTTATGGATGAAGTCGATGAGGTGTCAAAACCTCGTGGAGGGTGTCAACCCTATGGATAAGTGAATGAGGTGTCATAACCTCGTGGAGGGTGTCGTAACCCTATGGAAGTGAATGAGGTGTCATAACCTCGTGGAGGGTGTCGTAACCCTATGGAAGTGAATGAGGTGTCTGATGGACAAATTTATGAGCACCAAAATATGATGTCACAAACTTGTTTTTCAATCGGCAAGTATGACCGAATCGTTCAAGTAATAAACTTGGTAAGACCAAGTATCGTTCTTCCCAAAGGACTCACGGCCTAGTTTAGTTATGTGATTTGTTGATTAGCTAGGACTTACAAACGAAATATTTGGATTATATTATGCAAAAGACGAAAATAATAAACATGTATGCATGAAGTTTGATCAATGGCAAAGACAAAAGATAAACACTTTCAATGGAATATATGAATGAATATGTTGTTGGGGGTCAATTTCATCTCATCCACTCTCATACATTTTAGGAATTCAACATTCAAATCATCATTGTTAATGCCACTCTCTAAAGTACCATTCTAGATGGCTTCTCCCTAATCACGAGTTCATACAATTCCTAGCATTCCTAATGATTAGTTCATAAGTGCAGGAGCTTAACGACAACCAATATAATATTGGGAGAAATTCCCCGGATCTAGACTTCCCCGTACGTGTCCGTATCGACAAAACCAATAATCATGCATTGAATGAGTTAAACTATGCAAGCATTGAGCAAAGAGGAAAAACCCTAACTAATGATGAAAGAAAGCATAAATCTTAGATTAAGATGCAAGCATAAATTCCATATATGAGAGCTTCAAGAGATTACATTGATTCCCCAACAAACATACAAAGTTTAGTTCACCATATTCATGGTGAACCTAGATGAATTACAATGAAAGTATGAAAGAATAAACCCTAAAAAGGTGAAGAGGTAGCCTGAGCATCCAAGATCCTCCTTCAAAGGGGTGGAAGAGAGAGTGTTTGCCTCGTTTCTGCCAAAGATGCCTAACCCTAGGAAACCCTAAGGCTTAAATACCATTCGTAAATTACAAAAAGTCAAGCCCAAGCCCATTAAAGTGCCGCTCAGCGGTAAAATACCGCTCAGCGGTGATTGCGCGTCTCGTTTTCTCCCCACAGCGGCCATTTTGCCCCTCAGCGGACCTCCCACAACCTCTTAAGTGCCGCTCAGCGGTGAAATGCCGCTGAGCGGTGACTTCGGCTTCTCCTTTTGCACTCTTTGATTCCTTTTCTGATTCCCTCTCTCTCATTCTTCACTTCTTTCACTAAATTCACCTTAAAACCTGCATAAAAACACTGAAATCAAGCATAAACCTGTCCAGCTCTCTTATTTCTGAAAATATGGATAAAAGTATGATTTCAAGCTAGTTTCTAAGTCTAAAGGTTGCTTTTAGTATCAATTTTAAGCATGAAAATAACAGTTTTTCAACTGTTATCACAACCCCAAACTTAGAACTTTGCTTGTCCTCAAGCAAACAAAATGTAACTCAATCTCCAACCAATTCATATGATGGTTCACTCATTCAAAAATCCTCTTTTTCAAGATAAATAACAACTTCACTCAAACTTATGACCAAGAGTTCATTCAAGATGTGCACATGCTTTAGTGTTCACAAAGTCATTTAATTTCCAACAAATGCTATTTTTCATGAATGATCAATCAATTAAGCATGGATGTTCATGTGCTTATGGACTATTTCCTCACTAGGTAAAGTGTTTCACTCAACACACAAGTGTATAAGAGGTGAGGTGTTTCACTCATTCACTCCATTATCACAATGTTACATGAATCAACTTTGCCTTTCATTTTACCACAATCAAAAACATTCACAAGCATGCATCATCACAAGGACTTTTCAATGGCTTATAATGTGGCTGGGCTAACAAGAAAATTGGTTTTTCTGGATCACAAAATCCTTGAGTTAAGAGAATCATAACAACACAATCATCTTATTCATTCCCAACTTTCTTTTACCTTTGCATTTGCATTGAGCTTTACTTCTTTTTCTTTTCTTTTCTTTTTCTTTGCATATTCTTACTTTTTAGCTCTTAGCTCAATGCTTTTCTTTTCATGTTTTCCCAACAACCCCAAACTTGAACATTTATCAATACCATACAAGATCTTCTACTTAACTCAAGGTAAAGATTTTCAATCAAAGGTTTTCAGTGTATGTTCAAGGCTAAGGGTTCAACGGATAGAACACAACGCGTTCTCTTTTAGTAAGCTAACTTTATGAATTTGGCCAATAAAAAGGGTTCCAACAAATGGCCTTGATCACATGATGCAAAACAAGCAATTGATTCAATCATAGAAAACCTGGGCAAAATCATTCATGCTTTCAAAGTAATAGCATTCAATCATACCAAAAACTCTGGAGCTCAAAACCTCACATATAAGCTCATTCACATTTGACATACACATCCTGCTTAATCTCACAATCACAATCATAATATCATGCATTTGTTCACAAAGCTTGTGAATCACCTGTATAAGCATTTTAATGTGCACATCTATCTCAACATCAATCAATCAATAAGCATCATCAAGCAGTACTTATCACACAATCACAGTTAATAGCAAACCATCATAACAAACCAGGTTTTCAATAGAGTACATCAAATCCTAATCTAAAACAAAAACAAAAAAGTTCAGAAAACTTAAACCACAAAAGCATAATCATATGATAGCATTCATCAGTAAATGCTATCTCAGCTCCTCATCAGTCTGAGTTGTCCTCTGTATCTTCCTCTTCCTGGATCTTCTAGTCTTGATTCTTTTTGCCCGATGAGGAGGCCATCCCTGCATCAAACATAATTCACAAAACCAAAAGATACATTTTAAGCATTAGTAAACCACAATGAAGAAATCAGCCCCTTCAATGATGCTCTCTCCCAACCCCAAACTTAGATGGAAAACTAGTGAGAACGTGAGTGGAAGGGAGATTTTCTCAAGAAGGAAGAGGGAAAAGATGTGGAGAACCTTGGAAAAGGTATGTGGAAGTGTGTGTGCAGAGAAGAGCCTGAAAATAAAAGCATTTGCGCAATTTAGGGTTTAAGAATACCCTAATGGGCTCGGGTCCCGCTAAGGGGAACTAAAGCCCAATCTGCGAGAGTACCGCTCAGCGGTAAAATACCGCTCAGCGGCACTTTCGTGATGTGCTCCTCTCCTTCGTGTCTTCCCTACATGCCCCTCCTGGGTTCCCTGCAATTCAATGTAAAAAATGCTTATGCAAATCCTAACTAAAATAATCAAACAGAAACAATCAATCAACTGGGTTGCCTCCCAGGTAGCGCTTGTTTAACGTCACGAGCCTGACCCAAAATCCACCAACACCCATCAGTAGGTGCAAAATTTACTCACTAACACCCATCAATAGGTGTTACCAACCTAGTATCCTTCAGTAGATACTTAACCCTCTAGCATCCTTCAGTAGATGCTGGATCCAACACAATATTTACAAGATAATGTCCACAAATTAAAAGGTACAAAAACAAAATAAAATCAAAAGTTTTTAAATCACTGGGTTGCCTCCCAGCAAGCGCTCTTTTAACGTCATTAGCTTGACCCAATAAAGTTCAAGTTCCATCTTCTTTATAGTTGATGTAATCATTCCACCAACTTCTCAACTGCTTCCTTTGGACTGTCTTGGTTCTTCTAGAATATGGAGACTCTATCTCTATCACCTCCTTCTCTTTAAAACCCTTCACAACCCACAACTTGTTCTTGATTCTTACTGGTGTGCCAAGTTGGAGTCTTCTTTTCTTTCAGTCTCTAGGAATTTCTTCTCCTCTTCCAATCTCCTCTTCCTTGGGTACCTGAAACAATAAACAATGGTTATCTGAAACCTCAAGATCTTCATCTTTATGTCTAGTCATGGGTGCATCTCGAAATGCAGCTTTATAACTAGCCTCTTCCTCCTTTGCTTGCGTCTCATCTTTGAAGACATCCACCACCACTCTCTCCTCTCTGTCCTGAAGCACTATTATACCTTCATGTACATCTATGATGGCCCTGGCCGTTTTCATAAACGGTCTTCCAAGTATGATAGGTATCTTCTCGGTCTCCATTCTCATCACCACAAAGTCTGCTAAAAACTGAAGTTTGCCAACACAAACTATAATGTCCTCTACAATCCTACATGGCTCCTTTGAAGATCCATCGGCCATTACTAGATTAACCTTTACAGGTTTCACTTTAACATTGCCAATTTGCTCCAGTAACGAATAAGGTATCAAGTTAACACTTGAACCTAAATCAAGGAGAGCTTTCTTTACCTTTTTCTTCCCTATAGTACAAGGGATAGAAAAACTACCTGGATCTGGTGCTTTAGGAGGGAATGACTCTTTCTTAACAGTTATACACTTTTCTTCCTCAACATCTCTCCGTCTCTTCTTTGTAGAGGTTCCTTCATCTGATTTTGTGTAAACTGCAATTTTCTGTAGAATTTGTTCCCAAGGTGCGTCATTATCCACCATTCTGAATAACTCTGTGAAGTCCATTTGTTTCTCTTGATTTGTTGGAAAAGGAAAAGTGTTCTTTCTTTCTACTTCTCTTCTTTCTTCTGTTTCTCCTTCTTCTAACTCAATTATCTCTTCATTAACACTCTTTACCAATTTGCACTCTTCTCTGGGGTTAACCTCAGTATTAGCCCCAAAATTTCTATTTGGCCTTTCTTCCAATTGCTTGGTAATCTGACCCATTTGAATCTCTCAATTCTTTATAGCAGCTTCAGTGCTCTTTTGAGAAGATTCTGTTTTCTGTATGAATTGCTGAAGAGTTTCTTCCAACCTTGTTTGTCTTTCATTAAGCATAGATAACTGTTGCCACAAGGTTGGTTGCTGCTGCTGCTTATTATATTGATTAGCTTGCCCAGTTTGTCCTTGGCCAATGCTTGGATGTGGTTTCCACCCTTGATTATAATTCCCTTGACGGTATGGAAATTGATTAGCCATGAAATTAACATCCTCCACGGCTTCCACTGGAAAAGCGCACTGACCATTGACATGATCACCTCCACATAATTCACACAACTGGGTTTGTACCTGTGCAGCAGATTTCAACTCTTTAGGTAATTGAGCCAAAGTTTTAGTCAGAGTCTCCAGCTGTTGAGTTAGAATTTTATTCTGAGCTAGCAAGGCATCATGTGTTTGTAATTGAAGAACTCCTTTTTGTTGCATAGGAGCTCCTCTCTCACTGTGCAGCTCATTGTCACTAGTAGCCATGTTTTCTATAATTTCAGTTGCTTCCTCTGGAGTCTTCCATTTAATATTGCCTCCTGCTGAGGCGTCCAACATCATCTTGGTTTGTGAACCAAGCCCTCCAAGGAAAGTTAAGACTACTTCTTGATCTTCAAAACCATGCGTGGGAGTTTTACGTAACAAGCTTTTATACCTGTCCCATGCATGCCCCAGTGATTCTTCCATGCCCTGCTTGAATGAAGAAATCTCTTGCTTGCCTTTGGTCACCTTAGATTGTGGGAAGTATTTATTTAAAAATTTTGTGACCACTGCTTCCCACTCTGTGAAACTTTCTTCTGGAAAAGAATTCAACCAAAGCTTAGCATTGCCTCCCAATGAGAAAGGAAACAAGCTAAGTTTGATAGCTTCGTCTGGCACCCCATTAATCTTGACTGTGTTGCAAATCTCGTTAAAGGTAGTAAGGTGCTCATATGGGCTTTCATGAGATAACCCATTAAATTGATTACTCTTCACCAGTTGAATTAGTGCTGGTTTGACCTCCATATTGGCTGCATTGACTCTAGGTCTAGCTATGCTGTTAAAGTGTTGAGGTCCAGCAATATTAGTGTAATCTGCAAGAGTTCTTCTAGCATTATTGTTCTCCATACTTCCTGTGCTATGAACAGAACCTTGTGGTGATGATTGTAAGAGAGTTTCTGGAGAAGGGAAAAGTTCTCTAGACGTTCTGATTCTTCTCCTCCTTCTACTCTCGTCTAGACCTTCAAGAAGAGGTTCTGTTGTTTTCTTACTCCTAGTTCGAATTGCTTCCTGCATACACAAGAAAACAAAACCCTAGAAAAGATTTGTTAGCACAAAAAGATATAGAAGAAGATATATATTCAGAAGATAAAAAGATTTAGAAGATAGAATCAAATAAGATAGAATAAAATAAAACCTAATCTAAAAAAAAATAAAATCTAACCTAATCTAAAAGATAAAATAAAATAAAATAAACTCTAATCAAATAAAAAATAAAATCTAATCTAATCTAAAACAAAAACCGAAAAAATAAAAAAACAGAAAATAAAAACAGAAATATAAAAACAGAAATTCAAAATTAAAGTCAAAGATAATCAATAATCACACAAATTAACCAGTTAAACCACGAGTCCCCGGCAACGGCGCCAAAAACTTGATGGACAAATTTATGAGCACCAAAATATGATGTCACAAACTTGTTTTTCAATCGGCAAGTATGACCGAATCGTTCAAGTAATAAACTTGGTAAGACCAAGTATCGTTCTTCCCAAAGGACTCACGGCCTAGTTTAGTTATGTGATTTGTTGATTAGCTAGGACTTACAAACGAAATATTTGGATTATATTATGCAAAAGACGAAAATAATAAACATGTATGCATGAAGTTTGATCAATGGCAAAGACAAAAGATAAACACTTTCAATGGAATATATGAATGAATATGTTGTTGGGGGTCAATTTCATCTCATCCACTCTCATACATTTTAGGAATTCAACATTCAAATCATCATTGTTAATGCCACTCTCTAAAGTACCATTCTAGATGGCTTCTCCCTAATCACGAGTTCATACAATTCCTAGCATTCCTAATGATTAGTTCATAAGTGCAGGAGCTTAACGACAACCAATATAATATTGGGAGAAATTCCCCGGATCTAGACTTCCCCGTACGTGTCCGTATCGACAAAACCAATAATCATGCATTGAATGAGTTAAACTATGCAAGCATTGAGCAAAGAGGAAAAACCCTAACTAATGATGAAAGAAAGCATAAATCTTAGATTAAGATGCAAGCATAAATTCCATATATGAGAGCTTCAAGAGATTACATTGATTCCCCAACAAACATACAAAGTTTAGTTCACCATATTCATGGTGAACCTAGATGAATTACAATGAAAGTATGAAAGAATAAACCCTAAAAAGGTGAAGAGGTAGCCTGAGCATCCAAGATCCTCCTTCAAAGGGGTGGAAGAGAGAGTGTTTGCCTCGTTTCTGCCAAAGATGCCTAACCCTAGGAAACCCTAAGGCTTAAATACCATTCGTAAATTACAAAAAGTCAAGCCCAAGCCCATTAAAGTGCCGCTCAGCGGTAAAATACCGCTCAGCGGTGATTGCGCGTCTCGTTTTCTCCCCACAGCGGCCATTTTGCCCCTCAGCGGACCTCCCGCAACCTCTTAAGTGCCGCTCAGCGGTGAAATGCCGTTGAGCGGTGACTTCGGCTTCTCCTTTTGCACTCTTTGATTCCTTTTCTGATTCCCTCTCTCTCATTCTTCACTTCTTTCACTAAATTCACCTTAAAACCTGCATAAAAACACTGAAATCAAGCATAAACCTGTCCAACTCTCTTATTTCTGAAAATATGGATAAAAGTATGATTTCAAGCTAGTTTCTAAGTCTAAAGGTTGCTTTTAGTATCAATTTTAAGCATGAAAATAACAGTTTTTCAACTGTTATCAGTGTGGTAACCTCGTGGAGGGTGTCGTAACCCTATGGAAGTGAATGAGGTGTCATAACCTCGTGGAGGGTGTCGTAACCCTATGGAAGTGAATGAGGTGTCATAACCTCGTGGAGGGTGTCGTAACCCTATGGAAGTGAATGAGGTGTCATAACCTCGTGGAGGGTGTCGTAACCCTATGGAAGTGAATGAGGTGTCATAACCTCGTGGAGGGTGTCGTAACCCTATGGAAGTGAATGAGGTGTCGTAACCTCGTGGAGGGTGTCGTAACCCTATGGAAGTGAATGAGGTGTCATAACCTCGTGGAGGGTCTCGTAACCCTATGGAAGAGTGAATGAGGTGTCGTAACCTCGTGGATGGTGTCGTAACCCTGTGGAAGTGAATGAGGTGTCGTAACCTCGTGGAGGGTGATCGTAACCCTGTAGAAGTGAATGAGGTGTC
This sequence comes from Vigna angularis, assembly GCF_016808095.1. Lineage (NCBI taxonomy): Eukaryota > Viridiplantae > Streptophyta > Magnoliopsida > Fabales > Fabaceae > Vigna > Vigna angularis. The sequence goes on from NC_068970.1 coordinate 31,558,245, forward strand.
GTAACCTCGTGGAGGGTGTCGTAACCCTGTGGAAGTGAATGAGGTGTCGTAACCTCGTGGAGGGTGTCGTAACCTTGTGGAAGTGAATGAGGTGTCGTAACCTCGTGGAGGGTGTCGTAACCCTTTGGAAGTGAATGAGGTGTCGTAACCTCGTGGAGGGTGATCGTAACCCTGTAGAAGTGAATGAGGTGTCGTAACCTCGTGGAGGGTGTCGTAACCCTGTGGAAGTGAATGAGGTGTCGTAACCTCGTGGAGGGTGATCGTAACCCTGTAGAAGTGAATGAGGTGTAAAAACCTCGTGGAGGGTGTACCAACCCTATGGATGAAGTTGATGAGGTGTAGAAACCTCGTGGAGGGTGTACCAACCCTATGGAAGTGAATGAGGTGTAATAACCTCGTGGAGGGTGTACCAACCCTATGGATGAAGTTGATGAGGTGTAAAAACCTCGTGGAGGGTGTACCAACCCTGTGGAAGTGAATGAGGTGTAATAACCTCGTGGAGGGTGTACCAACCCTATGGATGAAGTTGATGAGGTGTAGAAACCTTGTGGAGGGTGTACCAACCCTATGGAAGTGAATGATTTGAGTTTGATTGTTGGATTTGACCATTGCCTTGCAGAGGGTCGAAATAGAAAGTAAAATCGTTTGATTGTTTTGAATCTGAAATTTGGATTTTGTTGCAATTTTGAGATGTTGAAAAAAAATTTTATTTTGATTTTGATTTTGATTTTTTTTTTTGATTTTTTTATTTCTTGAGATAGAAATGAGTGTCCATTTTTATTTTTTTGAAATGAGAAACATGGTTGATGTAAATTTGAAAATTACAGGAGAAAGCTTTGATGCATGTTGATTTTTTTTGTCTTTTTGAAAGAAGAAGATTTGATGAATATTCACGAAAACAAATTCAAAGTTGATGAAAATATGTACATGATATTGACTCTGATGATTTTTATTTTTTTTTGAAAGTTTTGAAATCAATAAACAAAGTGTTGCATTTTTGTACAAGGATTCGAAATCTCGATATGTAAGAGAAATATGGTTGATGTAAATTTTGAAATTTGAGGAGAAAACTTTGTTGTATGTTGATGATGATTTTTTTTTTGTCTTTTTGAAGGAAGGAGATTTGATGAATATACATGGAGACAAAATCAAAGTTGATGAAAATATGTACATGATGTTGAGTTGTGATTTTTTTGTTTTACCGGAAGATTATGAAACTATGACACACTTTTTTTTTTCTGAGTCAATTTGTTTTCTTTGAAATCATCAAATTTATGAAGATTTAGACCTTCATTTTATTTTTACGATGGATGTTAAACTCTAAAAGTTAAATGTTCAAACTTGTGCGTTCAACATTTTCTTTTGAAACATCAGTGTATGCATGCCTGATATCAAGGGTTGGGACAAATGTGTGGAAGCATTTGGAGAGTACCGGGTTGGCTACTTGGGCCTCTTACTCCTTAAAACAATTACAAATGCCAATGTGAAGTCGTAGATACTCAGAAGTTGCCCCAGTTTGGGGGCATGGTAAAAAGATAGGTATGGACAAATGTATTTGTGAATTGTGAGGGAATAAGTCATGAATCAGGGAGTGAGAATATCATGTGAGATTTACAAATTGCCCCAATTTTGGTGATGATGGATTTTTGAAGTTCGGGGCGAACCAAAAATCATGGGAGGCCCAACAAGGGATGCCCCAGTCTTTGTATGAGCTTTGAATATTCAGATGAAAGATTAACAAAGACGCCCAATATTTTGAATGGGTCAAAACACATGAAAATCACAAAGTTGTCCCTAGTTTCGGGTATGAGTCAATTAAGTGAGGTTCAAAAAGAGGTTGCCCCCCACTTTGGGTTTACGAATGATAAGATGGACTCAAAATCATACAAAGCCCTAAAGTGTCTGCCCCTGTTTGAGGGTGGATTTATGAAAATAGTGTGGACAAATCTGAGAGGCCCAATAAGGGATGCCCCGGTCCTGGTACGAACTTTGAATATACAGATGAAACAAATGCGAGATTAACAAAGTTGCCCAATATTTTGAATGGGCCAAAACATTGAAATTCAAAAAGTTGCCCAAAGTTGCCCCCTAGTTTGGGAATCGGGGGAAGAGTTTGAATGGGATATGAATTTGTGATGGATATGGAAATGATTGGCTTGAAAGGATTGCCCCAATTGGCTTGATTTTCCTTTGTATAATTGATCAACACGGAGTTCCCTTCTTCCGAGGACATTCATTTTCATCATCATTTTTTTTACAACTGCATTGTTAGTCATTTTTGTCTTGTCTGAAAATTAAGCTTTATGAAAATTTAAGCAACCATTATTCAATCCGTGTGGACTTTTATTGGGCTTGTAATGTGGCTTGGGCTGAAGGGTATTGAAAGAAAGGATATAAAGGCTCAAATAAATTTTTGGGGTTATTTGAAACAAGAGTTACCATCTACACTTTGTATCAGCTATTTGTCAAATATGTTTTGACTTTCCTTGCTAATTTGCAAACTTCTCTCTTTGTTTGTCATCACTTTGTGATTCTTTCCGTTTTTGCTTTACTTTTGATGAACTCTCTTCATTTGATCACTAAGTCTGTTCCTTTGCAATTTGAGTTGACTTCTACTGTGATGGTAACCCTTGTTTGGGTAAATTTGAAAAGAAATTTCTTATTGGCTCAAATTTGGTATCAATGGATATATTTTTTGTTTTTTTTTGGATGAAGAAAAATGGCCACACGTCATTTCAAATTTTGGTTGTTTTATTTTCAAAAGATTAATTAGGAGACAAGACTACATGATCTCAACAAGAGTCATTTTTCTTTTCTTTTTTTTTTTCATAACGGATTTCAGGATCTCCCAAATGAAAGCTAGTGGAAGTAACAGAAAAATCTGCCCCAGTGTGAAACTCTGTGTTTATTATTTGGGCTCAAGAACGTGATTGAGTTAATTTTTGGTCTAGCGAGGGCTGAAGGATGATGTTTTCAAGCAATGCAAGCACAGATATCTCTTAAGAATATGTGGTTTGATCATTTGACTACAGGAGATTATGACATCCATTACACTTTTTTTTTTTTTGAAATCTCATAAAATGGATGATTTGCATCGAAAATAATTGACTCAACTTTTGCGTATTTTTTGGTTTTATGCATGAAGAAAAGTAATATGAAATGAAAATGATGATACTAGTTGAAAAACAGATTTTTTTGTTTTTTGTTGTTTTGAAAATTGGGCTTTGCGGACCAGCCTAGCAACTGGACATTGCGGACCGATGTGGAAAATGGGCTTTGTGAGCCATTGGAAAAATTGGGATTTCTTGGCCAATGGAAACTAGGCCTTGCGGGTCAGCATAGGAACTGGGCTTTGCAGGCCAGTATGGGAAATAGGTTTTGAGAGCTATTGTGGAAATTGAGATTTTTGGCCTTTGTGGAATCTGGGCCTTGCGGGTCAGTATGGAAACTGAGCTTTGCAGGCCAGTATGGGAAATAGGCTTTCTGGGCCAATGTGGAAATTGAGATTTTTGGCCTTTGTGGAATCTGGACCTTGCGGGTCAGTATGGAAATTGAGCTCCACAAGCTAGTATGGGAAATGGGCTTTCTGGGTGATGGACAAATTTATGAGCACCAAAATATGATGTCACAAACTTGTTTTTCAATCGGCAAGTATGACCGAATCGTTCAAGTAATAAACTTGGTAAGACCAAGTATCGTTCTTCCCAAAGGACTCACGGCCTAGTTTAGTTATGTGATTTGTTGATTAGCTAAGACTTACAAACAAAATAATTGGATTTTATATGCAAGACGAAAAACTAAACATGTATGCATGGAGTTTGATCAATGGCAAAGACTAAAGATAAACACTTTCAATGGATTATATGAATGAATATGTTGTTGGGGGTCAATTTCATCTCATCCACTCTCATACATTTTAGGAATTCAACATTCAAATCATCATTGTTAATGCCACTCTCTAAAGTATCATTCTAGATGGCTTCTCCCTAATCACGAGTTCATACAATTCCTAGCATTCCTAATGATTAGTTCATGAGCGCAGGAGCTTAACGACAACCAATATAACATTGGGAGAAATTCCCCGGATCTAGACTTCCCCGTACGTGTCCGTATCGACAAAACCAATAATCATGCAATAGAATGAGTTAAACAATGCAAGCATTGAGCAAAGAGGAAAAACCCTAACTAATGATGAAAGAAAGCATAAGTCTTAGATTAAGATGCAAGCATAAATTCCATATATGAGAGCTTCAAGAGATTACATTGATTCCCCAACAAACATACAAGGTTTAGTTCACCATATTCATGGTGAACCTAGATGAACAATGAAAGAATGAAAGAATAAACCCTGAAAAGGTGAAGAGGTAGCCTGAGCATCCAAGATCCTCCTTCAAAGGGGTGGAAGAGAGAGTGTTTGCCTCGTTTCTGCCAAAGATGTCTAACCCTAGGACGTGCAAGTCCTTATATACTATTCTAGAGTTACAAAAGATTACAAAAGCCCAAGCCCAAAAATTGCCGCTCAGCGGTAAATACCGCTCAGCGGTAACCTCGCTTCACTTTTCTTCCCCTCAGCGGCCAGTTTGCCCCTCAGCAGACCTCCCGTGACCTCCTGAGTGCCGCTCAGCGGTAAAATGCCGCTGAGCGGTGCCTTCGACTTCTCTTTTTGCACTCTTTGCTTCCTTTTATGATTCCACTTCTCTCCTTCTTTACTTCTTTCACTAAATTCACCTCGAAACCTGCACAAAAACACTCAAATCAAGCATAAACCTGTCCAGCTCTCTTATTTCTGAAAATATAGATAAAAGCATTGATTTCAAGCTAGTTTCTAAGTCTAAAGGTTGCTTTTAGTATCAATTTTAAGCATGAAAATAACAGTTTTTCAACTGTTATCACAACCCCAAACTTAGAACTTTGCTTGTCCTCAAGCAAACAAAATGTAACTCCATCTCCAACCAATTCATATGATGGTTCACTCATTCAAAATCCTTTTCTCAAGATAAGTAATAACTTCACTCAAACTTATGACCAAGATTCAATCAAGATGTGCACATGCTTTAGTATTCACAAAATCATTTAATTCCAACAAATGTTATTTTTCATGAATGATCAATCAATTAAGCATGGATGTTCATGTGCTCATGGAATATTTCCTCACCAGGTAAAGTGTTTCACTCACACACAAGTGTATAAGAGGTAATCACTCATTCACTCTACTATCACAATGTCACATGAATCAACTTTGCCTTTCATTTTACCACAATCAAAAACATTCACAAGCATGCATCATCACAAGGACTTTTTAATGGCTTATAATGTGGCTGGGCTAACAAGAAAATTGGTTTTTCTGGATCGCAAAATCCTTGAGTTAAGAGAATCATAACAACACAATCATCTTATTCATTCCCAACTTTCTTTTACCTTTGCATTTGCATTTGCATTTGCATTGAGCTTTGCTTCTTTCTTTTTTTCTTTGCATATTCTTACTTTTTAGCTCTTAACTCAATGCTTTTCTTTTCATGTTTTCCCAATGACCCCAAACTTGAACATTTAACAATACCATACAAGATCTTCTACTTAACTCAAGGTAAAGATTTTCAATCAAAGGTTTTCAGTGTATGTTCAAGGCTAAGGGTTCAAAGGATAGAACACAACGTTTTCTCTTTTAGTGGGCTAATCTTTATGAATTTGGCCAATAAAAAGGGTTCCAACAAACGGCCTTGATCATATGATGCAAAACAAGCAATTGATTCAATCATAGAAAACCTGGGCAAAATCATTCATGCTTTCAAAATAATAGCATTCAACAATAACAACTCTGGAGCTCAAAACCTCACATATAAGCTCATTCATATTTGACATACACATCCTGCTTAATTTCACAATCACAATCATGATATCCTGCATTTGTTCACAAAGCTTGTGAATCACCTGTATAAGCATTTAATGTGCACATCATCTCAACATCAATCAATCAATAAGCATCATCAAACATTACTTATCAAACAATCACAGTTAATAGCAAACCATCACACAAACCAGGTTTTCAAGAGAGTACATCAAACCCTAATCTAAAACCGAAAACAAATAAGTTCAGAAAACTTAAACCGCAAAAGCATAATCATATGATAGCATTCATCAGTAAATGCTATCTCAGCTCCTCATCAGTCTGAGCTGTCCTCTGTATCTTCCTCTTCCTCCTCATCTTCATCTTCATCAAATGCATCTTCCTCCTCAGCTTCATCTTCTTCCATAACTCTTGCTGAAGCTTCAGCTGCTCCAGCTCCTCCTCCATATACTGGTTCTTCTGGCCAAGCTACGACATTATGGAATTCATCCATAGTCCACCTGTGGGCTGGAGGATTATCATACATCCCCACTATCATCTCAGCAGTGGCCACCTGCCCTCTGTGAAGGGACTGCAACTGAGCACCTATAAGAGACATATACATGTCCCTCATCTGGAATGGTTCTGCTTCATGCGCATCAGCAGATGTCCGGCTCTGTGCTGGCCCTCTCTCTCTACGAGCATGGCGTGGTGGAACTGGCTGAGCTGCATCCTCACCTCCACAGTACTGTCTATAATAAGCCTCATCAATAGCTTTTCTTGGCCTCTCAAATGGTGGAACAGAAGTGTCCACCCCAGCTTGCTTGCAAAGGTGAGTGATCAAAGAAGGATGTCCTAGTGGTGCTTTGTTGTTTGAGGTGTTAGCACATACACTGATTTCATCAGCTATTACCTGCCCAATATTAACATTCAAGTTTCTGATAGCACAGTAGATGAATAGTGCCCTGCTGAGAGTAATATCTGACACATGTGAACATGGCTGAATGTTGGCATGAGAAAATGCCATCCAATATTTTGCAAGAAGAGTCAAATCCGTCCTCCTAATATTAACCACTGCGCCAGATCTATTCCTTTGGAAGTGTCCTCCAGGTATACACAGTACTCTCTCAACATCCTCAAAGTCAGCACCTTCCTCCATGCTAAGAGCAAACTGACATTGCTCACCAGCCCACACAGTATCCAGGAAGTTGTTGATAGAATCAGGATCAAACCTGATAGCATGGCCTCTGACATAGCCCAAATAATTCCCAGCTGGATGATCACCAATCTTCTTTGCATTGGTGTAGAATTCCTTGACCACAGCTATGTTGGCAGGTGCTGGATAAGTGGCTAGCTTTCCCCAATCATTCCCTAACACTTGCTCTCCAAATTGAGGAGCAAAGTTAGGTATCATTCCAACCTTTCTCTCCATTAGAAGTCTCCTGTCCTGAACCACCCTAAAGTGCTTCTCATGTTTCCTAGAGAGGAACCTGCTAGAGTGGGGTTGCTCTGGTTCCTTTTCTTTCCTCTTAGTTGCCATGGTTTTCAATCTCTTTCCTGAAGAGGATGCCATTCCTGCATTCAAAATACAAACCAAAACCACAGAACATGACGTTAATCATTAGTAAAACACAGAACACAACTCCTTTTGAAGCTAAGCCACCGCTGAGGGCCAGAATTTCCCCTCAGCGCCACCAGTGCCACGCAACAAACCAGAAAAATCAAATCTGGCAGAGTGCCGCTCAGCGGTAAATGCCGCTCAGCGGTAAATGCCGCTCAGCGGTAAATGCCGCTCAGCGGTAAATGCCGCTCAGCGGTAAATGCCGCTCAGCGGTAAATGCCGCTCAGCGGTGACTCTGCAGATTTTTGAAAATCTTGTTTTAAAGCTTTCCTAACTCCACCCAAATGCAATTTTCATATTTCCAGTTCATAATCATGCAGTTTAATCGGTTCAAGCATCAAATATATCATCAAATCATGCATAGAAATCAAAACCTCTAAATATTCATGCTTTGACAATCACATTCAAATTCAAGAACCCTAGAATGAACCAAGTGCATTTTACTTACTTGGGTGGAGATGCTAGATGATATGAGAATGCTTCCAAACTAGAATGCTCTCTTCCAACCCCAAACTTTGATGGCACACTAGTGAAAAAGTGAGTGAAAGAGAGATTTTCTAAAGAGGGAAGAGTGAAAAAATGTGGAAAACCTAAGAGAATGTGTGTGGAAGTGTTTGTGCAGAGAGAAGCCAGAAAATAAACCCTAAAATGCAGCTTGGGGTATAAAAATACCCTAATGGGCTAGGGTCCCGCTAAGGGGAACTTAAGCCCATCGGCGATAGTACCGCTCAGCGGTAATTGCCGCTCAGCGGCACTTTCGTGAAGTGCTCCTCTCCTTCTTTTCTTGACCTACGTGCCTTCCCTACATGTCCCTCATAGGTTCCCTGCAATTCAATGTTAAAAATGCTTATGCAAATCCTAACTAAAAATAAACAAACAAAAACAATCAATCAACTGGGTTGCCTCCCAGGTAGCGCTTGTTTAACGTCACGAGCCTGACCCAAAATCCACCAACACCCATCAGTAGGTGTTTCAAACTTACCAGCACCCATCAGTAGGTGCAAAATTTCTTACCAACACCCATCAGTAGGTGTTACAACCATAGTATCCTTCAGTAGATACTTAACCACCTAGCATCCTTCAGTAGATGCTATCTCCAACAAAATAATTACAAAATAATGTCCACAACTTAAAAATTACAAAACCAAAATAAAATCAAAAGTTCTTAAATCACTGGGTTGCCTCCCAGCAAGCGCTCTTTTAACGTCATTAGCTTGACCCAAGCTCGAGTTCCTTCTTCTTTTTCTTCTTTCTACTGAACCTCTTCAGAAATTTGATCAAACCAGGAACCTGTTGCAGTGTCTCAATCATAGGAACTTTAATCTCCAATTTCTTGAAGATTTCCATAAAGCACTTGAATTTCTTTTCCTTCCCATGATTCTTCTTTAGATGAGGATGGGATTTTTCATATGATTTCTTCTTCTTTCCTCTCATCTTCTTTTTCTTCCTTTTTCTCTCCCTAAAATTTCTCTTTTTCTTTTCTTTTATTTTTTTCTTCCCTTTTCTTTTTCTTTTCAACTTCTTTATTTTCACACAAATCTTCTTTCTCTCTTCTCTCTCAACCACTTCTTTCTCTATTTCTTCATCTTTATTTTTCTCACTCAACTCTTCTTTCTCTTTTCTCTCTACCCTTTCTTCATCTTCCTCTAATTTTTCCTTATCAAGAATCTTGTCACTTTCGGTGATAATGATTTGCCCTTCCTCCTTAAGGTTAACTTCAGTATTAACCTCATCATTCAATCTCTGAATGATGTAATGAAGTTGCATCTCCATTCTTTTAAATGATTCTTCAATGCTTTTCTGAGTAGAGTCGGAATTTTTCAAAAATCGTTGAAGGGTGTCCTCCAACCTATCCAAACTTCCTGATAGAAAAGGTTGTTGCTGCCATTGTTGTTGTGGTTGGTTCTCAAATTGTCCAGCAGCTTGCCAAAATTGGCTTTGATCCATGCTTGAGTGAGGTTCCCACCAGTGGTTGAGATTACTTTGGTAGAATTGAGTGCCCATATAGTTAAATTCTTGACCAAATTGCATTCTGCAGACATTAGGCACAAAACCCTAAAAACAATTGTTAGCACAAAAAGATATAGGAGAAGTTATAAGATTCAGAGAATAAAATAAAATAAAAATAAAAACAGAAAATAAAATAAAATAAAATAAAAACAGAAAAATAAAATAAAATAAAAATAGAAAAATAAAATAAAATAAAATAAAAACAGAAAAAATAAAAACAGGAATTCAAATTTAAAGTCAAAGATAATCAATAATCACACAAATTAACCAGTTAAACCACGAGTCCCCGGCAACGGCGCCAAAAACTTGATGGACAAATTTATGAGCACCAAAATATGATGTCACAAACTTGTTTTTCAATCGGCAAGTATGACCGAATCGTTCAAGTAATAAACTTGGTAAGACCAAGTATCGTTCTTCCCAAAGGACTCACGGCCTAGTTTAGTTATGTGATTTGTTGATTAGCTAAGACTTACAAACAAAATAATTGGATTTTATATGCAAGACGAAAAACTAAACATGTATGCATGGAGTTTGATCAATGGCAAAGACTAAAGATAAACACTTTCAATGGATTATATGAATGAATATGTTGTTGGGGGTCAATTTCATCTCATCCACTCTCATACATTTTAGGAATTCAACATTCAAATCATCATTGTTAATGCCACTCTCTAAAGTACCATTTTAGATGGCTTCTCCCTAATCACGAGTTCATACAATTCCTAGCATTCCTAATGATTAGTTCATGAGCGCAGGAGCTTAACGACAACCAATATAACATTGGGAGAAATTCCCCGGATCTAGACTTCCCCGTACGTGTCCGTATCGACAAAACCAATAATCATGCAATAGAATGAGTTAAACAATGCAAGCATTGAGCAAAGAGGAAAAACCCTAACTAATGATGAAAGAAAGCATAAGTCTTAGATTAAGATGCAAGCATAAATTCCATATATGAGAGCTTCAAGAGATTACATTGATTCCCCAACAAACATACAAGGTTTAGTTCACCATATTCATGGTGAACCTAGATGAACAATGAAAGAATGAAAGAATAAACCCTGAAAAGGTGAAGAGGTAGCCTGAGCATCCAAGATCCTCCTTCAAAGGGGTGGAAGAGAGAGTGTTTGCCTCGTTTCTGCCAAAGATGTCTAACCCTAGGACGTGCAAGTCCTTATATACTATTCTAGAGTTACAAAAGATTACAAAAGCCCAAGCCCAAAAATTGCCGCTCAGCGGTAACCTCGCTTCACTTTTCTTCCCCTCAGCGGACCTCCCGTGACCTCCTGAGTGCCGCTCAGCGGTAAAATGCCGCTGAGCGGTGCCTTCGACTTCTCTTTTTGCACTCTTTGCTTCCTTTTATGATTCCACTTCTCTCCTTCTTTACTTCTTTCACTAAATTCACCTCAAAACCTGCACAAAAACACTCAAATCAAGCATAAACCTGTCCAGCTCTCTTATTTCTGAAAATATAGATAAAAGCATTGATTTCAAGCTAGTTTCTAAGTCTAAAGGTTGCTTTTAGTATCAATTTTAAGCATGAAAATAACAGTTTTTCAACTGTTATCACTGGGCCAATGTGGAAATTGAGATTTTTGGCCTTTGTGGAAACTGGGCCTTGCAGGCCTAGCATGGAAACTGGACTTCTTTAATTCTTAATTATTATATTTTTTTTTTACAACAAATTCCAAGAAAACCATGCATGATAATTTGGAAGACTGTATTGAAAACACATTGTTAACAATTTGTATCTTTCACACTTATGCTGTTTTTTTTATTTGACAAATATATTACTCAAGGAAAATTATGCAATTTACGGAAAGAAATCTTTTTGTTTTTTTTTTTTTGACAGAGAAGGACAATTGGACTCAATGGGCTCCGAACCGATCTTTTTTTTTTACTTTCCGACACAGGAAAATCCAGATCGGATCGGACCTGAGGAGAAGTAACATAGAAGGAAGTTGGACTTACCAGGCACATTGACCCAATGTATCAGATGACCTGAGCCGTTGAACTTGACACAAGAAGATGACAAAGAAAACATTTTTTTTCATTTTTCATAGTTTATGGAATAAGCTAAAAGAAATTCATTTTTTTCATTTTTTGTTATGAGAGGATTTCACAAGATTGAACTAAAGAAAATTTTGCAAAACTACTAGACTCAATGGGCTCAACACATATTCTTTTTACACCCATGACAAAATCTTCAGACAAAGGTCTGAATTCCTCTATTTTTATTTTTTGCACACTATTCACACAAATGAAAAGGGAAATTATGAATTGAAAACACAAAATCTACATAAACATGTATTTTTAATTTTTCAGAAATTCAGATGCACTGGTTCAAGAGAAACCACATATGACAAGGGGCCTAATGGGCTCAAAAACTCATATTTTTTTTACTACAAATTCAAAGAAAATGACAACTTGGAAGATTGTACTCTAAAGACGTTGTTGAAAATCTGCACTTTGATACTTTTTTGAGATTTTTGGATTGACTTTTATTTTACAAGACTACAAAAAAAAACTAGGTCAAGCTTGGACCTGAAGAAAAATCGAACCAAATGCAAGGTAGTCTCAGCTTAACGGGCCAGACGGACCCAAATGTGAGTGCGACACAAGGAAATGAAAATATTTTTATTTTTTTTTGTTTTAAAGTGAAGTTAGACATTATGTGAAAATTATGAAACATGATGAGGGAAATATTTTTTATTTTAATTTTTTTTTTTTGAGAAAACAAGACTAAGCAAAACATTACACTGAAAATGGGCCCAGATGGGCTCAACGATAACTATTCCTACTATCACACTGAAAAAAATTGAAATCTAACTTGAATTTTTTTTTTTGACAAATCTCAGAATGATACATCATTTAACAGCAAAAATGTGTAAACAAAATATTTTTGACATATTTTCAAAAGAAGTAGACTTGAGAGAAAACCACGAAGGCCATTGGACCTAATGGGCTCGAGCACTGTTCCCTTTTTTCAATATTTTTTAGATTTATTCAGAATGTAGAAGAAGAAGGAATAAAATCAAACAAAATAGTGTGATGTGAAATTACAGATATGCCAAAATAATTCTTCACTCAAATTTGTATTTCAGAAGAATTGGGTTCAAAGAAGGTTATCATGACAATCAGGCCCAATGAACCTGAAAAATGTCCTTTATCATGCAAATGAAAAACAATTTTGAACACTTCAAATTTTACATCACTCCATTTATTATTTTTGAAAATTTTCTATTTATCACATTTTTTATATTTTGTTTTATTATTTTTTGGTGAAATCGGATCATCTAAGAAGTCTTGTATTGGGCCGGATTGACCCAACAAAACCCTTATCCGTTTTCAGATTTTCAAATTTTTTTTGAATTCAGAAAGACCGGGACTGTGGCATCAGACGGTGGCAACGACCGAAACTGTGGCTACAGTGGAAAATTTGGCTATAAATCGAGCGCTCCTTCGCATAGGCCGACATTTCAGTCTGACCACTCTCTCTCTTGCTCTCCCTTTCTCTCTTCTCTCTCTTCCTTGAGCGTTTGGAATCTACGAAGAGGCTCTGTACCTGCGTGCCTTCGAAGGCGTCTGAGTCTTCCGGCGAGCTTCTGTAAGCAAGCCCTTCTTCTTCCGGGTAAGTCCTTTTTCCTTCTTTCTTTCCTTCATGCTTTTTCCTTTCTTCCTCCCCTTTCAGCTTTCTGTTCTTCTTTCCCCTTTTCGCTTTCTCTGCCTTTCTTTCCCTCTTCCCTTTATCTGTTTTTGTTTTCCGCTTTCTCTTTTCGTTATGCTTTAATTTTACATCTTCACCTCTTTACTCGCACTTTTCATTACTTTGTCTTTTATTCTTCTCGCTCTTTACGTTCATGCACTTTACTTTTTTTTTACTTTTCGCTTTCTTTTCCTTATTTCATGCTCGCTTCTTTATTTTTTGCTTTTATTCGCTTTCCTCTTCACCTTCTATTTTTCTTTCTTAACTTAAAAAAAAACAAGAACACACTGTCTTAAACTAAGGGGTATATCGGCTGGAAACCAGACGTTAATCTCCCTTCGATTGAAGGTATGACAGAGACAATCGGGTAGAACAACGCCACGTACCCCATAAAAACAGAAAACTTAAAAAGAGAATTTGTATGAACCGGACATGGACAAGAAGATTTTATTTGTATGAACTGGACATGGACAATATGGACATAGATCCGTTTAGGACCCTTTGCGAGGACCGTGAAACAGATCACAAATTGGACAATAAGACTCGAAAGACCCAATACAAAGAACAAAATTAGCTTAAAAGAAACACAATGGAAGAAGACATTAGACTATGAACATAATATTTTTGTTATTTATGGTTTGTTTTGTTTTGTTTTTGTTCTTTTTATTTTTTATTTTTTTTATTTTTACGCTTTAGAATACTTCAAGAGGAAGTATGAGTGAGATGGAAATAGAGAGGTACACCAGTCCGCGGTGGCGTCCTACTGACGATCAGATCAAGATGATGACCAACATCTATAATTACGGGGTCACACATCCCAGCAGAGCCCAAGTCGTCGAGATTACGTCTCGACTAAGGGCTTTCGGAGATGCCAGCGAATATAACGTGCACTGCTGGTTCAACAACCATGGCAATCGGGTCAGGCGCTGGCAAGCGGAGATAGACCCCACTGGCACTCTCTTTTCACAACTGCCGCTATACATGTATGGTAAGAAACCTGATCACCTCTATTTTTTTGAATTTTACTCTTCCGTCTCTATTATTGACACAAAGTTTTTTTTTTTTTTTTTTTGAAAGAGTACGATTGGGTAATTATGAGGGCGCCGAGGCTGCTGGACCTGTTCCCCGTTCCGATCATCATCGACGACGACAGAGACGAACGACAAATCGCTCCACCCATGCTTCTCACCTTCCGAACCAGAGCTCCTTCGACGGAGCTCTCCCTTAGACCACCACAACCAGCTCGGGAATTTTTTCGTTGAATTTTTTATTTATTTTTTTTTATTTTCATGGTCTGTAATATTAACGATCAGCATTGATCGAACTCTGAACATCCTTTATTTGCCTTTGTTTTTTCTATTTTCTTTCTTTGTTTTTTACGGTCAGTGGTCGAACTTGGCCGAATTCCGTAATATGTATGTTTAATGTTTCCTTTATTATTATGTGTTTTTTTTTGTTATATTTTTGTTTTTTTTTTTATATCTAATAAGTTTTGTGCAGACTTTCATCTTACAAAACTCGAGAATACTGGCAGAAGACAATAACTCCATAGATCTGCAAACATTATTTTTTTCTTTTTTTTTGTAATTTTCTTTCTTTATTATTTTTTTTGTAATTTGGTTTTTATGTTTCGGCCACCTGAAGGCCTTTATTTGTAGTAATGCAAAATTAAATGTATATTTTTTTTTGTTTTACGTACATGTTCAAAAATATACACAAATTAATTTACACATATTATGCAATCTGGGTTCATGGAACTCTTCTCAAAATTGTCCTCTTTTTTTTTACTTGGTCCGAAAGAAAACAATTAATTTATCATTGAATTTGAAAAAAACATCTGAATAATCATGTATAAAATTGTTCAAGATTTTAAAATTGCTTCAACATTTTTTTTGATAAACAGACATGAACACGAATTTGCCCCTAATCTGGAAAAGCTTATGCGCCCAGAGACTAAAAATTGACCAATATGAACTCACATTAAGACAAACGCGGAAATATGCCCCTACACAAATTTAACATGACTTGAATGGATGTAAATGGAAAATCAGATTGACACTTAACGACCATGAAAATGAATAACACATGTTAATGAGAGCCAAAATAGGCTTAGACAGAGAGAGGTTTAAAAACAAAAATCAGGCTTGACATGGCTGGATTAGAACACGGACACGATAACAAAAACGATTTGGACAATGTTTAGGCTTAGGCACAGATGATGGGCTGAACATGACAAGGTTTAGGTTAAGACAGGGAGATTAAGACTGGCAGTGGATTACGATTTGGGCTTCAACAGGATAAACAAGGTTTAAGATAAAAAAAAACGTTTCTGAACCAGTATGACAAATACATCGGATGACAAAGGAATATGGGGTACAAAATAAGAAAATGCCCCTGACACGGTGAACAGACTATAAATTTGATGGACCCTTGAAAAGTGATGATCATTGAGAAAATAATCCAAAAATGGCCCGCAAGCAAATCTATTAACACACCTTTTTTATTTTTCATCAGGGCAACTTATTACACATTTAAACATTTTCCTCTGAGTTAAAAACTTTAGAGAACAAACAACCAATCTATAATGTGTGCGAACTTTATTGAATAACTAAAAATGGATTGAATTACTTAAAAATTTGTTGACAAAATTTCATCTAAATATGCTTCATTTTCTAAATATTTTTCGAAAACATTTTCTTTGCAAATTTTCTTTTTATTACATAAATTAGATGCAAAAATCATAATAATCTCCTTGTTCAAAGTAATTTGAAATATTTTCTATTATTATTTTTTAATATGCCCTTTTTTTATTTTTGACCCTAAACTGGATTACAAAAGATGATATAATTTCCAGTAGCAAAGGAATATATTTTCAATCATTTCAAATTATCATCATTTATTTTCCAGATGGTTTAATGAAAAACAAAATTCAGCCGTGACTAATTTTCACAAATTATTTTAACAAAAATGGAACATTTTTTTTCATTTTTTTTTAATAAAATCAGTACCAAAAAAACGATACATTTTTACGAAACAAGTTCGCACATAAACATAAATCGTGGTTGTTTTATTTCTAAACATCTTAAATTACAAGAAAAATTTACAAAATATTGCCCCTATTTTTATTTTTTATTTACTTTGGTGAGAATTGCTTGCGATCATTTACGAATAAAGCCCCTTATCTGATGATTCCTCTCTTACGAACGAAAATGGGCGATGGATCAGTGGTCAAACAATGATCTTGAACATTTTCATATCATGAAAGCTGGATGAACATTTCAAATCAATGATAAAATTAAATTGAACGATTGGACCAAAAAATCTTTGTTTTGCCTCAAAAGCATTTTTTTATTTGACAATTTTATTTTCTTGAGAATTATTCCATGAACTCGATAACAAGATAAATGCGAAACAAAATACATATGAATCAGAACACGTACATTTTTATTGCTCTAAAATTTTTTACATTTTTTAGGTACATTTATTTGCTGTATACAAAGAAAAGATGAAAAAGAATTGACAAAACGATCTCCCTTTCGTGTCTTAATCGAAGGATGGTACTTAAAGTTCTAAGACCACATACATGCACTCACCAGGATGGTTTCCTAATTCTTAAATCAAGGCCACCAGAGCTATGGCTCTTTCCACTGTCTCTCCAGAACAGTCAGAGTAATCAACTAGATGTGGAGACACAAATGAAGAGAACAGACTCTAGCTGGAGTTCTCACGATAGCCAGACAGGAAGTACATCCCAGAGTGACACCGCTACACAACCCCTCTATTTCTAAGTTGCGCTCAGACCCGGGTATAGGGCCTTACTCATGATATGCATATTGTGTGGAGGGAGATTATATTGTAAAACAACAATTGCAAAAATAAACACAGATAAGTAGAAACAATTATTTCAAACATAAATAAAAAGTAAAAGAAACTCACATGCAATTATTCCAAATATTAAACATAGATAACGACAAAGGGAATAAAAACACAAAGAAAAACCACATCGAATTCGCTTATCTAATTAAATGGCCTGACTCTCTTTCATATCCCGAGTGGAGTCGCCATCTGTCGCAACCGGGATCGCGACGGGACGACGATCCGTAAAAGAAACGGGTTTTTGAAAAAAGAGATTGGAGTCGCCACCATAGTTTATTCTGGAAAACTACGGAAAAACCATAAAATGATAAGGCATGGTCTATTAGAACCAGATTCTTGGTTCGGGAGTCGGTTACGTGTAGGGAAGGTATTAGCACCCTACAACGCCTGCCTTAAGGCAGTACCTTTAATTAAATATGCAAATATGGATGTGGTTTTCAAAATGTTTAACTTTCCCTTGAAATAAAACTCGAAAGAAACAAACAATATTTTTTAGGTTTTTGGGCCCGACAAGGATTGACCTTGCTCCTACGTATTCTCATTCAGAATGAGAAATCAGGGTTCCGTAGTTCGTTTGAAACTGCTTGAAAATTTTGTTTAAGGATTTGTTGAGAAATTTGTTTGGAAATGATTTTGGATTTTTGGGAAGTGAACCTGACAAGGTCTAGCCTTGCTCCTACGTATCTCCACTTTTGATGGAGAATCAAGGATCACGTAGTTCTGGCAAGGTGATATTGTTTGTAGTTTTGAAAAAGGCATGTTTTTTAGTTTTTGATGATTTTATATGTTTTTGGTATTTTTATTATAATATTTATATTTTTTTCGTAATGAGTACTAGGCTGATGCGTACGATCGCACGAGCACTCACACAGCTTGTTCCTTTTATTGTTTTGCGTAATGAGTACTAGGCTGATGCGTACGATCGCACGAGCACTCACACGGCTTTTTCCTCTTATTGTTTTGCGTAATGAGTACTAGGCTGATGCGTACGATCGCACGAGCACTCACACGACTTTTTATTTATTTTATATTTGGGCAATAAGTACTAGGCTGATGCGTACGATCGCACGAGTACTTATACCGATATTTATTACATTAAATGTTTTTTAAAGTTTTATATATATTTTTTATTTTTACAATTTTTATAATTTTTATATAAAACGAAACAAACAAATCCACGGAAACAAAGAGAGTTACATGCAATAAAAAGCAAAATAATAAAATAAAAATAAGGCAAAACAAAAGCATAGAAAAATAAAACAAGAGAACAAGCCCAACAGGAATAGGGGTGCAGAGATGAAAACCAGAGGTGTGGAGAAAAAATGGACTCTTTTGCATCTGCCAGGGGTGTAAAGATGAAATTTGGAGGTGCGTCCCGGTGTTTGCTTGTCAGACCCGAGGTACCTTTCTTGTTATTTGTGGGAGTGTGAATAGGAGTTACGCCTCAACAGCAAGAAAGGAGCAGCCCACGTCGAGCCTTTCATTTCATTGTTCAGAGATCTCTTCTTCTTCAGCATGGGACCAAAGGAGGCTGGGGTTTCTTCATCATCCACGGCGGCTCCATAGCCAGCGCCGCCGCACAGCTCTTTGGCCAGCCGGGAAGGTTGTCGGCGATGTCGCCTGTGCTGAAAGCACCACCACTCATCGTGGCGTCCTTCCCTGGGTGCGCATAAACTCCGCCACCGCGAAGTATAGACAGCGACACCGCTGCTCGCACCTCCACCATTCTCTGCTGCCAAGGTCCTCGCCGGTCGCGCGCCAGCTGCTGCTGTCACCGAGTCAGGGTCCTCGCTCTCCGTCGAGCTCTCTCCACCATCATCGCGTGGCCGCCACTGTCGAACTTGTGTTTGGGTGCTGGAAACTGGTTTCTGTTAAGTTCAATGGGGTGAAGATGATCAAGGGTTCTTTCGGTGGAGGCAGGATAATGATGCTTTTGGGTGGTGGGTTTGGTAAGAGATGAATGATGGATGTCCTCGGTATAAGGTGTTGGAGGTAAAAAAAATGGAAATATGGTTGGGATGTTACGGATGAGAGGGAGCCAGTGCCCCTATGTCGCGGTCATGAGTTGTTGGGGCTTGATGTTTGGGTGATGGAAGTCAAGTTGGGATGGTTACGGGTGAGGGTGATGGCCGCGAGATGTGTTGGAGATGAAGGTGATGATGTTGGCTGTGTGTGAATATGGAGGATGGGCAGTTACTAGTAACAGTGGGCGTAGGGATGAAGAGATGGATGTTGGAGGAGGTAAGGAATTGGGAGTGAAAGGGAAGTGTGGTTAGGTGGTTGCAGACAAGAGTAGCAGAGGGAGACAACGTCCCTAGGCCATGGTCATGACGTGTTGGCCGTGTGTAAGGATGAAGGTGATCAGAGAGGGATCAGTGGTGCCATGAAGGGATCGTCGTGAGAGGCAAAGGCCCTGGTCAGAGGTGGATGATGAATGAAGAGAAAAATCCAGAAGATCCCCCCCTTTGCAGTGAAGTTGATGGGCTCCTTAAATTGGCAGAAGGAGCAAACTTTGTCGGCAGCTTTCATTGGCTCATAGGTGTCGGCAACTTTCATTGGCTCATCAGTGTCGGCAGACTGTTGATAATGGAATCATTAATTGGAGGGTTGGTGAAATGGGGGAAGGTAGAAATGGACCGGTGGAAGATTCTGGGAATCATTACTGGGGCCCTGACGAGAGACGGGTGATCAGGACGAGCGGTAGGGGGAAATTACCTGGACGAGTGGTAGAAAAGGGGATAGTGGACGAGCGGTAGAAAGGGGAGGTGATTAGGACGAGCGCCAGGATAGCGAGGACGAGCGGTAGAATAACGAGGACGAGCGTAGATGAGGAGGAACGAATTGGGCGAGCGGCCGCACAAGGCACAGGACGAGCGTTCAAAACCGAACGCTGGAAGAAAATAAACACTAAAGTACGAACGCTGAAGGCAAACGTCATTGAGACCGAGCGTTCAAATGAAGGACCGAGCGTTCAAGTGATGACCGAACGCTCATTAAACAATATAAACCGAACGCTCACTAACACAAAACAAGACCGAACGTTCACTAAAACATTACATGACCGAACGTCCAATAACACAACATGACCGAACGGTCGAGGCTGAGGGTTGAGGACGAGGACGAACGTCCAAAATGAACGAATGGCCGAACGGTCGAATAGTGAACGTTTGAGGATGTCCGAACGGTTGAAGGTGAGGATGAACGTCCTAAATGAACAAATGGCCGAACGGTCTAATAGTGAACGATTGAGGATGACCGAACGGTTGAGGCCAAGGAAGAACGTCCTAAAGGACCGAGACGAACGTCTGTGACATTATTCAATAAAGAACGAACGTTTACATGCAGAGGGAAAAACGAACGGTCCGGAAGGCAGAGGACGAACGGTCGCATAAGTGCGAGGACGAACGGTCGCATAAAGGCGAGGACGAACGTTTCGAAGTTGGAAGGATCAGGACGAGCGCTTGGGGCTGAGAAATGCCGATCGTCCTAAAGGATCCCGTTTAAGGACGAACGGTCACAGCAACAGTCAAAGGCCGAACGTCTTTTCTTCCCCCTTTTTTTTTATTTTTTTATTTTATATTTTTTATATTTTTTCTTTATAATGAAAATAAAATTATTAATCAACCCGGACGAAATTGGGTGTTGACAGGACGAATTGGACAAAGTCGACGAAGTGGACGAACTGGATGACGTGGAGGAAGTGGAGGAAGTGGAGGAAGTTGACGGAGTGGACGTAGTGGACGAAGTTGACAAAGTGGAGGAAGTGGACGAAGTGGAGGAAGTGGACGAAGTTGACGAAGTGGACGAAGTGGAGGAAGTGGAGGAAGTGGAGGAAGTGGAGGAAGTGGAGGAAGTAGACGAAGTGGACGACGTTGACGAAGTTGACGAAATGGACGAGGTGGACGAAGTGGACAAATTGGACGAATTGGACGAATTGGACGAATTGGACAAAGTCGACGAAGTGGACGAACTGGACGAACTAGACGAACTGGATGACGTGGAGGAAGTGGAGGAAGTTGACAAAGTGGAGGAAGTGGACGAAGTGGAGGAAGTGGAGGAAATGGACGAAGTTGACGAAGTGGACGAAGTGGACGAAGTGGAGGAAGTGGAGGAAGTGGAGGAAGTAGACGAAGTGGACGAAGTGGACGAAGTGGGCGAAGTGGACGAAGTGGACGAAGTTTACGAAGTAGACGAAGTGGACGAAGTGGACGAAGTGGACGAAGTGGACGAAGTGGACGAAGTGGACGAAGTGGACGAAGTTGAGGAAGTGGACGAAGTCGACGAAGTGGACGAAGTCGACGAAGTGGAAGAAGTCGACGAGATGCACAATGTGGACGAACTGGACGAAATGGACGAAGTGGAGGAAGTTGACGAAGTTGATGGAGTTGACGAAGTGGAGGAAGTAGAGGAAGTGGAGGAAGTGGAGAAAGTGGAGGAAGTGGAGGAAGTGGAGGAAGTGGAGGAAGTTGACGAAGTGCACGAAGTTGACGAAGTGGACGAAGTTGACGAAGTGGACGAATTGGAAGAATTAGACAAAGTAGACGAAGTGGACGAACTGGAGGAACTAGACGAACTGGATGAAGTGGAGGAAGTAGAGGAAATGGAGGAAGTTGACGAAGTGGAGGAAGTTGACGAAGTTGACGAAGTGGACGAACTGGACGAACTGGAGGACGTGGAGGAAGTGGAGGAAGTGGAGGAAGTGGAGGAAGTGGAGGAAGTGGAGGAAGTGGAGGAAGTGGAGGAAGTGGAGGAAGTGGACCAAGTTGAAGAAGTGGACGAAGTTGACAAAGTGGACGAAATGGACGAAGTTTACGAAGTGGACGAAGTGGAGGAAGTGGACGAAGTGGACGAAGTTGAGGAAGTGGACGAAGTCGACGAGATGGACGAAGTGGACGAAGTCGACGAAGTGGACGAAGTGGAGGAAGTTGTCGAAGTTGACGAAGTTGACGAAGTGGACGAATTAGACAAAGTGGACAAAGTGGACGAAGTAGACGAAATGGACGAAGTGGACGAAGTGGAGGAAGTGGAGGAAGTGGACGAAGTGGACGAAGTGGGCGGAGTGGATGAAGTGGAGGAAGTGGACGAAGTGCAGGAAGTGGAGGAAGTGGAGGAAGTTGACGAAGTTGACGAAGTGGACGAAGTGGACTAAGTGGACGAAGTGGACGAAGTGCATGCAGTGGAGGAAGTTGACGAAGTGGACGACGTAGACGAAGTGGACGAAGTGGACGAAGTGGACGAAGTGGACGACGTTGACGAAGTTGAGGAAGTGGAGAAAGTGGACGAAGTGGAGGAAGTGGAGGAAGTGGAGGAAGTGGAGGAAGTTGACGAAGTGCACGAAGTTGACGAAGTGGACGAAGTTGAAGAAGTTGACAAAGTGGACGAATTGGACGAATTGGACAAAGTGGACGAACTGGACGAACTGGACGAACTAGACGAACTGGATGAAGTGGAGGAAGTAGAGGAAATGGAGGAAGTGGAGGAAGTTCACGAAGTTGTCGAAGTAGACGAACTGGACGAACTAGACGAACTGGAGGACGTGGAGGAAGTGGAGGAAGTGGAGGAAGTGGACCAAGTTGAAGAAGTGGACGAAGTTGACAAAGTGGACGAAGTGGACGAAATGGACGAAGTTTACGAAGTGGAGGAAGTGGACGAAGTTGAGGAAGTGGACGAAGTGGACGAGATGGACGAAGTGGAAGAAGTGGAGGAAGTTGTCGAAGTTGACCAAGTTGACGAAGTGGACGAAGTAGACAAAGTGGACAAAGTGGACGAAGTGGACGAAGTGGATGAAGTGGACGAAGTCGACGAAATGGACGAAGTGGACGAAGTGGACGAAGTGGGCGGAGTGGACGAAGTGGAGGAAGTGGACGAAGTGCAGGAAGTGGAGGAACTGGAGGAAGTTGACGAAGTTGACGAAGTGGACGAAGTGGACGAAGTGGACTAAGTGGACAAAGTGGACGAAGTGGATGCAGTGGAGGAAGTTGACGAAGTGGACGAAGTGGACGACGTAGACGAAGTGGACGAAGTGGACGAAGTGGACGACGTTGACGAAGTTGACGAAATGGACGAAGTGGACGAATTGGACGAATTGGACAAACTGGACGAAGTGGACGAAGTGGACGAACTGGACGAACTGGATGACGTGGAGGAAGTGGAGGAAGTTGACGAAGTTGACGAAGTGGACGAATTGGACGAAGTGGATGAAGTGGACGAAGCGGACGAACTGGACGAACTGGACGAAGTGGACGAAGTTTACGAAGTGGAGGAAGTGGACAAAGTGGACGAAGTGGACGGACGAAGTGGACCTTCTGGACAAAGTGGACGAAGAGGAGGAACTGGAGGAAGTGGAGGAAGTGGACGAAGTGGACGAAGTAGACGAAGTGGACGATGTGGACGAAGTGGAGGAAGTGGACGAAGTTGACGAAGTAGACGAAGTGGAGGAAGTGGACGAAGTGGACGAAGTCGATGAAGTGGACTAAATGGAGGAAGTGGAGGAAGTTGAGGAAGTTGACGAAGTTGACGAAGTGGACATGGCGAAGTGGACGATGTGGAGGAAGTGGAGGAAGTTGACAAAGTTTACGAAGTGGACGAAGTGGAGGAAGTTGACGAAGTGCACGAAGTTGACGAAGTTGACGAAGTCGACGAAATGGACGAAGTGGACGAAGTGGACGAAGTTGACGAAGTCTACGAAATGGACGAAGTCGACGAAGTCGACGAAGTGGACTAAATGGAGGAAGTGGAGGAAGTTGAGGAAGTGGCGAAGTGGACGAAGTGGACATGGCGAAGTGGACGATGTGGAGGAAGTGGAGGAAGTTGACGAAGTGGAGGAAGTTGACGAAGTGCACGAAGTTGACGAAGTTGACCAAGTGCACGAAGTTGACGAAGTTGACCAAGTGGACGAACTGGACGAACTGGATGACGTGGAGGAAGTGGAGGAAATGGAGGAAGTGGAGGAAGTGGAGGAAGTTGACGAAGTTGACGAAGTGGACGAAGTGGACGAAGTCGACAAAGTGGACGAAGTGGACGAAGTGGAGGAAGTGGAGGAAGTGGAGGAAGTGGACGAAGTGGACGAAGTCGACGAAGTGGACTAAATGGAGGAAGTGGAGGAAGTTGAGGAAGTGGCGAAGTGGACGAAGTGGACATGGCGAAGTGGACGATGTGGAGGAAGTGGAGGAAGTGGAGGAAGTTGACGAAGTGGAGGAAGTTGACGAAGTGCACGAAGTTGACGAAGTTGACCAAGTGGACGAACTGGACGAACTGGATGACGTGGAGGAAGTGGAGGAAGTGGAGGAAGTGGAGGTAGTGGAGGAAGTTGACGAAGTGGACGAAGTTGACGAAGTGGACTAAGTGGACGAAGTCGACAAAGTGGACGAAGTGGAGGAAGTGGAGGAAGTGGAGGAAGTGGACGAAGTTGACGAAGTCGACGAAATGGACGAAGTGGACGAAGTCGACGAAGTGGACAAAGTGGACGAAGTGGACTAAATGGAGGAAGTGGAGGAAGTTGAGGAAGTTGACGAAGTGGACGAAGTGGACATGGCGAAGTGGACGATGTGGAGGAAGTGGAGGAAGTTGACGAAGTTTACGAAGTGGAGGAAGTTGAGGAAGTTGACGAAGTTGACGAAGTGCACGAAATTGACGAAGTTGACGAAGTCGACGAAATGGAAGAAGTGGAGGAAGTGGACGAAGTTGACGAATTCGACGAAATGGACGAAGTGGACAAAGTGGACGAAGTCGACGAAGTGGACTAAATGGAGGAAGTGGAGGAAGTTGAGGAAGTTGACGAAGTTGACGAAGTGGACGAAGTGGACATGGCGAAGTGGAGGATGTGGAGGAAGTGGAGGAAGTGGATGAAGTTTACGAAGTGGGGGAAGTGGACGAAGTTGAGGAAGTGGACGATGTCGACGAGATGGACGAAGGGGACGAAGTGGACGAAATGGACGAAGTGGATGAAGTGGACGAAGTGGATGAAGTGGACGAAGTGGACGAAGTGGAGGAAGTTGACGAAGTTGACGAAGTGGACGTAGTGGATGAAGTGGAGGAAGTGGATGAAGTGGACTGATGGAACCCTCTCCTAGCATTAAGCACGCAAGAAGAAGCTTCGAAACAGATGCACAGCGGAATAAGATTTGGTGCAGTGAAATGGAGGCACAGAAAAGTGTTTGATGAAAGTTTGGATGAAGATGTGGTGTGTGTATGATGCCTCCAAGCTTAGAAGGCCTTCGTACTAAGGAAGGAAGGTAGAGGGGAGTATCTGAATTCGAAATTCAGAGGTGACTAAGGGATATAAGAGGCTGAGCAAACAATTCTGCAGCATTTCATTACATCCAAAAGTGAGCAAATACAAAGAAAATGCCCTCTTATTTATAGATGAAGAGGAGCCTAATTTCTGATTTTAATTCCCTCCTAAATTCAAATTATTCAGCATAGAAGGCACATTTATTTTTATCAAGCAAGGTCCATGCTTCATTCCAGCTCAGCCAGCAAGGTGTATGCTTCCTTCCAAATCAGCCAATTCACGTGGAAAATGCTGGTGCATTTTTCCATTCCGTAAGCACCTCCTTTTTTGGCTCCTTTGATTGGCTCTATTGATTTAACTTCTTGGATGGCTCAATCATGGTCTCCAAGATTTATTAGTTCCTACAAAACAAAGTATAAGTATATTAAAGAAAATCCTACTAAGATATAGAGAAGAAAAATCAAGAATGAGTCTTTAACAATCCATCTTCACTTCCCTTTCTTAGCCTTAGCTTAAGTTGATACTCCTTTGAATGGAATGCCCTAAATGGGTTTCCATCATACCCTCCCTCTTGAAAAACGATTTGTCCTCAAATCGGGAAGATATAAAGAAGCACAACTTTGGTTTGTTACTTTCCTCCTGGATCAAAAATATATCTACAATAAGCATCAAATATATCTCCAATTAGTATCAATCCAAGAAAGAATTTTTTTATGGAAGTAACTTTAGAATAAGGACTTTGTTTTATAGTTTTAAAGAAATCTGAAAGTCCTATTTCACAAGTCACTTTTCTTTTATCTTGAGTTTCTTGTATCCCTAAGGGTAACAATAACTCAAGATTTAAATTGCCATATTTTGAAGAGGGTAGTGTAATGATAATTTGTGTGGCAATTGGTTTAAAAGAGAAGTTATCATGCAAAGACTTAAAGATAATTGAAGAAGAGTTAAAGGATTGGAAACCTTCCCTTTTTGGTTCCCTTTCAATTGTAGGAGTAGAATTTGCCATCAATAGCAAATGCTCCTTTTCTCTCTTTTCTTTTTCTCTTCTCTCATCTTCTGCTCTCTTCTCTTCTTCTCTCTTTCTCTTTTCTCTCAATTCCTCTTCTCTCCTTCTAGTCTCTCTCTTTCTTCTCTTATCCAAGAGTTTCTCAAGTTTTTCTTTAAATTCAATTTCCCTTCTAGAGAAACCATCTAGACCTTTCATAAATGTTTTTCCCTCTTGAATGAGGTGTCCCATTAATTCTAGGTCTCTCTTGGCTGAAAGAGGAACAAAATTTCTTCTCATGCAAGCTCTTAGTTCATACCAAGCATGAATGAAGGATTTTCTACCTTTCTTGACACTATATTGCCTATGATTCCACCACTCACTTGCATGTTCTTCTAATCTAGAAAGATATATGTTAAGAGCAAAAGATTCACTATCTCTAGCAAGAAAAAGATGTATTTTATCAATTTTTCTTTCCCAAGCTAAATATGTTAAAGCACTAATATCCCTACCAAAGAATGGAATATCTTTCCTAGCTTGGTTGTACCTTTCATCCTTCCTTCTTTCTTTTTGTTCACCTTCATTTTGATTTTTCATGTATTGGGCAAACAAGTTCCTAAGCTCACTCATTTCTATTTCTTTCTTGGTGATCATGATTTCCTCATTCATCTTTTTAATTTCAAAAGTGGATTCTTAGTTTGAAAATGTTTAAGATTTTACCTAGAGACAATTCCCAGGTAAGAGAGGTGAGCCAAAGGCCGCTTAAATACCAAGTCTTACCTAGCCAGAATGTCTAAGGTTACTTACTTGACCATTTTCAAAGTAAGATTCACTATTGAATTTTAAAAATGGACTCAAACAATCTAAATGAAAGATAAAAAACCTATACTTCTAATGGAACAAAAATCTTAGAGCATGAAAATAAAACAAGAAATCCTAGGTGAGGCTTGTAGCTTTGGCTAACAAGACACACTCACCGTCTACTATCAAAGCAAACAAAGAAAATTGCCAAGATTGGAGAGAGCACCAAGGACTCTTCCAAACACTTGGTCTTAAATGGCCTTTTACAAACAAAACTGAAAACTAAAATGGAAACATATTACAAGTTCAAAACTCAAAAGAATCAAGCTAAACTACTATGTTGATCCATATGTGCACTGATTTGAAACTTGTTTTTGTTGCTCTCTTAGTGCTTTAGCCCTTCAATCCTTGCTCAAAGAGGTTTCAAGCTTCTGGAACAGTGTTGGCTATTTTTAATGATCTTCACAAAGCTCTCCAAAACAGTTTTTGAAAATCTGCTGCACAAGCTATAAGACACCTTTCAAGTGAAAACCTGTACTGTTATATCAAACCAACAAGAATATCTAATGTTCCAGTTCAGCAAATCAATTTATTCAATTGGTCCAAAATTGATGATGGAATTAGCTTGAATTTAAGGACCAAACTGGTCAAAACAGAACTGAATGAAAACTAGGTTATTGTCTAGAAGACAACACCACACTGCACCAAAATTCAGAAAGCTGAATTGGTTAACAAGGTGTGATAAAAACTGTTTTGAACAATTTTTAAAAAAACTGAAATCTGCACCTTCAATTGTAAAAACCAGTTCAATCAACAAGTTTCAAAATCCTTTTAATCATTTAAAATGTTTCTCAAATCAGAACTATATAAGCTAATTGCATAACACAAATCAAATTCTGAAACTGGACTGTTTCAGCATTGGACAATAGTGTAGTATTTCTCTCGGCCAAGGCTATTTGGCTTCATGTGCATGCACTCAAATCTCACTTCCTTTACTGTTTCAAGGTGCTCTAGCAAGCTTCTTTTAGGTTCCAAACACTCAATTTCTCATTCACTTTCATATGGAGCTGGTCTCTCAAAATTTGGTTATAGAAGTTGCCAATTTTCACTCAAATTCTCACTGCAGAAAAGTGTTTTATGCTGCTGAAAAAAAATACAATTAATGTTTGCTGGACAGCACACTTGAATTCACAAATTCAGGTTCCTCTCCACTTCCTAAGATGCTACCTTGGTAGGGAAAGGATTCTGCAACTTGAATGCTCCAATTGGACTTCACAACACCATTGCAATCATCCAAAACAGTCACCATATAGATTAAAAAAAATCTGCACCAGTTTCAACACCAAAATTTGACTTGAACTTGACAATTTAAGAGGCCAAAAACTTAAAAGCAATAAAAATAGGTTTACAACAGAAGTAGGCACTCAAATGGATCCTAATAAAGGTGCTAGAACAGATTAAGAAAGCAAGAAAACTCAAAATACAGGTTGAAAGACAATTAGCACGAAACTGTTTGATAAAAACAGAAGGTGTTCGATGAAATGCCTTAAAGAAACCCAGATTTTGTGTTTTTGGGTTTGGACTAGGCTGCACGGTTCATAATCCCTTTTAACACTTTGCTTTGCTTCTTTTAACCATTTAATTATAATTTTAACCACTGAACCAGGTATTGCAGCAAGCCAAATCGGATTTCAAAGTACATTCATCAAAACAGATTCAGTTTTCAACACTGCACCAGAAAATTGGCTTGGTTTTGGTGGTTTGAAACTCAAATTTGCAGAGAAGTGGCTTAAACTCGAAATGAATCACTTCAGCAACTTTAATTAGTGATTTGAAACATGTTCAAACTCTGAAATGAGTTAAAAACAGATTGCTACTCAGATTGACCTTGCCACTTCCTAATTTAACTCAAAATATGATGGTTTAAGAAACAACTCTGCACTTAGGCCAAGATATTACTAATTGAAATCTGCTAGCAACTTTTAAACACCATTTTAAACTTGTTCAAGCTATCAAATAGCTCAGGATTAGCAGAAATCAAAAACAGACCTTGTTATGGCCAATTTATGTAGAAAAATACCCCATCAATCCACCAAAATCAAGTTTGATTTATTCAAAAGCTATAGCAACAATGAAAATAACTCAAGGAAGTCTTAATACACTAGATCAAGCTGGAAATTATCAGCTAGAATGAATTAAATTCAGACTAGACATCCAAGGATTTTTAAGCACGGTGAAAAGCTTGAAATAAGACCAAAACAGTAGGTTCTTCTGGTTTATGAGGCAACCAAGCTATGCTAGATGCATTTCATTGCTTGTTATGGTTTGTCATACCATTTGCAACCTTAGACAACACTAAACAGTGGTGGACAATGCATTAGAACAGACTTAAAAGACTTAAAACAGATTCAAAGAAAACTTAAACCAGAAATGAATTTTCAATCAGATTTGAAATTTGAACCAGAGTTTTAGTGATTCTGCTCATATCACCATGGCTAGATTAAGCTCTCATTGCCTTATTTGGTTGATATATGAATTCACTTTCATCTGAACTCAAGCACATCCAAAAACCAAAGCAGGAAAACCAGATTTAATGACAAATTAAAACACTGCATCAGAATTTTGAGCACATGACTTTAACATACTGGAATTGAATTCTAAAGCTGGAAGAGACATAAGAAAGAATGATTCACCATTTAAAATGAGTAACAAACATGTATGAACACTGGAAACACAACACAACAACAGGAAACACGAAATTAATGACTAGAAAAAAGTAAAACAGAAGCAACAAAAATACTCAAAACAGAAACTGGAAAAGCTGAAACAGAGAGCACAACAGAATGTAGAAATGGAGTGCAAAGATAGAGGAATAGCTTAGCTCTTGGTGCGTGGACGACCTAAGCTCATGATACCACTTGATGGAACCCTCTCCTAGCATTAAGCACGCAAGAAGAAGCTTCGAAACAAATGCACAGCGGAATAAGATTTGGTGCAGTGAAATGGAGGCACAGAAAAGTGTTTGATGAAAGTTTGGATGAAGATGTGGTGTGTGTATGATGCCTCCAAGCTCAGAAGGCCTTCGTACCAAGGAAGGAAGCTAGAGGGGAGTATCTGAATTCGAAATTCAGAGGTGACTAAGGGATATAAGAGGCTGAGCAAACAATTCTGCAGCATTTCATTACATCCAAAAGTGAGCAAATACAAAGAAAAGGCCCTCTTATTTATAGGTGAAGAGGAGCCTAATTTCTGATTTTAATTCCCTCCTAAATTCAAATTATTCAGCATAGAAGGCACATTTATTTTTATCAAGCAAGGTCCATGCTTCATTCCAGCTCAGCCAGCAAGGTGTATGCTTCCTTCCAAATCAGCCAATTCATGTGGAAAATGCTGGTGCATTTTTCCATTCCGTAAGCACCTCCTTTTTTGGCTCCTTTGATTGGCTCTATTGATTTAACTTCTTGGATGGCTCAATCATGGTCTCCAAGATTTATTAGTTCCTACAAAACAAAGTATAAGTATATTAAAGAAAATCCTACTAAGAATTAGAGAAGAAAAATCAAGAATGAGTCTTTAACAATCCATCTTCACTTCCCTTTCTTAGCCTTACCTTAAGTTGATACTCCTTTGAATGGAATGCCCTAAATGGGTTTCCATCATGGACGAAGTGGATGAAGTGGAAGAAGTGGACGAAGTCGACGAAATGGACGAAGTGGACTAAGTGGAGGAAGTGGAGGAAGTGGACGAAGTGGACGAAGTGGACGAAGTGCAGGAAGTGGAGGAAGTGGAGGATGTGGAGGAAGTTGAGGAAGTTGACGAAGTGGACGAAGTGGACGAAGTGGACGAAGTGGACGAAGTGGACGAAGTGGACGAAGTGGACGAAGTGGACGAAGTGGAGGCAGTGGAGGAAGTTAACGAAGTGGACGAAGTGGACGAAGTGGACGAAGTGGACGAAGTGGACGAAGTGGACGAAGTGGACGAAGTGGACGAAGTGCAGGAAGTGGACGAAGGGCAGGAAGTGGAGGAAGTTGAGGAAGTTGACGAAGTGGACGAAGTGGACGAAGTGGACGAAGTGGACGAAGTGGAGGAAGTTGACGAAGTGGACGAAGTGCAGGAAGTGGAGGAAGTGGGGGAAGTTGAGGAAGTGGACGAAGTGGACGAAGTGGACGAAGTGGACGAATTGGACGCAGTGGAGGCAGTGGAGGAAGTTGACGAAGTGGACGAAGTAGACGAAGTGGACGAAGTGGACGACGTTGACGAAGTTCACGAAATGGACGAAGTGGACGAATTGGACAAAGTGGAAGAAGTGGACGAACTGGACGAACTGGGAACTGGACGAACTGGATGACGTGGAGGAAGTGGAGGAAGTGGAGGAAGTTGACGAAGTTGACGAAGTGTTCGAATTGGACGAAGTGCACGAAGTGGACGAAGTGGACAAAGTGGACGAAGTGGAAGAAGTGGACGAACTGGACGAAGTTGACGAAGTGGACGAAGTCGAGGAAGTGGAGGAAGTGGACGAAGTTCCCGAAGTGGACGAAGTGGACGAAGTGGGCGAAGTAGACGAAGTTGACGAAGTGGAAGAGGTGGACGAAGTGGACGAGGTGGACGAAGGGGACGAAGTGGACGAGGTGGACGACGGGGACGAAGTGGACGACGTTGACGAAGTTGACGAAGTAGACGAAGTGGACGAAGTGGACGAATTGGACGAATTGGACGAATTGGACAAAGTGGACGAACTGGACGAACTCGATGACGTGGAGGAAGTGGAGGAAGTTGACGAAGTGTTCGAATTGGACGAAGTGGACGAAGTGGACGAAGTGGATGAAGTGGAAGAAGTGGACGAAGTGGATGAACTGGGCGAAGTTCACGAAGTGGATGAAGTGGACAAAGTGGACAAAGTGGACAAAGTGGACGAAGTGGACGAAGTGGACGAAGTTGACGAAGTGGACGAAGTGGACCAAGTGGAGGAAGTGGAGGAAGTGGAAGAAGTGGAGGAAGTGGACGAAGTGGGCGAAGTGGACGAAGTGGAAGAAGTGGAGGAAGTGGACGAAGTGGACGAAGTGGACGAAGTGGACGAAGTGGACGAAGTGGAGGAGGTGGAGGAAGTTGACGAAGTGGACGAAGTGGACGAAGTTGACGAAGTGGACGAAGTGGACGAAGTGGACGAAGTGCAGGAAGTGGAGGAAGTGGTGGAAGTTGAGGAAGTTGAGGAAGTTGACGAAGTGGACGAAGTTGAGGTAGTGGAGGAAGTTGACGAAGTGGACGAAGTGCAGGAAGTGGGTGAAGTGGAGGAAGTGGAGGAAGTTGAGGAAGTTGACGAAGTGGACGAAGTGGACGAATTGGACGAAGTGGAGGCAGTGGAGGAAGTTGGCGAAGTGGACGAAGTAGACGAAGTGGATGAACTGGACGATGTTGACGAAGTTGACGAAATGGACGAAGCTGACGAATTGGACGAATTGGACAAAGTGGACGAACTGGACGAACTGGGAACTGGACGAACTGCATGATGTGGAGGAAGTGGAGGAAGTGGAGGAAGTTGACGAAGTGTTCGA
Source organism: Vigna angularis (assembly GCF_016808095.1). Taxonomy (NCBI): domain Eukaryota; kingdom Viridiplantae; phylum Streptophyta; class Magnoliopsida; order Fabales; family Fabaceae; genus Vigna; species Vigna angularis. Next base: position 31,590,856 of record NC_068970.1, read on the forward strand.
ATTTGACGAAGTGGACGAAGTGGACGAAGTGGACGAAGTGGACGAAGTGGACGAAGTGGACGAAGTGGAAGAAGTGGACGAACTGGATGAAGTGGGCGAAGTTGACGAAGTGGAGGAAGTGGACAAAGTGGACGAAGTGGAGGAAGTGGACGAAGTTGACGAAGTGGATGAAGTGGAGGAAGTGGAGGAAGTGGACGAAGTTCACGAAGTGGACGAAGTGGACGAAGTGCAGGAAGTGGAGGAAGTGGAGGATGTGGAGGAAGTTGAGGAAGTTGACGAAGTGGACAAAGTGGACGAAGTGGAGGCAGTGGAGGAAGTTAACGAAGTGGACGAAGTGGACGAAGTGGACGAAGTGGACGAAGTGGACGAAGTGGACGAATTGGACGAAGTGGACGAAGTGGACGAACTGGACGAAGTGGACGAAGTGGACGAAGTGGACGAATTGGACGAAGTGGACGAAGTGGACGAAGTGCAGGAAGTGGACGAAGTGCAGGAAGGGGAGGAAGTTGAGGAAGTTGACGAAGTGGACGAAGTGGAGGCAGTGGAGGAAGTTGACGAAGTGGACGAAGTGCAGGAAGTGGAGGAAGTGGAGGAAGTTGAGGAAGTTGACGAAGTGGACGAAGTGGACGAAGCCGACGAATTGGACGAAGTGGAGGCAGTGGAGGAAGTTGACGAAGTGGACGAAGTAGACGAAGTGGACGAAGTGCAGGAAGTGGACGAAGGGCAGGAAGTGGAGGAAGTTGAGGAAGTTGACGAAGTGGACGAAGTGGACGAAGTGGACGAAGTGGACGAAGTGGAGGAAGTTGACGAAGTGGACGAAGTGCAGGAAGTGGAGGAAGTGGAGGAAGTTGAGGAAGTTGACGAAGTGGACGAAGTGGACGAATTGGACGAAGTGGAGGCAGTGGAGGAAGTTGACGAAGTGGACGAAGTAGACGAAGTGGACGAAGTGGACGACGTTGACGAAGTTCACGAAATGGACGAAGTGGACGAATTGGACGAATTGGACAAAGTGGAAGAAGTGGACGAACTGGACGAACTGGATGACGTGGAGGAAGTGGAGGAAGTGGAAGAAGTTGACGAAGTTGACGAAGTGTTCGAATTGGACGAAGTGGACGAAGTTGACGAAGTGGAAGAGGTGGACGAAGTGGGCGAGGTGGACGAAGGGGACGAAGTGGACGAGGTGGACGAAGGGGACGAAGTGGACGACGTTGACGAAGTTGACGAAGTAGACGAAGTGGACGAAGTGGACGAATTGGACGAATTGGACGAATTGGACAAAGTGGACGAACTGGACGAACTCGATGACGTGGAGGAAGTGGAGGAAGTGGAGGAAGTTGACGAAGTGTTCGAATTGGACGAAGTGGACGAAGTGGACGAAGTGGATGAAGTGGAAGAAGTGGACGAAGTGGATGAACTGGGCGAAGTTGACGAAGTGGATGAAGTGGACAAAGTGGACAAAGTGGACGAAGTGGAGGAAGTGGACGAAGTTGACGAAGTGGACGAAGTGGACCAAGTGGAGGAAGTGGAGGAAGTGGACGAAGTGGACGAAGTGGGCGAAGTGGACGAAGTGGACGAAGTGGACGAAGTGGACGAAGTGGACGAAGTGGACGAAGTGGAGGAGGTGGAGGAAGTTGACGAAGTGGACGAAGTGGACGAAGTGGACGAAGTGGACGAAGTGGACGAAGTGGACGAAGTGGACGAAGTGGACGAATTGGACGAAGTGGACGAAGTGGACGAAGTGGACGAAGTGGACGAAGTGGACGAAGTGGACGAAGTGGACGAAGTGGACGAAGTGGACGAAGTGGACGAAGTGCAGGAAGTGGACGAAGTGCAGGAAGTGGAGGAAGTTGAGGAAGTTGACGAAGTGGACGAAGTGGACGAAGTGGAGGCAGTGGAGGAAGTTGACGAAGTGGACGAAGTGCAGGAAGTGGAGGAAGTGGAGGAAGTTGAGGAAGTTGACGAAGTGGACGAAGTGGACGAAGCCGACGAATTGGACGAAGTGGAGGCAGTGGAGGAAGTTGACGAAGTGGACGAAGTAGACGAAGTGGACGAAGTGCAGGAAGTGGACGAAGGGCAGGAAGTGGAGGAAGTTGAGGAAGTTGACGAAGTGGACGAAGTGGACGAAGTGGACGAAGTGGAGGAAGTTGACGAAGTGGACGAAGTGCAGGAAGTGGAGGAAGTGGAGGAAGTTGAGGAAGTTGACGAAGTGGACGAAGTGGACGAAGTGGACGAAGTGGACGAATTGGACGAAGTGGAGGCAGTGGAGGAAGTTGACGAAGTGGACGAAGTAGACGAAGTGGACGAAGTGGACGACGTTGACGAAGTTCACGAAATGGACGAAGTGGACGAATTGGACGAATTGGACAAAGTGGAAGAAGTGGACGAACTGGACGAACTGGGAACTGGACGAACTGGATGACGTGGAGGAAGTGGAGGAAGTGGAGGAAGTTGACGAAGTTGACGAAGTGTTCGAATTGGACGAAGTGGACGAAGTGGACGAAGTGGAGGAAGTGGAAGAAGTGGACGAACTGGACGAAGTTGACGAAGTGGACGAAGTCGAGGAAGTGGAGGAAGTGGACGAAGTTCCCGAAGTGGACGAAGTGGACGAAGTGCGCGAAGTAGACGAAGTTGACGAAGTGGAAGAGGTGGACGAAGTGGACGAGGTGGACGAAGGGGACGAAGTGGACGAGGTGGACGAAGGGGACGAAGTGGACGACGTTGACGAAGTTGACGAAGTAGACGAAGTGGACGAAGTGGACGAATTGGACGAATTGGACGAATTGGACAAAGTGGACGAACTGGACGAACTCGATGACGTGGAGGAAGTGGAGGAAGTGGAGGAAGTTGACGAAGTGTTCGAATTGGACGAAGTGGACGAAGTGGACGAAGTGGATGAAGTGGAAGAAGTGGACGAAGTGGATGAACTGGGCGAAGTTGACGAAGTGGATGAAGTGGACAAAGTGGACAAAGTGGACGAAGTGGAGGAAGTGGAGGAAGTGGACGAAGTTGACGAAGTGGACGAAGTGGACCAAGTGGAGGAAGTGGAGGAAGTGGAGGAAGTGGACGAAGTGGACGAAGTGGGCGAAGTGGACGAAGTGGAAGAAGTGGAGGAAGTGGACGAAGAGGACGAAGTGGACGAAGTGGACGAAGTGGACGAAGTGGACGAAGTGGACGAAGTGGACGAAGTGGACGAAGTGGACGAATTGGACGAAGTGGACGAAGTGGACGAACTGGACGAAGTGGACGAAGTGGACGAAGTGGACGAAGTGGACGAAGTGCAGGAAGTGGAGGAAGTTGAGGAAGTTGACGAAGTGGACGAAGTGGACGAAGTGGAGGCAGTGGAGGAAGTTGACGAAGTGGACGAAGTGCAGGAAGTGGAGGAAGTGGAGGAAGTTGAGGAAGTTGACGAAGTGGACGAAGTGGACGAAGCCGACGAATTGGACGAAGTGGAGGCAGTGGAGGAAGTTGACGAAGTGGACGAAGTAGACGAAGTGGACGAAGTGCAGGAAGTGGACGAAGGGCAGGAAGTGGAGGAAGTTGAGGAAGTTGACGAAGTGGACGAAGTGGACGAAGTGGACGAAGTGGAGGAAGTTGACGAAGTGCAGGAAGTGGAGGAAGTGGAGGAAGTTGAGGAAGTTGACGAAGTGGACGAAGTGGACGAATTGGACGAAGTGGAGGCAGTGGAGGAAGTTGACGAAGTGGACGAAGTAGACCAAGTGGACGAAGTGGACGACGTTGACGAAGTTCACGAAATGGACGAAGTGGACGAATTGGACGAATTGGACAAAGTGGAAGAAGTGGACGAACTGGACGAACTGGGAACTGGACGAACTGGATGACGTGGAGGAAGTGGAGGAAGTGGAGGAAGTTGACGAAGTGTTCGAATTGGACGAAGTGGACGAAGTGGACGAAGTGGAGGAAGTGGAAGAAGTGGACGAACTGGACGAAGTTGACGAAGTGGACGAAGTCGAGGAAGTGGAGGAAGTGGACGAAGTTCCCGAAGTGGACGAAGTGGACGAAGTGGGCGAAGTAGACGAAGTTGACGAAGTGGAAGAGGTGGACGAAGTGGACGAGGTGGACGAAGGGGACGAAGTGGACGAGGTGGACGAAGGGGACGAAGTGGACGACGTTGACGAAGTTGACGAAGTAGACGAAGTGGACGAAGTGGACGAATTGGACGAATTGGACGAATTGGACAAAGTGGACGAACTGGACGAACTCGATGACGTGGAGGAAGTGGAGGAAGTGGAGGAAGTTGACGAAGTGTTCGAATTGGACGAAGTGGACGAAGTGGACGAAGTGGATGAAGTGGAAGAAGTGGACGAAGTGGATGAACTGGGCGAAGTTGACGAAGTGGATGAAGTGGACAAAGTGGACAAAGTGGACGAAGTGGAGGAAGTGGAGGAAGTGGACGAAGTTGACGAAGTGGACGAAGTGGACCAAGTGGAGGAAGTGGAGGAAGTGGAGGAAGTGGACGAAGTGGACGAAGTGGGCGAAGTGGACGAAGTGGAAGAAGTGGAGGAAGTGGACGAAGTGGACGAAGTGGACGAAGTGGACGAAGTGGACGAAGTGGACGAAGTGGACGAATTGGACGAAGTGGACGAAGTGGACGAACTGGACGAAGTGGACGAAGTGGACGAAGTGGACGAAGTGGACGAAGTGCAGGAAGTGGAGGAAGTTGAGGAAGTTGACGAAGTGGACGAAGTGGACGAAGTGGAGGCAGTGGAGGAAGTTGACGAAGTGGACGAAGTGCAGGAAGTGGAGGAAGTGGAGGAAGTTGAGGAAGTTGACGAAGTGGACGAAGTGGACGAAGCCGACGAATTGGACGAAGTGGAGGCAGTGGAGGAAGTTGACGAAGTGGACGAAGTAGACGAAGTGGACGAAGTGCAGGAAGTGGACGAAGGGCAGGAAGTGGAGGAAGTTGAGGAAGTTGACGAAGTGGACGAAGTGGACGAAGTGGACGAAGTGGACGAAGTGGACGAAGTGGAGGAAGTTGACGAAGTGGACGAAGTGCAGGAAGTGGAGGAAGTGGAGGAAGTTGAGGAAGTTGACGAAGTGGACGAAGTGGACGAAGTGGACGAATTGGACGAAGTGGAGGCAGTGGAGGAAGTTGACGAAGTGGACGAAGTAGACGAAGTGGACGAAGTGGACGACGTTGACGAAGTTCACGAAATGGACGAAGTGGACGAATTGGACGAATTGGACAAAGTGGAAGAAGTGGACGAACTGGACGAACTGGGAACTGGACGAACTGGATGACGTGGAGGAAGTGGAGGAAGTGGAGGAAGTTGACGAAGTTGACGAAGTGTTCGAATTGGACGAAGTGGACGAAGTGGAGGAAGTGGAAGAAGTGGACGAACTGGACGAAGTTGACGAAGTGGACGAAGTCGAGGAAGTGGACGAAGTGGACGAAGTTCCCGAAGTGGACGAAGTGGACGAAGTGGGCGAAGTAGACGAAGTTGACGAAGTGGAAGAGGTGGACGAAGTGGACGAGGTGGACGAAGGGGACGAAGTGGACGAGGTGGACGAAGGGGACGAAGTGGACGACGTTGACGAAGTTGACGAAGTAGACGAAGTGGACGAAGTGGACGAATTGGACGAATTGGACGAATTGGACAAAGTGGACGAACTGGACGAACTCGATGACGTGGAGGAAGTGGAGGAAGTGCAGGAAGTTGACGAAGTGTTCGAATTGGACGAAGTGGACGAAGTGGACGAAGTGGATGAAGTGGAAGAAGTGGACGAAGTGGATGAACTGGGCGAAGTTGACGAAGTGGACGAAGTGGACAAAGTGGACAAAGTGGACGAAGTGGAGGAAGTGGAGGAAGTGGACGAAGTTGACGAAGTGGACGAAGTGGACCAAGTGGAGGAAGTGGAGGAAGTGGAGGAAGTGGACGAAGTGGACGAAGTGGGCGAAGTGGACGAAGTGGAAGAAGTGGAGGAAGTGGACGAAGTGGACGAAGTGGACGAAGTGGACGAAGTGGACGAAGTGGACGAAGTGGACGAATTGGACGAAGTGGACGAAGTGGACGAACTGGACGAAGTGGACGAAGTGGACGAAGTGGACGAAGTGCAGGAAGTGGAGGAAGTGGAGGAAGTTGAGGAAGTTGACGAAGTGGACGAAGTGGACGAAGTGGAGGCAGTGGAGGAAGTTGACGAAGTGGACGAAGTGCAGGAAGTGGAGGAAGTGGAGGAAGTTGAGGAAGTTGACGAAGTGGACGAAGTGGACGAAGTGGACGAAGTGGACGAAGTGGACGAAGTGGACGAAGTGGACGAATTGGACGAAGCGGACGAAGCGGACGAAGTGGACGAAGTGGACGAAGTGGACGAAGTGGACGAAGTGGACGAAGTGGACGAAGTGGACGAAGTGCAGGAAGTGGACGAAGTGCAGGAAGTGGAGGAAGTTGAGGAAGTTGACGAAGTGGACGAAGTGGACGAAGTGGAGGCAGTGGAGGAAGTTGACGAAGTGGACGAAGTGCAGGAAGTGGAGGAAGTGGAGGAAGTTGAGGAAGTTGACGAAGTGGACGAAGTGGACGAAGCCGACGAATTGGACGAAGTGGAGGCAGTGGAGGAAGTTGACGAAGTGGACGAAGTAGACGAAGTGGACGAAGTGCAGGAAGTGGACGAAGGGCAGGAAGTGGAGGAAGTTGAGGAAGTTGACGAAGTGGACGAAGTGGACGAAGTGGACGAAGTGGAGGAAGTTGACGAAGTGGACGAAGTGCAGGAAGTGGAGGAAGTGGAGGAAGTTGAGGAAGTTGACGAAGTGGACGAAGTGGACGAAGTGGACGAAGTGGACGAATTGGACGAAGTGGAGGCAGTGGAGGAAGTTGACGAAGTGGACGAAGTAGACGAAGTGGACGAAGTGGACGACGTTGACGAAGTTCACGAAATGGACGAAGTGGACGAATTGGACGAATTGGACAAAGTGGAAGAAGTGGACGAACTGGACGAACTGGGAACTGGACGAACTGGATGACGTGGAGGAAGTGGAGGAAGTGGAGGAAGTTGACGAAGTGTTCGAATTGGACGAAGTGGACGAAGTGGACGAAGTGGAGGAAGTGGAAGAAGTGGACGAACTGGACGAAGTTGACGAAGTGGACGAAGTCGAGGAAGTGGAGGAAGTGGACGAAGTTCCCGAAGTGGACGAAGTGGACGAAGTGGGCGAAGTAGACGAAGTTGACGAAGTGGAAGAGGTGGACGAAGTGGACGAGGTGGACGAAGGGGACGAAGTGGACGAGGTGGACGAAGGGGACGAAGTGGACGACGTTGACGAAGTTGACGAAGTAGACGAAGTGGACGAAGTGGACGAATTGGACGAATTGGACGAATTGGACAAAGTGGACGAACTGGACGAACTCGATGACGTGGAGGAAGTGGAGGAAGTGGAGGAAGTTGACGAAGTGTTCGAATTGGACGAAGTGGACGAAGTGGACGAAGTGGATGAAGTGGAAGAAGTGGACGAAGTGGATGAACTGGGCGAAGTTGACGAAGTGGATGAAGTGGACAAAGTGGACAAAGTGGACGAAGTGGAGGAAGTGGAGGAAGTGGACGAAGTTGACGAAGTGGACGAAGTGGACCAAGTGGAGGAAGTGGAGGAAGTGGAGGAAGTGGACGAAGTGGACGAAGTGGGCGAAGTGGACGAAGTGGAAGAAGTGGAGGAAGTGGACGAAGTGGACGAAGTGGACGAAGTGGACGAAGTGGACGAAGTGGACGAAGTGGACGAATTGGACGAAGTGGACGAAGTGGACGAACTGGACGAAGTGGACGAAGTGGACGAAGTGGACGAAGTGGACGAAGTGCAGGAAGTGGAGGAAGTTGAGGAAGTTGACGAAGTGGACGAAGTGGACGAAGTGGAGGCAGTGGAGGAAGTTGACGAAGTGGACGAAGTGCAGGAAGTGGAGGAAGTGGAGGAAGTTGAGGAAGTTGACGAAGTGGACGAAGTGGACGAAGCCGACGAATTGGACGAAGTGGAGGCAGTGGAGGAAGTTGACGAAGTGGACGAAGTAGACGAAGTGGACGAAGTGCAGGAAGTGGACGAAGGGCAGGAAGTGGAGGAAGTTGAGGAAGTTGACGAAGTGGACGAAGTGGACGAAGTGGACGAAGTGGACGAAGTGGACGAAGTGGAGGAAGTTGACGAAGTGGACGAAGTGCAGGAAGTGGAGGAAGTGGAGGAAGTTGAGGAAGTTGACGAAGTGGACGAAGTGGACGAAGTGGACGAATTGGACGAAGTGGAGGCAGTGGAGGAAGTTGACGAAGTGGACGAAGTAGACGAAGTGGACGAAGTGGACGACGTTGACGAAGTTCACGAAATGGACGAAGTGGACGAATTGGACGAATTGGACAAAGTGGAAGAAGTGGACGAACTGGACGAACTGGGAACTGGACGAACTGGATGACGTGGAGGAAGTGGAGGAAGTGGAGGAAGTTGACGAAGTTGACGAAGTGTTCGAATTGGACGAAGTGGACGAAGTGGAGGAAGTGGAAGAAGTGGACGAACTGGACGAAGTTGACGAAGTGGACGAAGTCGAGGAAGTGGAGGAAGTGGACGAAGTTCCCGAAGTGGACGAAGTGGACGAAGTGGGCGAAGTAGACGAAGTTGACGAAGTGGAAGAGGTGGACGAAGTGGACGAGGTGGACGAAGGGGACGAAGTGGACGAGGTGGACGAAGGGGACGAAGTGGACGACGTTGACGAAGTTGACGAAGTAGACGAAGTGGACGAAGTGGACGAATTGGACGAATTGGACGAATTGGACAAAGTGGACGAACTGGACGAACTCGATGACGTGGAGGAAGTGGAGGAAGTGCAGGAAGTTGACGAAGTGTTCGAATTGGACGAAGTGGACGAAGTGGACGAAGTGGATGAAGTGGAAGAAGTGGACGAAGTGGATGAACTGGGCGAAGTTGACGAAGTGGACGAAGTGGACAAAGTGGACAAAGTGGACGAAGTGGAGGAAGTGGAGGAAGTGGACGAAGTTGACGAAGTGGACCAAGTGGAGGAAGTGGAGGAAGTGGAGGAAGTGGACGAAGTGGACGAAGTGGGCGAAGTGGACGAAGTGGAAGAAGTGGAGGAAGTGGACGAAGTGGACGAAGTGGACGAAGTGGACGAAGTGGACGAAGTGGACGAAGTGGACGAATTGGACGAAGTGGACGAAGTGGACGAACTGGACGAAGTGGACGAAGTGGACGAAGTGGACGAAGTGGACGAAGTGCAGGAAGTGGAGGAAGTTGAGGAAGTTGACGAAGTGGACGAAGTGGACGAAGTGGAGGCAGTGGAGGAAGTTGACGAAGTGGACGAAGTGCAGGAAGTGGAGGAAGTGGAGGAAGTTGAGGAAGTTGACGAAGTGGACGAAGTGGACGAAGCCGACGAATTGGACGAAGTGGAGGCAGTGGAGGAAGTTGACGAAGTGGACGAAGTAGACGAAGTGGACGAAGTGCAGGAAGTGGACGAAGGGCAGGAAGTGGAGGAAGTTGAGGAAGTTGACGAAGTGGACGAAGTGGACGAAGTGGACGAAGTGGACGAAGTGGAGGAAGTTGACGAAGTGGACGAAGTGCAGGAAGTGGAGGAAGTGGAGGAAGTTGAGGAAGTTGACGAAGTGGACGAAGTGGACGAAGTGGACGAATTGGACGAAGTGGAGGCAGTGGAGGAAGTTGACGAAGTGGACGAAGTAGACGAAGTGGACGAAGTGGACGACGTTGACGAAGTTCACGAAATGGACGAAGTGGACGAATTGGACGAATTGGACAAAGTGGAAGAAGTGGACGAACTGGACAAACTGGGAACTGGACGAACTGGATGACGTGGAGGAAGTGGAGGAAGTGGAGGAAGTTGACGAAGTTGACGAAGTGTTCGAATTGGACGAAGTGGACGAAGTGGAGGAAGTGGAAGAAGTGGACGAACTGGACGAAGTTGACGAAGTGGACGAAGTCGAGGAAGTGGAGGAAGTGGACGAAGTTCCCGAAGTGGACGAAGTGGACGAAGTGGGCGAAGTAGACGAAGTTGACGAAGTGGAAGAGGTGGACGAAGTGGACGAGGTGGACGAAGGGGACGAAGTGGACGAGGTGGACGAAGGGGACGAAGTGGACGACGTTGACGAAGTTGACGAAGTAGACGAAGTGGACGAAGTGGACGAATTGGACGAATTGGACGAATTGGACAAAGTGGACGAACTGGACGAACTCGATGACGTGGAGGAAGTGGAGGAAGTGCAGGAAGTTGACGAAGTGTTCGAATTGGACGAAGTGGACGAAGTGGACGAAGTGGATGAAGTGGAAGAAGTGGACGAAGTGGATGAACTGGGCGAAGTTGACGAAGTGGATGAAGTGGACAAAGTGGACAAAGTGGACGAAGTGGAGGAAGTGGAGGAAGTGGAGGAAGTTGACGAAGTGGACGAAGTGGACCAAGTGGAGGAAGTGGAGGAAGTGGAGGAAGTGGACGAAGTGGACGAAGTGGGCGAAGTGGACGAAGTGGAAGAAGTGGAGGAAATGGACGAAGTGGACGAAGTGGACGAAGTGGACGAAGTGGAGGAAGTGGAGGAAGTTGACGAAGTGGACGAAGTGGACGAAGTTGACGAAGTGGACGAAGTGGACGAAGTGGACGAAGTGCAGGAAGTGGAGGAAGTGGTGGAAGTTGAGGAAGTTGAGGAAGTTGACGAAGTGGACGAAGTGGAGGTAGTGGAGGAAGTTGACGAAGTGGACGAAGTGCAGGAAGTGGGTGAAGTGGAGGAAGTGGAGGAAGTTGAGGAAGTTGACGAAGTGGACGAAGTGGACGAATTGGACGAAGTGGAGGCAGTGGAGGAAGTTGGCGAAGTGGACGAAGTAGACGAAGTGGATGAACTGGACGATGTTGACGAAGTTGACGAAATGGACGAAGCTGACGAATTGGACGAATTGGACAAAGTGGACGAACTGGACGAACTGGGAACTGGACGAACTGGATGATGTGGAGGAAGTGGAGGAAGTGGAGGAAGTTGACGAAGTGTTCGAATTTGACGAAGTGGACGAAGTGGACGAAGTGGACGAAGTGGACGAAGTGGAAGAAGTGGACGAACTGGATGAAGTGGGCGAAGTTGACGAAGTGGAGGAAGTGGACAAAGTGGACGAAGTGGAGGAAGTGGACGAAGTTGACGAAGTGGACGAAGTGGAGGAAGTGGAGGAAGTGGACGAAGTTCACGAAGTGGACGAAGTGGACGAAGTGCAGGAAGTGGAGGAAGTGGAGGATGTGGAGGAAGTTGAGGAAGTTGACGAAGTGGACAAAGTGGACGAAGTGGAGGCAGTGGAGGAAGTTAACGAAGTGGACGAAGTGGACGAAGTGGACGAAGTGGACGAAGTGGACGAATTGGACGAAGTGGACGAAGTGGACGAAGTGGACGAAGTGCAGGAAGTGGACGAAGTGCAGGAAGTGGAGGAAGTTGAGGAAGTTGACGAAGTGGACGAAGTGGACGAAGTGGAGGCAGTGGAGGAAGTTGACGAAGTGGACGAAGTGCAGGAAGTGGAGGAAGTGGAGGAAGTTGACGAAGTTGACGAAGTGGACGAAGTGGACGAAGCCGACGAATTGGACGAAGTGGAGGCAGTGGAGGAAGTTGACGAAGTGGACGAAGTAGACGAAGTGGACGAAGTGGACGAAGTGGACGACGTTGACGAAGTTGACGAAATGGACGAAGTGGACGAATTGGACGAATTGGACAAAGTGGAAGAAGTGGACGAACTGGACGAACTGGGAACTGGACGAACTGGATGACGTTGAGGAAGTGGAGGAAGTTGACGAAGTTGACGAAGTGTTCGAATTGGACGAAGTGGACGAAGTGGACGAAGTGGAAGAAGTGGACGAATTGGACGAAGTTGACGAAGTGGACGAAGTGGAGGAAGTGGAGGAAGTGGAGGAAGTGGACGAAGTTCCCGAAGTGGACGAAGTGGACGAAGTGGGCGAAGTAGACGAAGTTGACGAAGTGGAAGAGGTGGACGAAGTGGACGAGGTGGACGAAGGGGACGAAGTGGACGACGTTGATGAAGTTGACGAAGTAGACGAAGTGGACGAAGTGGACGAATTGGACGAATTGGACGAATTGGACAAAGTGGACGAACTGGACGAACTCGATGACGTGGAGGAAGTGGAGGAAGTGGAGGAAGTTGACGAAGTGTTCGAATTGGACGAAGTGGACGAAGTGGACGAAGTGGAAGAAGTGGACGAAGTGGACGAAGTGGATGAAGTGGGCGAAGTTGACGAAGTGGAGGAAGTGGACAAAGTGGACAAAGTGGACGAAGTGGAGGAAGTGGAGGAAGTGGACGAAGTTGACGAAGTGGACGAAGTGGACCAAGTGGAGGAAGTGGAGGAAGTGGAGGAAGTGGAGGAAGTGGACGAAGTGGACGAAGTGGGCGAAGTGGACGAAGTGGAAGAAGTGGAGGAAGTGGACGAGGTCGAAGAAGTGGAGGAAGTGGAGGAAGTGGACGAAGTTGACGAAGTGGACGAAGTGGACGAAGTGCAGGAAGTGGAGGAACTGGATGATGTGGAGGAAGTTGAGGAAGTTGACGAAGTGGACGAAGTGGACGAAGTGGAGGAGGTGGAGGAAGTTGACGAAGTGGACGAAGTGGACGAAGTGGACAAAGTTGACGAAGTGGACGAAGTGGACGAAGTGGACGAAGTGCAGGAAGTGGAGGAAGTGGTGGAAGTTGAGGAAGTTGAGGAAGTTGACGAAGTGGACGAAGTGGACGAAGTGGAGGTTGTGGAGGAAGTTGACGAAGTGGACGAAGTGCAGGAAGTGGGTGAAGTGGAGGAAGTGGAGGAAGTTGAGGAAGTTGACGAAGTGGACGAAGTGGACGAATTGGACGAAGTGGAGGCAGTGGAGGAAGTTGGCGAAGTGGACGAAGTAGACGAAGTGGATGAACTGGACGATGTTGACGAAGTTGACGAAATGGACGAAGCTGACGAATTGGACGAATTGGACAAAGTGGACGAACTGGACGAACTGGGAACTGGACGAACTGGATGATGTGGAGGAAGTGGAGGAAGTTGACGAAGTGTTCGAATTGGACGAAGTGGACAAAGTGGACGAAGTGGGCGAAGTAGACGAAGTTGACGAAGTCGAAGAGGTGGACGAAGTGGACGAGGTGGACGAAGGGGACGAAGTGGACGACGTTGACGAAGTAGACGAAGTGGACGAAGTGGACGAATTGGACGAATTGGACGAATTGGACAAAGTGGACGAACTGGACGAACTCGATGACGTGGAGGAAGTGGAGGAAGTGGAGGAAGTTGACGAAGTGGACGAAGTGCAAGAAGTGGGTGAAGTGGAGGAAGTGGAGGAAGTTGAGGAAGATGACGAAGTGGACGAAGGGGACGAATTGGACGAAGTGGAGGCAGTGGAGGAAGTTGGCGAAGTGGACGAAGTAGACGAAGTGGATGAACTGGACGATGTTGACGAAGTTGACGAAATGGACGAAGCTGACGAATTAGACGAATTGGACAAAGTGGACGAACTGGAGGAACTGGGAACTGGACGAACTGGATGATGTGGAGGAAGTGGAGGAAGTTGACGAAGTGTTCGAATTGGACGAAGTGGATGAAGTGGACGAAGTGGACGAAGTGGAATAAGTGGACGAACTGGATGAAGTGGGCGAAGTTGACGAAGTGGAGGAAGTGGACAAAGTGGACGAAGTGGAGGAAGTGGACGAAGTTGACGAAGTGGACGAAGTGGAGGAAGTGGAGGAAGTGGACGAAGTTCACGAAGTGGACGAAGTGGACGAAGTGCAGGAAGTGGAGGAAGTGGAGGATGTGGAGGAAGTTGAGGAAGTTGACGAAGTGGACAAAGTGGACGAAGTGGACGAAGTGGACGAAGTGGAGGTAGTGGAGCAAGTTAACGAAGTGGAGGAAGTGGACGAAGTGGACGAAGTGGACGAAGTGGACGAAGTGGACGAAGTGGACGAAGTGGACGAAGTGGACGAAGTGGACGAAGTTGACGAAGTGGACGAAGTGGACGAAGTGGACGAAGTGCAGGAAGTGGACGAAGTGCAGGAAGTGGAGGAAGTTGAGGAAGTTCAGGAAGTGGACGAAGTGGACGAAGTGGAGGCAGTGGAGGAAGTTGACGAAGTGGACGAAGTGCAGGAAGTGGAGGCAGTGGAGGAAGTTGAGGAAGTTGACGAAGTGGACGAAGTGGACGAATTGGACGAAGTGGAGGCAGTGGAGGAAGTTGACGAAGTGGACGAAGTAGACGAAGTGGACGAAGTGGACGACGTTGACGAAGTTGACGAAATGGACGAAGTGGACGAATTGGACGAATTGGACAAAGTGGAAGAAGTGGACGAACTGGACGAACTGGGAACTGGACGAACTGGATGACGTGCAGGAAGTGGAGGAAGTGAAGGAAGTTGACGAAGTGTTCGAATGGGACGAAGTGGACGAAGTGGAAGAAGTGGACGAACTGGACGAAGTTGACGAAGTGGAGGAAGTGGAGGAAGTGGACGAAGTTCCCGAAGTGGACGAAGTGGGCGAAGTAGACGAAGTTGACGAAGTGGAAGAGGTGGACGAAGTGGACGAGGTGGACGAAGGGGACGAAGTGGACGACGTTGACGAAGTTGACGCAGTAGACGAAGTGGACGAAGTGGACGAATTGGACGAATTGGACGAATTGGACAAAGTGGACGAACTGGACGAACTCGATGACGTGGAGGAAGTGGAGGAAGTGGAGGAAGTTGACGAAGTGTTCGAATTGGACGAAGTGGACGAAGTGGATGAAGTGGACGAAGTGGACGAAGTGGATGAAGTGAGCGAAGTTGACGAAGTGGAGGAAGTGGACAAAGTGGACGAAGTGGAGGAAGTGGACGAAGTTGACGAAGTGGACGAAGTGGACCAAGTGGAGGAAGTGGAGGAAGTGGAGGAAGTGGAGGAAGTGGAGGAAGTGGATGAAGTTGGCGAAGTGGACGAAGTGGAAGAAGTGGAGGAAGTGGAGGAAGTGGACGAGGTCGACGAAGTGGAGGAAGTGGACGAAGTTGACGAAGTGGACGAAGTGCAGGAAGTGGAGGAAGTAGAGGATGTGGAGGAAGTTGAGGAAGTTTACGAAATGGATGAAGTGGACGAAGTGGAGGAGGTGAAGGAAGTTGACGAAGTGGACGAAGTGGACGAAGTGGACGAAGTTGACGAAGTGGACGAAGTGGACGAAGTGGACGAAGTGGACGAAGTGCAGGAAGTGGAGGAAGTGGTGGAAGTTGAGGAAGTTGAGGAAGTTGAGGAAGTGGACGAAGTGGAGGTTGTGGAGGAAGTTGACGAAGTGGACGAAGTGCAGGAAGTGGGTGAAGTGGAGGAAGTGGAGGAAGTTGAGGAAGTTGACGAAGTGGACGAAGTGGACGAATTGGACGAAGTGGAGGCAGTGGAGGAAGTTGGCGAAGTGGACGAAGTAGACGAAGTGGATGAACTGGACGACGTTGACGAAGTTGACGAAATGGACGAAGTGGACGAATTGGACGAATTGGACAAAGTGGAAGAAGTGGACGAACTGGACGAACTGGGAACTGGACGAACTGGATGACGTGGAGGAAGTGGAGGAAGTGAAGGAAGTTGACGAAGTGTTCGAATGGGACGAAGTGGACGAAGTGGAAGAAGTGGACGAACTAGACGAAGTTGACGATGTGGACGAAGTGGAGGAAGTGGAGGAAGTGGACGAAGTTCCCGAAGTGGACGAAGTGGACGAAGTGGGCGAAGTAGACGAAGTTGACGAAGTGGAAGAGGTGGACGAAGTGGACGAGGTGGACGAAGGGGACGAAGTGGACGACGTTGACGAAGTTGACGAAGTAGACGAAGTGGACGAAGTGGACGAATTGGACGAATTGGACGAATTGGACAAAGTGGACGAACTGGACGAACTCGATGACGTGGAGGAAGTGGAGGAAGTGGAGGAAGTTGACGAAGTGTTCGAATTGGACGAAGTGGACGAAGTGGATGAAGTGGACGAAGTGGACGAAGTGGAAGAAGTGGAGGAACTGGATGAAGTGGGCGAAGTTGACGAAGTGGAGGAAGTGGACAAAGTGGATGAAGTGGAGGAAGTGGACGAAGTTGACGAAGTGGACGAAGTGGACGAAGTGGAGGAAGTGGACGAAGTTCACGAAGTGGACGAAGTGGGCGAAGTAGACGAAGTTGACGAAGTGGAAGATGTGGACGAAGTGGACGAGGTGGACGAAGGGGACGAAGTGGACGACGTTGACGAAGTTGACGAAGTAGACGAAGTGGACGAAGTGGACGAATTGGACGAATTGGACAAAGTGGACGAACTGGACGAACTGGATGACGTGGAGGAAGTGGAGGAAGTGGAGGAAGTTGACGAAGTTGGCGAAGTGTTCGAATTGGACGAAGTGGACAAAGTGGATGAAGTGGACGAAGTGGACGAAGTGGACGAAGTGGACGAACTGGATGAAGTGGGCGAAGTTGACGAAGTGGAGGAAGTGGACAAAGTGGACCAAGTGGACCAAGTGGACGAGGTGGACAAAGTGGAGGAAGTGGACGAAGTGGAGGAAGTGGACGAAGTGGACGAAGTTCACGAAGTGGACGAAGTGGGCGAAGTAGACGAAGTTGACGAAGTGGAAGATGTGGACGAAGTGGACGAGGTGGACGAAGGGGACGAAGTGGACGACGTTGACGAAGTTGACGAAGTAGACGAAGTGGACGAAGTGGACGAATTGGACGAATTGGACGAATTGGACAAAGTGGACGAACTGGACGAACTGGATGACGTGGAGGAAGTGGAGGAAGTTGACGAAGTTGGCGAAGTGTTCGAATTGGACGAAGTGGACAAAGTGGATGAAGTGGACGAAGTGGACGAAGTGGACGAACTGGATGAAGTGGGCGAAGTTGACGAAGTGGAGGAAGTGGACAAAGTGGACGAAGTGGACCAAGTGGACGAGGTGGACAAAGTGGAGGAAGTGGGCGAAGTGGAGGAAGTGGAGGAGGTGGAGGAAGTGGAGGAAGTGGAGGACGTTGACGAAGTGGACGTAGTGGAGGAAGTGGAGGAAGTGTAGGAAGTGGACGAAGTGGACGAGGTGGACAAAGTGGAGGAAGTGGACGAAGTGGAGGAAGTGGAGGAAGTGGAGGAGGTGGAGGAAGTGGAGGAAGTGGAGGAAGTTGACGAAGTGGACGAAGTAGACGTAGTGGAGGAAGTGGACAAAGTGGAGGAAATGGAGGAAGTGGAGGAAGTGGAGGAAGTGGAGGAAGTGGACGATGTGGACGAATTGGACGAATTGGACGAAGTGGAGGAAGTGGAGGAAGTGAAGGAAGTGGACGAAGTTGACGAAGTAGACGAAGTGGATGAAGTGGACGAAGTGGACGAAGTCGACGAAGTGGACAAAGTGGACGAAGTGGACGAAGTGGAGGAAGTGGACGAAGTGGACGAAGTGGAGGAAGTGGACGAAGTGAAGGAAGTGGACGAAGTATACGAAGTCGACGAAATGGACGAAGTGGACGAAGTAGACAAAGTGGACGAAGTCGACGAAGTGGACTAAATGGAGGAAGTGGAGGAAGTTGACGAAGTGGACGAAGTGGACGAAGTGGACGAAGTGCGAGAAGTGGACGAAGTGCAGGAAGTGGAGGAAGTTGAGGAAGTTGACGAAGTGGACGAATTGGACGAAGTGGAGGCAGTGGAGGAAGTTGACGAAGTGGACGAAGTGCAGGAAGTGGAGGAAGTGGAGGAAGTTGAGGAAGTTGACGAAGTGGACGAAGTAAACGAAGTGGACGAAGTGGACGAAGTGGACGACGTTGACGAAGTTGACGAAATGGACGAAGTGGACGAATTGGACGAATTGGACAAAGTGGAAGAAGTGGACGAACTGGACGAACTGGGAACTGGACGAACTGGATGACGTGGAGGAAGTGGAGGAAGTGGAGGAAGTTGACGAAGTGTTCGAATTGGACGAAGTGGACGAAGTGGACGAAGTGGAAGAAGTGGACGAACTGGACGAAGTTGACGAAGTGGACGAAGTGGAGGAAGTGGAGGAAGTGGAGGAAGTGGACGAAGTTCCCGAAGTGGACGAAGTGGGCGAAGTAGACGAAGTTGACGAAGTGGAAGAGGTGGACGAAGTGGACGAGGTGGACGAAGGGGACGAAGTGGACGACGTTGACGAAGTTGACGAAGTAGACGAAGTGGACGAATTGGACGAATTGGACGAATTGGACAAAGTGGACGAACTAGACGAACTCGATGACGTGGAGGAAGTGGAGGAAGTGGAGGAAGTTGACGACGTGTTCGAATTGGACGAAGTGGACGAAGTGGATGAAGTGGACGAAGTGGATGAAGTGAGCGAAGTTGACGAAGTGGAGGAAGTGGACAAAGTGGACGAAATGGAGGAAGTGGACGAAGTTGACGAAGTGGACGAAGTGGACCAAGTGGAGGAAGTGGAGGAAGTGGAGGAAGTGGACGAAGTGGGCGAAGTGGACGAAGTGGAAGAAGTGGAGGAAGTGGAGGAAGTGGACGAGGTCGACGAAGTGGAGGAAGTGGACGAAGTGGACGAGGTCGACGAAGTGGAGGAAGTGGAGGAAGTGGACGAAGTTGACGAAGTGGACGAAGTGCAGGAAGTGGAGGAAGTGGAGGATGTGGAGGAAGTTGAGGAAGTTGACGAAGTGGACGAAGTGGACGTAGTGGAGGAGGTGGAGGAAGTTGACGAAGTGGACGAAGTGGACGAAGTGGACGAAGTTGACGAAGTTGACGAAGTGGACGAAGTGGACGAAGTGCAGGAAGTGGAGGAAGTGGTGGAAGTTGAGGAAGTTGACGAAGTGGACGATGTGGACGAAGTGGAGGTTGTGGAGGAAGTTGACGAAGTGGACGAAGTGCAGGAAGTGGGTGAAGTGGAGGAAGTGGAGGAAGTTGAGGAAGTTGACGAAGTGGACGAAGTGGACGAATTGGACGAAGTGGAGGCAGTGGAGGAAGTTGGCGAAGTGGACGAAGTAGACGAAGTGGATGAACTGGACGATGTTGACGAAGTTGACGAAATGTACGAAGCTGACGAATTGGACGAATTGGACAAAGTGGACGAACTGGACGAACTGGATGATGTGGAGGAAGTGGAGGAAGTGGAGGAAGTTGACGAAGTGTTCGAATTGGACGAAGTGGACGAAGTGGACGAAGTGGATGAAGTGGACGAAGTGGAAGAAGTGGACGAACTGGATGAAGTGGGCGAAGTTGACGAAGTGGAGGAAGTGGACAAAGTGGACGAAGTGGAGGAAGTGGACGAAGTTGACGAAGGTGACGAAGTGGACGAAGTGGAGGAAGTGGAGGAAGTGGACGAAGTTCACGAAAAGACGAAGTGGGCGAAGTAGACGAAGTTGACGAAGTGGAAGATGTGGACGAAGTGGACGAGGTGGACGAAGGGGACGAAGTGGACGACGTTGACGAAGTTGACGAAGTAGACGAAGTGGACGAAGTGGACGAATTGGACGAATTGGACGAATTGGACAAAGTGGACGAACTGGACGAACTGGATGACGTGGAGGAAGTGGAGGAAGTGGAGGAAGTTGACGAAGTTGGCGAAGTGTTCGAATTGGACGAAGTGGACAAAGTGGATGAAGTGGACGAAGTGGACGAAGTGGACGAAGTGGACGAACTGGATGAAGTGGGCGAAGTTGACGAAGTGGAGGAAGTGGACAAAGTGGACCAAGTGGACGAGGTGGACAAAGTGGAGGAAGTGGGCGAAGTGGAGGAAGTGGAGGAGGTGGAGGAAGTGGAGGAAGTGGAGGAAGTGGAGGACGTTGACGAAGTGGACGTAGTGGAGGAAGTGGAGGAAGTGGAGGAAGTGGACGAAGTGGACGAGGTGGACAAAGTGGAGGAAGTGGACGAAGTGGAGGAAGTGGAGGAAGTGGAGGAGGTGGAGGAAGTGGAGGAAGTGGAGGAAGTGGAGGAAGTTGACGAAGTGGACGAAGTAGACGTAGTGGAGGAAGTGGAGGAAGTGGAGGAAGTGGAGGAAGTGGAGGAAGTGGACGAAGTGGACGAATTGGACGAATTGGACGAAGTGGAGGAAGTGGACGAAGTTGACGAAGTAGACGAAGTGGACGAAGTGGACGAAGTGGACAATGTGGACGAAATGGACGAAGTGGAGGAAGTGGACGAAGTGGAGGAAGTGGACGAAGTGGACGAAGTGAAGGAAGTGGACGAAGTATACGAAGTCGACGAAATGGACGAAGTGGACGAAGTAGACAAAGTGGACGAAGTCGACGAAGTGGACTAAATGGAGGAAGTGGAGGAAGTTGAGGAAGTTGACGAAGTGGACGAAGTGGACATGGCGAAGTGGACGATGTGGAGGAAGTGGAGGAAGTTGACGAAGTTGACAAAGTGGATGAAGTTGACGAAGTGCACCAAGTTGACGAAGTTGACGACGCTGACGAAGTGGACGTACTAGACGAACTGGATGACGTGGAGGAAGTGGAGGAAGTTGACCAAGTTGACGAAGTGGACGAAGTTGACGTAGTGGACGAAGTAGACGAAGTGGACGAAGTGGACGAAGTGGACGAAGTGAACGAAGTTGAGGAAGTGGATGAAGTGGACGACGTCGACGAGATTGACGAAGTTGATGAAATGGACAAAGTGGAGGAAGTGGAGGAAGTGAAGGAAGTTGACGAAGTGGACGAAGTCGACGAAATGGACGAAGTGGAGGAAGTGGATGAAGCGGAGGAAGTGGAGGAAGTGGATGAAGTGGACGAAGTTGACGAAGTGAACGAAGTGGACGAAGTGGTGGAAGAACAGGAAGTGGAGGAAGTGGAGGAAGTGGAGGCAGTGGAGAAAGTTGACGAAGTGGACGAAGTGGACGACGTTGACGAAGTTGACGAAATGGACGAAGTGGACGAATTGGACGAATTGGACAAAGTCGACTAAGTGGACGAACTGGACGAACTGGATGACGTGGAGGAAGTGGAGGAAGTTGACGAAGTGGACGAAGTGGACGTAGTGGACGAAGTTGACGAAGTGCACAAAGTGGACGAACTGGACGAAGTGGACGAAGTTGACGAAGTGGAGGAAGTGGAGGAAGTGGAGGAAGTGGACGAAGTTGACGAAGTGGACGAAGTGGACAAAGTGGAAGAAGTGGACGAAGTGGTCGAAGTGGACGAAGTGGATGAAGTTGACGAAGTGGAGGAAGTGGAGGAAGTGGTTGAATTGGACGAATTGGACGAATTAGAAGAAGTGGTCGAAGTGGACGAAGTATACGAATAGGACGAAGTGGTCGAAGTGGACGAAGTGGACGAAGTGACAAAGTGCACAAAGTGATCGAACTGTAAGAAGTGGACAAATTGGATGAAGTGGACGAAGTAGACGAACTAGAGGATGTGGTCGAAGTCGACGAAGTGGACGAAGTGGACGGAGTGAACGAAATGGACGATGTTTACAAAGTGGACGAAGTGGAGGAAGTGGAGCAAGTGGAGGATGTTGAGGACGTGGAGGAAGTGGAGGAAGTGGAGGAATTGGACGAAGTGGACGAAGTGGACGAAGTGGGCGAAGTGGACGAGTTGGACGAAGTGGTTGAAGTGGACGAAGTGGATGAAGTTCATGAAGTGGAGGAAGTGGATGATTTGGACGATGTGGACGAGGTGGACGAAGTTGACGAAGTGGGAGAAGTGTTAAAAATGGACGAAGTGGACACAATGGACGAAGTGGTCAAAGTGGACGAATAGGACGAAGTGGTGAAAGTGGATGAAGTGGTCGAAGTGGTAGAAGTGACGAAGTGGACAAAGTCGTCGAACTGGAAGAAGTGGACGACGTGGACGAATTGGATGAAGTGGACGAATTGGACGAAGTGGACGAAGTTCACAAAGTGGACGAAGTGGTAGAAGTGGACGAAGTTCACAAAGTGGACGAAGTGGTAGAAGTGGACGAAGTGGACCAACTGGTTGAAGTGGACGAAGTGTACGAATAGGACGAAGTGGTGGAAGTGGATGAAGTGGACAAAGTGGTCGAAGTGGACGAAGTGGTGGAGGTGACGAAGTGGACAAAGTGGTCGAACTGGAAGAAGTGGACAAAGTGGATGAAGTGGACGAACTGGACGAAGTGGACGATGGACGACTAGGACAAAGTGGTTAAAGTGGACGAAGTAGAGGATGTGGTCGAGTCCACGAAGTTGACGAAGTGGACGAAGTGGACGAAGTGGACGAAGTGGACAAAGTGGACGAAGTGGACAAAGTGGACGAAGTGGACGGAGTTAACAAAGTGGACGGAGTTTACAAAGTGGAGGAAGTGGCGGAAGTGGAGCAAGTGGAGGACGTGGAGGTAGTGGAGGAAGTGGAGGAAGTAGACGAAGTGGTCGAATTGGTCGAAGTGGACGAAGTGGAGAAGTGGACGAAGTGGACGAAGTGGTCGAAGTGGACGAAGTGGAGAAGTGGACGAAGTGGGCGAAGTGGACTGATGAGTCAATATTTTCTCGATTTCACTTAGTTTATTGTGCTATAATTAATCAGGGAATTGTGCTTAAATGTGTGATATTTTTCTGTTTTTGTTAATTGTGCTTAATTTGACCAGAAATTCTTATTTTAATTAATTTGATTTATCTGAGGCTAATTATTTGATTTATTAATTATAGAAAAATTTTGGAAATACAATTTGGGACATTTGGAAGGTTGTTACTTAATTCAAGACTCTTCATAAAAGAAGTGTGCACTAGAAAGAGGACACTATGGTGATTTTACTCTTTGGCCCTTTGAATCACATGATTCAATTATTGCATCCAACACCAGCCCACATTGAATCACATGTTCGGGAGCTTCTTTGGGAGGTGCACACGATGTAGAGCGCTGGAAGCAAATAGCACACGGCCCATGGGGAAACGCGGTCCAACAGCTTGAATGAAGGGTGTGACACACAGCTGGTCCAACACGTAGAGGAGCAGCCATCCAGCGTTGCACGTTGGAGAGGAAGCAAGAGGCCCACGTGAAGACAACACGTAGCGTGCTCCAGCAGAAACAGCAACACACGTAAGAGGGGGTTGCGTCTGGAAATTTGATTAGTCCGTGGTCCATAGCTTTTGAGGAAGTCCACCACGCGTCCATGAAGCAGCAGCACCGAGAATGGGAGAAAAGGTGCGCGTAGAGAAGCCCACCAGCAACACGTGGTGGCAGAAGCACTTGGCCTGGTCCAGGAGGCAACACGTGGAAGGAACTCCAAAAAGAAAATGCATCCAGCAAAGCAGCGTGATCCAGAGCACAACACACAAACAACCACGACCATGAGCAATTAATAGCAAGCAGCGTCCAGCGAAAATGGGGGGTGCATCCAGCACACGTCCAGCAGCAACCCACGTACAGTCTTCAAGCTTCCACGGTCCAGCACGTGAAGACAAGCTCCAGCCGCAACCTAGAGGGGGCGAAGTTCATTTTATTAGTTTGGATAGAAGCAAGTGCACAGCCAGACGAGTGCTAGAATGGAGGGTTACGGTTGAATTCCAAAGAAGTGGTGTCTCGGCCTGTACGTGTGTTGGGCAGCAGCAGCACGGGAGGAGTCTTTGGATTTAAGCTCCAGTCGTCACTTGTTTTGGAAGTGGTGCTGTGCGCGGAGAAGTCACATCCGGAGGTGCTACACGGGTTGCTGGAAGAGAAGCGAAGCAGCGTTGGGGAGAGAGCTTAGATGTGTTCGAGCAGCCACCGAGAGGGAGAGAGTGGTGTCACGGCTGGAATAGTGTGCATGCTAGAAGCCTTTATCATTTTCATTTGGTGATTTAATGCTTTGGAGATTTCTTTTCTTTGAGAAATGAAGAAGTGATTAAGTGAAAGTTGGTGGGAAGTCACGTCCAGGAGCAAAGGCAATG
This sequence comes from Vigna angularis, assembly GCF_016808095.1. Taxonomy (NCBI): domain Eukaryota; kingdom Viridiplantae; phylum Streptophyta; class Magnoliopsida; order Fabales; family Fabaceae; genus Vigna; species Vigna angularis. The sequence goes on from NC_068970.1 coordinate 31,614,614, forward strand.
GGATTTCTCTTTCTTTTAGAAATCAAGCACGGTGATCATTGATTTCCCTTTAGAGCATTTGGATTTAGTTTAATAGGTGGCAGCTTGTTACGTTTAGAGGAGGAGAAATTATTATTTTCTTTAGAGAATAGTTGTACTGTCACGGCCAAAGAGGAACCAGGGGAAGCATTTCACTTATTTTAATTTTCTTTGAATGGAACACATGGAAGTGTCACGGCCAAAGAGGACTTTTAGAAGCATTTGCAATTTCAATTTCTTTTGGTAGATGAATGGGTCACGGTAGAGAAGTTTTATTTTCTTTTATTTCTTTTGTCTTAAAATATTTTATATTTTATGTTGAAATGATTTTTTTCTTTTTGGTGGTGAATGTGTTTGGATATTTATCTGTTGTAGTTTCCATTTTAATGCTTTCATTTATATTCAGTTGTGTTTAATTTTCATTTTTTTTAGTTCAATTGCATCACAAACCTTTCACAAAACCCTCCCTCTAATGTGTTCGACGTATTACCTGAACCACAATTGGTCCTTGAGAGACGACCTAGGAGTTACTTCCTAGCACTATACTGCATTTTTAATGCACATCAAATTTGATGGGCCGTGACAACCGCATCAAATTTTGGCGCCGCTGCTGGGGACCAACGGTTCGGTCTTAGGTCTTCGTTGTGTTAGTGTGTGTTGTGTTGTGATGTGATGTTCTGTTTTGTGTGTGCGTGTTGCATGTTTAATTGTGTTGTGTTTTCTTTCTTTCGTAATTTTTAGTATTTCCTTTGTTCCATGTCTACCTATTTTGATTTTGTGAATACTGCTTATTCTGCCAGTGCCTCTGATTATGATTCTCCTTCTGCACTAACTCTGAGTACAGTCCTCATGTTTATTCTGCTGATTTTTATGCTGAGATCACTATGGCTCATTCCCCAACTTCTGAGAGTGCTCCTTAGGAGCCGGTTCCACCTACTGAGGATGATGTTCACTGCGTTCTTAACACTGGACTGATACAATTGCTGCCTAAGTTTCATGGTTTTGCAGGTGAATGCCCACATCAACATTTGGAGGACTTCCACATCATGTGCTCTTCAATGAAACCTCCACATGTCCAGGATGACGATATGTTCTTAAAGGCATTTCCGCAATCATTACAAGGAGTAGCAAGGGATTGGCTTTATTGTCTTCCTTTAGGGTGTATCACTTCTTGGGAAGATCTTAAGCGATTGTTCTTGGATGAATTCTTCCCTGCTCAGTATGGTTACAACAATAATCCTGGATGGAATGACACTAACTTGGGATGGTAGGGTACCCTACAGCAACAGCAATATCAGGAAGCACCATCTCAGAATGCTTTTATGCCTCCACCAGTCCAGGAGCTACAGCAGCTGCAGTCTTATGAGCCTGCCGAAATAGCTCCTCAGCCTTCTACTTCTGAGCTTACATTGAAGAAGTTATTAGAGCAGATGACCATGCAAAACCTTCAGTTCAAGCAAGAGAACATGGAGTTTCAGTAGGAAACACAAGCTGTCATTCAGAGTTTGACTGATTAGATAGGGCAGATGGCCACTCAACTCACTGAGGAATAGTCTCAAGATTCAGAGAGACCATTTCAGACTGTTCAGATTCCAGATGAAGTTAGTGTCATTGACTTAGGAGATGGGTGACGACAAATTTATGAACACCAAAAACGGCGCCACAAACTTGTTTAACAATCGGCAAGTGTGACCGAATCGTATCAAGTAATAAAACTAGGTAAGACCAAGTATCGTTTTCCCAAAGGACTCACGGCCTAGTTAGTTATCTGATTTGTTCATTATTTAAGACTTGTGAATGATTGATTGTAGGTTTTTAATGCAAAAGACAGTAATTAAACATGTATGCATGAATTTGATCAATGACAAAAAGAGTAAAACAAACACGTAATGAATGATATGGATGAGTATGTTGTTGGGGTTATCAATTTCATCTTATCCACTCTCATATACTTTAGGAATTCATCAATCTTTTCATCAATGTTAATGCCACTCTCTAAATTACCTTGTCAAGAAGGCCTATCCTTAATTACGAGTTCATACAATTCCTAGCATTCCTAGTAATTAGTTCTGAAGTGCAGGAGCTTAAAGGCAACCAATATGCTATTGGGAGAAATTCCCCGGATCTAGATCTCCCCGTACGTTCCCATATCGACAAAATCAATAATCATAGCAATGAATGAGTTAAACAAAGCAAGCATTAAGCGAAGAGGAAAAACCCTAACTAATGATGAAAGAAAGCATGTATTTAAAGTAAGATGTTAAAACATTAATTCCATATATGAGAGTTTCACAAGACTACATTGATTCCCCAACAACAATACAAGGTTTAGTTCACCATATTCATGGTGAAACTAGATGAACAATAATGAAAGAATGAAAGATAAAACCCTAGAAAGATGAGAAGGTAGCCTAAGCATCCAAGATCTTCCTCCAACGGGTGGAAAGGTGAGTGTTTGCTTCGTCTCAGCCAAAGATACAAACCCTAGGAACACCTAAAGCTTATATATTGTTCGTAATAATACAGAAAATTAGGCCCAAGCCCAAAATAATGTCGCTCAGCGGTAAGTGCGCGAGTTGGTTTCCTTCCCTCAGCGGCCTTTTCACCCCTCAGCGGAGCCAACGTGGGTTTCTGAGTGCCGCTCAGCGGTAAACTGCCGCTGAGCGGTAGTTGCGGCGTCTCCTTTTGCACTTTTTGATGTCTTTTCTGATTCCATTTCTATCCTTCTTCACTTCTTTCACCAAATTCACCTTAAAACATGCATAAAACACTGAAATCAAGCATAAACCTGTCCAACTCTCTTATTTCTAAAAATATGACCAAAAGCATGATTTCAAGCTAGTTTCTAAGTGTTCAAGGTTGCGTTTAGTATCAAATTTAAGCATGAAAATAACAATTTTTCAACTGTTATCACAACCCCAAACTTAGAACATTGCTTGTCCTCAAGCAAACAAAATGTAACTCAATCTTCTACCAATCAATACAATGGTTCACTCATTCAAAAATCCTCTTTTCAAGATAAGTAAAAAAAACTTCAATTAAACTCATGACAAAGATTTTAATCAAGACATGCACATGCTTTGGGTGTTCACTAAATCACTTAATATCCAACAAATGCTATTTTTCATGAATGATCAATCAACTAAGCATGGATGTTCATGTGCTCATGGAATATTTCCTCACTAGGTAAAGTGTTTCACTCAAACACAAGTGTATAAGAGGTAATCACTCATTCGCTCTACTATCACGGTGTCACATGAATTGATTTTGCCTTTCATTTAACCACAATCAAATAAATTCACAAGCATGCATCATCACAAGGACTTTCAATGGCTTATAATGTGGCTGGGCTAACAAGAAAATTGGTTTTTCTAGATCACAAAACCCTTGAGTTAAGAGAATCATATAAACACAATCATTCTTACTTCCTGATGGACAAATTTGTAAGCACCAAAATATGATGTCACAAACTTGTTTCACAATCGGCAAGTATGACCGAATCGTTCAAGTAATAAACTTGGTAAGACCAAGTATCGTTCTTCCCAAAGGACTCACGGCCTAGTTTAGTTGTGTGGTTTGTTGATTAGCTAAGACTTACAAACGAAATAATTGGATTATATTATGCAAAACGAAAACTAAACATGTATGCATGAATTGATCAATGGCAAAGACAAAAGATAAACACTTTCAATGGATTATATGAATGAATATGTTGTTGGGGGTCAATTTCATCTCATCCACTCTCATACATTTTAGGAATTCAACATTCAAATCATCATTGTTAATGCCACTCTCTAAAGTACCATTCTAGATGGCTTCTCCCTAATCAAATAGTTCATACAATTCCTAGCATTCCTAATGATTAGTTCATGAGTGCAGGAGCTTAACGACAACCAATATAATATTGTCAGTATAATATTGGGAGAAATTCCCCGGATCTAGACTTCCCCGTACGTGTCCGTATCGACAAAACCAATAATCATGCAATAGAATGAGTTAAACAATGCAAGCATTAAGCAAAGAGGAAAAACCCTAACTAATGATGAAAGAAAGCATAAGTCTTAGATTAAGATGCAAGCATAAATTCCATATATGAGAGCTTCAAGAGATTACATTGATTCCCCAACAAACATACAAGGTTTAGTTCACCATATTCATGGTGAACCTAGATGAACAATGAAAGAATGAAAGAATAAACCCTAAAAAGGTGAAGAGGTAGCCTGAGCATCCAAGATCCTCCTTCAAAGGGGTGGAAGAGAGAGTGTTTGCTTCGTTTCTGCCAAAGATCCCTAACCCTAGGACGTGCAAGTCCTTATATACTATTCTAGAGTTACAAAAGATTACAAAAGCCCAAGCCCAAAAAGTGCCGCTCAGCGCTATTTACCGCTCAGCGGTGGTTGCGTGACTCGTTTCTTCCCCTCAGCGGCCATTTTGCCCCTCAGCGTGACTCCCGCAACCTCCTGAGTGCCGCTCAGCGGTAAAATGCCGCTGAGCGGTGCCTTCGACTTCTCTTTTTGCACTCTTTCTTGTCTTTTCTAATGTCATCTCTCTCCTTCTTCACTCTTTTCACTAAATTCACCTCAAAACCTGCACAAAAACACTTAAATCAAGCATAAACCTGTCCAGCTCTCTTATTTATGAAAATATAGATAAACTGCATGATTTCAAGCTAGTTTTTAAGTCTAAAGGTTGCTTTTAGTATCAATATTAAGCATGAAAATAACAGTTTTTCAACTGTTATCACAACCCCAAACTTAGAACTTTGCTTGTCCTCAAGCAAACAAAATGTAACTCCATCTCCAACCAATTCATATGATGGTTTACTCATTCACAATCCTTTTCTCAAGATAAGTAACAACTTCACTCAAACTTATGACCAAGAGTTCAATCAAGATGTGCTCATGCTTTAGTGTTCACAAAGTCATTTAAATTCCAACAAATGCTATTTTTCATGAATGATCAATCAATTAAGCATGGATGTTCATGTGTCTATGGAATATTTCCTCACTAGGTAAAGTGTTTCACTCAACACACAAGTGTATAAGAGGTAAAGTGTTTCACTCATTCACTCCACTATCACAATGTCACATGAATCAACTTTGCCTTTCATTTTACCATAATCCAAAAACATTCACAAGCATGCATCATCACAAGGACTTTTCAATGGCTTATAATGTGGCTGGGCTAACAAGAAAATTGGTTTTTCTGGATCACAAAATCCTTGAGTTAAGAGAATCATAACAACACAATCATCTTATTCATTCCCAACTTTCTTTTACCTTTGCATTTGCATTGAGCTTTACTTCTTTTTCTTTTCTTTTCTTTTTCTTTGCATATTCTTACTTTTTAGCTCTTAGCTCAATGCTTTTCTTTTCATGTTTTCCTAACAACCCCAAACTTGAACATTTAACAATACCATACAAGATCTTCTACTTAACTCAAGGTAAAGATTTTCAATCAAAGGTTTCAAGTGTATGTTCAAGGCTAAGGGTTCAAAGGATATAACACAAAGTTTTCTCTTTTAGTGGGCTAACTTTATGAATTTGGCCAATAAAAAGGGTTCCAACAAATGGCCTTGATCACATGATGCAAAACAAGCAATTGATTCAATCATAGAAAACCTGGGCAAAATCATTCATGCTTTCAAAGTAATAGCATTTAATCATATCAAAAACTCTGGAGCTCAAAACCTCACATATAAGCTCATTCACATTTGACATACACATCCTGCTTAATTTCACAATCACAATCATGATATCATGCATTTGTTCACAAAGCTTGTGAATCACCTGTATAAGCATTTTAATGTGCACATCATCTCAACATCAATCAATCAATAAGCATCATCAAGCATTACTTATCAAACAATCACAGTTAATAGCAAACCATCACACAAACCAGGTTTCCAACAGAGTACATCAAACCCTAATCTAAAAACAAAAACAAATAAGTTCAGAAAACTTAAACCACAAAAGCATAATCATTTGATAGCATTCATCAGTAAATGCTATCTCAGCTCCTCATCAGTCTGAGCTTTCCTCTGTATCTTCCTCTTCTTGGATCTTCTAGTCTTGATTCTTTTTGCCCAATGAGGAGGCCATCCCTGCATCAAACATAATTCACAAAACCAAAAGATACATTGTTAAGCATTAGTAAACCTCAATGAAGAAATCAGCCCCTTCAATGATGCTCTCTCCCAACCCCAAACTTAGATGGAAAACTAGTGAGCAAGTGAGTGGAAGAGATTTTTTTTTTAAAGAGGTAAGAGTGAAAAGATGTGGAAAACCTAGGAGAAGATGTGTGGAAGTGTTTGTGCAGAGAGAAGCCAGAAAATAAACCCTAAAACGCAGCTTGGGGTATTAAAAATACCCTAATGGGCTCGGGTCCCGCTAAGGGGAACTTAAGCCCCTCTGCGATAGTACCGCTCAGCGGCACTTTCGTGAAGTGCTCCCCTCCTTCTTTTCGTGACCTACGTGCCTTCCCTACATGTCCCTCATAGGTTCCCTGCAATTCAATGTTAAAAATGCTTATGCAAAAACTAAAAATAAACAAACAAACAATCAACTGGGTTGCCTCCCAGGTAGCGCTTGTTTAACGTCACGAGCCTGACCCAAAATCCACCAACACCCATCAGTAGGTGTTTCAAACTTACTAGCACCCATCAGTAGGTGCAAAATTTCTTACCAACACCCATCAGTAGGTGTTACAAACCTAGTATCCTTCAGTAGATACTTAACCACCTAGCATCCTTCAGTAGATGCTAAATTCAACAAAATATTTACAAAATAATATTCACAAATTAAACCAAATCAAAATTTAAAAGTTTGTCAATCACTGGGTTGCCTCCCAGCAAGCGCTCTTTTAACGTCATTAGCTTGACCCAATAAAGTTCACGTTCCATCTTCTGTATAGTTGATGTAGTCTTTCCACCAACTTCTCAACTGCTTCCTTTGGACTGTTTTGGTTCTTCTAGAATATGGAGACTCTATCTCTATCATCTCCTTTTCTTTGAAGCCCTTCACAACCCACAACTTGTTCTTGAGTCTCACAGGTGTGCCAAGTTGGGGTTTTCTTTTCTTCCAGTCCCTAGGAATCTCTTCTCCTTTTCCAGTTTCTTCTTCATCCTTGGGTACCTGAAACAACAAACAGTGGTTACCTGAAACCTCAAGATTTTCATCTTGACTTCTAGTCATGGGTGCATCTCGAAATGCAGCTTTATAACTAGCCTCTTCCTCCTTTGCTTGCGTTTCATCCTTGAAGACATCCACCACCACTCTCTCCTCTCTGTCCTGAAGCACTACTATACCTTCATGTACATCAATGATGGCCCTGGCCGTTTTCATAAACGGTCTTCCAAGTATAATAGGTATCTTCTCAGTCTCCATTTTCATCACCACAAAGTCTGCTAAAAACTGAAGTTTGCCAACACAAACTATAATGTCCTCAGCAATCCCACATGGCTCCTTTGAAGATCCATCGGCCATTACTAGATTAACCTTTACAGGTTTCACTTTAACATTGCCAATTTGCTCCAGTAAAGAATAAGGTATCAAGTTAACACTTGAACCTAAATCAAGGAGAGCTTTCTTTACCTTTTTCTTCCCTATAGTACAAGGGATAGAAAAACTACCTAGATCTGGTGCTTTAGGAGGGAATGACTCTTGCTTAACAGTTATACACTTTTCTTCCTCAACATCTCTACGTCTCTTCTTTGTAGACGTTCCTTCATCTGATTTTGTGTAAACTGCAATTTTCTGTAGAATTTGTTCCCAAGGTGCGTCATTATCCACCATTCTGAATAACTCTGTGAAGTCCATTTGTTTCTCTTGATTTGTTGGAAAAAGAAAAGTGTTCTTCCTTTCTACTTCTCTTCTTTCTTCTATTTCTTCTTCTTCTAACTCAATTATCTCTTCATTAACACTCTTTACCACTTTGCACTCTTCTCTGGGGTTAACCTCAGTATTAGCCCCAAAATTTCTATCTGGTCTTTCTTCCAATCGCTTGGTAATCTGACCCATTTGAATCTCCCAATTCTTTATAGCAGCTTCAGTGCTCTTTTGAGAAGATTCTGTTTTCTGTATGAATTGATTAAGAGTTTCTTCCAACCTTGTTTGCCTTTCATTAAGCATAGATAACTGTTGCCACAAGGTTGGTTGCTGCTGCTGCTTGTTATATTGATTAGCTTGCCCAGTTTGTCCTTGGCCAATGCTTGGATGTGGTTTCCACCCTTGATTATAATTCCCTTGACGGTATGGAAATTGATTAGCCATGAAATTAACATCCTCCACGGCTTCCACTGGAAAAGCACACTGACCATTGACATGATCACCTCCACATAATTCGCACAACTGGGTTTGTACCTGTGCAGCAGATTTCAACTCTTTAGGTAATTGAGCCAAAGTTTTAGTCAGAGTCTCCAGCTGTTGAGTTAGAATTTTGTTCTGAGCTAGCAAGGCATCATGTGTTTGTAATTGAAGCACTCCTTTTTGTTGTATAGGAGCTCCTCTCTCACTGTGTAGCTCATTGTCACTAGTAGCCATGTTTTCTATAATTTCAGTTGCTTCCTCTGGAGTCTTCCATTTAATATTGCCTCCTGCTGAAGCATCCAGCATCATCTTGGTTTGTGAACCAAGCCCTCCAAGGAAAGTTAAGACTACTTCTTGATCTTCAAAACCATGCGTGGGAGTTTTGCGTAACAAGCTTTTATACCTGTCCCATGCATGCCCAAGTGACTCCTCCATGCCCTGCTTGAAAGACGAAATCTCTTGCTTGCCTTTGGTCACCTTAGATTGTGGAAAGTACTTGTTTAGAAATTTTGTGACCACTGCTTCCCACTCTGTGAAACTTTCTTCTGGAAAAGAGTTTAACCAAAGCTTAGCATTGCCCCCCAACGAGAAGGGAAACAAACTAAGTTTGATAGCTTCGTCTGGCACCCCATTAATCTTGACCGTGTTGCAGATCTCATTGAAAGTTGTAAGGTGCTCATATGGGCTTTCGTGAGATAACCCATTAAATTGATTACTCTTCACCAGTTGAATTAATGCTGGCTTGACCTCCATGTTGGCTGCATTGACTCTAGGTCTAGCTATGCTGTTAAAGTGTCGAGGTCCAGCAATATTAGTGTAATCTGCAAGAGTTCTTCTAGCATTGTTATTCTCCATACTTCTTGTGCTGTGAACAGAACCTTGTGGTGATGATTGGAGGAGAGTTTCTGGAGAAGGGAAAAGTTCTCTGGACGTTCTGATTCTTCTCCTCCTTCTACTCTCGTCTAGACCTTCAAAAAGTGGTTCTGTTGTTTTCTTACTCCTAGTTCGAATTGCTTCCTGCATACACAAGAAAACAAAACCCTAGAAAAGATTTGTTAGCACAAAAAGATATAGAAGAAGATATAAATTCAGAAGATAAAAAGATTTAGAAGATAGAATCAAATAAAATAGAATAAAATAAAACCTAATCTAAAAAAAATAAAATCTAATCTAATCTAAAAGATAGAATAAAATCTAACCTAACCTAATAAAATAAAATAAGATCTAACCTAATCTAAAAAGATAAAATAAAATAAAATCTAATCTAACAGAAAAATAAAATAATATAAAATAAAATAAAATAAAAATAGAAAAAATAAAAACAGAAATTCAAAAAGTCAAAGATAATCAATAATCACACAAATTAACCAGTTAAACCACGAGTCCCCGGCAACGGCGCCAAAAACTTGATGGACAAATTTGTAAGCACCAAAATATGATGTCACAAACTTGTTTCACAATCGGCAAGTATGACCGAATCGTTCAAGTAATAAACTTGGTAAGACCAAGTATCGTTCTTCCCAAAGGACTCACGGCCTAGTTTAGTTGTGTGGTTTGTTGATTAGCTAAGACTTACAAACGAAATAATTGGATTATATTATGCAAAACGAAAACTAAACATGTATGCATGAATTGATCAATGGCAAAGACAAAAGATAAACACTTTCAATGGATTATATGAATGAATATGTTGTTGGGGGTCAATTTCATCTCATCCACTCTCATACATTTTAGGAATTCAACATTCAAATCATCATTGTTAATGCCACTCTCTAAAGTACCATTCTAGATGGCTTCTCCCTAATCAAATAGTTCATACAATTCCTAGCATTCCTAATGATTAGTTCATGAGTGCAGGAGCTTAACGACAACCAATATAATATTGTCAGTATAATATTGGGAGAAATTCCCCGGATCTAGACTTCCCCGTACGTGTCCGTATCGACAAAACCAATAATCATGCAATAGAATGAGTTAAACAATGCAAGCATTAAGCAAAGAGGAAAAACCCTAACTAATGATGAAAGAAAGCATAAGTCTTAGATTAAGATGCAAGCATAAATTCCATATATGAGAGCTTCAAGAGATTACATTGATTCCCCAACAAACATACAAGGTTTAGTTCACCATATTCATGGTGAACCTAGATGAACAATGAAAGAATGAAAGAATAAACCCTAAAAAGGTGAAGAGGTAGCCTGAGCATCCAAGATCCTCCTTCAAAGGGGTGGAAGAGAGAGTGTTTGCTTCGTTTCTGCCAAAGATCCCTAACCCTAGGACGTGCAAGTCCTTATATACTATTCTAGAGTTACAAAAGATTACAAAAGCCCAAGCCCAAAAAGTGCCGCTCAGCGGTAAATACCGCTCAGCGGTGGTTGCGTGACTCGTTTCTTCCCCTCAGCGGCCATTTTGCCCCTCAGCGTGACTCCCGCAACCTCCTGAGTGCCGCTCAGCGGTAAAATGCCGCTGAGCGGTGCCTTCGACTTCTCTTTTTGCACTCTTTCTTGTCTTTTCTAATGTCATCTCTCTCCTTCTTCACTCTTTTCACTAAATTCACCTCAAAACCTGCACAAAAACACTTAAATCAAGCATAAACCTGTCCAGCTCTCTTATTTATGAAAATATAGATAAACTGCATGATTTCAAGCTAGTTTTTAAGTCTAAAGGTTGCTTTTAGTATCAATATTAAGCATGAAAATAACAGTTTTTCAACTGTTATCACTTTCCCAACTTTCCTTTGCATTGAGCTTTGCTTTTTCTTTTCTTTTCTTTCTCTTTTTTTTTTCTTTCTCTTTTCACATACTTAATTCTTAGCTCTTAGCTCAATGCTTTCAGATTCCCTTTCTATTTTCCAACAACCCCAAACTTGAACATTTGTCAATACCACAAAATATTTTCTACTTAACTCAAGGTAAAGTTTTCAACAAAGGTTTTAAATTTATGTTCAAGGCTAAGGGTTCAAAGGATAGAACACATATTGTTCTCTTTTAGTGGCTTATTTCATGCAATTTGGCTAATATAAGGGTTTCCAACAAACGGCCTTGATCATATAATGCAAACAAACAAGTAATTCAATCATAGAAAACTTGGGCAAAGTTATTCATGCTTCCAAAGTAATAGCATTCATTCACAAAAACTCTGGAGCTCAAAACCTCACATATAAGCTCATTAACATTTGACATACACATCCTGCTTAATCTCGCAATCACAATCACAATAACTTGCATTTGTTCACAAAGCTTGTGAACCACCTGTATAAGCATGTAATGTACACATCTCAAAATCAATCCATATCAAAGCATCATCAGGCATTACTTATCAAACAACAACAATCATAAGCAAACCATCATAACAGATACAGTTCCCAATTGAGTCCATCAAACCCTATTCTAAAAACACAAATGAATGATAAAACAAATCCTGCTCTAGTGCTTTGAAAAACTCCTCCCCATCAATGATGCTCTCTCCCAACCCCAAACTTAGATGGACAACAAGTAAGAAAGTGAGTGGAAAAGAAATTTTCTCAAAAAGGGATGAGGGAAAAGTTGTAGAAAACCTTGGAAAAGTATGTAGGAATGTGTGTGCAGAGAAGAATCTAAAAGGAGAGGCCAAGGCACAGCTTAGGGTATAAAAATACCCTATTGGGCTCGGGTTCCGCTGAGGGGCAACCTAAGCCTAGTCTGCGACACTACCACTCAGCGGTAGTTTGCCGCTCAGCGGCACTTACGGGAAGTGCTCTCCTTCTCCTTAGCTTAACCTAAATGCGTCCTAAACATACCTCTCACTGGCTCCCTGCAATAAAATTCTCAGATCAGTCATGCACAACCCTATTATGCAACTAAAGCAAGATCAAAACAAAAAATACAGATAAAATCAATCAACTGGGTTGCCTCCCAGGTAGTGCTTGTTTAACGTCATGAGCCTGACCCAAAATCTCAAGGATCAACCAACTGCATCATTGTGGACAATTGTTGCACTTCTCCCCCTAAGTAAGGCTTGAGACGTTGACCATTCACCACCCAGCTTTTCTGTGGATCATCAGCGACTGGATTAAATATTTCAATTGCTCCATGTGGATGCACTCCTTTTACTACAAATGGTCCTGACCATTTTGTCTTCAATTTCCCAGGGAATATCTTCAATCTTGAATTGAATAATAGTACCTGTTGTCCTGGATTAAAAACTTTATTTACCAGCTTCCTGTCATGATAGAATTTAATCTTATCTTTATAAGCCTTGGATGAATCATATGCATGTAATCACATTTCTTCAAGCTCCAGAATCTGCCTTCTGCATGTGCTTTGAGTTTCATGAGGATCAAAATTCAAAAATTTCAAAGCCCACAACGCTTTATGCTCCAACTCTACTGGCAAATGACATGTTTTTCCATAGACTAATTGAAACAGTGATAATCCCATAGACGTCTTCATTGTCGTCCTATAAGCCCAAAGAGCATCATCAAGCTTTAGTGACCAATCCTTTCTTGATGAAGTCACTGTTTTTTCCAGGATCCTTTTTATTTCTCTGTTAGATACCTCAACTTGTCCATTGGTTTGTGGATGATAAGGTGCAGCTACCTTATGTTTCACTCCATAATGTTTGAGTACTTTTTCTAGCTGATAATTGCAAAAATGAGATCCCCCATCACTAATCAACACTCTTGGAGTTCCAAAACGCGAAAATATCTACTTCTTCAAAAATTTAATTACTATGCTAGCATCATTTTTAGGACAAGCTAATGCTTCCACCCATTTACTCACATAATCCACTGCTACCAAAATATATTCATTGTTGAAAGATGGAGGATAGGGTCCCACAAAGTCAATACCCCAACAATAAAAAATCTCAACCTCTAAAATGCCTTGTAATGGCATCTCATGATGTTTAGTGATCGTCCCTGCTCTTTGACACTTATCACAATTTTTAGCATGATTATGAGCATCTTTAAATAAAGTTGGCCAATAAAACCCTGATTGAAGAACTTTTGCTGCTGTTCTTTCTCCATTAAAATGTCCCCCATAAGGTGAATCATGACAATGCAAGAGAATCCCTTTTGCTTCTTCATTTGTCACACATCTCCTCAGAAGATTATATGCTCCAATCTTGAACAAATAAGGATCATCCCAGACAAACTGCTTGGCATCATGCAAAAATTTCTTTCTTTGTTGCCATGTTTGTTAGCAAAATGATGAAGATGAAGTTTTGATGATGTCCAAATCAAGTCAAGACCAATCAAGAATCAAAATGAATTGAAGACTTGTAGTGTGATGGAAAGCTTTTGTAATACTCTTAGAAATATGTATAGGACTTAGATTAGAAAAAGAAAAGTGTTTTGTAAAATTACTGTAGCAAATTACTGTAGCAAAACACTGTAGCAATCGATTAACAAGGGTGGTTAATCGATTAGCGTAATCGATTAGCAAAGGTCAAAAATTGATTGTTCCAGAGAAGAATGGAAAAACACAGCAAAACGGGCTAATCGATTACCCAGGGTGGTTAATCGATTAGCGTTAATCGATTAGCAGAGGCTGTTAATCGATTAATAAAGTGACCGTTTGAAAAACTAGCCGTTTTTAGAGCCGTTGGACTATCCGTTGGTGAGTTAATCGATTAACCACTTAAGTTAATCGATTAACACAGTCAGAAAGGCTGAAAACGGAAAATGGAAGAGCCTTTGGATGAGTCTGTAAATAGACTCTCATTTCCTCTCAACAATTAGAAACTATTCCCTTGTGCTCAAATACTCAGAAATCCTTGAGAATTGTGTGCTCTTGTTCAGCTTGTGAAACTCTTGTCTATGGAGCTGGTGAAGTGCTGCTACGGTGACAGAGGAAATAGTCGGTTCATCCTTGGTGTGTCTAAGGAGGTGTTCGGAAGAGAATCATCCTTCGTGAAGTATTCGGAGGAGGTGTTCATCCTTCGTGAAGTATTCGGAGGAGGTGTTCATCCTTCGTGAAGTATTCGGAGGAGGTGTTCATCCTTTGTGAAGACTCAAAGGAGGTGTAGGTTCATCTCTTGTGGTATCAAGAGAGGTGGTTTCTAAACTCTTACAAATTGTTTCTTTGTGATTGTAATTTGTAATTGTTTTGTGTTAGTGAATTGTTTATCTTGCTTTGAGATAAACGACTAGACGTAGGATTGGTAAGATCTGAACCAGGATAAAATCATCTGTGCAAATTTCTCTCAACCTTACTCTCTTTATTTGTCTTTATTATTTTCTTGGTAAGTTTAATTGAGTAGAAATTAAAAGGCACACGTTCGTATTAAAAACCCTCTTGGTTTGTTATTCCACGCTAACCATTCCGCTACAGCCGATTCTGACAATTGGTATCAGAGCTTGCTTTGATAGTCATTCAAATGGCAGGATCACATCAAACCTTTGCAGAGGGTGCATCTATCAATAGACCACCACTATTCACAGGTGAAAATTACGCATTTTGGAAGGTCAGAATGCAAATTTTTATGGAATCTATTGATATAGATATTTGGGATGTTGTTGCATTTGGTCCTTTTGTTCCAACTAACAATATGCAGGAACCAAAGCCCCGTGACCAATGGACTGCTGAAGATAAGAACAAATTTGGTAATGATGTAAGAGCTCGTAACATTATTTCATCTGCTTTAACTATTAATGAGTTTTACAGGATTTCTATCTGTAAAAGCGCTAAAGAAATGTGGGAAACTTTAAGAATAACTCATGAAGGCGGAGATGAAATTGGGTGTGCTAAAATGAATACTTTGATCATGGAAGAGAATAATTCAAGCTCTTCATCAAGCACAACATCAAGTATGGGTGATTCTGATGAGCAAGCATATATTTGTTTAGTGGTAAATGACGATATAGCTGGAAGTCAAGTAAGTACCTCTAGCGATTCTGATGATTCTGATGATATTGATGAAGATGAATTACTTGAAACTTATAGAAAATTATTGATAGAATCAGAAAAACTAGATCTTGCTCATAAGAAATTGAAAAAGGATTTCAAAGAGTTTAAATTGAATTTTGAAAATACTCTTGAAGAAAATCAAAATTTAAAAACAAATTTTGAAACTATTATTGATGAAAATAAAATTTTGAAAAATAAAATTTTATTTTATGAAAAAGGTAAATTTACTAGTAGTGATGAATGTGCTTCTTGTGAAAATTTTAAGAAACTACTAGAACACACAACCTTAGGAGAATGTAGTAAAAATAATGAAAATAAGGTTGTTAAAAATAAGTATGTTCCTAAAATTAAAAATAAACATAATAATAGAACCCGTAGAACTTGGGTAGAAAAAGGAACAACTTATAGGAACACAAACTTTGTATCATGCTTTTATTGTATGAAAAAGGGTCATACTTCAAATAAATGTAAAATTAAGCATTATGGTGTTCCAAGTGGTAGATATGTTTGGGTTATAAAATGATTTCTTTTTTCTAAATCTAACCCAAAGGACCCATACAAAATAGTTGGGTACCAAATGTTTCATATTTAAGAATATTTTTTTTTAAAATGTTTTTGCTTTAAACATTTGAAATAGAAGAATGCGTGCATGTTGTCTTTGATAAAATCTATGTTGTTTTTCCTTAATATTTCTATGCATATATCCTTTTATTAAGGGGGAGTATAATTTCTAATAAATTTAGGGGGAGCAATTATACATCACTTTTTAATAATGATCAAAAAGGGGGAGAAATATTTAAAGCCTTAAACTTATTTCTAAGTTCACTAACAATTGTTTCTTCCTTAAGCTGTGTTTTAAATACAGATTATTACCAAAAGCTTTAAATCAAGAAGTTTTTGATCATCATCAAAAAGGGGGAGATTGTTAGCAAAATGATGAAGATGAAGTTTTGATGATGTCCAAATCAAGTCAAGACCAATCAAGAATCAAAATGAATTGAAGACTTGTAGTGTGATGGAAAGCTTTTGTAATACTCTTAGAAATATGTATAGGACTTAGATTAGAAAAAGAAAAGTGTTTTGTAAAATTACTGTAGCAAACCACTGTAGCAATCGATTAACAAGGGTGGTTAATCGATTAGCGTTAATCGATTAGCAAAGGTCAAAAATCGATTGTTCCAAAGAAGAATGGAAAAACACAGCAAAACGGGCTAATCGATTACCCAGGGTGGTTAATCGATTAGCGTTAATCGATTAGCAGAGGCTGTTAATCGATTAACAAAGTGACCGTTTGAAAAACTAGCCGTTTTTAGAGCCGTTGGACTATCCGTTGGTGAGTTAATCGATTAACCACTTAAGTTAATCGATTAACACAGTCAGAAAGGCTGAAAACGGAAAATGGAAGAGCCTTTGGATGAGTCTGTAAATAGACTCTCATTTCCTCTCAACAATTAGAAACTCTTCCCTTGTGCTCAAATACTCAGAAATCCTTGAGAATTGTGTGCTCTTGTTCGGCTTGTGAAACTCTTGTCTGTGGAGCTGGTGAAGTGCTGCTACGGTGACAGAGGAAATAGCCGGTTCATCCTTGGTGTGTCTAAGGAGGTGTTCGGAAGAGAATCATCCTTCGTGAAGTATTCGGAGGAGGTGTTCATCCTTCGTGAAGTATTCGGAGGAGGTGTTCATCTTTCGTGAAGTATTCGGAGGAGGTGTTCATCGTTCGTGAAGTATTCGGAGGAGGTGTTCATCCTTTGTGAAGACTCAAAGGAGGTGTAGGTTCATCTCTTGTGGTATCAAGAGAGGTGGTTTCTAAACTCTTACAAATTGTTTCTTTGTGATTGTAATTTGTAATTGTTTTGTGTTAGTGAATTGTTTATCTTGCTTTGAGATAAACGACTGGACGTAGGATTGGTAAGATCCGAACCAGGATAAAATCATCTGTGCAAATTTCTCTCAACCTTACTCTCTTTATTTGTCTTTATTATTTGCTTGGTAAGTTTAATTGAGTAGAAATTAAAAGGCACACGTTCGTATTAAAAACCCTCTTGGTTTGTTATTCCACGCTAACCATTCCGCTGCAGCCGATTCTAACAATGTTAAATCTTCTGGCATGACCCTTGCAGCTTTGAAATTAGCCATATCAGCAAACCATGGCCTCTACTGAATATACATGAGTGCTTCATCTGAAAAAGATTCCCAGATCTCTGATTCCTTCCTAGTAACCTCCTTGTTGACTAATCGTGATAAATCATCAGCAATCAAGTTCTCACTCCCTTTCTTATCACGGATCTCCACATCAAATTCTTGCAAGAGTAGTACCTATCTAATCAGACGTGGCTTAGAATTTGGCTTTGTCAACAAGTACTTGATAGCTGCATGATCTGTATAAATAATCACCTTAGACCCAATAAGATAAGGTCTAAATTTCTCTAGAGTATACACTATGGCTAGAAATTCTTTTTCTGTGGTAGCATAATTCAACTGAGCATCATTCAGAACTTTGTTGGCATAATAAATTGGATGAAAAATCCGCTCTGTTCGCTGGCCAAGAACAACTCCTATTGCATAATCACTTGCATCACACATTAGCTCAAAATTTTTATTCCAATCTGGAGCTATAATTACTGGAGCTGACACTAATTTGCTCTTCAATATGTCGAAAGCTTTCAAACATTCTTCATTCATCACAAAAGAAGCATCCTTCATAAGAAGATTACTCAATGGTTTAGCAATTTTTGAGAAATCTTTAATGAATCTTCTATAAAATCCAGCATGACCTAGAAAACTCCTGATCCCCCTTACATTTGTTGGTGGAGGTAATTTCTCAATGACTTCCACTTTTGCTTTATCTACCTCAATCCCTTTAGCAGAAATTTTATGTCCCAACACAATTCCTTCCTTTACCATAAAATGACATTTCTCCCAATTAAGAACAAGATTTGTCTGAACACATCTTTTAAGAACAATATCCAAATTCGCCAAACACCTTTGGAAAGAATTTCCAAAGACTGAAAAATCATCCATGAAGACTTCAATACACTTTTCTAAGAGATCTGCAAAAATTGCCTGCATACATCTTTGAAAGGTAGCTGGAGCATTACACAATCCAAATGGCATCTTCCTATAAGCAAAGATACCAAAAGGACAAGTAAAGGCTGTCTTCTCTTGGTCTTTTGGATCTACCACAATTTGATTGTATCCAGAATATCCATCTACGAAGCAATAGAAAGCTTGACCTGCTAATCTTTCTAACATCTGGTCCATGAAAGGAAGAGGAAAATGATCCTTCCTAGTGGCTTTATTTAGCTTTCTGTAATCAATGCACATCCGCCATCCAGTAACTGTCCGAGTGGGAATAAGTTCATTCTTATCATTGTGAATTACTGTCATGCCGCCTTTCTTTGGAACCACCTGAATTGGACTTACCCATTCGCTGTCAGAGATTGGATAAATAATACCAGCTTCTAAAAGTTTCAACACTTCTTTTCTGACCACCTCCTTCATTACAGGGTTTAACCTTCTCTGTGGTTGAGCACTCGGTTTATAATCCTCATCCATAAATATCTTATGCATACAATAAGTTGGGCTAATACCTTTAAGATCTGATATTGACCACCCAATTGCTCCTTTATTAGCTTTCAGAATTTCTATCAACTGTTCTTCTTCTTGTAGAGACAAAGAATTACTGATGATAACTGGCTTTTTTTCATCTTCTTCTAGAAAAACATACTTCAGATGTGCTGGGAGTCTTTTTAATTCTGGCTTCTTTGCTTTGACTTCTTCTTGCTTATCAATTATTTCAAATTTTGTATCCTCCACTGGAATCTTCTTCAATGTTTCCAAGTCCATCAAACACTCTTCAATTAATCTTTCTTCTCCTTCATCTAGATTTTCACAAGCATCAATAAGAGTTTTTTCTAATGTAGAAACAAACCGCACCATCTTTTCTTGTATCATGCAAACTTCATCAAGTTCGTCAAATTGAAAACATGCCTTATCATCATTTGGATATGTCATGGCTTTGAATACGTCAAAGGTGACTTCTTCATCATGAACTCTCAATTTAAGCTTACCATTCTCCACATCAATTAAAACTCTAGCAGTCTTCATAAAAGGTGTCCGAAGAATGAGAGGTACATCACTATTCCCTTCCATCTCCATTACAATAAAATCTACTGGGAATACAAACTTATCAACCTTCACTAAAACATCTTCAATCACTCCATATGGATATTTAAGAGATCTATCTACCAGTTGAAGAGCTAGTCTGGTAGGTTTGATTTCCAATCCCTCAATTTGTTTACACATAGATAGCGGCATTAAATTAATGCTAGCTCCCAAATCAATCAATGCTCTTCCAACTTCCAAGTTCCCTATAGTGCACGGAATATTGAAGCTTCCTGGATCTTTAAGCTTAGGAGGTAATTTTTGTATAATTGCACTACAGTTACCCTGTACTTGGATAGTCTCCTTCTTAATGTACTTGTTTTTCTTTGTAAGGAGTTCCTTCAAAAATTTTGCATATGCTGGTGATAATAGTTAAAAAACTGTTATTTTCATGCTTAAATTTGTTACTAAAAGCAACCTTTAACACTTAGAAACTAGCTTGAAATCATGTTTTTGGTCATATTTTCAGAAATAAGAGAGCTGGACAGGTTTATGCTTGATTTCTGTGTTTTATGCAGGTTTTAAGGTGAATTTGGTGAAAGAAGTGAAGAAGAACAGAAAGGGAATCAGAAAAGACATCAAAAAGTGCAAAAGGAGAAGCCGCAACCACCGCTCAGCGGCAGTTTATCGCTGAGCGGCACTCAGAAACTCACGTTGGTTCCGCTGAGGGGTGAAATGGCCGCTGAGGGGAAGAAACGAACTCGCGCACTTACCGCTGAGCGGCACTATTTTGGGCTTGGGCCTAATTTTCTGTATTTTACGAATAGTATATAAGCTTTAGGTATTCCTAGGGTTTGTATCTTTGGCTGGGAGGAAGCAGAAACACATTTTTCACCCCTTGGGGGTAGATTGGGAGATGGTGACGACTCTCCTCTTCTCTTTCTAGGGTTTTTCTATCTCTTCCATTCTTTCATTATTGTTCATCTAGTTTCACCATGAATATGGTGAACTAAACCTTGTATTGTTGTTGGGGGATCAATGTAATCTTGTGAAACTCTCATATATGGAATCTGTGTTTAAACATCTTATTTGAGATACATGCTTTCTTTCATCATTAGTTAGGGTTTTTCCTCTTTGCTCAAAGCATGCATTGTTTAACTCATTCATTGTCATGATCATTGATTTTGTCGATGTGGGAACGTACGGGGAAGTCTAGATCCGGGGAATTTCTCCCAATAGTATATTGGTTGCCTTTAAGCTCCTGCACTTCAGAACTAATTACTAGGAATGCTAGGAATTGTATGAACTCGTAATTAAGGATAGGCCTTCTTGACAAGGTAATTTAGAGAGTGGCATTAACATTGATGAAAAGATTGATGAATTCCTAAAATATATGAGAGTGGATAAGATGAAATTGATAACCCCAACAACATGCTCATTGATAACAGTTGAAAAACTGTTATTTTCATGCTTAATATTGATACTAAAAGCAACCTTTAGACTTAAAAACTAGCTTGAAATCATGCAGTTTATCTATATTTTCATAAATAAGAGAGCTGGACAGGTTTATGCTTGATTTAAGTGTTTTTGTGCAGGTTTTGAGGTGAATTTAGTGAAAAGAGTGAAGAAGGAGAGAGATGACATTAGAAAAGACAAGAAAGAGTGCAAAAAGAGAAGTCGAAGGCACCACTCAGCGGCATTTTACCGCTGAGCGGCACTCAGGAGGTTGCGGGAGTCACGCTGAGGGGCAAAATGGCCGCTGAGGGGAAGAAACGAGTCACGCAACCACCGCTGAGCGGTAAATAGCGCTGAGCGGCACTTTTTGGGCTTGGGCTTTTGTAATCTTTTGTAACTCTAGAATAGTATATAAGGACTTGCACGTCCTAGGGTTAGAGATCTTTGGCAGAAACGAGGCAAACACTCTCTCTTCCACCCCTTTGAAGGAGGATCTTGGATGCTCAGGCTACCTCTTCACCTTTTTAGGGTTTATTCTTTCATTCTTTCATTGTTCATCTAGGTTCACCATGAATATGGTGAACTAAACCTTGTATGTTTGTTGGGGAATCAATGTAATCTCTTGAAGCTCTCATATATGGAATTTATGCTTGCATCTTAATCTAAGACTTATGCTTTCTTTCATCATTAGTTAGGGTTTTTCCTCTTTGCTTAATGCTTGCATTGTTTAACTCATTCTATTGCATGATTATTGGTTTTGTCGATACAGACACGTACGGGGAAGTCTAGATCCGGGGAATTTCTCCCAATATTATACTGACAATATTATATTGGTTGTCGTTAAGCTCCTGCACTCATGAACTAATCATTAGGAATGCTAGGAATTGTATGAACTATTTGATTAGGGAGAAGCCATCTAGAATGGTACTTTAGAGAGTGGCATTAACAATGATGATTTGAATGTTGAATTCCTAAAATGTATGAGAGTGGATGAGATGAAATTGACCCCCAACAACATATTCATTCATATAATCCATTGAAAGTGTTTATCTTTTGTCTTTGCCATTGATCAATTCATGCATACATGTTTAGTTTTCGTTTTGCATAATATAATCCAATTATTTCGTTTGTAAGTCTTAGCTAATCAACAAACCACACAACTAAACTAGGCCGTGAGTCCTTTGGGAAGAACGATACTTGGTCTTACCAAGTTTATTACTTGAACGATTCGGTCATACTTGCCGATTGTGAAACAAGTTTGTGACATCATATTTTGGTGCTTACAAATTTGTCCATCAAGTTTTTGGCGCCGTTGCCGGGGACTCGTGGTTTAACTGGTTAATTTGTGTGATTATTGATTATCTTTGACTTTTTGAATTTCTGTTTTTATTTTTTCTGTTTTTATTTTATTTTATTTTATATTATTTTATTTTTCTGTTAGATTAGATTTTATTTTATTTTATCTTTTTAGATTAGGTTAGATCTTATTTTATTTTATTAGGTTAGGTTAGATTTTATTCTATCTTTTAGATTAGATTAGATTTTATTTTTTTTTAGATTAGGTTTTATTTTATTCTATTTTATTTGATTCTATCTTTTAAATCTTTTTATCTTCTGAATATATATCTTCTTCTATATCTTTTGTGCTAACAAATATTTCCTAGAGTTTTGTGCCTAATGTCTGCAGAATGCAATTTGGTCAAGAATTTAACTATATGGGCACTCAATTCTACCAAAGTAATCTCAACCAATGGTGGGAACCTCACTCAAGCATGGATCAAAGCCAATTTTGGCAAGCTGCCGGACAATTTGAGAACCAACCACAACAACAATGGCAGCAACAACCCTTTTTATCAGGAAGTTTGGATAGGTTGGAGGACACCCTTCAACGATTTTTGAAAAATTTCGACTCTACTCAGAAAAGCATTGAAGAATCATGTAAAAGGATGGAGATGCACTTTCGTTACATTAATCAGAGATTGGATGATGAGGTTAATACTGAAGTTAACCTTAAGGAGGAAGGGCAAACCAATGTCACTGAAAGTGACAAGATTCTTGATGAGAAAAGAATAGAGGGAGATGCGGGAAAGATAGAGAGAAAAGAGAAAGAAGAGTTGAGTGAGAAAAATAAAGATGAAGAAAAAGAGAACGAAGTGGTTGAGAGAGAAGAGAGAAAGAAGATTTGTGTGAAAATAAAGAAGTTGAAAAGAAAAAGAAAAGGGAAGAAAAAAATAAAAGAAAAGAAAAAGAGAAAATTGAGGGAGAGAAAAAGGAAGAAAAAGAAGATGAGAGGAAAGAAGAAGAAATCATATGAAAAATCACATCCTCATATAAAGAAGCATCATAGGAAGGAAAAGAAGTTCAAGTGCTTTATGGAAATCTTCAAGAAATTGGAGATTAAAGTTCCTATGATTGAGACACTACAACAGGTTCCTGGTTTGATCAAATTTCTGAAGAAGTTCAGTAGAAAGAAGAAAAAAAAGAAGGAACTCGAGTTTGGGTCAAGCTAATGACGTTAAAAGAGCGCTTGCTGGGAGGCAACCCAGTGATTTAAGAACTTTTGATTTTATTTTGGTTTTGTAATTTTTAAGTTGTGGACTTTATTTTGTAACTATTTTGTTGGAGATAGCATCTACTGAAGGATGCTAGGTGGTTAAGTATCTACTGAAGGATACTATGTTGTAACACCTACTGATGGGTGTTGGTAAGAAATTTTACACCTACTGATGGGTGCTGGTAAGTTTGAAACACCTACTGATGGGTGTTGGTGGATTTTGGGTCAGGCTCGTGATGTTAAACAAGCGCTACCTGGGAGGCAACCCAGTTGATTGTTTGTTTGTTTATTTTTAGTTTTTGCATAAGCATTTTTAACATTGAATTGCAGGGAACCTATGAGGGACATGTAGGGAAGGCACGTAGGTCAAGAAAAGAAGGAGAGGAGCACTTCACGAAAGTGCCGCTGAGCAGCAATTACCGCTGAGCGGTACTATCGCTGATGGGCTTAAGTTCCCCTTAGCGGGACCTGAGCCCATTAGGGTATTTTTATACCCCAAGCTGTGTTTTAGGGTTTATTTTCTGGCTTCTCTCTGCACAAACACTTCCACACACATTCTCTTAGGTTTTCCACATCTTTACACTCTTCCATCTTTAGAAAATCTCTCTTTCACTCACTTTTTCACTAGTGTGCCATCAAAGTTTGGGGTTGGAAGAGAGCATTCTAGTTTGGAAGCATTCTCATATCATCTAGCATCTCCACCCAAGTAAGTAAAATGCATTTGGTTCATTCTAGGTTCTTGAATTTGAATGTGATTGTCAAAACATGAATATTTAGGGGTTTTGATTTCTATGCATGATTTGATGATATATTTGATGTTTGAACCGATTAAACTGCATGATTATGAACTGGAAATATGAAAATTGCATTTGGGTGGAGTTAGGAAAGCTTCAAAACAAGATTTTAAAAAATCTGCAGAGTCACCGCTGAGCGGCATTTACCGCTGAGCGGCACTCTGCCAGATTTGATCTTTCTGGTTTGTTGCGTGGTGCTGGTGGCGCTGAGGGGAAATTCTGGCCCTCAGCGGTGGTTGTAGCTTCAAAAGGAGTTATGTTCTGTGTTTTACTAATGATTAACATCATGTTCTGTGGTTTTGGTTTGTGTTTTGAATGCAGGAATGGCATCCTCTTCAGGAAAGAGATTGAAAACCATGGCAACTAAGAGGAAAGAAAAGGAACCAGAGCAACCCCACTCTAGTAGGTTCCTCTCTAGGAAACATGAGAAGCACTTTAGGGTGGTTCAGGACAGGAGACTTCTAATGGAGAGAAAGGTTGGAATGATACCTAACTTTGCTCCTCAATTTGGAGAGCAAGTGTTAGGGAATGATTGGGGAAAGCTAGCCACTTATCCAGCACCTGCCAACATAGCTGTGGTCAAGGAATTCTACACCAATGCAAAGAAGATTGGTGATCATCCAGCTGAGAATTATTTGGGCTATGTCAGAGGCCATGCTATCAGGTTTGATCCTGATTCTATCAATAACTTCCTGGATACTGTGTGGGCTGGTGAGCAATGTCAGTTTGCTCTTAGCATGGAGGAAGGTGCTGACTTTGAGGATGTTGAGAGAGTAATGTGTATACCTGGAGGACACTTCCAAAGGAATAGATCTGGCGTAGTGGTTAACATTAGGAGGACAGATTTGACTCCTCTTGCAAAGTATTGGATGGCATTTTCTCATGCCAACATTCAGCCATGTTCACATGTGTCAGATATTACTCTCAGCAGGGCACTATTCATCTACTGTGCTATCAGAAACTTGAATGTTAATATTGGGCAGGTAATAGCTGATGAAATCAGTGTATGTGCTAACACCTCAAACAACAAAGCACCACTAGGACATCCTTCTTTGATCACTCACCTTTGCAAGCTAGCAGGGGTGGACACTTTTGTTCCACCATTTGAGAGGCCAAGAAAAGCTATTGATGAGGCTTATTATAGACAGTACTGTGGAGGTGAGGATGTAGCTCAGCCAGTTCCACCACGCCGTGCTCGTAGAGAGAGAGGGCCAGCACAGAGCCAGACATCTGCTGATACACAGGAAGCAGAACCATTCCATATGAGGGACATGTATATGTCTCTTATAGGTGCTCAGTTGCAGTCCATTCACAGAGGGCAGGTGGCCACTGCTGAGATGATAGTGGGGATGTATGATAATCCTCCAGCCCACAGGTGGACTATGGATGAATTCCATAATGTCGTAGCTTGGCCAGAAGAACCAGTACATGGAGGAGGAGCTGGAGCAGCTGAAGCTTCAGCAAGAGATATGGAAGAAGATGAAGCTGAGGAGGAAGATGCATTTGATGAAGATGAAGATGAGGAGGAAGAGGAAGATACAGAGGACAGCTCAGACTGATGAGGAGCTGAGATAGCATTTACTGATGAATGCTATCAAATGATTATGCTGTTGTGGTTTAAGTTTTCTGAACTTATTTGTTTTTGTTTTTAGATTAGGGTTTGATGTACTCTGTTGGAAACCTGGTTTGTGTGATGGTTTGCTATTAACTGTGATTGTTTGATAAGTAATGCTTGATGATGCTTATTGATTGATTGATGTTGAGATGATGTGCACATTAAAATGCTTATACAGGTGATTCACAAGCTTTGTGAACAAATGCATGATATCATGATTGTGATTGTGAAATTAAGCAGGATGTGTATGTCAAATGTGAATGAGCTTATATGTGAGGTTTTGAGCTCCAGAGTTTTTGATATGATTAAATGCTATTACTTTGAAAGCATGAATGATTTTGCCCAGGTTTTCTATGATTGAATCAATTGCTTGTTTTGCATCATGTGATCAAGGCCATTTGTTGGAACCCTTTTTTATTGGCCAAATTCATAAAGTTAGCCCACTAAAAGAGAAAACTTTGTGTTATATCCTTTGAACCCTTAGCCTTGAACATACACTTGAAACCTTTGATTGAAAATCTTTACCTTGAGTTAAGTAGAAGATCTTGTATGGTATTGTTAAATGTTCAAGTTTGGGGTTGTTAGGAAAACATGAAAAGAAAAGCATTGAGCTAAGAGCTAAAAAGTAAGAATATGCAAAGAAAAAGAAAAGAAAAGAAAAAGAAGTAAAGCTCAATGCAAATGCAAAGGTAAAAGAAAGTTGGGAATGAATAAGATGATTGTGTTGTTATGATTCTCTTAACTCAAGGATTTTGTGATCCAGAAAAACCAATTTTCTTGTTAGCCCAGCCACATTATAAGCCATTGAAAAGTCCTTGTGATGATGCATGCTTGTGAATGTTTTTGGATTATGGTAAAATGAAAGGCAAAGTTGATTCATGTGACATTGTGATAGTGGAGTGAATGAGTGAAACACTTTACCTCTTATACACTTGTGTGTTGAGTGAAACACTTTACCTAGTGAGGAAATATTCCATAGACACATGAACATCCATGCTTAATTGATTGATCATTCATGAAAAATAGCATTTGTTGGAATTTAAATGACTTTGTGAACACTAAAGCATGAGCACATCTTGATTGAACTCTTGGTCATAAGTTTGAGTGAAGTTGTTACTTATCTTGAGAAAAGGATTGTGAATGAGTAAACCATCATATGAATTGGTTGGAGATGGAGTTACATTTTGTTTGCTTGAGGACAAGCAAAGTTCTAAGTTTGGGGTTGTGATAACAGTTGAAAAACTGTTATTTTCATGCTTAATATTGATACTAAAAGCAACCTTTAGACTTAAAAACTAGCTTGAAATCATGCAGTTTATCTATATTTTCATAAATAAGAGAGCTGGACAGGTTTATGCTTGATTTAAGTGTTTTTGTGCAGGTTTTGAGGTGAATTTAGTGAAAAGAGTGAAGAAGGAGAGAGATGACATTAGAAAAGACAAGAAAGAGTGCAAAAAGAGAAGTCGAAGGCACCGCTCAGCGGCATTTTACCGCTGAGCGGCACTCAGGAGGTTGCGGGAGTCACGCTGAGGGGCAAAATGGCCGCTGAGGGGAAGAAACGAGTCACGCAACCACCGCTGAGCGGTAAATAGCGCTGAGCGGCACTTTTTGGGCTTGGGCTTTTGTAATCTTTTGTAACTCTAGAATAGTATATAAGGACTTGCACGTCCTAGGGTTAGGGATCTTTGGCAGAAACGAAGCAAACACTCTCTCTTCCACCCCTTTGAAGGAGGATCTTGGATGCTCAGGCTACCTCTTCACCTTTCTAGGGTTTTATCTTTCATTCTTTCATTATTGTTCATCTAGGTTCACCATGAATATGGTGAACTAAACCTTGTATGTTTGTTGGGGAATCAATGTAATCTCTTGAAGCTCTCATATATGGAATTTATGCTTGCATCTTAATCTAAGACTTATGCTTTCTTTCATCATTAGTTAGGGTTTTTCCTCTTTGCTTAATGCTTGCATTGTTTAACTCATTCTATTGCATGATTATTGGTTTTGTCGATACGGACACGTACGGGGAAGTCTAGATCCGGGGAATTTCTCCCAATATTATACTGACAATATTATATTGGTTGTCGTTAAGCTCCTGCACTCATGAACTAATCATTAGGAATGCTAGGAATTGTATGAACTATTTGATTAGGGAGAAGCCATCTAGAATGGTACTTTAGAGAGTGGCATTAACAATGATGATTTGAATGTTGAATTCCTAAAATGTATGAGAGTGGATGAGATGAAATTGACCCCCAACAACATATTCATTCATATAATCCATTGAAAGTGTTTATCTTTTGTCTTTGCCATTGATCAATTCATGCATACATGTTTAGTTTTCGTTTTGCATAACTAAACTAGGCCGTGAGTCCTTTGGGAAGAACGATACTTGGTCTTACCAAGTTTATTACTTGAACGATTCGGTCATACTTGCCGATTGTGAAACAAGTTTGTGACATCATATTTTGGTGCTTACAAATTTGTCCATCAAGTTTTTGGCGCCGTTGCCGGGGACTCGTGGTTTAACTGGTTAATTTGTGTGATTATTGATTATCTTTGACTTTTTGAATTTCTGTTTTTATTTTTTCTATTTTTATTTTATTTTATTTTATATTATTTTATTTTTCTGTTAGATTAGATTTTATTTTATTTTATCTTTTTAGATTAGGTTAGATCTTATTTTATTTTATTAGGTTAGGTTAGATTTTATTCTATCTTTTAGATTAGATTAGATTTTATTTTTTTTAGATTAGGTTTTATTTTATTCTATTTTATTTGATTCTATCTTCTAAATCTTTTTATCTTCTGAATTTATATCTTCTTCTATATCTTTTTGTGCTAACAAATCTTTTCTAGGGTTTTGTTTTCTTGTGTATGCAGGAAGCAATTCGAACTAGGAGTAAGAAAACAACAGAACCACTTTTTGAAGGTCTAGACGAGAGTAGAAGGAGGAGAAGAATCAGAACGTCCAGAGAACTTTTCCCTTCTCCAGAAACTCTCCTCCAATCATCACCACAAGGTTCTGTTCACAGCACAAGAAGTATGGAGAATAACAATGCTAGAAGAACTCTTGCAGATTACACTAATATTGCTGGACCTCAACACTTTAACAGCATAGCTAGACCTAGAGTCAATGCAGCCAACATGGAGGTCAAGCCAGCATTAATTCAACTGGTGAAGAGTAATCAATTTAATGGGTTATCTCACGAAAGCCCATATGAGCACCTTACAACTTTCAATGAGATCTGCAACACGGTCAAGATTAATGGGGTGCCAGACGAAGCTATCAAACTTAGCTTGTTTCCCTTCTCGTTGGGGGGCAATGCTAAGCTTTGGTTAAACTCTTTTCCAGAAGAAAGTTTCACAGAGTGGGAAGCAGTGGTCACAAAATTTCTAAACAAGTACTTTCCACAATCTAAGGTGACCAAAGGCAAGCAAGAGATTTCGTCTTTCAAGCAGGGCATGGAGGAGTCACTTGGGCATGCATGGGACAGGTATAAAAGCTTGTTACGCAAAACTCCCACGCATGGTTTTGAAGATCAAGAAGTAGTCTTAACTTTCCTTGGAGGGCTTGGTTCACAAACCAAGATGATGCTGGATGCTTCAGCAGGAGGCAATATTAAATGGAAGACTCCAGAGGAAGCAACTGAAATTATAGAAAACATGGCTACTAGTGACAATGAGCTACACAGTGAGAGAGGAGCTCCTATACAACAAAAAGGAGTGCTTCAATTACAAACACATGATGCCTTGCTAGCTCAGAACAAAATTCTAACTCAACAGCTGGAGACTCTGACTAAAACTTTGGCTCAATTACCTAAAGAGTTGAAATCTGCTGCACAGGTACAAACCCAGTTGTGCGAATTATGTGGAGGTGATCATGTCAATGGTCAGTGTGCTTTTCCAGTGGAAGCCGTGGAGGATGTTAATTTCATGGCTAATCAATTTCCATACCGTCAAGGGAATTATAATCAAGGGTGGAAACCACATCCAAGCATTGGCCAAGGACAAACTGGGCAAGCTAATCAATATAACAAGCAGCAGTAGCAACCAACCTTGTGGCAACAGTTATCTATGCTTAATGAAAGGCAAACAAGGTTGGAAGAAACTCTTAATCAATTCATACAGAAAACAGAATCTTCTCAAAAGAGCACTGAAGCTGCTATAAAGAATTGGGAGATTCAAATGGGTCAGATTACCAAGCGATTGGAAGAAAGACCAGATAGAAATTTTGGGGCTAATACTGAGGTTAACCCCAGAGAAGAGTGCAAAGTGGTAAAGAGTGTTAATGAAGAGATAATTGAGTTAGAAGAAGAAGAAATAGAAGAAAGAAGAGAAGTAGAAAGGAAGAACACTTTTCTTTTTCCAACAAATCAAGAGAAACAAATGGACTTCACAGAGTTATTCAGAATGGTGGATAATGACGCACCTTGGGAACAAATTCTACAGAAAATTGCAGTTTACACAAAATCAGATGAAGGAACGTCTACAAAGAAGAGACGTAGAGATGTTGAGGAAGAAAAGTGTATAACTGTTAAGCAAGAGTCATTCCATCCTAAAGCACCAGATCCAGGTAGTTTTTCTATCCCTTGTACTATAGGGAAGAAAAAGGTAAAGAAAGCTCTCCTTGATTTAGGTTCAAGTGTTAACTTGATACCTTATTCTTTACTGGAGCAAATTGGCAATGTTAAAGTGAAACCTGTAAAGGTTAATCTAGTAATGGCCGATGGATCTTCAAAGGAGCCATGTGGGATTGCTGAGGACATTATAGTTTGTGTTGGCAAACTTCAGTTTTTAGCAGACTTTGTGGTGATGAAAATGGAGACTGAGAACATACCTATTATACTTGGAAGACCGTTTATGAAAACGGCCAGGGCCATCATTGATGTACATGAAGGTATAGTAGTGCTTCAGGACAGAGAGGAGAGAGTGGTGGTGGATGTCTTCAAGGATGAAACGCAAGCAAAGGAGGAAGAGGCTAGTTATAAAGCTGCATTTCGAGATGCACCCATGACTAGAAGTCAAGATGAAAATCTTGAGGTTTCAGGTAACCACTGTTTGTTGTTTCAGGTACCCAAGGATGAAGAAGAAACTGGAAAAGGAGAAGAGATTCCTAGGGACTGGAAGAAAAGAAAACCCCAACTTGGCACACCTGTGAGACTCAAGAACAAGTTGTGGGTTGTGAAGGGCTTCAAAGAAAAGGAGATGATAGAGATAGAGTCTCCATATTCTAGAAGAACCAAAACAGTCCAAAGGAAGCAGTTGAGAAGTTGGTGGAAAGACTACATCAACTATACAGAAGATGGAACGTGAACTTTATTGGGTCAAGCTAATGACGTTAAAAGAGCGCTTGCTGGGAGGCAACCCAGTGATTGACAAACTTTTAAATTTTGATTTGGTTTAATTTGTGAATATTATTTTGTAAATATTTTGTTGAAATTAGCATCTACTGAAGGATGCTAGGTGGTTAAGTATCTACTGAAGGATACTAGGTTTGTAACACCTACTGATGGGTGTTGGTAAGAAATTTTGCACCTACTGATGGGTGCTAGTAAGTTTGAAACACCTACTGATGGGTGTTGGTGGATTTTGGGTCAGGCTCGTGACGTTAAACAAGCGCTACCTGGGAGGCAACCCAGTTGATTGATTGTTTTTGTTTGTTTATTTTTAGTTAGGATTTGCATAAGCATTTTCAACATTGAATTGCAGGGAACCTATGAGGGACATGTAGGGAAGGCACGTAGGTCAAGAAAAGAAGGAGGGGAGCACTTCACGAAAGTGCCGCTGAGCGGCCATTACCGCTGAGCGGTACTATCGCAGAGGGGCTTAAGTTCCCCTTAGCGGGACCCGAGCCCATTAGGGTATTTTTATACCCCAAGCTGCGTTTTAGGGTTTATTTTCTGGCTTCTCTTTGCACAAACACTTCCACACACATTCTCCTAGGTTTTCCACATCTTTTCACTCTTACCTCTTAAGAAAAAAATCTCTTCCACTCACTTGTTCACTAGTTTTCCATCTAAGTTTGGGGTTGGGAGAGAGCATCATTGAAGGGGCTGATTTCTTCATTGTGGTTTACTAATGCTTAACAATGTATCTTTTGGTTTTGTGAATTATGTTTGATGCAGGGATGGCCTCCTCATCGGGCAAAAAGAATCAAGACTAGAAGATCCAAGAAGAGGAAGATACAGAGGACAGCTCAGACTGATGAGGAGCTGAGATAGCATTTACTGATGAATGTTATCAAATGATTATGCTTTTGTGGTTTAAGTTTTCTGAACTTATTTGTTTTTGTTTTTAGATTAGGGTTTGATGTACTCTGTTGGAAACCTGGCTTGTGTGATGGTTTGCTATTAACTGTGATTGTTTGATAAGTAATGCTTGATGATGCTTATTGATTGATTGATGTTGAGATGATGTGCACATTAAAATGCTTATACAGGTGATTCACAAGCTTTGTGAACAAATGCATGATATCATGATTGTGATTGTGAAATTAAGCAGGATGTGTATGTCAAATGTGAATGAGCTTATATGTGAGGTTTTGAGCTCCAGAGTTTTTGATATGATTAAATGCTATTACTTTGAAAGCATGAATGATTTTGCCCAGGTTTTCTATGATTGAATCAATTGCTTGTTTTGCATCATGTGATCAAGGCCATTTGTTGGAACCCTTTTTATTGGCCAAATTCATAAAGTTAGCCTACTAAAAGAGAACACGTTGTGTTCTATCCTTTGAACCCTTAGCCTTGAACATACACTGAAACCCTTTGATTGAAAATCTTTACCTTGAGTTAAGTAGAAGATCTTGTATGGTATTGTTAAATGTTCAAGTTTGGGGTTGTTAGGAAAACATGAAAAGAAAAGGATTGAGCTAAGAGCTAAAAAGTAAGAATATGCAAAGAAAGAGAAAAGAAAAGAAAAAGAGAAGCTCAATGCAAATGCAAAGGCAAGTTGGGAATGAATAAGATGATTGTGTTGATTCTCTTAACTCAAGGATTTTGTGATCCAGAAAAACCAATTTTCTTGTTAGCCCAGCCACATTATAAGCCATTAAAAAGTCCTTGTGATGATGCATGCTTGTGAATGTTTTTGATTGTGGTAAAATGAAAGGCAAAGTTGATTCATGTGACATTGTGATAGTGGAGTGAATGAGCGAAACACTATACCTCTTATACACTTGTGTGTTGAGTGAAACACTTTACCTAGTGAGGAAATATTTCATAAACACATGAACATCCATGCTTAATTGATTGATCATTCATGAAAAATAGCATTTGTTGGAATTAAATGACTTTGTGAATACTAAAGCATGTGCACATTATGATTGAACTCTTGGTCTTAAGTTTGAATGAAGTTATTACTTATATTGAAAATAGGATTTTGAATAAGTGAACCATCATATGAATTGGTTGGAGATGGAGTTACATTTTGTTTGCTTGAGGACAAGCAAAGTTCTAAGTTTGGGGTTGTGATAACAGTTGAAAAACTGTTATTTTCATGCTTAAAATTGATATTAAAAGCAACCTTTAGACTTAGAAACTAGCTTGAAATCAATGCTTTTATCTATATTTTCAGAAATAAGAGAGCTGGACAGGTTTATGCTTGATTTGAGTGTTTTTGTGCAGGTTTTGAGGTGAATTTAGTGAAAGAAGTAAAGAAGGAGAGAAGTGGAATCATAAAAGGAAGCAAAGAGTGCAAAAAGAGAAGTCGAAGGCACCGCTCAGCGGCATTTTACCGCTGAGCGGCACTCAGGAGGTTGCAGGAGTCACGCTGAGGGGCAAAATGGCCGCTGAGGGGAAGAAACGAGTCACGCAACCACCGCTGAGCGGTAAATAGCGCTGAGCGGCACTTTTTGGGCTTGGGCTTTTGTAATCTTTTGTAACTCTAGAATAGTATATAAGGACTTGCACGTCCTAGGGTTAGACATCTTTGGCAGAAACGAGGCAAACACTCTCTCTTCCACCCCTTTGAAGGAGGATCTTGGATGCTCAGGCTACCTCTTCACCTTTTTAGGGTTTATTCTTTCATTCTTTCATTGTTCATCTAGGTTCACCATGAATATGGTGAACTAAACCTTGTATGTTTGTTGGGGAATCAATGTAATCTCTTGAAGCTCTCATATATGGAATTTATGCTTGCATCTTAATCTAAGACTTATGCTTTCTTTCATCATTAGTTAGGGTTTTTCCTCTTCGCTTAATGCTTGCATTGTTTAACTCATTCTATTGCATGATTATTGGTTTTGTCGATACGGACACGTACGGGGAAGTCTAGATCCGGGGAATTTCTCCCAATATTATACTGACAATATTATATTGGTTGTCGTTAAGCTCCTGCACTCATGAACTAATCATTAGGAATGCTAGGAATTGTATGAACTATTTGATTAGGGAGAAGCCATCTAGAATGGTACTTTAGAGAGTGGCATTAACAATGATGATTTGAATGTTGAATTCCTAAAATGTATGAGAGTGGATGAGATGAAATTGACCCCCAACAACATATTCATTCATATAATCCATTGAAAGTGTTTATCTTTTGTCTTTGCCATTGATCAATTCATGCATACATGTTTAGTTTTCGTCTTGCATAATATAATCCAATTATTTCGTTTGTAAGTCTTAGCTAATCAACAAACCACACAACTAAACTAGGCCGTGAGTCCTTTGGGAAGAACGATACTTGGTCTTACCAAGTTTATTACTTGAACGATTCGGTCATACTTGCCGATTGAAAAACAAGTTTGTGACATCATATTTTGGTGCTTACAAATTTGGCCATCAATACCTAACTTTGCTCCTCAATTTGGAGAGCAATTGTTAGGGAATGACTGGGGAAAGCTAGCCACATATCCTGCACCTGCCAACATAGCTGTGGTAAAAGAATTCTACACCAATGCAAAGAAGATTGGTGATTATCCAGCTGAAAATTATCTGGGCTATGTTAGACGCCATGCTATCAGGTATGATCCTGATTCTATCAATAACTTCCTGGATACTATGTGGGCTGTTGAGCAGTGCCAGTTTGCTCTTTGCATGGAGGAAGGGGCTGATTTTGAGGATGTAAAAAGAGTACTCTGTATACCTGGAGGACACTTCCAAAGGAATAGATCTGGCTCAGTGGTAAACATTAGGAGGATTGATCTAACTCCTTTTGCAAAGTATTGGATGGCATTTTCTCATGCCAACATTCAGCCATGTTCACATGTGTCAGATATTACTCTCAGCCGGGCACTCTTCATCTACTGTGCTATCAGGAACTTAAATGTTAACATTGGGCAGGTGATAGCTGATGAGATTAGTGTGTGTGCCAATACCTCAAATAACAAAGCACCTCTCGGACATCCCTCCTTAATCACTCACCTTTGTAACATAGCTGGGGTGGACACTTCTGCTCCACCATTTGAAAGGCCAAGAAAAGCCATTGATGAGGCATATTATAGACAGTACTGTGGAGGTGAGGAGGCAGGTCAGCCAGTTCCACCACGCCGTGCTCGTAGAGAAAGAGGGCAAGCAGAGAGCCAGACATCTGCTGAGACACATGAAGCAGAACCGTTCCAGATGAGGAACATGTACATGTCTCTTATAGGTGCTCAGTTGCAGTCCATTCATAGAGGGCAAGTGGCTACTGCTGAGATGATTGTGGGGATGTATGATACACCTCCAGCTTACAGGTAGACTATGGAGGAATTCCATAATGTGGTAGCTTGGCCAGAGGAGCCGGTGCAAGGAGGAGGAGCTGAAGCAGTTGAAGCTTCAGTTAGGGAGATGGAAGAAGATGAAGCTGATGATGATGATGCATTTGAAGATGATGAAGATGAGGAAGATACAGAGGACAGCTCAGATTGATGAGGAGCTGATATAGCATTTACTGATGAATGCTATCATGAACTTATGCTTTTGTTGGTTTAAGTGTTCTGAACTTATTTACTTTTATTTTAGATTAGGATTGATGTACTCTATTGGAAACCTGGTTTGTTATGATGGTTTGCTATTGACTGTGATTGTGTGATAAGTAATGCTTGATGATGATTATTGATTGATTGATGTTGAGATAGATGTGCACATAAAATGCTTATACAGGTGATTCACATGCTTTGTGAACAAATGCAAGATATTATGATTGTGATTGTAAGATTAAGCAGGATGTGTATGTCAAATGTGAATGAGCTTATATGTGAGGTTTTGAGCTCCAGAGTTTTTATTGATTGAATGCTATTGCTTTGAAAGCATGAATGACTTTGCCCAGGTTTTCTATAATTGAATCAATTGCTTGTTTTGCATCATATGATCAAGGCCGTTTGTTGGAACCCTTTTTATTGGCCAAATTCATAAAGTCAGCCCATTAAAACAGAACACTTTGTGTTCTATCCTTTGAACCCTTAGCCTTGAACATAAATTGAAAACCCTTGAAAAGCTTTACCTTGAGTTAAGTAGAAAATCTTGTGTGGTATTGGTATTGATAAATGTTCAAGTTTGGGGTTGTTGGGAAAGCATGAAAAAGAAAAAGGGAAAAGCATTGAGCTAAGAATGTGAAAGGAAAAAGAGAAAGAAAAGAAAGGCAAAGCTCAATGCAAACGAAAGTTGGGAAAAATAAGAATAATTGTGTTGTTATGATTCTCTTAACTCAAGGATTTTGTGATCCAGAAAAACCAATTTTTTTGTTAGCCCAGCCACATTTTAAGCCATTGAACAGTCCTTATGATGATGCATGCTTGTTAATGTTTTTGATTGTGGTTAAATGAAAGGCAAAGTTGATTCATGTGACATTGTGATAGTGGAGTGAATGAGTGATTACCTCTTATACACTTGAGTGTGAGTGAAACACTTTACCTGGTGAGGAAGTATTCCATGAGCACATAAACATCCATGCTTAATTGATTGATCATTCATGAAAAATAGCATTTGTTGGATATTAAATGAATTTGTGAACACTAAAGCATGTGCACTGATGGACAAATTTGTAAGCACCAAAATATGATGTCACAAACTTGTTTCACAATCGGCAAGTATGACTGAATCGTTCAAGTAATAAACTTGGTAAGACCAAGTATCGTTCTTCCCAAAGGACTCACGGCCTAGTTTAGTTGTGTGGTTTGTTGATTAGCTAAGACTTACAAACGAAATAATTGGATTATATTATGCAAAACGAAAACTAAACATGTATGCATGAATTGATCAATGGCAAAGACTAAAGATAAACACTTTCAATGGATTATATGAATGAATATGTTGTTGGGGGTCAATTTCATCTCATCCACTCTCATACATTTTAGGAATTCAACATTCAAATCATCATTGTTAATGCCACTCTCTAAAGTACCATTCTAGATGGCTTCTCCCTAATCAAATAGTTCATACAATTCCTAGCATTCCTAATGATTAGTTCATGAGTGCAGGAGCTTAACGACAACCAATATAATATTGTCAGTATAATATTGGGAGAAATTCCCCGGATCTAGATTTCCCCGTACGTGTCCGTATCGACAAAACCAATAATCATGCAATAGAATGAGTTAAACAATGCAAGCATTAAGCGAAGAGGAAAAACCCTAACTAATGATGAAAGAAAGCATAAGTCTTAGATTAAGATGCAAGCATAAATTCCATATATGAGAGCTTCAAGAGATTACATTGATTCCCCAACAAACATACAAGGTTTAGTTCACCATATTCATGGTGAACCTAGATGAACAATGAAAGAATGAAAGAATAAACCCTAAAAAGGTGAAGAGGTAGCCTGAGCATCCAAGATCCTCCTTCAAAGGGGTGGAAGAGAGAGTGTTTGCCTCGTTTCTGCCAAAGATGTCTAACCCTAGGACGTGCAAGTCCTTATATACTATTCTAGAGTTACAAAAGATTACAAAAGCCCAAGCCCAAAAAGTGCCGCTCAGCGCTATTTACCGCTCAGCGGTGGTTGCGTGACTCGTTTCTTCCCCTCAGCGGCCATTTTGCCCCTCAGCGTGACTCCCGCAACCTCCTGAGTGCCGCTCAGCGGTAAAATGCCGCTGAGCGGTGCCTTCGACTTCTCTTTTTGCACTCTTTCTTGTCTTTTCTAATGTCATCTCTCTCCTTCTTCACTCTTTTCACTAAATTCACCTCAAAACCTGCACAAAAACACTTAAATCAAGCATAAACCTGTCCAGCTCTCTTATTTATGAAAATATAGATAAACTGCATGATTTCAAGCTAGTTTTTAAGTCTAAAGGTTGCTTTTAGTATCAATATTAAGCATGAAAATAACAGTTTTTCAACTGTTATCACAACCCCAAACTTAGAACTTTGCTTGTCCTCAAGCAAACAAAATGTAACTCCATCTCCAACCAATTCATATGATGGTTTACTCATTCACAATCCTTTTCTCAAGATAAGTAACAACTTCACTCAAACTTATGACCAAGAGTTCAATCAAGATGTGCTCATGCTTTAGTGTTCACAAAGTCATTTAAATTCCAACAAATGCTATTTTTCATGAATGATCAATCAATTAAGCATGGATGTTCATGTGTCTATGGAATATTTCCTCACTAGGTAAAGTGTTTCACTCAACACACAAGTGTATAAGAGGTAAAGTGTTTCACTCATTCACTCCACTATCACAATGTCACATGAATCAACTTTGCCTTTCATTTTACCATAATCCAAAAACATTCACAAGCATGCATCATCACAAGGACTTTTCAATGGCTTATAATGTGGCTGGGCTAACAAGAAAATTGGTTTTTCTGGATCACAAAATCCTTGAGTTAAGAGAATCATAACAACACAATCATCTTATTCATTCCCAACTTTCTTTTACCTTTGCATTTGCATTGAGCTTTACTTCTTTTTCTTTTCTTTTCTTTTTCTTTGCATATTCTTACTTTTTAGCTCTTAGCTCAATGCTTTTCTTTTCATGTTTTCCTAACAACCCCAAACTTGAACATTTAACAATACCATACAAGATCTTCTACTTAACTCAAGGTAAAGATTTTCAATCAAAGGTTTCAAGTGTATGTTCAAGGCTAAGGGTTCAAAGGATATAACACAAAGTTTTCTCTTTTAGTGGGCTAACTTTATGAATTTGGCCAATAAAAAGGGTTCCAACAAATGGCCTTGATCACATGATGCAAAACAAGCAATTGATTCAATCATAGAAAATCTGGGCAAAATCATTCATGCTTTCAAAGTAATAACATTTAATCATATCAAAAACTCTGGAGCTCAAAACCTCACATATAAGCTCATTCACATTTGACATACACATCCTGCTTAATTTCACAATCACAATCATGATATCATGCATTTGTTCACAAAGCTTGTGAATCACCTGTATAAGCATTTTAATGTGCACATCATCTCAACATCAATCAATCAATAAGCATCATCAAGCATTACTTATCAAACAATCACAGTTAATAGCAAACCATCACACAAACCAGGTTTCCAACAGAGTACATCAAACCCTAATCTAAAAACAAAAACAAATAAGTTCAGAAAACTTAAACCACAACAGCATAATCATTTGATAGCATTCATCAGTAAATGCTATCTCAGCTCCTCATCAGTCTGAGCTGTCCTCTGTATCTTCCTCTTCCTCCTCATCTTCATCTTCATCAAATGCATCTTCCTCCTCAGCTTCATCTTCTTCCATATCTCTTGCTGAAGCTTCAGCTGCTCCAGCTCCTCCTCCATGTACTGGTTCTTCTGGCCAAGCTACGACATTATGGAATTCATCCATAGTCCACCTGTGGGCTGGAGGATTATCATACATCCCCACTATCATCTCAGCAGTGGCCACCTGCCCTCTGTGAATGGACTGCAACTGAGCACCTATAAGAGACATATACATGTCCCTCATCTGGAATGGTTCTGCTTCATGTGTATCAGCAGATGTCTGGCTCTGTGCTGGCCCTCTCTCTCTACGAGCACGGCGTGGTGGAACTGGCTGAGCTACATCCTCACCTCCACAGTACTGTCTATAATAAGCCTCATCAATAGCTTTTCTTGGCCTCTCAAATGGTGGAACAAAAGTGTCCACCCCTGCTAGCTTGCAAAGGTGAGTGATCAAAGAAGGATGTCCTAGTGGTGCTTTGTTGTTTGAGGTGTTAGCACATACACTGATTTCATCAGCTATTACCTGCCCAATATTAACATTCAAGTTTCTGATAGCACAGTAGATGAATAGTGCCCTGCTGAGAGTAATATCTGACATATGTGAACATGGCTGAATGTTGGCATGAGAAAATGTCATCCAATACTTTGCAAGAGGAGTCAAATCTGTCCTCCTAATGTTAACCACTGCGCCAGATCTATTCCTTTGGAAGTGTCCTCCAGGTATACACATTACTCTCTCAACATCCTCAAAGTCAGCACCTTCCTCCATGCTAAGAGCAAACTGACATTGCTCACCAGCCCACACAGTATCCAGGAAGTTGTTGATAGAATCAGGATCAAACCTGGTAGCATGGCCTCTGACATAGCCCAAATAATTCTCAGCTGGATGATCACCAATCTTCTTTGCATTGGTGTAGAATTCCTTGACCACAGCTATGTTGGCAGGTGCTGGATAAGTGGCTAGCTTTCCCCAATCATTCCCTAACACTTGCTCTCCAAATTGAGGAGCAAAGTTAGGTATCATTCCAACCTTTCTCTCCATTAGAAGTCTCCTGTCCTGAACCACCCTAAAGTGCTTCTCATGTTTCCTAGAGAGGAACCTACTAGAGTGGGGTTGCTCTGGTTCCTTTTCTTTCCTCTTAGTTGCCATGGTTTTCAATCTCTTTCCTGAAGAGGATGCCATTCCTGCATTCAAAACACAAACCAAAACCACAGAACATGATGTTAATCATTAGTAAAACACAGAACATAACTCCTTTTGAAGCTACAACCACCGCTGAGGGCCAGAATTTCCCCTCGGCGCCACCAGCACCACGCAACAAACCAGAAAGATCAAATCTGGCAGAGTGCCGCTCAGCGGTAAATGCCGCTCAGCGGTGACTCTGCAGATTTTTGAAAATCTTGTTTTGAAGCTTTCCTAACTCCACCCAAATGCAATTTTCATATTTCCAGTTCATAATCATGCAGTTTAATCGGTTCAAACATCAAATATATCATCAAATCATGCATAGAAATCAAAACCCCTAAATATTCATGCTTTGACAATCACATTCAAATTCAAGAACCTAGAATGAACCAAATGCATTTTACTTACTTGGGTGGAGATGCTAGATGATATGAGAATGCTTCCAAACTAGAATGCTCTCTTCCAACCCCAAACTTTGATGGCACACTAGTGAAAAAGTGAGTGAAAGAGAGATTTTCTAAAGAGGGAAGAGTGAAAAGATGTGGAAAACCTAAGAGAATGTGTGTGGAAGTGTTTGTGCAGAGAGAAGCCAGAAAATAAACCCTAAAACACAGCTTGGGGTATAAAAATACCCTAATGGGCTCAGGTCCCGCTAAGGGGAACTTAAGCCCATCAGCGATAGTACCGCTCAGCGGTAATTGCCGCTCAGCGGCACTTTCGTGAAGTGCTCCTCTCCTTCTTTTCTTGACCTACGTGCCTTCCCTACATGTCCCTCATAGGTTCCCTGCAATTCAATGTTAAAAATGCTTATGCAAAAACTAAAAATAAACAAACAAACAATCAACTGGGTTGCCTCCCAGGTAGCGCTTGTTTAACGTCACGAGCCTGACCCAAAATCCACCAACACCCATCAGTAGGTGTTTCAAACTTACCAGCACCCATCAGTAGGTGCAAAATTTCTTACCAACACCCATCAATAGGTGTTACAACATAGTATCCTTCAGTAGATACTTAACCACCTAGCATCCTTCAGTAGATGCTATCTCCAACAAAATAGTTACAAAATAAAGTCCACAACTTAAAAATTACAAAACCAAAATAAAATCAAAAGTTCTTAAATCACTGGGTTGCCTCCCAGCAAGCGCTCTTTTAACGTCATTAGCTTGACCCAAACTCGAGTTCCTTCTTTTTTTTCTTCTTTCTACTGAACTTCTTCAGAAATTTGATCAAACCAGGAACCTGTTGTAGTGTCTCAATCATAGGAACTTTAATCTCCAATTTCTTGAAGATTTCCATAAAGCACTTGAACTTCTTTTCCTTCCTATGATGCTTCTTTAGATGAGGATGTGATTTTTCATATGATTTCTTCTTCTTTCCTCTCATCTTCTTTTTCTTCCTTTTTCTCTCCCTCAATTTTCTCTTTTTCTTTTCTTTTATTTTTTTCTTCCCTTTTCTTTTTCTTTTCAACTTCTTTATTTTCACACAAATCTTCTTTCTCTCTTCTCTCTCAACCACTTCGTTCTCTTTTTCTTCATCTTTATTTTTCTCACTCAACTCTTCTTTCTCTTTTCTCTCTATCTTTTCCGCATCTCCCTCTATTCTTTTCTCATCAAGAATCTTGTCACTTTCAGTGACATTGGTTTGCCCTTCCTCCTTAAGGTTAACTTCAGTATTAACCTCATCATCCAATCTCTGATTAATGTAACGAAAGTGCATCTCCATCCTTTTACATGATTCTTCAATGCTTTTTTGAGTAGAGTCGGAATTTTTCAAAAATCGTTGAAGAGTGTCCTCCAACCTATCCAAACTTCCTGATAAAAAGGGTTGTTGCTGCCATTGTTGTTGTGGTTGGTTCTCAAATTGTCCGGCAGCTTGCCAAAATTGGCTTTGATCCATGCTTGAGTGAGGTTCCCACCATTGGTTGAGATTACTTTGGTAGAATTGAGTGCCCATATAGTTAAATTCTTGACCAAATTGCATTCTGCAGACATTAGGCACAAAACTCTAGGAAATATTTGTTAGCACAAAAGATATAAAAGAAGATATATATTCAGAAGATAAAAAGATTTAAAAGATAGAATCAAATAAAACCTAATCTAAAAATAAAATCTAACCTAATCTAAAAGATAAAATAAAATAAAATCTAACCTAATCTAAAAGATAAAATAAAATCTAATCTAACCTAATCAAATAAACTAAAAAAAACAGAAAAATAAAATAAAATAAAATAAAATAAAAACAGAAAAAAAAAACAGAAAAAATAAAAACAGAAATTCAAACTTAAAGTCAAAGATAATCAATAATCACACAAATTAACCAGTTAAACCACGAGTCCCCGGCAACGGCGCCAAAAACTTGATGGACAAATTTGTAAGCACCAAAATATGATGTCACAAACTTGTTTCACAATCGGCAAGTATGACCGAATCGTTCAAGTAATAAACTTGGTAAGACCAAGTATCGTTCTTCCCAAAGGACTCACGGCCTAGTTTAGTTGTGTGGTTTGTTGATTAGCTAAGACTTACAAACGAAATAATTGGATTATATTATGCAAAACGAAAACTAAACATGTATGCATGAATTGATCAATGGCAAAGACTAAAGATAAACACTTTCAATGGATTATATGAATGAATATGTTGTTGGGGGTCAATTTCATCTCATCCACTCTCATACATTTTAGGAATTCAACATTCAAATCATCATTGTTAATGCCACTCTCTAAAGTACCATTCTAGATGGCTTCTCCCTAATCAAATAGTTCATACAATTCCTAGCATTCCTAATGATTAGTTCATGAGTGCAGGAGCTTAACGACAACCAATATAATATTGTCAGTA
This sequence comes from Vigna angularis, assembly GCF_016808095.1. Lineage (NCBI taxonomy): Eukaryota > Viridiplantae > Streptophyta > Magnoliopsida > Fabales > Fabaceae > Vigna > Vigna angularis. The sequence continues at coordinate 31,657,968 of NC_068970.1, forward strand.
TAATATTGGGAGAAATTCCCCGGATCTAGACTTCCCCGTACGTGTCCGTATCGACAAAACCAATAATCATGCAATAGAATGAGTTAAACAATGCAAGCATTAAGCGAAGAGGAAAAACCCTAACTAATGATGAAAGAAAGCATAAGTCTTAGATTAAGATGCAAGCATAAATTCCATATATGAGAGCTTCAAGAGATTACATTGATTCCCCAACAAACATACAAGGTTTAGTTCACCATATTCATGGTGAACCTAGATGAACAATGAAAGAATGAAAGAATAAACCCTAAAAAGGTGAAGAGGTAGCCTGAGCATCCAAGATCCTCCTTCAAAGGGGTGGAAGAGAGAGTGTTTGCCTCGTTTCTGCCAAAGATGTCTAACCCTAGGACGTGCAAGTCCTTATATACTATTCTAGAGTTACAAAAGATTACAAAAGCCCAAGCCCAAAAAGTGCCGCTCAGCGCTATTTACCGCTCAGCGGTGGTTGCGTGACTCGTTTCTTCCCCTCAGCGGCCATTTTGCCCCTCAGCGTGACTCCCGCAACCTCCTGAGTGCCGCTCAGCGGTAAAATGCCGCTGAGCGGTGCCTTCGACTTCTCTTTTTGCACTCTTTCTTGTCTTTTCTAATGTCATCTCTCTCCTTCTTCACTCTTTTCACTAAATTCACCTCAAAACCTGCACAAAAACACTTAAATCAAGCATAAACCTGTCCAGCTCTCTTATTTATGAAAATATAGATAAACTGCATGATTTCAAGCTAGTTTTTAAGTCTAAAGGTTGCTTTTAGTATCAATATTAAGCATGAAAATAACAGTTTTTCAACTGTTATCATGCACATCTTGATTGAAATCTTGGTCATAAGTTTGATTGAAGTTTTTACTTATCTTAAAAAGAAGATTTTTGAATGAGTGAACCATCATATGAATTGGTGGAAGATTGAGTTACATCTTGTTTGCTTGAGGACAAGCAAAGTTCTAAGTTTGGGGTTGTGATAACAGTTGAAAAACTGTTATTTTCATGCTTAAAATTGATACTAAAAGCAACCTTTATACTTAGAAACTAGCTTGAAATCATGCTTTTATTCATTTTTTCAGAAATAAGAGAGCTGGACATGTTTATGCTTGATTTCAGTGTTTTTGTGCAGGTTTTAAGGTGAATTTGGTGAAAGAAGTGAAGAAGGAGAGAAAGGGAATCAAAAAAGACATCAAAAAGTGCAAAAGGAGGAGCCGCAACTATCGCTCAGCGGCAGTTTACCGCTGAGCGGCACTCAGGAGTTCACGGGGGATCCGCTGAGGGGCAAAATGGCCGCTGAGGGGAAGAACCGAGCTTGCGCACTTACCGCTGAGCGGTAGTTTACCGCTGAGCGGCACACTTATGGGCTTGGGCCTAAATTTTCTGTAATTTTAGAATAGTATATAAGCTTTAGGACGTCCTAGGGTTTGTATCTTTGGCAGAAACGAAGCAAACACTCTCTCTTCCACCCCTTTGAAGGAGGATCTTGGATGCTCAGGCTACCTCTTCACCTTTTTAGGTTTTATCTTTCCTTATTTCATTATTGTTCATCTAGTTTCACCATGAATATGGTGAACTAAACCTTGTATTGTTGTTGGGGAATCAATGTAGTCTTATGAAACTCTCATATATGGAATTTGTTTTTACATCTTATATTTAAGACCTATGCTTTCTTTCATCATTAGTTAGGGTTTTTCTTCTTTGCTCAATGCTTGCTTTGTTTAACTCATTCACTGCATGATTATTGATTTTGTCGATACGAAAACGTACGGGGAAGTCTAGATCTGGGGAATTTCTCCCAATAGTATATTGGTTGCCGTTAAGCTCCTGCGCTGAATGAACTAATTATTAGGAATGCTAGGAATCATATGAACTCGTAATTAGGGAGAAGCCTTCTTGAAAGGTAATTTAGAGAGTGGCATTAACAATGATGAATTGAAAGTTGAATTCCTAAAATATATGAGAGTGGATAAGATGAAATTGATAAACCCCAACAACATACTCATCCATATATTCCATTGAAAGTGTTTGTATTTTGTTTTAGCCATTGATCAACCTCATGCATACATGTTTATTTTCGTCTTTTGCATAGTAAAATCCAATTATTTCGTTCTTAAGACTTAGCTAATCAACGAATCACATAACTAAACTAGGCCGTGAGTCCTTTGGAAGAACGATACTTGGTCTTACCAAGTTTATTACTTGAAACGATTCGGTCATACTTGCCGATTGTAAATCAAGTTTGTTACGCCGTATTTCGGTGTTCATAAATTTGTCCATCACTCCAAACGGTTTTTCTTCAAGAATTATGCATCCAAAAGCTTTCTTCCACTCTTCAATACAGAGAACAACTTCAAGAAATCAAAGTTAAAGTTGCAAATGAACACAAGAACAATAAACCCAAACTTCTACTCATCAACCCATCTTCAACACTACCATTTCTTCAAGTTTCTTTGCAAAAACGAAAATAATACTTAGACCATCAATTCCAGTTCTGTCTAGCCTCCATAACATCACCAAGATCTGATCCCAACCTAGTCTCAAGCATCAAAACCGAAAAATGCAAGAAAAGAGTTAAACCCACAATACTCACCCATCATCTTAAGCTCTCTTCAACCTAAAACTACATAGAACTTCATTTTTATCATCCAACCATATAGAATGAGATAAAAACCGAGAGGAACAGCAGCAAAGGGAGAGGAAAACGAAATATAAAGTTACTCAAACCCAACATCCACCATGGAAATGCAAAGACAAGCTCCAAAACTCAAACTCCAAGCATCAAGAACAAGCAAATGGAAGTGGAAATGAATAGTTTTTCACCACCAATAAGCTAAGACAACCAAGAGTAAATTAAGAGAAGAAGAAAATATGCATCTTGCTCATTGAAATGGCCAAAAACGAGACACCCAAGTCAAGCTCTCCATAAGAGTGTTCATACAAGAAACCCTAAGAGAGAAAAGCTCAAAACATGAAAAAAATGAAGTGTGTAAGAGTCTCCTTTGTGTGGTTGGCTAAGGCTCTCTAAAATGCCGAGAGTTTTCTTCTGAATGGGGTCCACAATCAATTAAAAACCCTAACCAAAAAGGCACATGTCCTACAAATGGGTATTTTTACAAAATTGCCCCTAAAAGGGTCCAAAACACCTAATTCTAATTAAGGGCTTGTAGAAAACGAAATTACAACTTTAATTAGAATCTAAATGACTAAATGTTGAGCCTTTGAGTGTGCCACGCCATATCCCAATGCTCCAGATGATGTTTCCACAACTTCCCTGCAACCAGAAATGCACTTAATCAGCTCAGAAAACCCAAATTAGCACAATTACGAATTTCCGACCAAATTAAGCAGAATTCGGAAAACGGGGAAATAACAGACAATTAAACACAATTCCCTGGTTTATTTAAGTGCAATAAACTAAATATAATTCAAGAAATAACGACTCATCACTCTCTCTTCTTTTTCTTCCTCTCCTTTTTCTTTCCCTCTGTCTAACTCAACTGTTTCTTCATTTGTACTCTCCAACACTTTACATTCTTCCCTAGGGTTAACCTCAGTATTAGCCCCAAAATTTTTGTTAGGCCTTTCTTCCAACTGCTTGGTAATCTGACCCATTTGAATCTCCAAGTTCTTAATAGCAGCATCAGTGCTCTTTTGAGAAGATTCAGTTTTCTGTATAAATTGATGAAGAGTTTCTTCCATCCTTATGGATCTTTCATTAAGTATAGAAATTTTTTGCCATAAGGTTGGTTGTTACTGTTGCTTGTTAAATTGCCCAATTTGTCCAGCTTGCCCACTTTGTCCTTGACCAATGCTTGGGTGTGGTTTCCACCCTTGATTGAAATTCCCTTGACGGTACAGAAATTGATTGGCCATGAAGTTAACATCCTCCAAAGCTTCTGCTGGAAAGGCGCATTGAGCATTAATATGGTCACCTCCACATAATTCACACAACTGTGATTGAACCTGTGCAACATTCTTTAACTCTTTTGGCAGTTGTGCAAGTGTTTTTGTGAGAGTCTCCAGTTGTTGAGTTAGTATCTTGTTTTGTGCTAGCAAGGCGTCATGGGATTGCAACTTTAGAACTCCTTTTTGTTGAATAGGAGCTCCTCTTTCACTGTTCAGTTCATTATCACTAGTAGCCATGTTTTCAATTATTTTTGTAGCTTCCTCTGGAGTTTTCCATTTGATATTTCCTCCAACTGAGGCGTCAAGCATCATCTTGGTTTGTGAACCAAGACCTCCAAGGAAGATCAAGACTACTTCCACTTCGTCAAAACCATGTGTGAGAGTTTTTCTTAGTAAGCTTTTATATTTGTCCCATGCATGTCCAAGTGATTCCTCCATACCTTGCCTAAAAGATGAAATCTCTTGCTTTCCTTTATTTACCTTTGATTGTGGAAAGTATTTGTTTAAGAACTTTGTCACCACTGCTTCCCACTCTGTAAAGCTTCCTTCTGGAAAAGAGTTTCAACCAAAGCTTAGCGTTGCCTCCTAATGAGAATGGAAACAGGCTAAGTTTGATTGCTTCGTCCGGCACCCCATTTATTTTTACTGTGTTGCAAATCTCGTTAAACGTTGTGAGGTGCTCATATGGGCTTTCGTGAGACAACCCGTTAAAATGGTTACTCTTTTTGCATTCTTTTCACAACCTTCTATCTTGTTAACCACTCGCCTAAGATTCATCTTCATATTGTTGAATGCAACTTCCACATTTTTACAATAAGAGGCGCTCATTTTCATAAATTGCTGGAAGGTATCCTCCAATTTTGTGGTTTTCGCATATGGAGTAGATTGTGGCTGCCACTGTTTCTGCTGCCTTTGAGTCATTCAAATATTATTTATCTCTTGAGGTAAGATGGAAAGCTTCTTTGTTACTTCTTCCAACTGCTAAATAATGACTTTGTTCTGAGCGAGCAAGGCATCATTTGATTGCAATTGTAGAACCCCTTTCTGTTGAATAGGATTTCCTCTTTCACTGTGCAAATGATGGAAATCTCCTTGGCTAGGTTGGGCCAAAACTAGGGGATGTGCATGGAGGGGTGTTCCTTGGATGAATGGTGCGGAATTGTGGTGGTAAATATGGTCCAAGGATGATGAGCTAATGTATGAATGGTGTAGAAGCTCAAAGCCTCTAGGAGATATGGGGGTGATGGTGTAGTGTATGGTGGCTCCAAGAGAGGTTAGGCCAACTCAAGGAGGAAGGTGACTAGAAGGGCCTCTAGGGTTGTTCTAGTCTTGATCAAGGAAGAGTATGGCCATATTTTGGTAGCATAACATTACTTAATTCCAAGATGAAATACAAGGGTGGAGACACCTCTATTTATAGGCCAAGGTTGTCTCCTTCTAACCTTAAAAGCATGATCTCCCACCTTTTCTCTCGTTGGCCAAAAATGAGGCCTTCTAAGGAGTGGACAAGTGTCCACAAATCCTCTCATATGATGGGAGGACATGTGGCCACTCACAAAATACAATCCTCTCCATTCCTAGAGTGTCATGTGGCCACTACTAAAAGCAAAAACTCTCCACTCCTAAGGTGCCATGTGGCTACCTTTTAAAAAGTAAATCCTCTCCAATGAAAGCATGACACATGGCACACACTTTCAACTTGGTTTGGATCTCTAACTTTTAAGGAAAATCCTATGCTACTTAGGCCTTAATACAAGCCTTAAACAAACCTACACTACATGGCCTAAATTCCTACACTACTCTTCAATCCATGCTTCATGATGGCTCCAAAGGTGGTCCACAAGGTAGAGTTGACACCATCTTCAAGGATGACTTTAACTCTCTTGAAAGTGCTTGAACATGGATAAGGGATTTTCCATCATTTCTTCACTTTCTTAGAGCATTTCTCACTCATCTAGCATCTCCACCCAAGTAAGTACAAGCATTTTACATTCTAGGGTTTCTGAAAGCATGGATTGATATGAACATGGTTGTCTAAGCATGATTCTTTAGGGATTTTGATTGTTATGCATGATTAGATGAATTAATTGTTGTTTGAACCAATTAAAATGCTTGATTTGGGTCTGGAACTAGGAAGATTGCATGTGGGTGGAGATTAGAAGATGTTTTGGGCATTTTTAAAAAATCTTCAGAATCGTTGCTCAGCGGAAATTTCCCCTAAGCGCGATTCTTGCAGAGTGGTTTTTAAGCTTGTTTTGGCTGCTAGCTTGATGTACAGATTGCGTTGAGGGGCTCTATTTTCCCTCAGAGGTGATTGGAATGGTTTTAGGGTGTTGTTTGTGGTTTACTAATGCTTAATGATGTTTCTTGTGGTTTTGTGAATTGTGTTTGATGTAGGGATGGCCTCCTCATCAGGAAAGAGGATCAAGACTTTGGGATCAAAGAGGAAGGATAAGGAACCAGACCGCTCTTACTCCAACAAGTTCCTTTCCCGCAAGCATGAGCACCACTTCAATGTTGTCCAAGATAGGAGGCTATTAATGGAAAGGAAGGTTGGACTGATACCTCATTTTGCTCCATAGTTTGAAGAGCAATTGGAGAATAGGAACTGGGGGAAGCTAGCCACTTACTCTGCACCAGCTAACATAGCAGTGGTGAAAGAATTCTACACCAATGCAAGGAGGTTGGGTGATCATCCTACTGAGGATTATTTGAGCTATGTTAGAGGACACGTCATTCGGTATGACCCTGATTCCATTAATAAATTTTTAGATACTGAATGGGCTGGTGAGTAGTGTCAGTTTGCTCTAAATATGGAAGAAGGAGAGGACTTTGGTGATGTGGAGAGTGTGCTATGTGTGCTTGGAGGGAACTTTCAAAGAAACAGGAATGGTGTAGTTGTGAACATCAGGAGAGTTGATCTGACTCCTCTAGCAAATTATTGGATGACATTTTGTCATGCCAACATCCAATCGTGCTCACATGTCTCGGATATTACTACCACAGCGCTAGGCATTTGTATAGCCTCATAAGGCAGAGCCATTTCAGATGAGGGACATGTATATGTCTCTTATAGATGCTAGGATGCAATCCATTCACAGAGGGCAGGTGGCCACAGCTGAGATGATTATTGGAATGTATGATACACCCCCAGCACATACGTGGACCATGGATGAGTTTCATAATGTGGTGGCGTGGCCAGAGGAGCAAGCCCAAGGCAGTAGAGTTGGAGCAGCTAGAGCTTCAGCTATGGATGATGAGGATGCTTTTGAAGATGCTGAGGATGATGAAGAGGAGGAAGATTCAGATGACAACATGGGTTGATGAGGAGCTGAGATAGCATCTACTGATGGATGTTATCATCTCTAGAGTAGGATTTTTTTTCTTTTGTTTTGTACTTTGTAACTTATTTGCTTTTGTTATTAGAATAGGTTGTGATGTACTTAGTTTGAAACTTTATCTGCTATGATGGTTTGCTTGTGATTTATGCATGATGAGTATTGCTTGATGATGCTTGAATATTGATTGATGTTGAGATTTAGCACTATATGTTGATATACAGGTGGTTGTTCACGAGCTATGTGAACAAATGCATGATGTTGTGATTGTGATTATGATGCTAAGCAGGATGTGTATGTGGAATGTTGAATGAGCCTATATGTGAGGTTTTGAACTCTAGAGTTTTTGTGAATGAGTGTTATTACTTTGGAATGTTGAATGACTTTGCCCAGGTTTCTATGCTTGAATCACTTGCTTGTATGTATCATATGATCAAGGTCATTTGTTGGTAACCCTTTATTAGCCAAATAGCCCAATAAAAGAGAGCACAATGTATTCTATCCTTTGAACCCTTAGCTTTGAACATGATAGAAAACCCTTTTTGAAAAGCTTTACCGTGAGTTGAGTTGAAGATAACTTATGGTATTGATAAATGTTCAAGTTTGGGGTTGTTGGGAGGTTTAAAAAGGGAATATGAAAAGCTTGGAGCTAAGCATGTGAAAAGTAAAATAAAAAGGAAAAGAAAAGAAAGAAAAAGAAAGGATCAATGCAAAAGAAAGTTGAGAAGAAGGAAGAATGGTTGTGTTTAGATGATTCACTTAACTCAAGGATTTTGTGATCCAGAAAAACCAATTTTCTTGTTAGCCCAACCACATTATAAGCCATAGAAAAGTCCTTGTGATGATACTTGCTTGTGAATGTGTTTGATTGTGGTTAAATGAAAGGCAAAGTTAATTCATGTGACATTGTGATAGTAGAGTGAAGGAGTGACCTCTTATACACTTGTGTGTTTGAGTGAAACACTTTATCTAGTGAGGAAAGATTCCATGAGCACATGATTACATCTATTCTGAGTTAATAGATCATTCATGAGAATATCATTTGTTGGATACTATGTGATTATGTGAACATTAAGGCATGTGTGCATCTTGACTAAATTCTTTGTGATGAGCTGATTTGAGTAATTACTTGTCTTGGGAAAAAGAGTTTTGAATGTGGTGAACCATTGTATGGATTGGTGGAAGACTGAGTTACATCTTGTTTGCTTGAGAACAAACAAAGTTCTAAGTTTGGGGTTGTGATAACAGTTGAAATACTGTTATTTTTATACTTAATTTTGACCTTAAAGACAACCTTTATGACTTAGAAATTAGCTTGAAATCATGTTTTTGCTTATGTTGTGGAAATAAAAGAGTTGGATAGGTTTTATGCTTGGTTTTCCTTGTTTTGGCAGGTTTTAAGATGAATTGAAAGAGAGAAGTGAAGTAGCTAGGAGTTGGACTCAGAAAAGGAAGGAAAAGTGCACAAAAGAAGAGTCGTAGTTACCGCTCAGCGCCACTTTTACCACTGAGCGGCACTCTGAAGTCTCGCAGTCACCTCTGAGGGGAAAAACTGCAGCTGAGCATCCAAATAGAAGAACCGCACTTACCGCTGAGTGCTAATTACCGCTGAGTGCCATTTAGTTTGGGCTTGAGTCTATATGCTTTCTTTCATTAATTGTTAGGGTTTTTCTTCTATACTCTATGCATGCTTTGTTTAACTCATTCAATTGCATGATCATTGATGTTATTTGTATGGACACATATAAGTAAATCTAGAACTGAAGAAATTCTCCCAAGAGCAATATTGCCTAGACATAGGAATAGGAGGATTGGTTGCCTTTAAGCTTCTATGCGAATGTAATGCATGAATAATTGCTAGGGAGACAAGACATTGTAAACTAGTGATTGGGAGTAGGCTTTCTTCACCGAGACATCGGGTTTAAGGTAAATTAGAAAGTGGCATTAACATTAATGAAGAAAGATGAATTGTTGAATACATGAGAGTGGATAGGATGAATCGGAAACCCCAACAACATAATTATTCATATTATACATCAACCGTTTTTTGCATCTTTCAAGTCCAGTGATCAAAACTTTGCATTCATGTTTATTTTTCATAGTTCAACAACAATATTTTCGGTTACAAGTCGAAGATAATCAACAAATCACATATTTGTTTAGGCCGTGAGTCCTTTGGGAAACGATACTTGGTCTTACCATTTTATTATTACTTGATACGATTCGGTACACTTGCCAAGGGTTAACAAGTTTTTGGGGCCGCTGTTGGGGATCAAAAATTTGTTTATCAATCATCTTAGCAAAGAAAAAAGATTATGTGCATATGTGATCACATGGATTTTACTTCCTAGAAGTGAAGATCAGTCATTGTTGAATGCAGAAGATGTATACCTACTTTATGTATTGCAAATAGGTATACTGACAGATTGGGCATCTGTGATCGGTTCTTATATGATGAAGGTTGCAAAGAAAAATGAATATCAATTACCATATGATGTCTTCAGTAGCAGAATTCTGAGATTACAAAATGTAGACATCACAAATGAGATCACCGTTAGTGATAACAAAAAGAATGTGATTGAAAAATTATTCTTGGAGCACTCAAGGCTTAGAAAAGGCAAAGAAGGCTGAATTTTCAAGGACGAACTTTGCCCTAATACTAATGAAGTTTATCCTATCAATACTGACAAGTCTAGATATGAGTTCAGACCTCAAACAAGATTTGAGGAATTTGTAGAAGTAAAATTTAAAAGACTTTATGAGAAAATGACAATGCTTCAGAAATCCTTTACTAAGCTCCACAAGAAGATGGATTATGCATTAAGAATAAATGCATTTGGTGGCACTTCTGTAGATTATTCTAAAAGCACTCAAGACTTAGAAAAGGCAAAGAAGGCTGACTTTTCAAGAACGAACTTTGCCCTGATATTGATGAAGTTTATCCTATCAATACTGACAAGTCTGGATATGAGTTCAGACCTCAAACAAGATTTGAGGAATTTGTAGAAGTAAAATTTAAAAGACTTGATGAGAAAATGACAATGCTTCAGAAATCCTTTAGTGAGCTGCACAAGAAGATGGATTATGCATTAAGAATAAATGCATTTGGTGGCACTTCTGTAGTTGATTCTGAAAGCGAGAAGAATAGTGCAGATGAGAAGATTGTAGAGTCATCTGAATCAGAATAAAGATTATGTACTTATAGTTTAGAGCCTTGTGTTTTTTTGTTTTGATTGTATTATTTTTCTGTTTTGTCTGTATTGTTGGCTTTATATGCCACTTGTGTTTTGGCTTGATCTGATTGTACAGTTTGGTTAAATATCAATGAAATCAGAGTTTTTGGTTAGATCAATCTGTGAATGAAAAAATATATCTATGATTGAGTGAAACAAATAGTACTTAAATCAATTACACAATGATTGTATGCAAATGGAGTATTGCTTACTGTTACATTCATACATTTGCATGCTCATATATTATCTGTGATAATTCCTACACTATATTGACTCTAAAATGCTTGATCTAGAAAGACCATGAAAGTTTTTGCAAGAACATCAATTGCTGACAGAGACGATGTGGAAAATCAATTTACAGAAAGTAAGAAATCGATTATGACTAAGATCGAATCGATGGAATACCAACAGGGGTTAAAGATTCCAAAATTTGGGATATCTATTATCTTTAAACCTTGCTTTATCATTTGTGAATGCTTATTCTGCTTATATCTTAATGCTTATCCGCTGTATCTATGATCTAAGATGATAAGAGAATAAACTATTTGATGATTGAAATTGTATCAATTATGCTCTGTTATTATTGTCTTACATTTTCTTTGATACAATGCTTTTACATGCTCTGATATATAATCTGATTACTCCATTATGACAGGGGGAGCATTCCATATCATTGATCTATTTCACATGTATTCATTTAAGGGGGAGGAAATCCTAAATCATGTGAATAATATTGTCAGGGGGAGCATCATAATTTGTTTTTTGATATATCTGATGTATCTCTATGTTATTGATTATCTGTGTATCAATCACTGTTTGCTTACCTTTTTTGCTAATGCCTAAAGGGGGAGAAGTATGATGATTGAGAATTATGATGATTGGTAATTGATTGATAATCTATATTGATTTGTGCAACATGGTTGTTTATTAATCATGGTTGTGCATCATCATAAAAGGGGAAGATTGTTGATAGGGGAACAAAGGTTTAGTTTAACCCACAATCTCAGTAATATCTGAGTTTTTGATGATGACAACACATAATTAATAACACATGTATATTCTGAGTTACATGTTCCATATGTACATGTTATATGCTTTTGATCACTGTGTTAAATCTGTTCAAGCATATATGAGAGCATGTTTGTGTTGTTCATTGCAAATCACTGTGTTATACTTGTGTTTTTTATATGTGAATGCATGGGATATGATGCTGAAAAGGAAAACCACAAGCACTTATGTTAAACTTTAAATGTGTGGCAAAAAAACAGTTTTAAGTCGACTTCATTATGGGGTGAATCGATTAAAACTCGTGTCTTTGCACAAATTATGCTGTGAAAGTTTTCAAAGAGAAAGTTTTTCAAAACTATGCCTAACACTATTTCATAATCGATTGCATGCGTGCTGTATTCGGTTAAGTTAGTTATTGTTTTGAAATACTTTTAATGCTTGACATAACTGTCTAACGGTCATATTTTTTATTGTGTTGACCAAACATTAATTGTTAGTCAACTGCATTAATTGTGAATTCAATTAATTATCCTGATTGTTGCTAACTTTTATAACAGAATTGTTGTATTCGAATGCATTACTAGCTAGGTAGATTAAAATGCGTCTAAGATGAGTTATTCTATAAATTGACGCAGAAGAGGGGATTCTTGTTGTTGGTCTTGTTGTATACTGCCTATAATTTGATTAGAGGTTTAGAGAGGTGTTTTATATTTTTGACGTGAGGTTGCTATAAAAACCCTTGTTGTAAAAACCTTGATCATTATTTTGCATTGTTTTCTTGTGGTTGGAAGGACACTGGATGTAGGCTTGGCCAAGCCAATATAAAAACACAGTGTTTGAATTTTCTTATCCCTACTCTCTTTATTCAATCGATTACGTTCTGCATTCATTCAATCAAATTTCCACTGCATTGAAAATCTTTTACCTTGCTATTCAAGAAAAGTATTAAGGCATCATTTTTGTGAAAAAGATTTTCAAAGATTTTATTTTTACATTTCACCAATTCGCCCCCCCCCCCCCCCCCCCCCAATCATTTTTCCAAGCATAGAAAAGCAAGGATTTCAAACCAATCATAGTATCAATGAAGTGAAGGAGAAGTCTACAACCTAAAACAAAGTCCAGAAATCAAGAGAAATATGCAAAACTGTACATAAGACACAACAAAAACAACCTAGAAACAACCTAGAAAAAAAAACCTAAACAAAGAAAATTCTCCCCCAATAGACCATACTTAAACTACACAATGTCCTCAGTGTGTCACAAACATCAGATCAACAATCAAAGAAGTCAAAAGATATAGACAAAGTGCAATAAAATTGAGCAAGGAAGGAGAAATGAAAACTCCTTGAGTTAGGGGGAAAATGAAGTTGGCTCTGTTAAATACGTCTCCTCCACCACTGCATAGTCGACTCTATTCATAATACATACACATAACATAGTCGACTCTATTCATAATACAATCGATTAAAAATCGTACAAACAGATTTTCATACAATCAGATCAGTCACACAGACAATCATCAATCATGCATATAACAATCATTCATAAAGTTATTTATGATGCATGAAAGCATGAAAAATAGATTGATACAGTTACCACATTGTAGATACTCAAGAAATTAAGATTTGTTGCAATTGTAGTTTATCCTTAATCTCTATTTCTACTATAGCAGCAACTACTTTCCTGCAAAACAACTTAATTGTTTTGATGCAGGTACCCACACAAACTTGGGTCTTTTATTGTCAGTTGTAGGAGATTGTTCTTAAGGAATTCATTTATATTTTCCCTTCGGAACTCCAACCTTTCTTGATAGCTGACGGCTTGAGCTGAATCCGGAGACGACGTGAAATCTGGATTTGATCGAGATGAAGTACCGAGAAGCAGCTGAAGAAACAATTTGACCCGTGAATCCTCAGATTCTGCCAAGGAGAAACAGATGAGGCAACGGAAGAATTAGGAATCCTAGGATTGAAGGTTTGTTCGGTGGAAAACCTAGGGTTTGATGCTGAAGCGGATTTGAACGGTGAGGAAGTGATTTTAGTCGGCGAGAAGGGAATTAATCGGTGGAAAATGATTTACGGGGAGGTCTGCAGAAACGATGTGGTTCGTGGTGGAAGAGCTCTCTCTCGAGAGTGAAGTAGATGAAGATTCGCGAAATGAAGATGTAGTGTTGTGCTGATGGAAACTCGTGAGGGAAAAAGGCACGCGTGGCAATAGATCTGATGCAAGCCACGAGGAAGCTAGTAATTGGTGAAACTGGCGTGATATGGATGTTACGGAGGAGAGAGATTCGGATAATGGAAAATGAGAGAATGATAACATGAGATGGAAGGTGGCTAGAGGAGATCCTTTGGGATTCTCTAACCTTGACTTTCAAGGGAACTAAATTCTGGAGTTCTCTCGACATAAAGTTTAATTCATTATTCTCAAAAGTATCTTACAAGAGGTGGTGACATGGCTATATATAGGACTAAAAGTCCCTCCTATCTAGCACATGCCTAACACCTTTTACACATGTTTTAATAAAAGTAAAAGAAATACTACACTAAACTAATTGGGCTTGGGCCCCGTCTATCATCCCCTCCCCCTTGGAAAGGATTGGTCCTCAAATCTGATGGTGCTTCTGAAGACTTATTTTTGTTGGCTTCACAAAGGTTCCTCCTGGGTCAAATATCCATCTGCAATAAACATCAAACATATCTCTAATTAGTTTTCTTTGACCCAATAATATATATAAAAGACTATGTGTAGAAGAAGGTTTCCTAATTTTGAAATTTTTAATGTTAATATAACAAAGAAACCTTTCTTCATTTGAAGTTTTATTTGTATCTTGAGTTATTGGTAACCATAAAGGTAAGCATAACCCAAGTTGTGACTTTGCATGTGTTGATAGTGATGACATTTTTAAAGATGGAGTGGCAAAGTCTTTGAAAGAAAAGTGAAATTTGGAAAATTCAAATATAAATGGAGAAAAGTGATAGGATAGAAAACCTCCCCTTAAGAGTCTAGCTTCTAGGGTAGGAGGAGATGTGACCCTTAGTTGCTTTTTCTTTTCTTCCATTTCTATTCTTTCAACTTCTTCCTTTTCTCTTCTTTGTGCTTCTTTTCTCTCTTTCTCTCTTCTTTTCTCTTCTTCTCTTCTTTCTCTTCTTTCTCTTTCTTCCTCGTCTCTTCTCTCTCTTTCTTCCTCTTTTCTTCTCTTGTTTTCTTCTTCTTCCCTTCTCTCTTGCTCTCTTATTTTCTCTTCTCTCTCTTCTCTCTTTTTCTTCCTCTTCTCTTCTATTTCGTTCTTCCTCTTCTCTTCTTTCTTTTTCTCTTTTCTCTCTTACTTCTTGCTTTTGTTTTTCTCTTTTTAATCTCTCAATTCTATATTTGCTTGTCTCTTCCCATAGCCTCTTAAGTTTTTCTAGAAACTCACTTTCCCTACGAGAGAACCCACTTATATTTTGAATGAATGACTCACCTTTTCTAATAAGCTCTCTCATAAGTTCTAAGTTTCTTTCAATTTCTCGAGGCACAAACTTTCTTCTCATACAAGCTTTCAATTCATTCCAATCATGAATGGGATATTTTCTATTTATCTTAACATGATATTGCCTATCATCCCACCACTCTCTTGCATGCTTTTTAAAACTAGAAGTGTAAAGACTAAGAATATAAGATTCATTATCTCTAGAATAGAAGGATTCAGATTTACTTTTGCTCACCATGAATGAATGCATGTCATCAATTTCCTTTTCCCAAGCTAGGTATGTTAATGCACCAATATCATCACCAAAGAATGGAATACTTTCACTAGCTTGTTTATACAAATCATCTTTAATCCTATCAAATTCATAAAATGAACAAGACTTCCTTCTAGCTTTATCATGTGCTCTTTTGATGTCTTTGTAACTAAGTTGCTTATCAAAATTAAAATTCCTAGAAGACCTATATGGATAACAAGACATCTTTGTTTCTAAAAGTTTTTCTAGTGTAAAAGATTTACAAGATTCACACTTAGACAAGTCCCAGGTAAGAGAGGTGAGTCATGAAGACTGCTTAAGTACCAAGTCTTGCCTTGCTAGAAATGTCTTAGGTTACTACTAGTTATCCTTTAAACTAAAATCACTTTTAAAATCAAAGAACACAAGTCACAAACAATCACAACAATTAAACACTAAAAGACGAGACTTTTCGGACTCTAATGTGACAAGGCTTAGAGTTTAATCCCTTTTAGCCTAAATCACCCTAAACGTAAGACACTAAAATTTAAACACAAACAAGAAAAGTTTTGCCAAGAGTTGAAAGAGCACCAAGGACTCTTCCAAGACACTTGGACTTTGATTGGCCTTTTACAATGCAATTAAGAAAACTAACAATAGAGCCTATTACAAAACCAGATGAAGAAACAATTAAAAAAAACAAATAACAGCTATGCTTCAATCCTGGTCCTGATTCAAATCCGCATGAAGGATCTAGTGCTCCACGTTTTGGTTGCTTCTGGACAACGTTGGAGTCTCCTAGCTCTTGGGTTCAACTCTACAATTACAAATGTACAAAGCTGGATCAGAGAGCTGTTAACGAACATATTGGAAGAGGGAAGTTACACTTAAATGAGCCTTCCCTTTATTGGGTTTGTACACTTGATGTAGAGAAAGGTTCCTATTGACTGTCCGTTACAATTTGTTGCACAGAGAAAACCTGCACAGATATTCAGACCAACATCAACAATTCACACATTACAAGTAATTACCAATCATGACAAGAACAGTTCAATCAAAACAGAAGCCATTTAAGGTAAAAGAAAACTCCCTTTAGTTCAAAGCTTCCACATGAAGTGCTTAGGTTGCTGTTTTCTTAGTAAACTTCTGCTCAAACTAAACTCTCAAACATCAACTCTGCACACATAAATCTAAACAAAATCCAGCAACAAAATCCAGCAAGTGCAAATGGACAGTGAACTAGATTTAGATTGGATGTAATTCACTGCAGAAACTAACCACCTAATTAACTCAACCGCCAAGTCAGAACTGGAATTTGGGTACTTTAATCACTTCTTAAAACTGGATGATACATTGGCAATTAAAAAACAGATTGATGCACAACTGATTATGACAAGAGCAGCCTTTGCAGCAACTCAGTGAATTACACTGGGTAGAAACAATTGGACCACACTAGTCAAGAACAATGTCCTAACTAATTCAGAAATTAGTGGACCATGCTAATCAAATCAATGGATAGAGTAATGTGAGGCAAATCAGAAATTGGCAGTTTTAAAACAGTGTTCTTGCAATTCCAAAAATGCTCATAAAACCATCAGCACATTATTTGCAATTCCTATGCATCTACCAAGTTCAAAGAAATCTTACCAAATCAACATCAGCATTCAACATGCCCATTTAAACCATGAAATCAACATTTCACTGTCAAACAATGAGTATATCAATTAATTCAGCAGGCAATGTTTGACAATAAAGTGAGTGCAATGACAGTTTAAACATTCACAAGCACAATTAGCATCACTAGCAAATCAGCAATCACATTCAAGCATTTAATATCTCACTGACTTCATCAAACAGTTTATGAACTAAATTGATTTCAATAACTTCTTAAACAGTCACAACTCTCCACTCTGATCATCTCATTTTCGTTTCCTGCACAATGAACAATCAACAAATGGTTAGTTGAAACTGAACTCTTGTAAATGCCAATAGCCTCTCAATCAGGAAAATGGCTAGGCTAAACAAGGTAAAGTGAAGGACAAAACAAATCACAAGGTAATGGAATGACAAAAACAGCAAAGCAACTGACTTGAGATCAGATTAATAAAGCAAAGAAAAGATCCAATTATGATTCAGCAGAACTTGATTAACATGTGAGAGACAAAACTAGATAACCAACAAATGACAAGCAAGAAACAAAGCTTTTGAGCAAAGTGAGCACTCAAACTGAACCTATGAGTGGCACTAGAACAGATTTTAAAAGCAAGAAATCAAAGACCACAACAAGTCGGAACTGAAATCACATGTAGCATCCAGAACTAAATTTTCAAAACTGTTAAATGGAATGCCACAAAGAAACCAGTGTATATGTTTAAATCTGAAGTTCTGTTTTGAAACTGGTTTTAACTGGATTGTACAGGTCTGAAAAGCTTTTTACATTGAATATATCATATTCATCTTTTTGTATTTTTTTTTATCACAGATCCTTGCTATTGCTACAATCCAGTCCTCTTGAAATGATCTAATTCACAAGAAAAATTCAGCACTGCAGTTCCAACTTGTACAACAAAATTGAACTTCAAAAATTGGGGTTTTCAAAGGTGAAATTGCACAAAGGCTGATATAACTCGAATTAAGCTATTGCATCATGTTTGAAATATCAAAACAACTTGTTTTGCTCTGAAGTTGGATGCAGAAAAATAGTAATTCGAAAATTGAACTTGCAATAGCCAATTATGCAATCAAACAGCTCAACCACACCACCAATCTTAAGTTTTATTGAGTCAATTGACAAATTATTGATGAAAATGACTTTAAAACAGCAATTGGAAACTTGAGCACGACACGAGGAAGTTAATGCAAGATTTCCAGCAAGATCTATATGCTAGAACAGATTTTAAAACAAAAAACTAGACTCAAACAAGACAATGCAGATCGGTCAACTGCAACTTTGATACTATTGGAGTTTTCACAAGATGCCACCAAGCTATTTGCTTCAGCAATTCATGGCTTAATTGGTGTGCACCTGATACGAACTCATTCAAGCCTTTTATCATCGAAATAATATGTATTGGCCATGACAATAAACGCAAATCAGAATACACATCAACAACACTTAAATCTGAGATTAAGGTCACTTTTGCATGCACCCGAGCTCACAATGACTGTATCATAGCTCATATGGTGTACAGCCACTGATCATATAATCCAGAATCTCAGAAAAACTCAAATACAGCTTTAAACACAGAATTTATGACATTTTAAGCAATTAAACATAACTGTAAACATGACAGAATATGATTCATCAATGAAAATGACTCAAATGACCAAATGGACCGATTAAAATGAGGAAAAGACTCAAAGAAAAGCAGGCACACACAAATAGACTCAACCAGAACCTACTGTAAGTAGCAATGGATGTACAAAAACCAACAATAAACAAGACAAAGTAAAATACTCAAGACATTGCACACGGAAAATTTGAAAACAACCAACGCACAGATTAAATCTCAAGAATAGAGAACAGATCGACACCGAAAATTTGAGAATCGACGAAGAGTAAAACTCAGATCAGAGAAAAACGAGATACTTAGCTCAAGCGGACGCGCCTAACTTAGGCTCTGAATACCACTTGATGGCTGACGGCTTGAGCTGAATCTGGAGACGACGTGAAATCTGGATTTGATCGAGATGAAGTACCGAGAAGCAGCTGAAGAAACGATTTGACCCGTGAATCCTCAGATTCTGCCAAGGAGAAACAGATGAGGCAGCGGAAGAATTAGGAACCCTAGGATTGGAGGTTTGTTCGGTGGAAAACCTAGGGTTTGATGCTGAAGCGGATTTGAACGGTGAGGAAGTGATTTTAGTCGGCGAGAAGGGAATTAATCGGTGGAAAATGATTTACGGGGAGGTCTGCGGAAACGATGTGGTTCGTGGTGGAAGAGCTCTCTCTCGAGAGTGAAGTAGATGAAGATTCGCGAAATGAAGATGTAGTGTTGTGCTGATGGAAACTCGTGAGGGAAAAAGGCACGCGTGGCAATAGATCTGATGCAAGCCACGAGGAAGCTAGTAATTGGTGAAACTGGCGTGATATGGATGTTACGGAGGAGAGAGATTCGGATATTGGAAAATGAGAGAATGATAACGTGAGATGGAAGGTGGCTAGAGGAGATCCTTTGGGATTCTCTAACCTTGACTTTCAAGGGAACTAAATTCTGGAGTTCTCTCTACAGAAATGTTTAATTCATTATTCTCAAAAGTATCTTACAAGAGGTGGTGACATGGCTATATATAGGACTAAAAGTCCCTCCTATCTAGCACATGCCTAACACCTTTTACACATGTTTTAATAAAAGTAAAAGAAATACTACACTAAACTAATTGGGCTTGGGCCCCGTCTATCATCTCTATAGTAACAATTTTTAACATTGTTACCAATTGTATTGTAATAGAAGCAGGCATTCGTAACAGGTTTACTAAGATCAATAAACTTCTTGGAATTAACCCTATTACTTTTTGCTTTATAGCCAATACCTTGATTATTAAGTGTTGATTAAGTAATCAATTTTCTCTATGTGCACTAGACAGTTATCACAATTCTTTTCAATAATTTGTATTTCAGTTTTAACTGTGTTCGCAAATTTTAAAGCAATTTCTAAATCATTTTTCAACTTATCATTTTCTTCTACAAGATTATCAATTATGTATTCAAAGTCTTTCCTTTCAGAAGATAATCGATTCACCTTGTATTGGAGTCACATGGCTTATGCATGTATTTCCTGAAATGCATCCAGTAGCATGTCATACTTGACTTCGATCGGCTCACTCTCGAAATTATCATCACTATCATAATCAGATTGTGCTTTACCTGTCATAAAATACAAATTTGACTCCTCTTCAACGCTACAATCATCATCACTTGAAGATTCACCATCATTGTTTTCCCAGGCTATGTATGTTTTTCTTTGCTTGCTCTGCTTGTCCTGAGCGTACTTGATGGTTGTTTTCTGCCTACTCTTCAAGTCTGGACAGTCAGGCTTTATGTGGCCTTCCTTCCCACACTCATAGCATTGCACCGCGATGATTCTTGAATTCTTTCTTCCTCTTGAAGGACCTTCATTATCAGCAGCAGAATTTCTATTTTTCATGAACTTATTAAATTTTCTTACCACCATGTTCATGATTTCCTTTTCCTACAATTCTGCGTCTGATTCAACTTTAGACTCAGGTTTCTTTGAGGCTCTTCTGCTCGTGGCTTTTAGGGCAATCGATTTCTTTCCTCAATTTCTTCTTCCTCTCTCAGCCTTCCGAGTTCTAACTCATGCTCCCTAAGCTTGCCAAAAAGAGTAGCCATATTCATGTTAGTTATATCTCTAGATTATGATATGGTTGTTACCTTTGGCTGCCAGCTTCTGTTGAGACTCCTCAGGATCTTTATGTTGATTTCTTCTTTATCAAACACTTTGCCGAGAGCCATTAGGTGATTTACTATATGTGTAAATCTTTTCTACACCTCACAAATAGTCTCTCCAGCCTTCATCCTGAATAATTAGTATTCTTGCACAAGGGAGTTCTTCCTAGGACGCTTTACTTCTTCAGTGCCTTCATGTGTCACTTCAAGAACTTCCCACATCTCTTTTGCAGTCTTGCATTGGGAAACCCTAAAAAACTCATCCATAGTTAGTGTAGAGGAAATTACATTTCTTGCTTTAACATCATATTATGCTCTGCGGTTCTCATCCTAAGTCCACTCAGAAAAGTTTTTCAAAACAGTTTTTCCATTTATAATTTGAGTGGGCTCATATGGACCATTGATTTTTGCATCCCATACACCTTTATCCACGGATTCAAGAAAAATTTTCATCCTAATTTTCCAAAATGCATAATTCTCACCAGCAAATAGAGGCGGTCTATTTGTTGATGCACCTTCACCAAAAGTTTAAGAAGTAGAAGCTATTTTTGAGGATCGAATCGATTAAGAAAAAATATTAATCAATTTGTTTTTCAAATATTTTATGAAAACCAGCTCTTGTGCCAATTGTTAAAAAAGAAGTGCTTTCAAAATATAAGCTTTCAAAATATAAGCGTAAAAATTGGATGTCTTTACACTTTTCTTGAATCGCAAGTTAAATGGTATGTAATGCAACAGTTCACTTAATCGAATACAATAACAAGTTAATCGACTATAATGAAAAAGTGTAGGAATCAAAGAATTCAAACGCTGGTTTTTATACTGGTTCGGTCAAGCCTACATCCAGTGTCCTTCCAACCACAGGAAGCAAATGCACTATATAGATCAAGTTTTTTACACCATGGTTTTTACAGCGACCTCACGTCAAAAATGTAAAACACCTCTGTAACCCTCTAACCTAATATAGGCAGTAAACAATACAAACACGCAACAAGAACACCCTCTTCTACTGTCAAACCGTTAGAGGCACCCTCAAAGTTAAGAACACAGTTCTTCTTCCTGCAAACACCGCAGGGAATCCAAGCCAATCTTCACAAATTGCAAATTCCTGATCGCGTAGAGTACACCTCTTCGTGCAGATTGATCAGACGTTCAATACCCAGTAAATCTTGCTTCTCACGAAACCTCTAAGCCTTGATCACCACGATCAATCTCTGGTTCTTGGAGCTTTTCTTTTCCTCTATAAGACACACAGTGTTTTCTGAAAGATATGAAAATGTTAATTCTCCAAAAGTTCTTACAAAATTCAAATCAGCGTCAATTTATAGTATTACACACATCAGACGCATTTTAATCGATTTAACTATTAATCTAGTCAATACACTTTGTAGTTATAACAGACTAACAACAATCACAATATTTAATTGAATGCACATTTAATACAATCGACTCATAATAAATGCTTGGTCAACATAATTAAAAATATGATCGTTATGTCAGTTGTGACAAGCATTTAACAGTTTTCAAAAACTTAACAAACTTAATCGAATACAAGAAGAATATAGTCGTTTAAGTAAAAACACTTAGAACAATTTTTGAAAAATTTTCTCTTCAAAATATCTCACAGCACACTTGAAAAGAGTTTGAGCAAACCCACGAGTTTTAATCAATTCATCATAATGTAATCGACTTAAAACTGTTGTTTTGCCACACATTAAACTTCAACCAAAGTGTTTGTGGTTTTCCATTTCCTCACACTTATGTTATGCATACACATATAAAATCACATATTAAACACAATGATATGCTTTAAACAATACAATAATGTTCACACATATGCTTGTACATATATAACACAATAAGCAAAAGCATATAACATGTGTAACACAGTATACACATGTGTTATTATTATTTATATGTTGTTATCATCAAAAATACAGTCATCACTAAGATTGTGTGGGTTTAGCTAAACCTATGCTCTCCCTATCAACAATCTCAACAAAAAGGACCCATAAAATCTATACGTCGGACATCAAATGAGGATCCATATACAGTAAAATCATCCATGAACACCTCTATGCAACTCTCAAGAAACTCGCTAAAAATGCTAAGCATGCACCGCTGGAAGGTACCAGGGGCGTTGCATAGGCCAAAGGACATCCTCCTATAGGCAAAAGTGCCAAAGGGGCAAGTGAACGTGGTTTTTTCTTGGTCCTCAAGTGCAATGTGTATTTGATAATATCCAAAAAAACCATCAAGAAAGCAATAATGGGATTTACCTACCAGGCGCTTGATAACGGTTGATTTCACCGTTATTTGTGATTCAATTTTGATACTAAATGAGCCCTTTTTTACTAGGAAACTTGCTTGAACTCTTGTTTTTGGTTAAGTTGTGAATAAAGAAAGTTAAGGTTAGAACTTATGATTTTTATCACTAAATTCCTTCGATTTTGTAGGAAATTGGAATGATTTGGAAGAGGAGTTAAAGTACCCAGGAGTTGGAATCCAGAAAGGACAGAAAAAGCTCCAGAAAAAAAGGCTACAGAAGGTCGCAGGATGCCTGGTTTCCCCTTTCTGGGCCCCTCAGCGTAGGATGTCTCGTATGGGCGCCTGGCTGCCCTTTTTTGGGGCCATCAGCGCAGGATGTCTCGTATAGGCACTTGGCTGCCCTTTTCTGGGGTGTTCAGCGTAGGATGTCTCACATTACCGCTTCGGCACCCTTTCTAGGCGTTGAGCGCCATCGTCCTTATGTCACACACTCCCTAGGCACCTTCTTACGGGCCCTTAGCGCCACTCCTCTCGTACTAGTGCCTGGCTGCCCTAAGTAGGGGCGCTGAGCGCCAACGTGTTGGGCTCAGACTCTGTTTTCTACTCTATTTAAGGATTTGTTCGTCCTAGGGTTGGTATCTTTTGATAGAAGGGACGCAAATTCAGACTTGTTCGACTCTCTAGAGGCAGAATTGGATGCGGAAGCTCTCGTCTTTGGTTTTTAGGGTTTATCTTTCATTCTCATTCCATTGCACATCTAGTTTCTCCATGATAATGGAGAACTAAATTCATTTGTTGTTGGTGAAGATGTAACCTCTAAACTCTCATGTATTTGAATTGATTCCAATTTATATATGCTTCTTTCATTAAATGTTAGGGTTATTCTCCTTTGCTCTATGCTTGTTATGTTTAACTCATTCATGGCATGATTTTTGGTTTTCTTTGTTATTGACAAATACCTAGAAACCTAGAATTGGGGAATTTCTCCCAAGGGAATTATTGCCTAGACATAGGGATATAACGCTTGGTTGTCTTACGCTTCCGTTCATAATGAAAAATTAATTATTAGGGATGCAAGACATTGTGGTCTAGTAATTAAGGATAGGCTTCTTTCGCCGAGACATCGGGTTCTAAGTAATTTCGAAAGTGACATTGACATTTAATAAAGAAGAAGAATTCTTATATGCATGATAGTGATTAGGTGATATCTAAACCCCAACAACATCTTCATCTCATAGTACAAACATCATCATTCCCTTTTGCGTTTCTTTTCAATTGATCAAAATTGCATTCATATTACTTTCTTGTTTTTTTGCATTTAAAAACCTAAAATTGTTCTTAAAAGTCTTAATTAGTTAAGTAATTACACGACTGTACTTGGTCTTACCATTTATTATTACTTTATACGATTCGGTACACTTGTCGAGGTCTTAACAAGTTTTTGGCGCTGTTACCAAGGACTCGTGGTTTAAACTATACTTTTGTGTGATTCTTAATCGATTAGACTTTATTTTGTTATTGTTTTTAATTTTTGTTTTTATTACTTTTTATTTTTATCTAGTGGTGCTAATTGGATGCTCTAGTGTTTTGTTCTCTAGTGTATGCAGGGTACAATTCGGACTAGAAGCACGAAAGTTCTTGAAACTCTTCTTGCAAGTTTGAACAATAGTAGAAGAAAAAGGAGGAACAGGACGTCTAGAGAACTTTTTCCTTCTCCTAAGACTCTTCAACAGCCTTCACCTCAAGGACTTGACCAGGAAACATAAAATATGGCTGAAGAACAAAATGGTAGACGTACCCTAGCAGATTATGCAATAGTTATTGACCCTCATCATTTTAACAGTATTGCAAGGCCGAGGGTTAATGCTACAAATATGGAGATGAAGCCTACTTTGATTCAATTGGTGAAGAGCAACCAATTCAATGGATTATCACATGAAAATCCATATGAGCACCTAACCACATTCAATGAGATATGCAATACTGTGAAGATCAATGGAGTGCCAGATGACACATTAGACTTAGTTTGTTCCCTTTCTCTTTGGGATGCAATGCTAAGATGTGGTTGAACTCTTTTCCAAAGAACAGTTTTATTGAGTGGGAAGCAGTGGTTGCAAATTTTCTGAAGAAATATTTCCCATAATCAAAGGTGAACAAAGGTAAACAAGAATATTATGCTTTCACGCAGGGCATGAATGAAACATTAGGTCAAGCGTGCGACCAATTCAAAGGTTTATTGCAGAAGACACCCACACATGGCTTTGATGATCCTATAGTAGTCATTCTATTCCTTGGAGGTCTAAGCTTGCAGAATAAATTGATGTTGGATGCCTCAGCTGGAGGTAATATCAAGTGCAAGACTCTAGAGGAAGCCTATGAGTTGATTGAAAATATGGCTACTAATGATAATGAGATGCACAATGAAAGAACTCAACTTCAACAGAAAGGAGTTCTACAACTGTAATCTCAAGATGCTTTGTTGGCGCCAAACAAGATTATGACTCAACAGTTGGAAACTCTGATGAAGAAAATCTCTCAATTGCCAAAGGAGTTGCAGAATGTTTCACAAGTTCAACAAAAACTTTGTGAGTTATGTGGTGGAGATCATATGAAAGGTAAATGTGTTATGCCAGAAGTTACCCAAGAGGAAGTCAAGTTTATGGGTCGAGGTAATCAATTTCGTACAGGTTATTAAAACCAAGGGTGGAAACCTCACCCAAGTATGGGTCAAGGGCAAGCTGGGCAATTCAATAGACCACAACAACAACAATGGCAACAACAACCATCTTTATCTGAAAGAACTACAAAAATAGAAGCACTGAAGCTGCCATAAGGAATTTGGAGATACAGGTTGGCCAATTGGCTAAAAAGTTGGAAGAGAAATCTGAAAAGCTATTTGGGGCTAATATTGAAGTTAACCCTAAACTGGAGTGTAATGTTATTATGAGCAGAAGTAGTGAGAGGTTAGATGAGAGAAAAATTAAGAGAAAAGAAAAAGTTGAGTTGAGTGAAAAAGAAGAAGAAATTGAAGAGAAAAAAAGTGAGGTTGAGAGGAAGGAAAAGAAGAAAGAAAAGAGGGAAATAAAAGAAGAAGAAGAAGGCGAGAGAAAAGAGAGAAAAGTTGAGAAATCTCTTCCTTATCCTAAAGTGTATTCTAGAAAAGAAAAAGAGAAACAATTAGGGTGTTTGAAGGAGATCTTTAAGAAATTGGAGATTACTAGTCCATTGATTGAGGCATTTCAACAAATTCCTGTGTATAACAAAATTTTTGAAGAAGTTCCTCAAAAAGAAGAAATATTTAGATGTGGAAACAATTGAAGTGCATGGCAATTGTAGTGTTATTCTGCAGAAGACACTTCCTCCTAAAGTCAAAGATCCGGGAAGTTTACTTTTCCTTGCACTATTGTGAATAATGATATACGGAAAGCTCTAATTGATTTGGGGTCTAGCATCAATCTGATGCTCTTATCTGTGTTGAAGAAGATTTGTGGTCTTAAGGTTAAACCTACTAAGATGGTGTTGCAAATGGAGGATAGATCTAAGAATCCCTATGGTGTAGTGGAGGATGTTGTGGTCCAAATTGACAAACTTAAATTCCCAGTTGATTTTGTAGTGATGGAGATGGGGAAGATTTGAAGATTCCTATCATTCTTGGAAGGCCATTCATGAAGACAATTAAGGTTCTCCTTAATGTAGATGAGGGACTTCTAATGCTTAAAGACCAAGATGAGGAGGTGACTTTTAGTGTCTTCAATGATGAGTAGCCGATTCAAGTGAAGAAAACTAGTCTTAAAGTTATAGATGAAAATTTTTCAAAGACTAGTGTATCTAAATAAGTTGCCAATTTAGTCAAGGGAGAAAAAAATTGTTTCCTGTCACAGGTAGAGGAAGAGGAGAACGAGATTAAACAGAAGATAGTTCACAAAGACTCGGAGTGTGAAGATGAAAGGCTCAAACCTGGCAAACCAATCATATATAGGGACATGTTATGGGTGATTAAGGAGATTAAAGTGAATGATGTTATTGAGATTGAAGCACCATATTCTAGAACAGTCAAGAAGGTGGATGTTGATGGATCGGCAAGTGTACCAAATCACACAAGTAATATAAAATGGTAAGACCAAGTATCGTATCCCAGAAGACTCTCGGCACTAAACAGTTGTGTGATGGCTCGATTAATTAAGACTTAAATAAAACGAGATTGTTGGTTTCAAATGCACAAACATAAAATTAAATATGAATGCAAATTGATCAATAGTAGAGTAACACAGAGATGAACGAATGTTGTTTAATATGAGATGAATAAGTTGTTAGGGTTTGATATCACCGAGTTTACTCTCATGTATATAAGAAATCTTCTTTTTACATTGATGTTAACGTCACTCAATAAATTACTTAGAACCTGATCCCTCAATGCAATAAGCCTGCCTTAATTCCTAGTTCGTGCAATTCCTAAGGTTCCTAGAAAATTAAGTCTGAAGATCAAGAGCTTAAGACGACCAAGTACTCATACCCTCATCCCTGAGAAATATTACCCTTGGGAGAATTCAACAAGAACTTTAATTGTAAGGAACCTCCCGGCACTCATGTAATTCATAAATCATGCTACTAAGTGAGTTAAATAGAGCAAGCATTAAAACAGATGAATTCCCTAACAATTAATGAAAAATCATATAAATTAAGAATCGATTCAAATACATGAGAGTTCACAAGGTTACATCATCCCCCAACAACAAGTAGAGTTTAGTTTCCCATAAACATGGAGAAACTAGATGAATAATGGAAAAGGAGGAGATAGTGAAACCCTAAAAGTAGAAGAGGAAGCTCCCGCCTCCAGATCCGCCTTCAAAGAGTAGAAGAGTGTGTTGTTGTGTTGCTCCAGCTAGAGATACCAAACCTAGGATGCTTGGGTCCTTTAAATAGAACGGAAGCAGAACAAAAACAAAGCCCAAGCCTGAGTTGTCGGCGCTCAAGCGCCCCACTTAGGGCACCCGGGCGGCGAGCGGTGGTCTTCCACGCTCAAGCCTCGCAGAGGTCGCCCAAGCTTTCTACATCCGGCGCTCAAGCGCCCCCAAAAGGGGCACCCGGGCGGTGAGCGGCACTTCCTGCGCTTAAGCCTTCCAGAGTACGCCCAAGCCTTCTACATCCGACGCTCAAGCACCCCTAAAAGGGGCCCTCGGGCGGTGAGCGACACTTCCTGCGCTTAAGCCTTCCAGAGTATGCCCAAGCCTTCTTCATCTGGCGCTCAAGCACCTCAAAAAGGGGCGCCTGGGCGATGAGTGGCACTTCCTGCGTTTAAGCCTCAAAAAGGGCGCCCAAGCCTCGAGCTGCTTTCCTTCTGGTGCTTTTTCTGGACCTTTCTGAGTTCTATCTCCTTGGCACTTTATCCTTGCTTTCCATATTAACTCATTTTCTATCAAAACAAAGGGAATTAGTCATAAAATCATCAAATTCAACCTCGACTCTGTTATTCACACAACTTAACAGAAAAACGTGATTCCAAGCAAGTTTCTAAGCAGAAAAGGGTGTATTTGGTATTAAAATTACATCACAGATAACGGTATTTTAACCTGTTATCAATGGACAAGAAGTTGCTTAAGATATGTCAGTGTGATTAAAGCAAGAGCCACACTAACATCAAAGATTCAAACTGAGCATAGTGGTGTCAGGCTCGTGACGTTAAACAAGCGCTTGCTAGGAGGCAACCCAGTGTTTTAGAAACTTTTATTTTTAATTTGTTTATTTATTTGGTTATGTTTGGTGTGTTTATTATTGTGTGATATGATCTAGTTTTCATTAGAGATGTTTTTGTAGATGTATGGTTATGATGTGCATCGGGAGCTTTAATTATTTTAAGTGTGAGATGTTTAAGCTTGAGTTGGAAACTGGAAAGTTTTGAAAGGGCAAAAAATCTGAAAAAATTAAGGGTTCAAGTTGAGGGCCCCTGCTTAGGGACATCCAGGGAAAGCAAGAAAAGAGGGGAAATAGAAGTACCACGTCGCGCACAGCGCTAGCGACATGGGTTATAATCTTTTGGGCTTTTTAGGGCTCAACATCATTAGGCCCAACTAACCTTTTTAACCCTAAATGCGCCGCCCAGACCCTCACTTTCCATCTTCACAGTTTCTAGTTCCACTAAACCCATTGCTCAGAGTTCCTTCTCACCTTCCCCTTTCATTCTCCTACCAAAAATCACCATTTCCACTCACTTTGCTTCCATACATCCAAGTTTGGGGTGGTTTATGAGTTGTTGCTGCTAGTGTTACACAAGCCCTAGACTTTCCTACTCTTTTGTGCATCTTTCAAAAGCTTTTCTCTCCACTCAATTAAGCATCTTGCATTTTCAATTTTTGCTCTTGAAAGTTTTGATTTTTGATAGAGATTTATGTCTATGCATGATATATTGTTGATGTTGCTAATAAAACTATGTTGGGATGGATTATTGATGAATATAACACTGTGTAAAGTACTTGTGTGAGGCATTAGGCTAGCAAAGGCCTTGATTACGATTTTTGGTATGGCGTTGCGGGCCCCCTGAGCAGCGCTCAGTGTTGGCAAATCTGCCTATGCCGTGGTTTTTGGATTTGTTGCTGTTTATGGTTGTGTGCATA
Source organism: Vigna angularis (assembly GCF_016808095.1). NCBI lineage: Eukaryota > Viridiplantae > Streptophyta > Magnoliopsida > Fabales > Fabaceae > Vigna > Vigna angularis. Next base: position 31,687,460 of record NC_068970.1, read on the forward strand.
TGACGCTGAGGGTGATAATGGTCGAATTTACTGTTATTTAATTCTTAATTTTGATACTTAAAACACCCTTTTTGACTTAGAAACTAGCTCTAAATCATAGTTTTGGGTGAATAAGAGAGTTGAAGGTGAATTTAATGATTCTATGCTAGATTTCCTTGTTTTCAACAGGAATTGAGATGATTTGGAAGAAGAGTTGAAGTAGTAAGGAGTTGGAACTCAGGAAGAGTTGGAAAAGCATCAGAAAGGAGGAACGCAATAACGCCTGAGCGTCATTTTTAGGGCGCTGAGCGCCAATTCCTCGAGTTGCACCACGCCTGCTTGCCTTCTGAGCTGACCCTAAGCGTCAGATAACTCGGCACGCCACCTGGGCGCCCTATGTGGGGCGTTGAGTGCCATTTTTGTGGGCTTCGACCTATTTAAGGACTTCGACGTCCTAAGGATTGTATCTTTGGACGGAAGAGGCACAAAAACACACCCTTTGAGCCCTCGAAGCCGGATTTGGATGCGGAAGCTCTTATCTTTTACTTCTAGGATTTTATCTTTCATTCTTTTTCCATTATTCATCTAGTTTCACCATGTCAATGGTGAACTAAACTCTATTTTGTTGTTGGGGAATGATGTAAACCTTTGTGAACTCTCATGTATTGAATTGATTCTTAATTATATATGCTTCCTTCATTAATTATTAGGGTAATTCTTCTTCGCTCATTGCTTGCTTTATTTAACTCATTCATTATCATGATGTATGATTTGCATGAGTATCGGAAGGTATCTTACAATTCAGGTTCTGGAGAATTATTCCCAGAAGCAGTATTGCTCAGGAATGGGGGTATGAGTTATGGTTGTCTTAACCTTCTGTGCATATGTAATGCAGAATTAATTGTTAGGGATGCAAGGAATTATGACCTAGTAATTAAGGATAGGCTTTCTTCGCCAAGGAATCGAGTTTTAAGTACTTTAGATAGTGACATTGACATTAATGAAGAAGTAGAATTTGTATATACATAAGAGTAAACTAGGTGAAATCTAAACCCAACAACATATTCATCCGATAATATCAAATTCATTCGTTCATCTCTGTACTTTTGTCCAATTTATCAAGTTGCATGCATATTTACTTTTTGGTATTTGCATTTTAAACTAAAAGATTTTGTTTTCAAGGCTTATTTAATTAAGAAATCACATAACTGTTTAGGCCGTGAGTCTCTAGGGAAACGATATTTGGTCTTACCATGTTTATTACTTGATACGATTCGGTACATGATAACAGTTGAAAATATTGTTATTTGTGATGTAATTTTGATACTAAATGCACCCTTTTCTGCTTAGAAACTTGCTTCGAGTCATGTTTTTCTATTAAGTTGTGTGAATAAGAGAGTTGAGGTTGAATTTAATGATTTTATGACTAATTCTCCTTGTTTTGGTAGAAAATGAGATAATATGGAAAGTAGGGATGAAGTGCCATGGAGGAGGAGCTCAAAAAGGCCTGGAAAATCACTAGAAGAAGGAGTGCTCGAAGCTTAGGCGCCCTTTTTGGAGCCTTGAGCGCAGGAAACCACCGCTCACCGCCCGGGCGCCCTTTTTTATTTTGTTTTTGTTTTGTGTTAATAATTGTTTTCTAGGGTTTTGTTTTCTTGTGTATGTAGTAGGATAAGATTCGTACTAGAAGTAAGAAAAACTCTGAACCTCTTCTTGAAGGATTGGACGAGAGTAGAGGGCGAAGGAGTATTCGAACGTCTAGAGAATTATTCCCTACTCCAAAGATACTTTTACAACCTTCGCTGCAAGAATCTGACCAGAGCACTGAAAAGATGGCTAGAGAGAATAATGACAGACGCACTCTGGCAGATTACACAACAGTAATTGTTTCAACATTAAACATATTGTGAACCATATTTCTTTTTCCTAAGCACTTCCCTTTCAGCAAGAAATGTTAACCATTCATGTACTACAAAAACATCTTGTTAACTTGAACTTGAAAGGGCTCCTTCATATGAAATGACGATGAATGAACCACTTTCAAGTTCAAGTTATCAAATTGCAATATGAAGAACAAAAATGCTTAGATATCTAAGGAAAAGAAAATGCAATGGAGATAAAAAGCATGAATCCTAATATGTTCAATACGGAAACAGGAGGCAGGGATTATGTGAAATGCAAGCTATATTTATAGATGAACTGATGACGTACATCGTGTAATTATGCTTAGTAACTGTCACACAAAACCTTCTCGTATGAACGTCGAAGCCCCGCCGAATTCGACGTTCAAACATCATTCAGAACAAAATCAATAAATTTCGTTTTATTCATTTAAAAAAAAATGACGTCCCGATCCCCAGAAATTGTCTACTTTTCAATCACCCGCGCAGATTGGGAGATTTGGAGGGCTTGAAGTTAAAAAGTTTGATGTGCCACTTTATATTCATATAATTCCACTCTGAATTTTGCTAAGTTAATATAATCGATTCAAAGTGTTATAAATTAAGAAATGAAAATGAGTTTTTAATGATTATTTATGGTCATATTAATGACAACGTGGTTGGACATTAATCACACGTTTGTTAAAATACTAAAAAGTGAAGAAATAATGCATGAGAGGGGTCAAATTTATTTTTCTAATAATGTTAATCATAGTATTTTTTGATATCATAATCATTTATACAAATCTTTAAGTCAACCTAAGAAACCGTACAAAAAATATTTGCCACAAAGATGTTAATCTTTTATAAGAATCAGAGTTGTAAACCAAGAACCAAAAGAATCCTTCCTCAACGTTGCAAATGCATATTTATGACTTCCAAAGTGTCTTTATGATATTTGGTGCCCCTATATATAGGTATAAATGTTTAAGGCACTAAAAATCGTAAAAGAAATATTTGTCACAAAGATGTTAATCTTTGATACGAAAAATACAATTTATTTTATTTCCTATACTAATTATTATTCAGGAGATAGTCCTTTATCCTACCTTTGGCTCGGGTCAGCCCATCCCAACCAGTCTCCACCGTGAAACCTAATCTGCCTTAATCTTCGACCCAACCCATTATGTCTTAATTTTTGGTCTAGATCTGTCTGACTATTCTCCATACACGCTGTCTCTTCTCGATCTTTGACTTGGTGTGATGCATCTCTATGGTTAACTTGTCTAAATAATTTTTTTCTAACTAAGCTATCTCAATTTTTGTTTATGATATTCTATCTTAACCTTTAGTTTATCAGTCAACTTAATTTGTTCTCAAACTTAAAGTATTATAATTTAAAAATCAATCAAATTCTTTTAGTATAATCATACCTTTCTTTAGCCTAAAACATTCGTTTCAAATTACTTTTAATAATATAAAAATATTTATTATGATTTTAATTATTGTGATTTAAAACTAAAACACAATTCTCATAAAATATTATTATTATTATTTTCCATATGAAATAAAATTAATATTTTAAAGAAACAAAATTTTATTCTCTTTAAATTTCACTGAAAAATCTTTCTTATATTTTATAATATGTAAATATTACAAGATTAATTTAAACAAATTTATATAATATAAAAATAAAAAAAATTGTAAATCTTATCTTAAAATATAAAGGTAATATATGGTGGGTTATGGGAGGTTTATAAATGAAAAAAAGCACAGAAAAGTGCGGGAGGCTGAAGAAGAAAACCTCAAATATCTGTAACGTTGCATTTCTAATGGGAGGTTATCTTAAAATGTAAATATTATATTAAAATATAATGGTACTAGGAGGTTATGAGAGGTTTTAAAAAGGAAAAAGAGGCGTGTGGATGAAGAAGAAAACGTCGTATATCTGCAAAATACGACGTAACCTTTGTCTTCTGGCTGACAATTAGTACGTCAAAGCCTAGTAAAATTCGACATAACCATTGTATATTTTAAGCTTCGAAGTTGAGAAGTTAAAAACTACTAGATTGAGAAAGAAGTTCCAAGAACTCTATCCAGACATGGCTTCTTCATCATCATCATCTAGAAGAAAAGAAAAGGTTGCCCGGATTACAAGAAACACAAACCCATTTGGATGGATAAGTGACGACGAGATCCGAGGAAAGTTTTTATTCTGGAGAGTTATAAAATATGTAGTTCCTCACAAGTATCTAGACCTACAATTGTTCAAGAAAGAAGGGTTCCTTTTTCAAGAATGGATTGCATATCAAGGGCTTACTGATTTTGTCCAGATGAAAGGAGATTGCTATCCAGATTTGGTAGAGGTTTTCTACAGAAACTTGAGGGTTGTAAATGGGGTCATTCACTCAAAGGTATCAGTCTTAGTCGTCTTAAAGCTCTTGATCTTCAAATTTAATTACTAGGAATTGCATGAACTCATGATTAAGGATAGGCTTATTTTGCCGAGGGATCGGGTTTGAGTGATTTAGTGAGTGACGTTATTATTAATGCATGAAGAAGAATTCTTATATACATGAGAGGGAATTTGGTGAAATCTAACCCCAACAACATGCTATTCTCATATTAAAAACAACATCCGTTCATCACTGTGTTATTTTGCTATTGATCAAACTGCATTCATATTTAATTTTCTGTCATTGCATATGAAACCAATGATCTTGTTTTCTTTAAGTCTTAATTAATCAAGTTATCACATGATTGTTTAGTGCCGAGAGTCCTTTCGGACACGATACTTGGTCTTACCATTTTATATTACTTGTGCGATTCGGTACACTTGTCGATTCATCAACATTGGTCTCTAGGGAGACAAAGATTCGAGTGTCACCCTTCCTCGTGCACGAGGACTTGAGAGAGTTGGATGTCTCTCGCAATGACTTTATCTCGTGCGAGTATAGTGCTCGGTAGGTGTGCCTAAACGAAATTTTTACTCGTAATTCCTTGAGGAGTTAGGGAGATAGGTCTGAAGTTGCTATTGTATGTGTTTTGAGGATATGATTACGGAATTGTATGCTATATGTTGTATTCTTAGTTACTCACCCTTTCCTTTTGTGGTTGTGGGTCCACCTACGATGATCGTATTTGTACGGGAGTAGATGGCGGTGCAGATAAGGCAAGGCAGGAGTAACGTGACGAGAGAACGGGAAATTTTACTAAGGGGATTTATTTATGTTTTAAAGACGTTTTATGTTTTCGAATAACAAATTTGAATATTTATAAATTTTGAATTTTAGTTGTAATACGTTCGGACGTTTAATCTTTTATTTGCTTCCGCAGTTTTATAGAAACATTTATAAGCGATGGTATTAAAAAAAAATGGCAAAAATTTCAGATTTTATTATTTACTAGTGTACACCTGCTACATGCCTAGCTCTTCATGTCTTACTCCTTCGAGACAACGGCTGCAACTCCACTATGCTACCTTGGTTATGCAAGAATCCAAGCCTTCTATCTCTTGCACTCCCTCATCTCCAAGATGGAAACTAGGTTTAGAAACAACTCTATCTTTCTCAATGCCGCTCCCCTCCAACCCTAGTAGTACACATAAATATATATATTCTCACTTTTCTTCTTACCCTAAAAGCCTAACCAAAGCTCCGTTATTGACCTCCCCCTATTCGGTACTGAAAACCTGCCCCAAGTTTCCTTTCATAACCTCCAATACTTTTCTACAAGGATCTCCGCTATTAAATACAAAATTTGGTGTCTTAAAAGGTATTCACTCCAACCACAAAGTTTTCTAAACGAGCTCTTAGACAGCTAAGGGTTTGATCACTCAAACTTTCCTAATTGGAACGAAAGTTGCAAGAGCTTAGTCAAAAACAAAAACCTCTAACCCTGTTTTTAGTGTGCCATGCAAAAGTAATCTACTCTCCCACCAAAACCTCGTCGACGTAAGGGAAATGATAAAGAAGAAAATAAGAAACAAAACATTCTCTCTCTCCTATTGGAAGCTAATCAAAATGAAGGAAACTATATCCCCTGCCAACGCTTGAAATGGACATTTCTTCCTTCTCTCCTGCACACATAAAGGTGGGCCAGTGCAACCCCACCCTTCTACCAATAAAACAAATAAAACAAAGCTTAAAATTTGCAAGAGTAGCAAGAGAGGATCGAACCCTTATCAAGGAACATAACAAGCACACTAATCATCAGAACATCATCATCATGCTGAAATATTAGTGCAAGCATTATTTATTTAACTCTTTCTTCAACTTATTTTGAAAATTAAAATAAAAACAATTATCAAGTAATTTTCATACAATTCCTAAACACTATTATTGCTCACTAACCTCCCATAATAAAATATTTAATATTAGAAATTATAAAAATAAAAATAATAGATATTTTTATTTTATCCGAGTCTTACATTCATTGTGCAGGAACAAGAGTTTGAGTGATCAGATTGGAGCATCTGAGTTTGTTTAAACTGCCACTGCAATCATTTTTGTTTAAGATGATTGTTGATTTCCTGGTGATGCTATTTGTGCTTGTGAATGTTTAAACTGTCAATGCACTCATTTTAGTTTCAAACATTGCTTGCAAATTGTTCATGAATGCAAATTGTTCAATCATTTTTGTTTAAGTTGATTGTTGATTTCCTGGTGATGCTATTTGTTCTTGTAAGACTTAAGAACAATTTTTGGGGTTTTTGAATGCAAATGCAATAAAAATAAACATGAATGCAAATTTGATCAATTGAGGCTAAACACAAGGGTGAATGGATGATATTAAAAATATGAGATGAATATGTTGTTGGGGTTTAGATTTCACCTAATCACTCTCATGCATATAAGAATTCATCTTCTTCTTTAATTTTAATGTTGCTTTCTCATTTACTTTAAACCCGATATCTCGGTGAAGAAAGCCTACTATTAATTACTAGATCACAATGTCTTGTATCCCCAACAATTAATTATGCATTACATTCGCACATAAGCTTAAAGGGAACCAACCCTCCTATCCCTATGTCTAGGTAATATTGCTTTTGGAAGAATTTCCCCAATTCTAGATTTTCCCATATGTGTCCATATCGACAAAATTAATAATCATGCAATTGAATGAATTAAACAAACCATGCATAGAGCGTAGAGGAAAAAACCTAACAATTAATGAAGTAAAACATTTATAATATAAATCAATTCAATACATGAGAGTTTCAAAGGATTCCATCGTTTCCCAGTAACAAACAAGGTTTAGTTCCCCATTATCATGGAGAAACTATATGAACAATGGAATGAAAGAATGAAAGAGATAGAAAAAACCTAGAAAGAAAAGAAGAGAGCTGTCACATCCCCAAATCAAACTTTTTAACTTCAAGCCCTCCAAATCTTCCAATCTGCGCGGGTGATTGAAAAGTAGACAATTTCTGGGGATTGAGACGTCATTTTGTTTTTAAATGAATCAAACAAAATTTATTGATTTTGTTCTGAATGATGATTGAACGTCGAATTCGGCGGGGCTTCGACGTTCATACAAGAAGGTTTTGTGTGACAGTTACTAAGCATAATTACACGATGTACGTCATCAGTTCATCTATAAATATAGCTTGCATTTCACATAATCCTTTCCTCCTATTTCCGTATTGAACATATTAGGATTCATGCTTTTTATCTCCATTGCATTTTCTTTTCCTTAGATATCTAAGCATTTTTGTTCTTCATATTGCAATTTGATAACTTGAACTTGAAAGTGGTTCATTCATCGTTATTTCATATGAAGGAGCCCTTTCAAGTTCAAGTTAACAAAATGTTTTTGTAGTACTAAATTGGTTAACATTTCTTGTTGAAAGGGAAGTGCTTAGGAAAAAGAAATATGGTTCACAATATGTTTAATGTTGAAACAATTTTGAGATCTAAAATAAATATATATAAATGTTGTTCAACTTCATCATTTAAAATTGTATGATTCTTTTTTAAATTGTCCATAAGTTGCACTCTTCTATTAGATTTCAGAGATATCTCTTTTCTAAGAGAGGGTGCAACTTATGGATAATTTAAATATGGAATCACGTTACACAGTTGACGTCGAATGTCGAGTACCCTCGATACAAAGACCTGAAGTTTATTCATTGTTCACATCCATTTTTTGTGATAATCGACGTCATATACCCCATTAAAACACAACATCTAAAATGAATCTAAAGATATTTATTACTTTTTCACTGAATGATGTTTTAACGTCGAATGCGACATTTCGCTGCATCGAAAAGTACATTTCGATGAAGTATATTTGGATATATTTTGTTTTTCCCCTCTCATAGAATGTCGAAGGCAGCAGGGCAGGGACATGAAAGGAATTGCAGTATAATGAGAGCATTAATGGTGAGCCCTTAACTGCACATTAATAGAATGTCTTATTCGACAGGGCTTCGACGTTTTCTTCTTCCGCATTAGCAAAAGGTGGCGCTCGTATGATTCTTTTTTCTTTAATATCAGACATGAAATTTTTTCTTTTTACTTCTTCCTTAATTTATTCAAGTTAGTAGTGTACTGAAATTTGCACTTTTAACCAATGATCAGATTTTGATCAATATCATAATAGCATAATCTTCTATTCTCAACTAGATTGAGGGTTAGTCCACATACAATGCAATCAACATTAACAATTCACAGATCGTTTACTAAAATAAATCTTCATTTCATTTCAATCTAAAACCGAAAGAAATACAGAAACATAGGTGGCTTGCTAGCCATGATTACAAAATAAAAAACAAAAAACATAGAAAAGTAGGATCCTCAATAATTATCAAAAAGATTCCAATGAATCTTTGATGACAACCCCTTTAGGGACTTCCCATCCAAAGAAGTATCAACTAAAACTAAGACTAAAGAAAGGGAAGTACAATAAAGATTGCTAAAACTATTTCCTTATCTAAGTCTTAGATAGATTCTCCTTAAACTAAATACTTTTACCTTGTTTTGTAGGACACAAATAAAGGTGGGAAAGTATGCTTGCACATCATAAAAAGCTGACCAATCAAGGGAGTACAAAGGAGACAACTAAGCCATGGAGCTTCTTCTTTTTGGAGAATGATTTCAACATTTTCCATGTGACATATTGATGACAAATTCATAAACACCGAAAACGGCGCCACAAACTTGTTTAACAATCGGCAAGTGTGACCGAATCGTATCAAGTAATAAAACTAGGTAAGACCAAGTATCGTTTTCCCAAAGGACTCACGGCCTAGTTAGTTATCTAATTTGTTGATTATTTAAGACTTGTGAACGATTGATTGTAGGTTTTGAATGCAAAAGACAATAATTAAACATGTATGCATGAGTTTGATCAATGGCAAAAAGAGTAAAACAAACACGTAATGAATTATATGGATGAGTATGTTGTTGGGGTTATCAATTTCATCTTATCCACTCTCATATACATTAGGAATTCATTAATCTTTTCATCAATGTTAATGCGACTCTCTAAATCACCTTGTCAAGAAGGCCTATCCTTAATTACGAGTTCATACAATTCCTAGCATTCCTAGTAATTAGTTCTGAAGTGCAGGAGCTTAAAGGCAACCAATATGCTATTGGGAGAAATTCCCCGGATCTAGACTTCCCCGTACGTTCCCATATCGATAAAATCAATGATCATAGCAATGAATGAGTTAAACAAAGCAAGCATTAAGCAAAGAGGAAAAACCCTAACTAATGATGAAAGAAAGCATGTATCTTAAAATAAGATGTTAAAACATTAATTCCATATATGAGAGTTTCACAAGACTACATTGATTCCCCCAACAACAATACAAGGTTTAGTTCACCATATTCATGGTGAAACTAGATGAATAATAATGAAAGAATGGAAGATAAAACCCTAGAAAGGTGAAAAGGGAGCCTGAGCATCCAAGATCTTCCTTCAAAGGGGTGGAAAAGAGAATGTTTGCTTCCTCCCAGCCAAAGATACAAACCCTAGGAACACCTAAAGCTTATATATTGTTCGTAATAATACAGAAAATTAGGCCCAAGCCCAAAATAGTGCCGCTCCGCGGTAAACTACAGCTCAGCGGTAAGTGCGTGAGTTGGTTTCCTCCCCTCAGCGGCCTTTGCACCCCTCAGCGGAGCCAACGTAGGTTTCTGAGTGCCGCTCAGCGGTAAACTACCGTCGAGCGGTGGTTGCGGCTTCTCCTTTTGCACTTTTTGATTTCTTTTCTGATTCCATTTCTATCCTTCTTCACTTCTTTCACCAAACTCACCTTAAAACCTGCATAAAACACTGAAATGAAGCATAAACCTGTCCAACTCTCTTATTTCTCAAAATATAACCAAAAGCATGATTTCAAGCTAGTTTCTAAGTGTTAAAGGTTGCTTTTAGTATCAAATTTAAGCATGAAAATAACAGTTTTTCAACTGTTATCAGCAACCCAGTGATTTAAGAACTTTTAATTTTTGGTTTGGTGATGTAATTTTGAACTTTTGGGTATTTTTGTTTTTATTATAAGTTTGTTATAGGGTTTACATCTACTACTGGATGTTAGGCGGAAGAGTATCTACTGAAGGATACTATGTTTGTATACACCTACTGATGGGTGTTCGTGACGTTAAACAAGCGCTACCTGGGAGGCAACCCAGTTGATTGCTTTTATCTGTATTATTTGTTTTGATTCTGCTTTAGTTGCATAATAGGGTTGTGCATGAGTGATCTGAGAATTTTATTGAAAGGAGCCAGTGAGGGGTATGTTTTGGGCGCATTTAGGTTAAGCTAAGGAGAAGGAGAGCACTTCCCGTAAGTGCCGCTGAGCGGCAAACTACCGTTGAGCGGTAGTGTCGCAGACTGGGCTTAGGTTGCCCCTTAGTAGAACCCGAGCCCATTATGGTATTTTTATACCCTAAGCTGCGCCTTGGCCTCTCTTTTCAGATTCTTCTCTGCACACACAGTCCTACATACTTTTCCAAGGTTTTCTACAACTTCTCCCTCATCCCTTTTGAGAAAATCTCTTTTCCACTCACTTTCTCACTTGTTGTCCATCTAAGTTTGGGGTTGGGAGAGAGCATCATTAATGGGGATGAGTTTTTCAAAGCACTAGAGCAGGATTTGTTTTATCATTCACTTGTGTTTTTAGAATAGGGTTTGATGTACTCAATTGGAAACTTTATTTGTTATGATGGTTTGCTTATGATTGTGATTGTTTGATAAGTAATGCTTGATGATGCTTTGATATAGATTGATGTTGAGATGTGCACATTACATGCTTATACAGGTGGTTCACAAGCTTTGTGAACAAATGCAAATTATTGTGATTGTGATTGTGATATTAAGCAGGATGTGTATGACAAATGTGAATGAGCTTATATGTGAGGTTTTGAGCTCTAGAGTTTTTGTGATTGAGTGCTATTACTTTGGAAGCATGAATGACTTTGCCCAGGTTTTATATGATTGAATTACTAGCTTGTTTGTATCATATGATCAAAGTCGTTTGTTGGTAACCCTTATATTAGCCAAATTGTATGAAATAAGCCACTAAAAGAGAACACTATGTGTTCTATCCTTTGAACCCTTAGCCTTGAACATAAATTTAAAACCCTTGTTGAAAGCTTTACCTTGAGTTAAGTAGAAAATATTTTATGGTATTGACAAATGTTCAAGTTTGGGGTTGTTGGAAAATAGAAAGGGAAATTGAAAGCATTGAGCTACAAGCTAAGAATTAATTATGTGAAAAGAAAAAAAAAGAAAAAGAGAAAGAAAAGAAAAAGCAAAGCTCAATGCAAAGGAAAGTTGGGAAAAGTAAGAATGATTGTGTTTATATGATTCTCTTAACTCAAGGGTTTTGTGATCTAGAAAAACCAATTTTCTTGTTAGCCCATCCACATTATAAGCCATTGAAAAAGTCCTTGTGATGATGCATGCTTGTGAATTTATTTGATTGTGGTTAAATGAAAGGCAAAGTCAATTCATGTGACATTGTGATAGTAGAGCGAATGAGTGATTACCTCTTATACACTTGTGTTTGAGTGAAACACTTTACCTAGTTAGGAAATATTCCATGAGCACATGAACATCCATGCTTAGTTGATTGATCATTCATGAAAAATAACATTTGATTGGATATTAAGTGACTTTTTGAACACCAAAGCATGTGCACATCTTGATTGAAATCTTTGTCATGAGTTTGATCGAAGTTTTTATCTTGAAAAGAGGATTTTTGAAAAGAGTAAACCATTGTATTGATTGGTAGAAGATTGAGTTACATCTTGTTTGCTTGAGGACAAGCAAAGTTCTAAGTTTGGGGTTGTGATAACAGTTGAAAAACTGTTATTTTCATGCTTAAATTTGATACTAAAAGCAACCTTTAACACTTAGAAACTAGCTTGAAATCATGCTTTTGGTTATATTTTGAGAAATAAGAGAGCTGGACAGGTTTATGCTTGATTTCAGTGTTTTATGCAGGTTTTAAGGTGAGTTTGGTGAAAGAAGTGAAGAAGGATAGAAATGGAATCAGAAAAGAAATCAAAAAGTGCAAAAGGAGAAGCCGCAACCACCGCTCGGCGGTAGTTTACCGCTGAGCGGCACTCAGAAACCTACGTTGGCTCCGCTGAGGGGTGCAAAGGCCGCTAAGGGGAGGAAACCAACTCACGCACTTACCGCTGAGCTGTAGTTTACCGCTGAGCGGCACTATTTTGGGCTTGGGCCTAATTTTCTGTATTATTACGAACAATATATAAGCTTTAGGTGTTCCTAGGGTTTGTATCTTTGGCTGGGAGGAAGCAAACATTCTCTTTTCCACCCCTTTGAAGGAAGATCTTTGATGCTCAGGCTCCCTTTTCACCTTTCTAGGGTTTTATCTTCCATTCTTTCATTATTATTCATCTAGTTTCACCATGAATATGGTGAACTAAACCTTGTATTGTTGTTGGCGGAATCAATGTAGTCTTGTGAAACTCTCATATATGGAATTAATGTTTTAACATCTTATTTTAAGATACATGCTTTCTTTCATCATTAGTTAGGGTTTTTCCTCTTTGCTTAATGCTTGCTTTGTTTAACTCATTCATTGCTATGATCATTGATTTTATCGATATGGGAACGTACGGGGAAGTCTAGATCCGGGGAATTTCTCCCAATAGCATATTGGTTGCCTTTAAGCTCCTGCACTTCAGAACTAATTACTAGGAATGCTAGGAATTGTATGAACTCGTAATTAAGGATAGGCCTTCTTGACAAGGTGATTTAGAGAGTCGCATTAACATTGATGAAAAGATTAATGAATTTCTAATGTATATGAGAGTGGATAAGATGAAATTGATAACCCCAACAACATACTCATCCATATAATTCATTCCGTGTTTGTTTTACTCTTTTAGCCATTGATCACATTCATGCATACATGTTTATTTACTGTCTTTTGCATTCAAAACCTACAATCAATCGTTCACAAGTCTTAAATAATCAACAAATCAGATAACTAACTAGGCCGTGAGTCCTTTGGGAAAACGATACTTGGTCTTACCTAGTTTTATTACTTGATACGAATCAGGTACACTTGCCGATTGTTAAACAAGTTTGTGGCGCCGTTTTTCGGTGTTCATAAATTTGTCATCAAGTTTTTGGCGCCGTTGCAAGGGACTCGTGGTTTAACTAGTTCATTTGTTTGATTATTGATTATCTTTGATTTGTTTTCTGTTTTTATTTTATTTTATTTTATTTTATTTTTCTGTTTTTATTTTTCTGTTTTTATTTTATCTTCTTATCTTTGATCTTATATCTTCTTATCTTTGATCTTATAACTGCAGAACCTCTTCTTGAAAGTTTAGACGAGAGAAGACGGAGGAGAAGAATCCGTACATCTAGAGAACTCTTTCCTTCTCCGGAAACTCTGTTACAACCATCTCCACAAAGTTCTGACCATAGCATTGAGGAGATGGAGAACAATAATAACAGAAGAACTCTTCCTGACTATACTAATGTAGCTGGACCTCAACATTTCAACAGCATAGCAAGACCAAGAGTCAATGCGACTAATATGGAGGTGAAACCAGCACTAATCCAATTGGTTAAGAGTAACCAGTTTAATGGGTTGTCTCACGAAAGCCCATATGAGCACCTCACTACATTTAACGAGATTTGCAACACAGTAAAGATAAATGGGGTGCCGAATTAAGCGATCAAACTTAGCTTGTTTCCATTCTCATTAGGAGGCAACGCTAAGATTTGGTTGAACTCTTTTTCAGAAGGAAGCTTTAGAGAGTGGGAAGAGGTGGTAACAAAGTTCCTAAACAAATACTTTCCACAATCAAAGGTAAATAAAGGAAAGCAAGAGATTACATCTTTCAGGCAAGGTATGGAGGAATCACTAGGTCATGCGTGGGACAGATATAAAAGCTTACTGAGAAAAACACCCACACATGGTTTTGACGAAGGGGAAGTAGTCTTGGCTTTCCTTACAGGTCTTGGTTCCCAAACCAAGATGATGCTTGACGCCACAGCTGGAGGAAACATCAAATGGAAAACTCCAGAGGAAGCTACAGAAATCATTGATAATATGGCTACTAGTGATAATGATCTGAATAGTGAAAGAGGAGCTCCAACTCAACAAAAAGGAGTTCTACAGCTGCAATCCCATGACGCCTTGCTAGCACAAAATAAGATACTAACTCAACAACTGGAAACTCTTACCAAAACACTTGCACAGTTGCCGAAAGAGTTAAAGAATGTTGCACAGGTTCAATCACAGTTGTGTGAATTGTGTGGAGATGACCATATAAATGGTCAGTGTGCCTTTCCAGCAGAAGCTTTGGAGGATGTTAATTTCATGGCCAATCAGTTTCCGTACCGTCAGGGGAACTTCAATCAAGGGTGGAAACCGCACCCAAGCATTGGTCAAGGACAGAGTGGGCAGGCTGGACAAACTGGGCAATTTAACAAGCAACAATCAACTGTATGGCAACAGATTTCTGCACTTAATGAAAGGTCCATAAGGATGGAAGAAACTCTTAATCAATTTATACAGAAAACTGAATCTTCTCAAAAGAGTACTGATGCTGCTATTAAGAATTTGGAGATTCAAATGGGTCAGATTACCAAGCAAGTGGAAGAAAGGCCTAATAGAAATTTTGGGGCTAATACTGAGGTTAACCCCAGGGAAGAATGTAAAGTGGTGGAGTGTACAAATGATGAAATAGTTGAGTTAGACAAAGAGAAGGAAAAAGGAGAGGAAGAAAAAGAAAAGAGAGAAAAAGAAAAAGAAGAGAGAAAAGAGAAGAGAGAGAGAAAAGAGATAAAGAGTAATGATATGTTTCCTTTTCCAATAAATCATGAGAAACAATTTGATTTTACAGAATTATTCAGTATGGTGGACAATGATGCACCTTGGAAGGAGATACTACAGCAAATTGCAGTTTATACTAAACCTGAGGAAGAAATCTCTACAAAGAAAAGACGTAGAGATGATGATACAAAGAAGTATAAAGCTGTTAAAAAGGAGCCATTCCCTCCAAAAGCAAAAGATCCAGGAGGTTTTTCCATTCCATGCACAATAGGGAAGAAAAGGGTTAAAAAAGCTTTGCTTGATTTAGGATCAAGTGTTAACTTGATACCTTATTCTTTATTGGAGAAAATCGGTGATGTTGATGTGAAACCTATAAAGGTTGACTTAGTAATGGCAGATGGATCATCAAAGAAACCTTATGGAATAGCTGAGGATATTATAGTTTGTGTAGGGTAACTACAGTTCTTGGCAGACTTTGTGGTGATGGAGATGGAGACCGAAAAGATACCCATTATTCTCGGAAGACCGTTTATGAAAAAGGCCAAAGCCATCATTGATGTGAACGAAGGTATAGTGGCACTCCAAGACCGAGAAGAAAGGGTTGTTATAGATGTCTTCAAAGAAGAGAGACAAATGTAGGAGGAAGAAGCCAGTCATAAAGCTGCATTTCAAGATGTACTCATGACTAGCCCTAAAGATGAAAAGCTCAAGGTTAAAGGTAAACATTGTTTGTTGTTTCAGGTACATGATAAAGAGAAGATTGGCAGAGGAAGAAAAGTTCCTGATGACTGGATGAAAGAGCAACTCCAACTCGGTACACCTGTGAGAGTCAAAAACAAGTTGTGGGTTGTGAAAGGATACAAAGAAAAGGAGATGATAGAGATAGAGTCTCCATATTCTAGAAGAGTCAAAACAATACACCGGAAGCAGTTGAGGAGTTGGTGGGATACAGACATCAACATCGAAGAAGGAACTTGAACTTTATTTGGTCAAGCTAATGACGTTAAAAGAGCGCTTGCTGGGAGGCAACCCAGTGATTTAAGAACTTTTAATTTTTGATTTGGTGATGTAATTTTGAACTTTTGGGTATTTTTGTTTTTGTTATAAGTTTGTTACAGGGTTTACATCTACTGATGGATGTTAGGCGGAAGAGTATCTACTGAAGGATACTATGTTTGTATACACCTACTGATGGGTATTGGTAAGGAAGATTTGCACTTACTGATGGGTGTTGGTGGATTTTGGGTTAGGCTCGTGACGTTAAACAAGCGCTACCTGGGAGGCCACCCAGTTGATTAATTTTATCTGTATTGTTTGTTTTGATTCTACTTTAGTTGCATGATAGGGATTGAATGTTTGAGTGATCTGAGACCTTAATTGCAGGGAGCCAGTTAGGGGTATGTTTAGGATGCATTTAGGTTAAGCTAAGGATAAGGAGAGCACTTCCCGTAAGTGTCGCTGAGCGGTAGTGTCGCAGAAGGGGCTTAGGTTGCCCCACAGCGGAACCCGAGCCCATTAGGGTATTTTTATACCCTAAGCTGCGCCTTGGCCTCTCCTTTTAGATTTTTCTCTACACACACACACCTACATACTTTTCCAAGGTTTTCTACAACTTTTCCCTCATCCCTTTTGAGAAAATTTCTTTTCCACCCACTTTCTCACTTGTTGTCTATTTAAGTTTGGGGTTGGGAGAGAGCATCATTGATGGGGATGAGTTTTTCAAAGCACTAGAGCAGGATTTGTTTTATCATTCATTGTTATTAAAATAGCGTTTGATGTACTCAATTGGAAAATTTATCTGTTATGATGGTTTTCTGATGATTGTGAATGTTTGATAAGTAATGCTTGAATGATGCTTTGATATAGATTGATGTTAAGATGTGCATATTACATGCTTATACAGGTGGTTCACAAGCTTTGTGAACAAATGCAAGTTATTATGATTGTGATTGTGATATTAAGCAGGATGTGTATATCAAATGGGAATGAGCTTATTTGTGAGGTTTTGAGCTCCAGACTTATTACTTTGAGTGTTACTACTTTGGAAGCATGAATAACTTTGCCCAGGTTTTCTATGATTGGATGACTTGCTTGTTTGCATTATATGATCAAGGCCGTTTGTTGGAAACCCTTATATTAGCCAAATTGCATGAAATAAGCCACTAAAAGAGAACACTATGTGTTCTATCCTTTGAACCCTTAGCCTTGAACATAAATTTAAAACCCTTGTTGAAAGCTTTACCTTGAGTTAAGTAGAAAATATTTTGTGGTATTGATAAATGTTCAAGTTTGGGGTTGTTGGAAAATAGAAAGGGAAATTGAAAGCATTGGGCTAAGAGGTAAGAATTAAGTATGTGAAAAGAGAAAGAAAAGAAAGAAAAGAAAAAGCAAAGCTCAATGCAAAGGAAAGTTGGGAAAGTAAGAATGATTGTGTTTATATGATTCTCTTAACCCAAGGGTTTTGTGATCTAGAAAAACCAATTTTCTTGTTAGCCTAGCCACATTATAAGCCATAGAAAAAGTCCTTGTGATGATGCATGCTTGTGAATTTATTTCATTGTTGTTAAATGAAAGGCAAAGTCAATTCATGTGACATTGTGATAACAGTTGAAAAACTGTTATTTTCATGCTTAAATTTGATACTAAAAGCAACCTTTAACACTTAGAAACTAGCTTGAAATCATGTTTTTGGTTATATTTTCAGAAATAAGAGAGCTGGACAGGTTTATGCTTGATTTCAGTGTTTTATGCAGGTTTTAAGGTGAATTTGGTGAAAGAAGTGAAGAAGAACAGAAAGGGAATCAGAAAAGACATCAAAAAGTGCAAAAGGAGAAGCCGCAACCACCGCTCAGTGGTAGTTTACCGCTGAGTGGCACTCAGAAACCCATGTTAGCTTCGCTGAGGGGTGAAATGGCCGCTGAGGGGAAGAATCGAGCTCGCGCACTTACCGCTGAGCGGTAGTTTACCGTTGAGCGGTACTATTTTGGGCTTGGGCCTAATTTTCTGTAATTTTACGAATAATATATAAGCTTTAGGGTTTCCTAGGGTTTGTATCTTTGGTTGGGACGAAGCAAACACTCTTTTTTCCACCCCTTTGAAGGAAGATCTTGGATGCTCAGGCTACCTCTCTACCTTTTTAGGGTTTTATCTTTCATTCTTTCATTGTTATTCATCTAGTTTCACCATGAATATGGTGAACTAAACCTTGTATTGTTGTTGGGGGATCAATGTAATCTTGTGAAACTCCCATATATGGAATTTGTGTTTAAATATCTTATTTGAGATACATGCTTTCTTTCATCATTAGTTCGGGATTTTCCTCTTTGCTCAAAGCATGCATTGTTTAACTCATTCGATGTCATGATTATTGATTTTGTCGATATGGGAACGTACGGGGAAGTCTAGATCCGGGGAATTTCTCCCAATAGTATATTGGTTGCCTTTAAGCTCCTGCACTTCAGAACTAATTACTAGGAATGCTAGGAATTGTATGAACTCGTAATTAAGGATAGGCCTTCTCGACAAGGTGATTTAGAGAGTGGCATTAACATTGATGAAAAGATTGTTGAATTCCTAAAGTATATGAGAGTAGATAAGATGAAAATGATAACCCCAACAACATACTTATCCATATAATCCATTACGTGTTTGTTTTATTCTTTTTGCAATTGATCACATTCATGCATACATGTTTAATTACTGTCTTTCGCATTTAAACCTACAATTAATCGTTCACAAGTCTTAAATAATCAACAAATCAGATAACTAACTAGGCCGTGAGTCCTTTGGGAAAACGATACTTGGTCTTACCGAGTTTATTACTTGATACGATTCGGTCACACTTGCCGAGGGTTAAACAAGTTTGTGGCGTTGTTTTCGGTGTTCATAAATTTGTCATCAAGTTTTTGGCGCCGTTGCCGGGGACTCGTGGTTTAACTAGTTTATTTGTTTGATTATTGATTATCTTTGACTTGTTTTTGAATTTTTATCTTAAATTTCGAATTTTTATTTTCTGTTTATATTTTTCCTGTTTTTATTTTTATTTTATTTTATTTTATTTTTTGTTTTTATTTTTCTGTTTTTATTTTATCTTCTATTATATCTTTTTGTGCTAACCAATTCTTTTAGGGATTTGTTTTCTTGTGTATGCAGGAAGCAATCCGAACAAGGAGCAAGAAAACTGCAGATCTTCTTCTTGAAGGTTTGGAAGAAAGTAGACGGAGGAGAAGAATCAGAACATTTAGAGAACTCTTTCCTTCTCCGGAAACTCTGTTACAACCATCACCACAAAACTCTGACCATAGCACTGAAAATATGGTGAACAATAGACGAACTCTTGCTGATTATACAAATGTAGCTGGACCTCAACACTTCAACAGCATAGCAAGACCAAGAGTCAATGCAGCAAATATGGAGGTGAAACCAGCACTAATACAATTGGTTAAGAGTAACCAGTTTAATGGGTTGTCTCACGAAAGCCCATATGAGCACCTCACTACATTTAAAGAGATTTGCAACACAGTCAAGATAAATGGAGTGCAGGACGATGCAATCAAACTTAGCTTGTTTCCATTCTCACTAGGAGGCAATGCTAAGATTTGGTTAAATTCTTTTCCAGAAGGAAGTTTTACAGAGTGGGAAGAGGTGGTAACAAAATTCCTAAACAAGTACTTTCCACAATCAAAGGTGAATAAAGGAAAGCAAGAGATTACAACTTTCAGGCAAGGTATGGAGGAATCACTAGGTCATGCATGGGATAGATTTAAAAGCTTACTGAGAAAAACTCCCACACATGGTTTTGACGAGGGGGAGGTAGTCTTGGCTTTTCTCACAGGTCTTGGGTCTCAAACCAAGATGATGCTTGACGCCACAGCTGGAGGAAACATCAAATGGAAAACTCCAAAAGAAGCTACAGAAATCATTGATAATATGGCCACTAGTGATAATGATTTGAATAGTGAAAGAGGAGCTCTTAGTCAACAAAAAGGAGTTCTACAGCTGCAAACCCATGACGCCTTGCTAGCACAAAATAAGATTCTAATTCAACAACTGGAAACTCTTATGAAAACACTTGCACAATTGCCGAAAGAGTTAAAGACTGTTGCACAGGTTCAACCACAATTGTGTGAATTGTGTGGAGGTGACCATATAAATGGTCAGTGTGCCTTTCCAGCAGAAGCTTTGGAAGATGTGAACTTCATGGCCAACCAGTTTCCGTACCGTCAAGGGAACTTCAATCAAGGGTGGAAACCACACCCAAGCATTGGTCAAGGGCAGAATGGGCAGGTTGGACAAAATGGGCAATTCAACAAGCAACAGCAACAACCAACTTTATGGCAACAGTTTGCTACATTTAATGAAAGGTTCATAAAGATGGAAGAAACTGTTAATCAATTTATACAGAAAACTGAATCTTCTCAAAAGAGTACTGATGCTGCTATGAAGAATTTGGAGATTCAAATGGGTCAGATTACAAAGCAAGTGGAAGAAGGGCCTAACAGAAATTTTGGAGCTAATACTGAGGTTAACCCCAGGGAAGAATGTAGAGTGGTGGAGAGCACAAATGATGAAATAGTTGAGTTAGACGAAAAGAAGAAGGAGAAAGGAGAGAAAGAAAAAGAAGAGAGAAAAGAGATAAAGAATCATGATATGCTTCCTTTTCCAATGAATCAGGAGAAACAATTTGATTTTACTGAATTATTCAATATGGTGGACAATGACGCACCTTGGAAGGAGATACTACAGCAAATTGCAGTGTATACTAAACCTGAGGAAGAAATCTCTACAAAGAAAAGACGTAGAAATTATGATACAAAGAAGCATAAAACTGTCAAAAAGGAGTCATTCCCTCCAAAAGCCGAGGATCCAGGAGGATTTTCTATTCCATGCACAATAGGGAAGAAAAGAGTCAGAAAAGCTTTACTTGATTTAGGATCAAGTGTCAACTTGATACCTTATTCTTTACTGGAACAGATTGGTGATGTGGATGTCAAACCTATAAAGGTTAACCTAGTAATGGCAGATGGATCTTCGAAGAAACCTTATGGAATAGCAGAGGACATTATAGTTTGTGTAGGCAAACTACAGTTCTTGGCAGATTTTGTGGTGATGGAGATGGAGACTGAAAAGATACCCATCATTCTCGGAAGACCGTTTATGAAAACGGCCAAAGCTATCATTGATGTGAACAAAGGTATAGTAGCATTCCAAGACCGAGAAGAGAGGGTTATTGTAGATGTTTTCAAAGAGGAGAGACAGATGCAGGAGGAAGAAGCTAGTCATAAAGCTGCATTTCAAGATGTACTCATGACTAGCCCCAAAGATGAAAAGCTCAAGGTTAAAGGTAAACATTATTTGTTGTTTCAGGTACATGAAAAAGAGAAGATTGGCAGAGGAAGAGAAGTTCATGATGATGGGATGAAAGAACAACTCAAACTTGGTTCACATGTGAGATTCAAAAACAAGTTGTGGGTTGTGAAAGGCTATAAAGAAAAGGAGATGATAGAGATAGAGTCTCCATATTCTAGAAGAGTCAAAACAGTACATCGGAAGCAGTTAAGGAGTTGGTTGGATACGGATATTAATCTTGAAGAAGGAACTTGAACCTTACCGAGTCAAGCTAATGACGTTAAAAGAGCGCTTGCTGGAAGGCAACCCAGTGATTTAAGAACTTTTAATTTTTAGTTTGGTGATGTAATTTTGAACTTTTGGTTATTTTGTGTTCTGGTTATAAGTTTGTTATAGGGTTTACATCTACTGATGGATGTTAGGCGGAAAAGTATCTACTAAAGGATACTATGTTTGTGTACACCTACTGATGGGTGTTGATAAGAAAGTTTTGCACTTACTGATGGGTGTTGGTGGATTTTGGGTCAGGCTCGTGACGTTAAACAAGCGCTACCTGGGAGGCAACCCAGTTGATTGATTTTTCTGTATAATTTTTGTTTTGATCCTGCTTTAGTTGCTTAATAGGGTTGTGCATAAGTGATTTGAGAATTTTATTGCAAGGAGTCAGTGAGGGATAGGTATAGGACGCATCTAGGTCAAGCCAGGAAGAAGAAGAACATTTCCCGAAAGTGCTGCTGAGCGGCAAACTACCGCTGAGCGGTAGTGTCGCAGACAGGGCTTAAGTTGCCCCTCAGCGGAACCCGAGCCCATTAGGGTATTTTTATACCCTAAGCTGCGTCTTGGCTTTTCTTTGCACACTTTGCTCTGCACACACACTCCTACATACTCTTTCAAAGAATCTATACAATTTTTCCCTCATCCCTCTTGAGAAAATCTCTCTTTCATTCACTTTCTCACTAGTTTTCAATCTAAGTTTGGGGTTGGAAGAGAGCATCATAGCTTGAAAGCAGTCTCCATTCATCTAGCATCTCCACCCAAGTAAGTCAAGCATTTTTTTTCATTCTAGGGTTCTTGAGTTTGAATTGGATTGTTGAAGCATGAATCTTTAGGGGTTTTAATTTTTATGCATGATTTGATGATTTAATTGATGTTTGAACCGATTGAACTGAATGATTTTGATCTGGAAACTGAAAATTGCATGTGGGTGGAGTTAGGATAGTGTAAAAACGAATTTTTCAGAATTCTGCAGAGGTACCGCTGAGCGGCAGTTTACTGCTGAGCGGCACTCTGACAGATTTATGTTCTTGCTGAGTTGCGCTCTGGATTGTTGTACTGGTGGCGTTGAGGGGTGATTTTGACCCTCAGCGGTGGTTTAACTTTGAAATAATGGTGTTGGATGTGTTTTACTAATGCTTAACAACATGTTTGTGGTTTTGTATGTGTGTTTGATATAGGAATGACATCTTCTTCAGGCAAAAGGATGAAGACCATGGCATCCAAAAGAAAAGAAAAGGAACCAGAACAACCCCATTCTAGTAGGTTCCTATCTCGCAAACATGAGAAGCACTTCAAGGTGGTCCAAGATAGGAGATTACTTATGGAGAGAAAGGTTGGAATGATACCTAACTTTGCTCCTCAATTTGGAGAGCAATTGTTAGGGAATGATTGGGGGAAGCTAGCCACATATCCTACACCTGCCAATATAGTTGTGGTGAAAGAATTCTACACTAATGCAAGAAAGATTGGTGATTACCCAACTGAGAATTACCTAGGCTATGTCAGAGGCCATGTTATTAGGTATGATCCTGATTCCATCAACAACTTTCTGGATACTGTGTGGGCTGGTGAGCAGTGCCAGTTTGCTCTCTTTATGGAAGAAGGCACTGACTTTGATGATGTGGAGAGAGTTTTATGTGTACTTGGAGGACACTTTCAAAGGAATAGAACTGGCTCTGTGGTTAACATTAGGAGAACTGATTTAACTCCTCTTGCAAAGTATTGGATGGCATTTTCTCATGCCAATATTCAACCATGTTCTCATGTGTCAGACATTACTCTTAGCAGGGCACTTCTCATTTATTGTGCAATCAGGAACTTGAATGTCAATATTGGACATGTGATAACTGATGAGATAAGGATGTGTGCCCACACAACAAACAGCAAAGCACCTTTAGGGCATCCTTCTTTGATTACGCATCTCTACAAGATAGCTGGGGTGGATACTTCTGCTCCACCATTTGAAAGGCCAAGGAAAGCAATTGATGAGGCCTATTACAGACAATACTGCGGAGGTGAGAAGGCAGCTCAACCAGTTCCACCACGCCGTACTCGCAGAGAAAGAAGGCAAGCACAGAGTCAAGCATCTGTTGAGACACATGAAGCAGAACCTTTCCAGATGAGGGACATGTACATGTCTCTTATAGGTGCACAGCTACAGTCTATCCACAGAGGGCAGATGGCCACTGCTGAGATGATTGTTGGAATGTATGATACACCTCCAGCACACAGGTGGACTATGGAGGAATTCCATAATGTGGTTGCCTGGCCCGAAGAGCAGGTACAAGGAGCTAGAGCTGAAGCAGCTGAAGCCTCAGCTATGGAGATGGAAGAAGAAGATGATGAGGATGAGGCATTTGAAGATGCTGAAGATGAGGAAGAAGAGGAAGATACAAATGACAGCTCAGATTGAGAAGGAGATGAGATAGCATTTACTGATGAATGCTATCATAACTGAAGCAGGACTTATGTTTTTGTTTGGTTTTCTGAACTTAATTTATTTATTTTTGTTTAGGGTTGGATGTACTCAATTGGAAACTTTATCTGTTATGATGGTTTGCTGATGATTGTGAATGTTTGATAAGTAATGCTTGATGATGCTTTGATATGGATTGATGTTGAGATGTGCATTTACATGCTTATACAGGTGGTTCACAAGCTTTGTGAACAAATGCAAGTTATTGTGATTGTGATTGTGATATTAAGCAGGATGTGTATGTCAAATGTGAATGAGCTTATATGTGAGGTTTTGAGCTCCAGAGTTATTACTTTAAGTGTTATTACTTTGGAATCATGAATGACTTTGCCCAGGTTTGCTATGATTGAATTACTTGCTTGTTTGCATTATATGATCAAGGTCGTTTGTTGGTAACCCTTATATTAGCCAAATTGCATGAAATAAGCCACAAAAGAGAACACTATGTGTTCTATCATTTGAACCCCTAGCCTTGAACATAAATTTAAAACCCTTGTTGAAAGCTTTACCTTGAGTTAAGTAGAAAATATTGTGTGGTATTGACAAATGTTCAAGTTTGGGGTTGTTGGAAAATAGAAAGGGAATTTGAAAGCATTGAGTTAAGAGCTAAGAATTAAGTATGTGAAAAGAGAAAGAAAAAAAGCAAAGCTCAATGCAAAGGAAAGTTGGGAAAAGTAGGAATGATTGTGTTTATATGATTCTCTTAACTCAAGGGTTTTGTGATCTAGAAAAACCAATTTTCTTGTTAGCCCAGCCACAGTATAAGCCATTGAAAGTCCTTGTGATGATGCATGCTTGTGAATTTATTTGATTGTGGTAAAATGAAAGGGAAAGTCAATTCATGTGACATTGTGATAGTAGAGTGAATGAGTTATTACCTCTTATACACTTGTGTTTGAGTGAAACACTTTACCTAGTGAGGAAATATTCCATGAGCACATGAACATCCATGCTTAGTTGATTTATCATTTATGAAAAATAGCATTTGTTGGATATTAAGTGATTGTGTGAACACCCAAAGCATGTGCACATCTTGATTGAAATCTTTGTCATGAGTTTGATTGAAGTTTACTTATCTTGAAAAGAGGATTTTTGAATGAGTGAACCATTGTACAGATTGGTAGAAGATTGATTACATTTTGTTTGCTTGAGGACAAGCAAAGTTCTAAGTTTGGGGTTGTCATAACAGTTGAAAAACTGTTATTTTCATGCTTAAATTTGATACTAAAAGCAACCTTTAACACTTAGAAACTACCTTGAAATCATGTTTTTGGTTATATTTTCAGAAATAAGAGAGCTGGACAGGTTTATGCTTGATTTCAGTGTTTTATGCAGGTTTTAAGGTGAATTTGGTGAAAGAAGTGAAGAAGAACAGAAAGGGAATCAAAAAAGACATCAAAAAGTGCAAAAGGAGAAGCCGCAACCACCGCTTAGCGGTAGTTTACCGCTGAGCGGCACTCAGAAACCCATGTTAGCTCCGCTGAGGGGTGAAATGGCCGCTGAGCGGAAGAATCGAGCTCGCGCACTTACCGTTGAGCGGTACTATTTTGGGCTTGGGCCTAATTTTCTGTAATTTTACGAATAATATATAAGCTTTAGGGTTTCCTAGGGTTTGTATCTTTGGCTGGGACGAAGCAAACACTCTTTTTTTCACCCGTTTGAAGGAAGATCTTGGATGCTCAGGCTACCTCTCTACCTTTTTAGTGTTTTATCTTTCATTCTTTCATTATTATTCATCTAGTTTCACCATGAATATGGTGAACTAAACCTTGTATTGTTGTTGGGGGATCAATGTAATCTTGTGAAACTCTCATATATGGAACTTGTGTTTAAACATCTTATTTGAGATACATGCTTTCTTTCATCATTAGTTAGGGTTTTTCCTCTTTGCTCAAAGCATGCATTGTTTAACTCATTTGATGTCATGATTATTGATTTTGTCGATATGGGAACGTACGGGGGTGTCTAGATCCGGGGAATTTCTCCCAATAGTATATTGGTTGCCTTTAAGGTCCTGCACTTCAGAACTAATTACTAAGAATGCTAGGACCTGTATGAACTCGTAATTAAGGATAGGCCTTCTCGACAAGGTGATTTAGAGAGTGGCATTAACATTGATGAAAAGATTGTTGAATTCCTAAAGTATATGAGAGTAGATAAGATGAAATTGATTACCCCAACAACGTACTCATCCATATAATCCATTACGTGTTTGTTTTATTCTTTTTGCCATTGATCACATTCATGCATACATGTTTAATTACTGTCTTTTGCATTTAAACCTACAATCAATCGTTCACAAGTCTTAAATAATCAACAAATCAGATAACTAACTAGGCCGTGAGACCTTTGGGAAAACGATACTTGGTCTTACCGAGTTTATTACTTGATACGATTCGGTCACACTTGCCGAGGGTTAAACAAGTTTGTGGCGCCGTTTTCGGTGTTCATAAATTTGTCATCACACTGTGACAGTAAAGTGAATGAGTGATTACCTCTTATACACTTGTGTTTGAGAGAAACACTTTACCTAGTGAGGAAAGATTTCATGAGCACATGAACATCCATGCTTAGTATATTGATCATTCATGAAAAATAGCATTTGTTGGATATTAAGTGATTTTGTGAACACCCAAAGCATGTGCATGTCTTGATTGAAATCTTTGTGATGAGTTTAATTGAAGTTTTTACTTATCTTGAAAAGAGGATTTTTGAATGAATGAACCATTGTACAGATTGATAGAAGATTGAGTTACATTTTGTTTGCTTGAGAACAAGCAAAGTTCTAAGTTTGGGGTTGTGATAACAGTTGAAAAACTGTTATTTTCATGCTTAAATTTGATACTAAAAGCAACCTTTAACACTTAGAAACTAGCTTGAAATCATGCTTTTGGTCATATTTTTAGAAATAAGAGAGCTGGACAGGTTTATGCTTGATTTCAGTGTTTTATGCAGGTTTTAAGGTGAATTTGGTGATAGAAGTGAAGAAGAACAGAAAGGGAATCAGAAAAGACAACAAAAAGTGCAAAAGGAGAAGCCGCAACCACCGCTTAGCGGTAGTTTACCGCTGAGCGGCACTCAGAAATCCATGTTAGCTCCGCTGAGGGGTGAAAAGGTCGCTGAGGGGAGGAAAACAACTCACACACTTACCGCTGAGCGGTAGTTTACCGCTGAGCGGCACTATTTTGGGCTTGGGCCTAATTTTCTGTATTATTACGAACAATATATAAACTTTAGGTGTTCCTAGGGTTTGTATCTTTGGCTGAGGCGAAGCAAACACTCACTTTTCCACCCCTTGAAGGAAGATCTTGGATGCTCCGGCTACCTCTTCATCTTTCTAGGGTTTTATCTTTCATTCTTTCATTATTGTTCATCTAGTTTCACCATGAATATGGTGAACTAAACCTTGTATTGTTGTTGGGGAATCAATGTAGTCTTGTGAAACTCTCATATATGGAATTAATGTTTTAACATCTTACTTTAAGATACATGCTTTCTTTCATCATTAGTTAGGGTTTTTCCTCTTTGCTTAATGCTTGCTTTGTTTAACTTATTCATTGCTACGATTATTGATTTTGTTGATATGGGAACGTACGGGGAGATCTAGATCTGGGGAATTTCTCCCAATAGCATATTGGTTGCCTTTAAGCTCCTGCACTTCAGAATTAATTATTAGGAATGCTAGGAATTGTATGAACTCGTAATTAAGGATAGGCCTTCTCGACAAGGTGATTTAGAGAGTGGCATTAACATTGATGAAAAGATTGTTGAATTCCTAAAGTATATGAGAGTAGATAAGATGAAATTGATTACCCCAACAACGTACTCATCCATATAATCCATTACGTGTTTGTTTTATTCTTTTTGCCATTGATCACATTCATGCATACATGTTTAATTACTGTCTTTTGCATTTAAACCTACAATCAATCGTTCACAAGTCTTAAATAATCAACAAATCAGATAACTAACTAGGCCGTGAGACCTTTGGGAAAACGATACTTGGTCTTACCGAGTTTATTACTTGATACGATTCGGTCACACTTGCCGAGGGTTAAACAAGTTTGTGGCGCCGTTTTCGGTGTTCATAAATTTGTCATCACACTGTGATAGTAGAGTGAATGAGTGATTACCTCTTATACACTTGTGTTTGAGAGAAACACTTTACCTAGTGAGGAAAGATTTCATGAGCACATGAACATCCATGCTTAGTTTATTGATCATTCATGAAAAATAGCATTTGTTGGATATTAAGTGATTTTGTGAACACCCAAAGCATGTGCATGTCTTGATTGAAATCTTTGTGATGAGTTTAATTGAAGTTTTTACTTATCTTGAAAAGAGGATTTTTGAATGAATGAACCATTGTACAGATTGATAGAAGATTGAGTTACATTTTGTTTGCTTGAGAACAAGCAAAGTTCTAAGTTTGGGGTTGTGATAACAGTTGAAAAACTGTTATTTTCATGCTTAAATTTGATACTAAAAGCAACCTTTAACACTTAGAAACTAGCTTGAAATCATGCTTTTGGTCATATTTTTAGAAATAAGAGAGCTGGACAGGTTTATGCTTGATTTCAGTGTTTTATGCAGGTTTTAAGGTGAATTTGGTGATAGAAGTGAAGAAGAACAGAAAGGGAATCAGAAAAGACAACAAAAAGTGCAAAAGGAGAAGCCGCAACCACTGCTGAGCGGCACTATTTTGGGCTTGGGCCTAATTTTCTGTATTATTACGAACAATATATAAGCTATAGGTGTTCCTAGGGTTTGTATCTTTGGCTGAGGCGAAGCAAACACTCACTTTTCCACCCCTTGAAGGAAGATCTTGGATGCTCCGGCTACCTCTTCATCTTTCTAGGGTTTTATCTTTCATTCTTTCATTATTGTTCATCTAGTTTCACCATGAATATGGTGAACTAAACCTTGTATTGTTGTTGGGGAATCAATGTAGTCTTGTGAAACTCTCATATATGGAATTAATGTTTTAACATCTTACTTTAAGATACATGCTTTCTTTCATCATTAGTTAGGGTTTTTCCTCTTTGCTTAATGCTTGCTTTGTTTAACTTATTCATTGCTATGATTATTGATTTTGTTGATATGGGAACGTACGAGGAGATCTAGATCTGGGGAATTTCTCCCAATAGCATATTGGTTGCCTTTAAGCTCCTACACTTCAGAATTAATTATTAGGGATGCTAGGAATTGTATGAACTCGTAATTAATGATAGGCCTTCTTGAGAAGGTAATTTAGAGAGTGGCATTAACATTGATGAAAAGATTGATGAATTCCTAAAATATATGAGAGTGGACAAGATGAAATTGATAACCCCAACAACATACTCATCCATATAATTCGTTACGTGTTTGTTTTACTCTTTTTTCCATTGATCAAACTCATGCATACATGTTTAATTATTGTCTTTTGCATTAAAAACCTACAATCAATCGTTCACAAGTCTTAAATAATCAACAAATCAGATAACTAACTAGGCCGTGAGTCCTTTGGGAAAACGATACTTGGTCTTACCTAGTTTTATTACTTGATACGATTCGGTCACACTTGCCGATTGTTAAACAAGTTTGTGGCGCCATTTTTTTGTGTTCATAAATTTGTCATCAGGTACCAAAAGGGATAAAGCAGTAGTGCAATAGTGGAAATAAAAGAGGAAACCTGAAAAAGGTTCCCTTATGTTTTTTTTCATCTCCTTGCCGTATACCCTTCATAATATGTTTAATCAGCTTACTAACTTACCACAATTCGACACCTCAACTTTTTGCGTAAATGTTACACACATTTACTACTTCATTCAACTTTGTTTATGCTTGAATAGGAAATGTATATTGAGTTAGTAGGTTATCTTCACTAGCAAAATATCCTTTGATCTAAAGATACACATAAAGTGTTTAAGTTTGTCAATTTACTGTATTATTAATTTTGATGAGGAAAGCTTCTTGAAAGAATTCTTGGAAATGAAGATAGAGAAATAAATTGTATGACTTCTTTTGACATAAAAGTTTACTCACCAACAAGAAAGTGCTTACTGATTCGGTTAAGCTCCCTAGTGACATCAGCAATATTCATTCTATCTTTAGGTGATTTCATAGAACAAGAAATCCCAATCCTGAAAAGGGAAACTAAGGACATCTTAACATTTAGATCAAGATTCCAATTGTTTCCTGTCAATGGTGTTGCTTCCTCTGTTGGAACAAGTAGTGGATCCAAAATTTGCAAAAGATTATCAGGAAATGAAACCGTAACAAAGTTATGAAGAAATAGCCCAATAGGTGTTGTGGGCCTAATCTGGCTCCTTATATCTCCCTACAGTCTAACAAAGAAATAGCCCAATAGGTGTTCCTCTATCAACTCAGATGCTTGTTTATTGATCTTTTAAAATCCTAAATATATTCCTCCACATTCCCTTTCTGCCTTAATGCTGCCAGTTTCTCAACGTACACCTATGTTTCCCCCAAATCTTGTAATTAAAGATCTAGTTAGTTCTTCCCAAGATTCTAGGCAAGGAACCACTCAGATTGTTGTAGGAGAGGTCCCTGTACATATTCAAGTCATAAGAGTTAACATAACAGTCTTTTACATAGAAATTAAAGGTTTGAATGTGCCCCTGGTTCTGTAAGCTAAAACTGAAATATGATTAGGCAAAAAGGCTTGCAATCAAAGTCTTTAACCATAAACAATTAGGCTCAAAGTGTTGTCTGGTCCATTTTTGCCATAAAAATGACTCACAATTTGATGGTTTAAGACACAAAATGTCACAACAGTGGCTATAGCTCAAAACTAATCAGTCCAGCAACCTGATTTAGTGTTTTTAAACTGGTTCAAACTTTAAATTGGCTCAAATCCAAACTGTTACTCAAAAACACCTTGCCACTTCCCAATTTTTACTCAAAATTGATGGTTTAGTATACTATTATGCACTTAGACCATTATATCACTAATTGAACTGTGCTAGCAACTTTTAAACATCATTTTAGACTTGCTCAAACTGTCACACAGCATAGAAATGCTATCATTCGAAAACTTACTTTGTTATGGCCAAAAATGCATAAAAATCACTCCATCACACCACCAAAACTGAGTTCATCAGATTCAATGGACTAGGCAATGTTAAAAGTGACTCTAGAATGTGTAACTACACAAGACCAAGCTGGAAAACAGCAGTTAGGTAGAGTTAAACTCGAATTAGATTCACACACAACTCAAACAGCACGGTCCAAACTGCACTAAATTACAATGCACTAGAATGGTCAAATTTTGCTAAGTACACTAAACTAGCCTAAGAAACTACAAAGAAACTGTCCTAAGAAGTTTAGAATGGTAAAAGAATGCTAACTAGAAACTCACACTACAAAAAAAACCTAGAACTCAAAATATGACACCCTAGAACCTAAAAAGTGTACTAAATAGGTCACAATTTCGAAATAGACCTAAAGTAACCTAAGAATGTGTAATGTTCTTATCCTAACAAGTTTAAAGTACTTAAATAAAGTTAAGAAAGATGTCAAATTGGATCAAGTAGCACAATCTCAAAATTTGGCTACTTAAACCTAAAAAGTGTACTAAATAGGTGAGAAAATGAGAATTGACCTAAAGTAACCTAAGACTATGTATTCTACACATCATAACAAGTTTAAAGTTGTTAAAGGAAGCTAAGAAACATGTCAAAATAGATGAAGTAGCTACATCTCAAAGTTTGCCTACTTGAAACCTAAAAAAGTAGATGAAGTAGCTAAAAATCACTACTCAAAGCTGAAAAAAATTGTATTACAATTGCAAACTGCACTAAACTAGGAAAATAAACTACAATTAAACCATCCTAACAAGTTAAGAATGGTAGACACCTAGCTAATTAAGAACTCACACTACAAAAAATACCTAAAACTCAAAATATGACAACTTAGAACCTAAAAGTAGTACCTAAAATACACTAAAAGTGCAAAGAATGCAAAGTCTATTAAAGTACTCACCAAAACAGTAAACTAACTATCTACACAACTTTTAAAACATAAAAGAAAGACAAAAATGAAGTCTCAAATGAAAAATAACAAGAAAAACAATATAGGTGAGAAAGATGTCAAATTGGATCAAGTACCTAAAACTTAAAATTGGACTCCTTAAAACCTAAAAATGTCTACTAAATAGGTGAGAAATTGGCAATTAGACCTAATGTACATTAACTTTAATTAATATTAATTAGATTAACAAGTCTAAACTAGTGGAATGAAGTTAGGAAACTTGTCCAAAGCAAAGAATCACCTCAAACTCAAAGTTTAAGTATTTATAACCTAAAAAGTTCACTTAAAGGATGACAAATTGTCAATTCACCTAAAGTAAAGTAATTTTAAGTAATGTTAACATCCTAACAAGTCATTAGTAGTTAAATGATGCTAGGAAAGTGGTTAAAAGCAAAGAATTCCCTAAAACTCAACATCACACTACTTTAAACCTTAAAAAGTATAGTAAAATTGAGTCATTGCAGGTCATTTTTCGTTTTGCTGTGATTTTGTGATGTTTGGAAGTTTAAACAAGTCCAAATTGATGTATTAAACCTGTTAGAACCATTCATGTGAAGTTACGAAGACCTGTATGCAATTTAGTATGTCAAATCATGATATTTAAGCCATTTTTGGAACTTGCAAAGTGAATCTGAGTTCCAATTCTGTTTTGTGCCTAATTAGAGGTCAAACAAGTGTATTTTGATGAATTAAAACTGTTGAAATGATTACCAAAGTGTTAGAATGGTTTAGGCACAATATCACTTCCAATTCCACAAATTTGTAGTCAATTTTGGGAAGTAGAAAGGTGATTTTGAGTAGCAGTTTGGTTTTGAATTAAATATCAGTTTTAACATGTTTCAATTGATGAAACAAAGTTCTTTAAGTGGTGAGTATTGATGACTGTTGTGTAATTTTATTTCCTTGCAGAAATTTGTTATCAAACCTGCATTTAGACCATGATTGAATGTTCATGTATATGTTGTATGTTGATGTATATATTGTATGTTCCTGTATATTGTATATTCATTTATTAGGCTACAACTTGATTAAGTTAAGTAGTCATTTAAAGTCCTATGGTACTACACACATTCTCAATGGAATGAGAAGGGTAAAAGTACCTTAAACACTTATATTGTACAAAGTATGTGGAAGTACTCTATAAAAGAGAACTTTAGTAATGTCAGAAAATTGACTACCCCAAATTTAATACACAACCACTTAGGATGTCAAAGGCATTTCAATACTGAGGACTTCTCTTTGCATGCCCTTATTGAATGCCTATGACAATAGTGTTCAAATTGCTTTCCATGTTCGAGTAGTAACAGGTTTATTACTTATGTCACATGGAGTGTTGTTGTTTTGGCTAAGTTTTTATTTGTTTGGCTTGTCACAGAACATGGCCCATTTTCCCAACCATTATGGATGGATGTACGACCATTGTTATAGTGGAAGGAGAGGTTTGAAGGAATCTTTTGTCATCAGAGTTGAAGAGTTTGTGGAGACGGCCCGACGATATCAATATTATGCTCTTGATGGAGGGATTCGATGTCCATGCATCAAGTGCGAATGTACAAGGATTTTGAAAGATGAAGTCGTCAAACTTCACCTATACCAAAAAGGGTTCATGCCTAACTACACGGTTTGGACATTTCATGGTGAAGAAATTCCTTCGACCTCCACTACAGCTGAAAATCGGCTTGCATCAGGTTCGAATACTACTATACATACATCTGAAATAGATCAATTTGCCTATATGCAAGAGATGGTCGACAATGCTCTTCGTTGCCATGCTAAACAAGAACCAAACGATAGCCATGATGAAGAGTCTCCAAATGACAACACTCAGAGGTTTTACAATTTACTGACAGAGGCAAATCTACCTGTATTTGAAGGTTCATCTGAGTCAAAATTGTCAGTGTGCATTAGACTCATGGCTGGCAAATCTAATTGGAACGTTCCCATTCAAGCAGTGGACTTCTATACAAAATTGATGTTAAATTTGACACCACCAAACAATTTTATGCCCAAGAATTATTACCAAGCCAAAAAATGTGTTTCAAAGTTGGGATTGGAAGTCAAGAAGATTGATTGTTGTGTTAATGGATGTATGTTATTCTATGACAATGACAGTGGCAAAAAATGATGCATTGTTGGTTGAATGCAAGTTTTGTGGCTCACCTCGATATCATACTATGCATGCTAGACGGAGGCAAAAAAAACCAATTCCCTTAAAGTCCATGTTCTATTTGCCTATAATTCCAAGATTACAAAGAATGTTTACTTCAATACAAACATCAGAACACATGACATGGCATGATGGTAACAAAACTGAAGGAGTTTTGCGTCATCCTTCTGATGGTGAAGCTTGGAAGCACTTCAATCGTAAACATCCATCCTTTGCTAGTGAACCACGTAACGTCAGACTTGGTCTATGCTCTGATGGGTTTACCCCGTACATTCAAGCGTCTGCATCACCATATTCATGCTGGCTCGTGATAGTTACCCCATACAATCTACCACCTGAGATGTGTATGACAAAGCCTTACATGTTTTTATCGTGTATAATACCAGGTCCATCTAATCCCAAATCATTGATTGATGTTTATTTGGAGCCATTGATTGATGATTTGAAGAAGTTATGGAATGCTGTTTGGACGTATGACGTTTCAAGGAAGCAAAATTTCCTTATGAGGGCAGCCTTGATGTGGACTATTAATGACTTCCTAGCGTATGGCATGTTATCTGGTTGGAGCACGCATGGTCGATTAGCTTGTCCACATTGCATGGAACATACAAAGTCATTCCAATTGAGTTATGGTCGGAAAAGTAGTTGGTTTGACTGCCATCGACGGTTCTTGCCCATTGACCACCCCTTTAGAAGAAATAAAAAGGCATTTCGTAAAGGGCAAGTTGAAACGGATATGCCCCCGCCAAAGTTGACTGGATCACACGTTTGGAGAAGAGTGAAAGACTATCCAAAAGTCACTGAATCTGGTCAGAATAGGATAGAAGGGTTTGGAGAATGGCATAATTGAACTAAAAGAAGCATATTCTGGGAACTTCCCTATTGGAAAGACAACTTGCTAAGACACAACCTCGATGTCATGCACACAGAAAAAAATTTCTTTGACAATGTCTTCAACATAGTTATGAATGTTATAGGTAAGACAAAAGATAATGAGAAAGCAAGAAAAGATTTACCTTTGTATTGTGGACAAAAAGACTTAGAGTTGAAGGCGCAAGGTAACGACTGATTATTTAAACCAAAAGCAAATTACACCATATCAAAAGACGAGGCAAGAATAGTGTGTGGATGGATCAAGGAGCTTAGAATGACAGATGGATATGCTTCTAACTTGTCCAGATGTGCCAATGTTCAGAACGGTACTATTCAAGGGTTGAAGAGTCATGATTGTCATGTATTCATGGAGACTTTCATCCCTCGTGCGTCCAGTTGTTTGCCAATGCACGTGTTAAATCCACTAATAGAAATCAGTAACTTCTTTAAAGATTTGTGTTGCTCGACACTAAAGGAGAATTCCCTTAAAAAGATGGATGAAAATATCCCAATTATTCTCTGCAAATTAGAAAGAATATTCCCTCCTGCATTCTTTGATTCAATGGAGCATATTCCAATTCATCTTGCATATGAAGCTTGGCTTGGGGGACCTGTGCAATACAGGTGGATGTATCCATTTGAAAGGTTTATGGGAGAATCCAAGAGTTCAGTTAAAAATAAAGCTAGAGTAGAAGGCTCAATTTGTGCAGCTTACTTGCACAGAGAGACAACGTATTTTTGTTCACATTATTTCAAAAACTTCATGTTGTCCCCCACTCATGTCCCTCACCCTACTTCTATACCTTCCTCATCTTGTATACCGCCTTCTGAGACTGTCACACCATCTGCTGATCTAGATTCAAGTGGTGATGGTGAAGGTCTTGACCCGCCCCTCCATGACCGACCATGGATTGAGCCGTATGGTAAAGGGTAAGATTTTAATCTCTTGATATAATTTGATGTTTAAACCCTACTATAATTCAAATGACTTTTATTATGCAGGTTTATTCCATCTAGGGTTGCTTCCTAGGCCATCACACGTTCAATTAAGCAACAGTTTTTAAGTCCATGGCCTACTTGGGGAGCAATACCTGATGACGACAAAAAGTCATTCTGGGAGTGCTTTCAGGTGAACAATCCATTAAACTAATTGTCCCTCTTATTTTAGTATGTTCATTAATCAATGTTTGTTCTGTTTAATGTTACAGATGAAGGTGCAGTGGAAACCTGAACATGAAACACAAATACAAAGAAATTTCCACATGAAAGCATCTCATCGGCTGTCAAAGATGTTTAGGGATGATCGATATGTAGGAGAGCGCCCTTACTGGCCGGGCGAACAAATTTGGAACTCTTTACTGGCTCATTGGAATACAACAGAGTTTCGCAATAAGTGTGCCAAAGCCTAGAGGAACAGAGCATCTGAAAAGGGTGGCACCCTGCATACTGGTGGGTCAATAACCATTCATGAGCATGCCATTCGTATGGTAAAATTTCATTGCATAACTTTTTCTTTCATATATAAGTTATGTATTTTCTATTTCATATGTACACTTGTAATTCTAAATTATGTTACAGGCACAAGCTCTAGGACGGGCAGTCCATGTTGATGAGGTCTTTGCACAGACTCATGTAAGGAAAGGCACTAATCAATTCGTTGATGAAAGATCTCTGAAGACTCATGTAAGCAAATAACACTATTACTATTACTATTTTTTCATTTATGTTATTCTATCATTCCCTAACATTGCTTTTAATGTTTCAACAGGAAGAATTTTCTACGAGACTTTCACAAGTTAGATTTGAACAAGAGTCAGCTCCTACACCGGATGATGGCAGTAATGCAGAAGACGAAATCTGTAGGACACAGTGTTGGGTCGACATTGTTGGTGGAAAGAAAAAGGGACGAGTGTACGGTGCAGGAAAACTTGCTGCAAACTATACAACATCGAGAGGAGGTACTCTAAAGCACCAACCTTCTTCTTCCACCACTACTGCTGACGAGGTCGTTCTCCGCCTCACGCAGGCACTGGAGCAACGTGACCAGGAAATCACTGATTTGAGAGCAGAGTTTACAAACTTTAAGGCCCTGGTCATGAGAGTCTTGCCTGAAAGTTCACAGGATGAATTCAATATCCCTCTGACCCAACCACGACCCTCCTCGTCACTCGCTGTCCCTCAGTAATTACCGAAGGGCGGAAGCCCTCGGTAAATGTTAGCGACAAGGGATTTATTGACGGCTCTTTGGCCGTCGATAAGCCGTCTGTAATTACCTTCTACCGATGGTTTCGGGCTGTTTCCGAGGGCTCCTGGCCTTCGGTAATGCCCTTCTTTTTTGTAGTGGGTGTTGTAAGCTTTGTGCAACTTTTTCTACTGTGTTTGAATGTGTCTAAAGTACTTACAACTCATATTCATCACAGAATTGCAAACTGAATGGTTAAGTTCATCCGAATCTGATTTCAAATTCTGCAGCAAGACTCATTTCTGGTTTAACATGTAATAAACTGTGTTTGTCCATATTTTCAGCTTCTGCAGCTTTGCACAAGTTTGTTTAATGTGTTTGACCAATTTTCAAATGATTCTAAATGCTGTTCAGTGCATAATTCCAAAATGAATGTTTGAGTTGTGTGAAAAAAATTTGCTTTCTGCCACTGTTCTGTATTGTTCCAGCTTTGCACCGTGCTGCTGTCATTGTGTGTCTTAGGCAATTTTTTACTTCTCCTAGCTAACATGTTCAAGCTAGATCTAGTAGTTTAGGACCTTCCCTACATTTTTTCTTGATCCATCCAACTTTGATCATGTTGTTTCTTCATTTTCATGTGTTGTTTGGCCACTTTTGCTGCATAAGTGGCAACTACAAAAGTGATTTTGGAATTCTGAGTGTTTTGGTGCAGTTTGCATGTTTTAGCAAGTATATTTGGTGAATTGAAATCTGTTTCTACTGTTCAATTGGTCAATTTCCAGCTTTGGTGCAACTTCACATTTGAAATACTCACATTTTTTTAAATTTTGGGAAGTGAACTAGTGAATTTCTGATGTGGTTACTCTCTTTGTTGCTTAAGTGATTGCACACATTTCATTTCATTATCTAAACATACTGGAAGTCTTAGTTGAGCTTTAAACATAGTACCATTCATTTTGGCCACTGGTGTTTCCAGTTTTGATTAAAAGTGCCATTAAAAATGCAAGGTTACCGATATTCGAGGTTTTCTTCTTTTTTTGTGCTTTCGTCGGTGAAATTTAAAGAGAATAAAGTTTTATTT
Source organism: Vigna angularis (assembly GCF_016808095.1). Classification (NCBI taxonomy): domain Eukaryota; kingdom Viridiplantae; phylum Streptophyta; class Magnoliopsida; order Fabales; family Fabaceae; genus Vigna; species Vigna angularis. Next base: position 31,726,029 of record NC_068970.1, read on the forward strand.
GTTTAAAATATTAATTTAATTTCATATGGAAATTAATAATAATAATATTTGATGAGAATTGAATTTAGTTATAGATCACAATAATTAAAATCGTAATAAATATTATTATATTATTTAAAGTAATTTGAAATGAAAGTTTTAGATTAAATATAAGTATGATTATACTAAAACACTTTGATTCATCTTTAAATTATAATACCATAAGTTTGAGAAAAAAATAAGTTGACTGATAAACTAAAGGTGTTGAGATAGAATATTTTGGAAAAAAATGAAGATAGGTCAGTTAGAAAAAAATGTTGTTCAAAAAATGTTGTCAAAGTATAATTATCCAAAAATATTTAGACAAGTTAACAACATAGATGCATCATACCAGGTTAAATATCGAGAAGAGACTACATGTATAGGGAATAGTCAGACAGATCTAGACCAAAAATTAAGCAGAATGGGTTGGGTCAAAAATTAAGGAAGATTAAGTTTGACGGTGGAGACTGGTTGACCCAAAATGAATGTTCGGAGAATAAGACCAAAGGTGCCTTAACCATTTAGGGTTTCTTAGGGACTTGGCAATGTTGAGAGAGGATTCTTTTGGTTCTTGGTTCTCTAATTCTTATCAAAGATTAACATCTTTGTGTCAAATATTTAATTTAGGGTTTCTTAGGTGCCTTAAACATTTAAACCTATATTGTGGCATTTCCATCTTTGTCTTATGAACCATAAGTAAAATTTAAAAAAGTCGAGACGGACGGGCAAGGTCATCAAAGAGATTTGTCAGAATTCTAGGAACAACAAAAATTTTCTTAGGGACCAACGATATGTTAACAAAAATAAATTGTGTTTTTCTTATCAAAGATTAACATCTTTGTAGCGAATCTTTCTTTTAGGGTTTCTTAGGGTCCTTAAACATTTATTCCTATATATAGGGACACCAAATACATATGTACACATTTTGGAAGTCATAAATTTGCATTTGCAATCTTGATAGAGGATTCTTTTGGTTCTTGGTTCTTTGATTCTTATTAAAGAATAACATCTTTGTGGCAAATATTTCTTTTAGGGTTGCTTAATTAGGTACCTTAAACATTTATACCTATACTGTGGCGTTTCCATATTTGTCTTATGAACCATAAGTAAAATTTAAAAAAGTCGAGACGGACGAGGAAGGTCATGAAAGAGATTTGTCAGAATTCTAGGAAAAACAAAATTTTTTTTAGGAACCAACTATATGTTAACAAATTTTTTGACAATATGCTGTCACTATTTTATTGGTCTGTACATTTGAAATGGAATGATCACGACTACCACATAAGCATTTATAAAAAAACTCGAATTTAAAAAGTCAACAACGATCAAAGATCAAACAAACTCTCAGAACAACTTTTATTTGCCACATTGAGATAAATTATTTTGAATAATTTAATAATTATAATTAGTTATTAGTATAAATGATTATGATATAAAAAAATAATATGAATAACATTATTAGGAAAATACTATGAATAACATTATTTGCATTTCTTAATTTATAACATTTTGAATCGATTCTTTATTACTTAGAATCGATTATATTAACTTAGCAAAATTGAGAGTGGAATTATATGAATATAGAGGGGAACATCAAACTTTTTAACTTCAAGCCCTCCAAATCTCACCTTCTTCGCGGGTGATTCAAAAGTAGACAATTTCTGGGGAACGGGACGTCATTTTGTTTTTAAATGAATCAAACAAAATTTATAGATTTTTTTTCTGAATGATGTTTGAACGTCGAATTCGGCGGGGCTTCGACGTTCATACAAGAAGGTGGAGGGAGGTAGTTACTAAGCATAATTGCACGATGTACGTCATCAGTTCGTCTATAAATATAGCTTGCATTTCACATAATTCCTGCCTTCTGTTTCCGTATTTGACATATTATGATTCATTTTTTTTATCTGCTTTGCATTTTCTTTTCCATATATATCTAAACATGTTTGTTCTTTAAATTGCAATTTGCTCGGTTGAATGTCAAAGTGCCTCATTCATGTCTCAGTTCATATGAAGGTGGCCTTTGATATTCAAGTGAACAAAATGCTTTTTACAGTAAAGAAATGATTAAGTTATCTTACTAAAAGGAAAGTGCTTGGGAAAAAGAAATATGGTTCACAATATGTTTAATGCTGAAACAATTTTATGATCTAAAATAATTATATAAAGAAGATGTTCAACTTCAACATTCAACTATGTATGAATCGTTTTTTAAATTGTCTTGGAGTTGTCTTTTACCATTAGATTTCATAGCTATTTGATTTCTTATGGTGGAAACAACTCCAAAAAAATTAAATTTATAATGTTGACGTCATTTGTTGAGTGCATTCGATGCGAAAGACTAATGATGTTTGAACGTCATTTTTGGAGGGGCCTCGACGTTCAGACAAGATAGTCAGTAAGCATAATTACACGGTGTACGTCATCGGTTCATCTATAAATATTGCATCCATCACGTAATCCCTTGCTTCCTGTTTCCGTATTGAACACATTAGGATTCATGTTTTTTATCTCCTTGGAATTTTCCTTTCCTTAGATTTGGAAACATGTTTGTTCTTTAAATTGCAATTTGCTCGCTTGAATGTCAAAGTGCCTTATTCATGTCTCAGTTCATATGAAAGTGGCCTTTGATATTCAAGTGAACAAAATGCTTTTTACATTAAAGAAATGATTAAGTTATCTTACTGAAAGGAAAGTGCTTGGGAAAAAGAAATATGGTTCACAAGATGTTTAATGCTGAAACAATTTTATGATCTAAAATAATTATATAAAGATGTTCAACTTCAACATTGAACTATGAATGAATCGTTTTTTAAATTGTCTTGGAGTTGTCTTCTACCATTAGATTTCAGAGCTATTTGATTTCTTATGGTGGAAACAACTCCAAGACATTAAATTTATAAATTTGACGTTGAATGTTGAGTGTATTGGATGCGAAAGACTACTCAATGACATGTCTACATTTAGTCAGCAAGGAGTTCAGAAGAATCCAAAGAGATTTTTTACTTATTCAGTGAATGATGATTGAACGTCATATTCGGAGAGGCATCGACGTTCAGAAAGTTAATGTAAAATATTTGTGATCAAGGACATCCTATATCATATTCATCATAGAAATATCTATGTTTAGTCAGCAAGGAGTTCTTAAGAATTCAAAGAGATTTTTTACTTTTTCAGTGAATGATGTTTTAACGTCGAATTGTGAGGGTCTTCGAAGTTCAGCATATTGATGTCAATTATTTGTGCTCGAGGACGTCCTATATCATTATTCATCATAGTAATGTCTACGTTTAGTCAGCAAGGAGTCTTAAGAATCCAAAGAGATTTTTTACTTTTTCATTGATGTTTGAACGTCGAACTGTGCGGGGGTTGGACGTGCAGAATATTAATCATGTGTAATGCTTTTAAAATGATTTAATTTTGCTACGCGGATCATCTAATTTTTAGTATTTTTTTCTTTTTTATTTTTAATCATTCAATGGCACGTCCGACTCTGTGGAGTGGTGGGACATCAATGGTGTGCATTTTCCAACGATATTTTTAACGTCATTTGTTGGGGGCTGGACGTCAATTAGTTCTTATGGTGGAAACAACTGAAATATAAATTAAATTTATACGATTGACGTCGAGTATTGATGGCAAACGATGCAAAGGTCTGGAGATTGGGTCAAATATTTGTGATCAATGACGTCCTATATCATTATTTATCATAGAATGTCTTTGATTAGTCAATAAGGAGATAATATCGAATCTAAAGAGATTTTTTACTTTTTCAGTGAATGATGTTTGAACATCGAATATGGAGGAGCTCCGACATTCATACAATATTAGAATCCAAAGAGATTTTTTACTTTTTCAGTGAATGATGTTTGAACGTCGAATTGTGCGGGGCTTCGACGTTCATACGATGTGGCAGTTTCTAATCATAATTACACGATGTACTGCTTTTGTAATGATTTAATTTTCGTCAGCGGATCATCTAATTTTTAATATGTTTTTCTTTTTAATGTTTAATCATTGAATACCACGTCTGACTCTGTGGAGTAGTGGGACAATGTTTCCAACAATGTTTTTCACGTCTACTGTTGGGGGCTGGATGTCAATTAGTTCTTATTTGAATCCAAAGAGATGTATTACTTTCCACTGAGTGATGTTTGAACGTCGTCATTTCATCTATAAATATAGCTTAAATTTCGTGTAATCCCTGCCATCTTGTTTCTCTGTTGAACATATTAGGATTCATGGTTTTTATATCCTTTGTGTTTTCTTTTCCTTAGATTTCGAAGCATTTTTGTTCCTCAAATTGCAATCTGCTCACTTGAATTTCAAAGTGCGGTATTCAGGTCTCAGTTCATATGAAGGTGGCCTTTGAAATTCAAGTCAACAAAATGCTTTTATAGTACAAAAATGATTAAGTTATCTTACTAAAAGGGAAACGCTTAGCAAAAAGAATAATGGTTCACAATATGTTTAATGCTGAAACAATTTTATGATCTAAAACAATTATATAAAGAAGATGTTCAACTTCATCATTCAACAATGTATGAATCGTTTTTTAAATTGTCTTGGAGTTGTCTTCTACCATTAGATTTCAGAGCTATTTGATTTCCTATGGTGGAAACAAATCCAAGACAAGTTAAATTTATAAAGTTGACGTCAAATATTGGGTGCATTTGACGCAAAGGCTTGGTGATTGACGTCTACTTTTTTGGATAATCGACGTCCCATAACTTAGAGGATTTCAAAAGGAAATATCCTCTTACAAAACACTTAAAATTTGGTTGCGGAAGTAAAAAAACCAAGAAGTAAAAAAAAAAAAAACCAAAGGAAAGAGTTAACATGAATTTGGTTGCGGAAGTAATGTAGGATAGGTTTTGAAAGGGTCTACTTGAAATTCACAAGTGTTAACTTTTTCTGTGTTTTCCCCCATGCCTTCATGGTTAACAAAGAAATGTCTTCGTTTAGTAAAGGAAAAGAAGGAAAACACAAGAAAAAAGTTAACATGAATTTGATTACCGAAGTTATGTGGGATAGGTTTTCAAAGGGTCTACTTGAAATTCATAAGTGTTAACATTTTCCTCTGTTTTAGCCCTTTGCCTTCATGGTTAACAAAGAGATGTCTTCGTTTAGTGAAGGAAAAGAACTAAAAGAGTTGAAAAAAGTTAACATGAATTTGATTACGGAAGTAATGTAAGATAGGTTTTGAAAGGGTCTACTTGAAATTCATAAGTGTTAACTTTTTCTGTGTTTTCCCCCATGCCTTCACGGTTAACAAAGAAATGTCTTTGTTTAGTAAAGGAAAAGAAGGAAAACACAAGAAAAAAGTTAACATGAATTTGATTACCTAAGTTATGTAGGATAGGTTTTCAAAGGGTTTACTTGAAATTCATAAGTGTTAACATTTTCCACTGTTTTAGCCCTTTGCCTTCATGGTTAACAAAGAAATGTCTTCATTTAGTGAAGGAAAAGAACTAAAGGATTTGAAAAAAGTTAACATGAATTTGATTACCGAAGTTATGTAGGATAGGTTTTCAAATGGTCTACTTATTTATCAACGTGAAGGGCATTGGAGTGGTTGGGACCATTAATTGTGTGAACAGAATGTTACGTCAAATTCAGCTGGTATTTGACGTTTTAATCTTCATCCAAAAGCCAAAATTCACTCCATTTTTTATTACTTTTTCTTTTTCCTTTTAAACTCTCACTTTAACGTCCAAGCTTTGTAGATCTTCGACATTTTTTTCATCAAAAGCACCAGAGATTTTTTTACCTTTTTACTGAATTTATTTACGACAATGCCACCGGTTATTGTTTACGTTGCCTGTTATTTTATTTGACGTTGAACGCGTGACATTGCACACCCTTATATACACTGAATTTGAAAATCTTATATACACTGAGTTGTTTCTATATTGGTAAACCCTAATATTGAGGAAAATTATCTGGTATCCAAATTCAAATGGCTTCTTCATCACATCCTTCAACAGAAAGAGGAAAGGCTGTTGTGGCGGCAAGAAATGCTGATCTCTCGGAGTGGATCAGTGATGAGGAGACTCGTCTAGAGTTTTTTAGGTGGATGAAGTTTAAACATATTGTTCCTCACAAATATATGAACCTCGACTTATTTGAAAAGGAGGGATTTCACTTCCAGGAATGGATTGAAACTCAAGGTCTCTCTACACTTATCTAGATGAAGTGTGATTGGTACCCTGACTTAGTAAGGGTCTTCTACAACAATATGAGAAACATAGATGGTGTCCTTCATTCTCGAGTAAAAGGACTAAATGTTCACATTGACAATGATGTCTGGTTTCAACTTGTTGGGTTAAAAGCCGAAGGGTTATTCTCTCACTTACGCTACTCAGAAACAAACAGATGGCTGAAGAAAAAGGACGTGTACAATAACTGGTTACGGTTTCCTAGGAGATACACAATTGAAAGATTATATGTGCATGAGGGACTGAATAAAGAAGAAAAGATAACATCACACATTCTTGCTTAGGTGATTTTACCTGCTAGACTTGTACAAGTACAAGACAGAATGACAACTGAAGATGTTTTTCTGCTATATGCCATCAAGAATGATGTTCCTACCAATTGGGTGGAGGTAATAAAAGATCATATGATTCATGCAGGAACCAAACATGCACGACATCTACCATATGTTGTGTTTATCAGTAAAATCCTGACCCTTCAAGGTGTGGATGTTAGTGGTGAAAAGAAATGCTCTTGTAAATCCTCAAATGTTATAAATCGAAACACCTTGACTTCCATTGGCCTTGTGAAGACCACAAACGGATGGTGCTTCAAGGATGAAGAGAAAATGGTTCAAAGTTCTGGAAGCACACCTGCACTAAATGCAGACCGCACCAACTGCGTTCTCTGAAACAAATTTTCAAAGATTTGTTGTTGAAAAACTCAGGAGACTCGAACAAAAGATAGACGTTATGCATGAGAAAAAGAATAAAAATGATTCTCCAACTGAAGATTCAAGTGAAGAGTCTAGTAAGGAGGATTCAATGGAAATATTCTGAATTAGAATAGAGGCTTAGAGTTTTAGTATGGAGTCAGTTTTGTGTTTCTGTTCTGTGTCTGTTTTGCTTCTAATCTGATTGTAATCATTATGAATATGAATGAAATTGTACTACTTGAAACGAAATCCAAATTGTTAACTTATTTCTTATGTTTTCTATAGCTCTTCCCTACGTCACCCTTACTTTTGTGATGACTTAGGAAGATCTATGAGGAAACATAAAAAATATGATAACAGAGTGACAAGTTACGACTAAATTTTATAAGTGGAGGACTAGATCAAGGATGCGCAAGTGTATTTATAAAAATGGACTTGATCTTTGACGTCGACTTTTACAATATCCGACATAACATTCATTTTTTCCTATTTAAAAAAAAAACCATAATAACATTAAACAAAGGAAAAATATGAAAATATAACCACGAAAAGTATATATTAAAATTTCAAACAGTTCAAACATACAAAAATATACTAAAATATATTAAAATATTACATTAATTTTAGAAAAATTAACTAAAATGGACTCATCTTCCTAATCTGAGTCAGATGTCTCCATAGACTATTCTTCTGTTGTGTCATCTTCATCATCAGATTCACTTGCTGAGGGAGTTATGAGAGCATTGTCTTCATCTGATTTCTTGTGAATCATGATCAGAGATTTTTCAACTTTTGAAATTCTTGTTGAAAGCATTCGAAATTGATCTACAACAAATCTTTCAAACTCAGTCTGTGGAGTGAAGGTAGAAGGAGTTTCATCAACATCCTTGAACACTCAGCCATCTTTTGTTTTCTTTAGACCATTATGTCTCAATGTCGCTTTTCCTATTTCATTTGATTCGGTGCACCAAATATTTTTTTCACCAGTAAGATCAACTTGATGATGCTTCAATACACGGTTGATAAAAACACCATATGGCAGAATATGTCCATGACTACTTGCAATTTCAATCATGTGCTCACTCATGACAGTAACCCAGTTGGTCGGTATCCGAGTTTTTATGTCATGAACCAAAAATAAATCTGCAGTAGTTAGATGATCACGTAAACATCTTCCAGGTAGTATTACGCAAGTTGTTTAGTCTAAGGAAGATCAAAACTGTGGCTTCTCACAGATATCTGAAACTGGTGACCGTGTTCTACTCCAACTTAAAGATGAGTGATGAAACATTTTGTAACACAGTCAAGGGGGTCGATATGAAGCTGATCAAAGAGGTTTGGATTGGGATTGTCGTTTATCAACCGATCTGAAAAGAAGGCTTTCTCTTTCAAATTTGGATTGGTCATCAAGGACTTATTGGATTCACCAAGATAAAAAATGATGATCATCAGCAAGTCTTTCCCATATCTGATTCTTGGAGTGCAAACAAAACAGATTCCACAAAAGCTGAAGAAGATGAGTGGGCTAGATGGTTATGTGGTGAAAATAGATTGTATGTTAGAATCACTCAAAAGGATTCTTGGGGCTCAAGAAAATTGAAAGTTGACACAATCATTGACAAAAGACTCTAAGGATTGAAAAGTCACCGACAAAATGGAAAGTTAGGTGATGTGAACAACCAGAAAGGGATCAACAAAAATTTCTGCAATAGAAGAATATAGATTTTCTTTGTTTGATTTTAATTTTGTAATCAGTGGCTTCTTAAGCCATCTTTTGTTTTGCTGGTTGTAATCATCTTTTGAATATTAATAAAATTCTCTTTTGGCAATAACATTAGTGAATGGTGATTGAATTGTTTAAATTGATTAAATCACTTGTATGATTGTAATTGAAATTTTTAATGTTACATCATTATATTGAATATACCATTGCACTCTTTTTGTTTTTTTTTTTTTCTTTTAGAACACCAATAGTACGTCGATTAGTAAAGCTACTCTACATAATATTAATAGAAAAGTTATGAAATGAAGAGGTTAACATCATTCTTCAGACTTCGACGTATTTCTTAGGCATATGACGTATTATTCGTTAACCAAAACCCAAAGGTCGCTCCCTTTTTTTATTTATCCTTTTTAAATTCAAATAGAACGTCCAACTTTATATGGGAAAACGCAGTTGGTTGGGCTTGATAAATGTTGTGTTAGAAACAAAGAGATCAACGTCATATACTAACACCACTAGACGTCCAGGTATATGGGAAAAGACTGTTGGCAGAGCATGATAAATGCTAGGTTAAAACGAAGAGATACACATCCAATATTGACACCACTCGACGTCCACGTTATTTGGGAAATACATAAGGACGTCATTTTTCCCTCAGTATTCGACGTAGAATTATTTGAAGGATTTCGAAAAGAAATCCAATTTTACAGAACGTAGGCTAGTAAATGGAAACGAAATAAAGGAAAAACATAATAACACTAACCATAGGAAAAAAATGGAAATCAAACAACGAAAAGATTCGCGGGAGTGTTAAAATGTATAAGGATTTTTTAATATGGAGGTTTTAGGGTGTTAAAATGTTACCCAAGGCTCTGAGACTATATTTATAGAGATGATAGAAAAAAAGTTAACAGATTGTTACGAGAAATTTTATGAATGGAAGTTGCAGCATTTTGAAAGGGTGCGAAATCCAAATGTATGAACCTCTTTTTTGTGTTTGTATCACTCCTTCAAGCTTTCCAACATGACAAAGAATCAAAACCACAATGAAATGACTTGTTTTTGTCAACTTGGAGGAGCTAATACAAACACACAAAAAAAGCTAACACAAAGAAACCTTGAAGGAGTTCTTACGAGAAATTTTATAAATGGAGGTGTAAAGGTTATCCAAGGCTCTAAGTATGTATTTATAGAAAAAAAAAAAAGAATAACTGCTTAGAGCCAAATTAATGTGCCTAACTACTCCAATGAAAATCACGTCGGAGTCCAAAAGAGTTGGACGTTTTGTGGTTGGTTTAAAAGAAAAAACGAAAAATAATAAAAAAGAGATTAACCTTTTGACTTCTGACTGGTCAATAAAACGTCGAAGCCTCAGAAGAATATGACGTGTAATTCAGTTACTTTATGCACATAATAAAACGTCGAATAGGAAGTGGTTCGTCGTTAATATTCAGTGGGACGTCGCAATAGAGTTTGTTTTTTAAATTCATAAGTGTTAACATTTTCCTCTAGTTTTCTACCATGTCTTCATCGTTAACAAAGAAATGTCTTCGTTTAGTGAGAATTCATTTTGTGTTGTTACTAGAGGATTTGAAATGACTTTATAAATATAATGCTTAACTTTATACAATTGCACAGTTTGATCGGTTTTTAATAATTCATTTTATCGGATGGTTTAAAAGAAAAAATTAAAAACATAATTGCAAAAAAAAAAGTCGTTATATACCTGATGTTGGTCACTCCTTTTTTTATTTTTATCTTTTTTTATTTTTCCTTTTTAACCTCCAATAACACGTCTATTTTGAAAATATTGGACGTCCTCTATGGGGTCTGTTTTTTAAATGATTTGAAGGAGTTTATGAATGTTGTAGCGTTTTGAAAGGCCTTGGAGTTGTTACAAGTTAACACAAAGAAACCTTGGAGTTGTTAAAAAAATTTTTATAAATGGATGTCTACATAAATAATTACTTTTGGGAAAGGCCTGATATGGGCCTGAAATGGGCTTCAATAATAAAAGACAGTCTACGTAAATGATATATGGGAAAATGCAGTTTGCTGCTAGAAACGAAGAGGTTGTCAATTTCTTCAGACTTCCAAATTGTCTTTTTGGTTTAATTCTTTTTTTCTTTTTCCTTTTTAAATTCCCATAGAACATCTAACTCTAGGGGGGTTCGACATGAAAGGCATTGGAGTCATTGTGAGCATTAATTTTGTGTTGTTACCAAAGGGACGTCCACGTTATTTGGGAATTACATAGGGACGTCATTTTTCCTTCAGTATTCGACGTAAAATTATTTGAAGGATTTCTAAAAGAAATCCATTATTACGTAGGTTATAAATGGAAATGAAACAAAGGAAAAACATAATAACACTAAACATACGAAAAAATGAAAAACAAACCATGAAAAGATCCATAGGATTGTTAAAATGTAGAAGGATTTTTGTGAATGGAGGTTGTAGCGTTTTGAAAAGGTGAAAAATCAAAATCTTTCACCCTTTTTCTTTGTTAAAATGTAGAAGGATTTTTTTGAATAAAGTCTGTTTTAAATTCATAAGTGTTAACATTTTCCTCTGCTTTGCTACCATGCCTTCATCGTTAACAAAGAAATTTCTTCATTTAGTAGAGGAAATGGCAGTAAACCAACGGAAAAAAGTTAACATGAATTTGTTTACGGAAGTTCTGTAGTTTAGTGAAGGAGGAGTAGCGTTTTGAAAGGATGTGAAATCCATATCTATCAACCTTTTCCTTTGGTTTTCTATACTCCTTCAAGATTTTTTGTGTCCCTTAAGGAGATAACAGAAAACACAAAGAAAAAAATTAACAGATGGAGTTCATAGCAAAAATTTTATAAATGGATGTCTACAGGTTATCTAAGGCTCTGAAACTGTATTTATAGAAAAAAAGAATAATTGCTAGCTGAAATATACAACATCCTTCTTTTGTTACGGTTGACCTAATATTAATTAAATCAATATTTAGTATTTATTTATTTTGTATTGGACGTCGACTGCTTCCTTACTGACGTTATGTGATTACGACAATCACATCCAACCCCAACTTATTTGACGTTCTATATTGTTTTAAACATCGACCCCATAAAGTTTGGGACGTTATGTTTGGTTTATAAGAGAAAAGAAATAAAGAATAAAAAAGGGATTTACACTTTGGCTTCGTGCTGGCATATAAAACGTCGAATATTTTTCATGGTTGACATCAAATGTGGGTAGGACTAATATTGCTGGAAGCAAACCACTATTTCGTTATTTTTTTATTTTAAATTGAACGTCAGATGTTTCTTAAGTTGACGTTATGTGATTCTAAGGTCATTGTTTTAAGTTGATGTTGGCCTTATTTGACTTTAATACATTTTAGATTACGTCGATATGTTTCTCGTTTGACGTTAATACATTTTAGACGGCGCACTATTTTAGTAATTGACGTGGAGTAAATCAATTATTTATGAAAATGCCACAGGTCAATTTTAATGTTAGATATTTAGTGCTACGACGTTGAACGCGTGACGTTATACATTGTTTTTCCACTAGTGGGCATTAAACATAACTAAACAGAATTGAAAGCATTGAAGTAAATGTGGAAAGCAGTAAAAACCGAATGGTCCTTCACAACACCGAACGGTCCTGTTCACAAGGCCAAACGGTTCTAACAACAAGTTTGTTGGAAACCGAACGGTTCTGCTAACAAGGCCGAACGGATCTAACGAGGAGACCGAACGGTATGAAGACAATTAGCTAAGTAAAACGAAGACAGGAAACTAAAGCCGAACAGTAGGAGGACAAACCGAATGGTTAAAGTAAAACTGAATGGAAATTGAGAAAAGGAAACTAAAAAAATGCAAAACACAAAGTTGAACGGTCTCTAACAATGAAGCATGTTAGAGACCGAACGATCTTAACTTAAAATTGAACGGTATTAAAATGCAAAATCAAGAAAACGTGCAGAATCGAAGCGTGAACAGAATCAAACAGCTAGAATGAAATTGCAGATGCTGGTATGTAACAAAACAACAAACCAATGAAACTAAGCTATAGAATGAGGTTAAATGCATAAAGCGTAAATTGCATCAAGAATCTAAATTGAGTGCAGCAAACTAAGATACAGATTTGAATGAAAGCATTAAACGAAACACATGAAATTAGACGCAGTAACTGAGGCATCCAAAAACGCAAAGGACTCACGGCCTAGTTTAGTTGTGTGGTTTGTTGATTAGCTAAGACTTACAAACGAAATAATTGGATTATATTATGCAAGACGAAAACTAAACATGTATGCATGAATTGATCAATGGCAAAGACTAAAGATAAACACTTTCAATGGATTATATGAATGAATATGTTGTTGGGGGTCAATTTCATCTCATCCACTCTCATACATTTTAGGAATTCAACATTCAAATCATCATTGTTAATGCCACTCTCTAAAGTACCATTCTAGATGGCTTCTCCCTAATCAAATAGTTCATACAATTCCTAGCATTCCTAATGATTAGTTCATGAGTGCAGGAGCTTAACGACAACCAATATAATATTGTCAGTATAATATTGGGAGAAATTCCCCGGGTCTAGACTTCCCCGTACGTGTCCGTATCGACAAAACCAATAATCATGCAATAGAATGAGTTAAACACTGCAAGCATTGAGCAAAGAGGAAAAACCCTAACTAATGATGAAAGAAAGCATAAATCTTAGATTAAGATGCAAGCATAAATTCCATATATGAGAGCTTCAAGAGATTACATTGATTCCCCAACAAACATACAAGGTTTAGTTCACCATATTCATGGTGAACCTAGATGAACAATAATGAAAGAATGAAAGAATAAACCCAATAAAGGTGAAGAGGTAGCCTGAGCATCCAAGATCCTCCTTCAAAGGGGTGGAAGAGAGAGTGTTTGCCTCGTTTCTGCCAAAGATGTCTAACCCTAGGACGTGCAAGTCCTTAAATAGGGCATAAAAATAACATAAAACAAGTCCAAGCCCATAAAAACAAAAGAAAACCGGTCCAAGCCCACTTAGAATGGCGCTCAGCGGTATTTTACCGCTGAGCGGTACTAGCGGTTGATCCATTTTGCCCCCCAACTGCTGTTTTGCCCCTCAGCGGTGATTTTGGCACCCGAAAAGTGCCGCTCAGCGGTATTTTCCGCTCAGCGCCACTCGGTCACACGTTTTCTGCGTTCTGGTTGGTTTTTCAGCATTCTGGTTGACTGGTTGACTGGTTGACTTTTCTGGTTGACTGGTTGACTTTTCTGGTTTCTGGTTGACTTTTCAGCACTCCAATCATTCGGTATTTCAATTCTTCTTTCAAATCATTCAATTAGCCTACAAAATCAAGGGAATCTTGCACAAAACCATTAAATTCACTTTCAACTCTCTTATTCTCAAAACTAAAGAAAAAATATGAATTCAAGCTAGTTTCTAAGTCTTAAAGGTTGCTTTTGGTATCAAATTTAAGCATAAAAATAACAGTTTTTCAACTGTTATCACAACCCCAAACTTAGAGCTTTGCTTGTCCTCAAGCAAACAAGATGTAACTCAATCTCTAACCAATTCGTATGATGGTTCACTCATTCAAAAATCCTCTTTTTCAAGATAAGTAACAACTTCACTCAAATTTATGACCAAGAGTTCAATCAAGATGTGCACATGCTTTAGTGTTCACAAAGTCATTTAAATTCCAACAAATGCTATTTTTCATGAATGATCAATCAATTAAGCATGGATGTTCATGTGCTCATGGAATATTTCCTCACCAGGTAAAGTGTTTCACTCACACACAAGTGTATAAGAGGTAATCACTCATTCACTCTACTATCACAATGTCACATGAATCAACTTTGCCTTTCGTTTTACCACAATCAAAAACATTCACAAGCATGCATCATCACAAGGACTTTTCAATGGCTTATAATGTGGCTGGGCTAACAAGAAAATTGGTTTTTCTGGATCACAAAATCCTTGAGTTAAGAGAATCATAACAACACAATTATTCTTATTTTTCCCAACTTGCCTTTGCATTTGCATTGAGCTTCGCTTTTTCTTTTCTTTTCTTTTCTTTTCTCTTTGCATATTCTTACTTTTTAGCTCTTAGCTCAATGCTTTTCATGTTTTCCCAACAACCCCAAACTTGAACATTTACCAATACCACACAAGATCTTCTACTTAACTCAAGGTAAAGATTTTTCAATCAAAGGTTTCAGTGTATGTTCAAGGCTAAGGGTTCAAAGGATAGAACACAACGTGTTCTCTTTTGGTAGGCTAACTTTATGAATTTGGCCAATAAAAAAGGTTCCAACAAATGGCCTTGATCACATGATGCAAAACAAGCAATTGATTCAATCATAGAAAACCTGGGCAAAATCATTCATGCTTTCAAAGTAGTAGCATTCAATTATACCAAAAACTCTGGAGCTCAAAACCTCACATATAAGCTCATTCACATTTGACATACACATCCTGCTTAATCTCACAACCACAATCATAATTTCATGCATTTGTTCACAAAGCTTGTGAATCACCTGTATAAGCATTTTAATGTGCACATCTATCTCAACATCAATCAATCACTAAGCATCATCAAGTAGTACTTATCACACAATCACAGTTAATAGCAAACCATCATAACAAACCAGGTGTTCAATAGAGTACATCAAACCCTAATCTAAAAACAAAAACAAATGAGTTCAGAAAACTTAAACCACAAAAGCATAATCATTTGATAGCATTCATCAGTAAATGCTATCTCAGCTCCTCATCAGTCTGAGCTGTCCTCTGTATCTTCCTCTTCTTGGATCTTCTAGTCTTGATTCTTTTTGCCCGATGAGGAGGCCATCCCTACATCAAACATAATTCACAAAACCAAAAGATACATTGTTAAGCATTAGTAAACCACAATGAAGAAATCAGCCCCTTCAATGATGCTCTCTCCCAACCCCAAACTTAGATGGAAAACTAGTGAGCAAGTGAGTGGAAGAGATTTTTTTCTTAAGAGGTAAGAGTGAAAAGATGTGGAAAACCTAGGAGAAGATGTGTGGAAGTGTTTGTGCAGAGAGAAGCCAGAAAATAAACCCTAAAACGCAGCTTGGGGTATAACAATACCCTAATGGGCTCGGGTCCCGTTAAGGGGAACTTAAGCCCATCTGCGATAGTACCGCTCAGCGGTAATTGCCGCTCAGCGGCACTTTCGTGAAGTGCTCCTCTCCTTCTTTTCTTGACCTACGTGCCTTCCCTACATGTCCCTCATAGGTTCCCTGCAATTCAATGTTAAAAATGCTTATGCAAAAACTAAAAATAAACAAACAAACAATCAACTGGGTTGCCTCCCAGGTAGCGCTTGTTTAACGTCACGAGCCTGACCCAAAATCCACCAACACCCATCAGTAGGTGTTTCAAACTTACCAGCACCCATCAGTAGGTGCAAAATTTCTTACCAACACCCATCAGTAGGTGTTACAACATAGTATCCTTCAGTAGATACTTAACCACCTAGCATCCTTCAGTAGATGCTATCTCCAACAAAATAGTTACAAAATAAAGTCCACAACTTAAAAATTACAAAACCAAAATAAAATCAAAAGTTCTTAAATCACTGGGTTGCCTCCCAGCAAGCGCTCTTTTAACGTCATTAGCTTGACCCAAACTCGAGTTCCTTCTTCTTTTTCTTCTTTCTACTGAACTTCTTAAGAAATTTGATCAAACCAGGAACCTGTTGCAGTGTCTCAATCATAGGAACTTTAATCTCCAATTTCTTGAAGATTTCCATAAAGCACTTGAACTTCTTTTCCTTCCTATGATTCTTCTTTAGATGAGGATGTGATTTTTCATATGATTTCTTCTTCTTTCCTCTCATCTTCTTTTTCTTCCTTTTTCTCTCCCTCAATTTTCTCTTTTTCTTTTCTTTTATTTTTTTCTTCCCTTTTCTTTTTCTTTTCAACTTCTTTATTTTCACACAAATCTTCTTTCTCTCTTCTCTCTCAACCACTTCTTTCTCTTTTTCTTCATCTTTATTTTTCTCACTCAACTCTTCTTTCTCTTTTCTCTCTATCTTTTCCGCATCTCCCTCTATTCTTTTCTCATCAAGAATCTTGTCACTTTCAGTGACATTGGTTTGCCCTTCCTCCTTAAGGTTAACTTCAGTATTAACCTCATCATCCAATCTCTGATTAATGTAACGAAAGTGCATCTCCATCCTTTTACATGATTCTTCAATGCTTTTCTGAGTAGAGTCGGAACTTTTCAAAAATCGTTGAAGGGTGTCCTCCAAACTTTCTGATAGAGAGGATTTTTGCTGCCATTGTTGTTGTGGTTGGTTCTCAAATTGTCCGGCAGCTTGCCAAAATTGGCTTTGATCCATGCTTGAGTGAGGTTCCCACCATTGGTTGAGATTACTTTGGTAGAATTGAGTGCCCATATAGTTAAATTCTTGACCAAATTGCATTCTGCAGACATTAGGCACAAAACTCTAGAAAATATTTGTTAGCACAAAAAGATATAGAACAAGATATATATTCAGAAGATAAAAAGATTTAGAAGATAGAATCAAATAAGATAGAATAAAACCTAATCTAAAAAAAATAAAATCTAACCTAATCTAAAAGATAGAATAAAATAAAATCTAATCTAAAAAATAAAATCTAACCTAATCTAAAAGATAAAATAAAATAAAATAAAATCTAATCTAACCTAATCAAATAAAATAAAATAAAAAAAAAACAGAAAAATAAAATAAAATAAAATAAAATAAAATAAAAACAGAAAAAAATAAAAACAGAAATTAAAAGTAAAAGTCAAAGATAATCAATAATCACACAAATTAACCAGTTAAACCACGAGTCCCCGGCAACGGCGCCAAAAACTTGATGGACAAATTTGTAAGCACCAAAATATGATGTCACAAACTTGTTTCACAATCGGCAAGTATGACCGAATCGTTCAAGTAATAAACTTGGTAAGACCAAGTATCGTTCTTCCCAAAGGACTCACGGCCTAGTTTAGTTATGTGATTTGTTGATTAGCTAAGACTTACAAACGAAATATTTGGAGTTTATATGCAAGACGAAAAACTAAACATGTATGCATGAAGTTTGATCAATGGCAAAGACAAAAGATAAACACTTTCAAAGGAATATATGAATGAATATGTTGTTGGGGGTCAATTTCATCTCATCCACTCTCATACATTTTAGGAATTCAACATTCAAATCATCATTGTTAATGCCACTCTCTAAAGTACCATTCTAGATGGCTTCTCCCTAATCAAATAGTTCATACAATTCCTAGCATTCCAAATGATTAGTTCATAAGTGCAGGAGCTTAACGACAACCAATATAACATTGGGAGAAATTCCCCGGATCTAGACTTCCCCGTACGTGTCCGTATCGACAAAACCAATAATCATGCAATAGAATGAGTTAAACAATGCAAGCATTGAGCAAAGAGGAAAAACCCTAACTAATGATGAAAGAAAGCATAAGTCTTAGATTAAGATGCAAGCATAAATTCCATATATGAGAGCTTCAAGAGATTACATTGATTCCCTAACAAACATACAAGGTTTAGTTCACCATATTCATGGTGAACCTAGATGAACAATAATGAAAGAATGAAAGAATAAACCCAATAAAGGTGAAGAGGTAGCCTGAGCATCCAAGATCCTCCTTCAAAGGGGTGGAAGAGAGAGTGTTTGCCTTGTTTCTGCCAAAGATTTCTAACCCTAGGACGTGCAAGTCCTTATATACTATTCTAGAGTTACAAAAGATTACAAAAGCCCAAGCCCAAAAAGTGCCGCTCAGCGCTATTTACCGCTCAGCGGTGGTTGCGTGACTCGTTTCTTCCCCTCAGCGGCCATTTTGCCCCTCAGCGTGACTCCCGCAACCTCCTGAGTGCCGCTCAGCGGTAAAATGCCGCTGAGCGGTGCCTTCGACTTCTCTTTTTGCACTCTTTCTTGTCTTTTCTAATGTCATCTCTCTCCTTCTTCACTCTTTTCACTAAATTCACCTCAAAACCTGCACAAAAACACTTAAATCAAGCATAAACCTGTCCAGCTCTCTTATTTCTGAAAATATAGATAAACTGCATGATTTCAAGCTAGTTTTTAAGTCTAAAGGTTGCTTTTAGTATCAATATTAAGCATGAAAATAACAGTTTTTCAACTGTTATCAAAAGGCTCATACCGTTCGGTTCATCAATGCTCCACAGCTCGCTTGTGACCGCTCGGTTCAAGGAAAACATGCACTAAGGCTTTGCCGTTCGGTTCAACAGTGTTCGGCCATTCAGTGTAAGCTTTCACAAACAGTTCGGTATATGCGTCCACATACCGTTCGGTTCTGTGATGCTCGCCCATTCTATTCAACAGTTGAGCTGGGTTTCCACAAACCGTTCGGCCAATCCTTCAATAGACCGTTCGGTAGAGTAGTGCTCGGTCATTCATTGTAGGTTCTCAGTAGCTGTTTGGTCAGTCTTTGACAGACCGTTCGGTCACATCTTTAACAGACTGTTCGATCAAAAGTATGGTCAGATCGTTCGTTCAAACAGACCCTAATCTTTCGGTTCTGGTAGTGTCAGAATCTCCAAGGAGACAAGATGCACACATATTTAGAAAAAAAAAAAGAGGAACCAACTAGCCAATTCATCAGAATCTCCAGGGAGACCACACTTGTTCCCGAAACACTTTCGAAGCTCGAAAATTCCCAAAGGTTAAGGTGATCATGGTTTTTCACTTAAGGGTGATTAAAGAGCTTGAAAACAAAGAACGGGGGAAAAGCATAGGCTCAAAGGGGTTATCAAAGGATCAAATCAAGGGAGGCTTATTTGGCTAGAGAGGCTCAAGAACAAAACTTCCTTTATCACTTCCAAACATGCATATCCATCAAGAATTATCAAAAAGAGTCAAGCCAAGGCATATGTGCAAGCAATCAAGAGATACATCACACAAGAAAGAACATAAAGTGGCTCAAATCTCACATAGGGTATTTGTCACAATCAATTCAACCTCTCAAACATCAATCATCTTCCCACGCTAAGAAAAGCAAGAGTTTTAAACCATAAGTATCAATCAAGTGAAGTGAAAGACGAGTCTACAACTTAAACAAAATCCAGAAATGAAGAGAATCATGCAAAACTATACACAAGATACAACCAAAAACAACCTAAAACAGAAAACAAAAATTAACAAAGAAAAAATCAAAATCTCCCTTAATAGACCACACTTAAACTACACAGTATCATCAATGTGTCATAAGCATAAGATAAGAAATTAGAACAGTGAACAGATCATGGACAAGTGCAATAAAAGTAGGGAAAGGGGGAGAAGGGAAACGAAAACTCCCCTAGGTTAGGGTGGAAGCTGCCAATTTTGGACTATCAAGGAGATGTCTTCCACCATTGGACCCAGCAAGGAAGTTTTGAGGAAGAACTGCTTCATCCTCCAGATTTGATCGAGCAGGGAAATGTCTTCCACAGTTGGATCTAAGAAGAAGAGATTGTTGATGAACGGGTTCAGCTGGTTGATAACAGTTGAAAAACTGTTATTTTCATGCTTAATATTGATACTAAAAGCAACCTTTAGACTTAAAAACTAGCTTGAAATCATGCAGTTTATCTATATTTTCATAAATAAGAGAGCTGGACAGGTTTATGCTTGATTTAAGTGTTTTTGTGCAGGTTTTGAGGTGAATTTAGTGAAAAGAGTGAAGAAGGAGAGAGATGACATTAGAAAAGACAAGAAAGAGTGCAAAAAGAGAAGTCGAAGGCACCGCTCAGCGGCATTTTACCGCTGAGCGGCACTCAGGAGGTTGCGGGAGTCACGCTGAGGGGCAAAATGGCCGCTGAGGGGAAGAAACGAGTCACGCAACCACCGCTGAGCGGTAAATAGCGCTGAGCGGCACTTTTTGGGCTTGGGCTTTTGTAATCTTTTGTAACTCTAGAATAGTATATAAGGACTTGCACGTCCTAGGGTTAGGGATCTTTGGCAGAAACGAGGCAAACACTCTCTCTTCCACCCCTTTGAAGGAGGATCTTGGATGCTCAGGCTACCTCTTCACCTTTTTAGGGTTTATTCTTTCATTCTTTCATTGTTCATCTAGGTTCACCATGAATATGGTGAACTAAACCTTGTATGTTTGTTGGGGAATCAATGTAATCTCTTGAAGCTCTCATATATGGAATTTATGCTTGCATCTTAATCTAAGACTTATGCTTTCTTTCATCATTAGTTAGGGTTTTTCCTCTTTGCTTAATGCTTGCATTGTTTAACTCATTCTATTGCATGATTATTGGTTTTGTCGATACGGACACGTACGGGGAAGTCTAGATCCGGGGAATTTCTCCCAATATTATACTGACAATATTATATTGGTTGTCGTTAAGCTCCTGCACTCATGAACTAATCATTAGGAATGCTAGGAATCGTATGAACTATTTGATTAGGGAGAAGCCATCTAGAATGGTACTTTAGAGAGTGGCATTAACAATGATGATTTGAATGTTGAATTCCTAAAATGTATGAGAGTGGATGAGATGAAATTGACCCCCAACAACATATTCATTCATATAATCCATTGAAAGTGTTTATCTTTAGTCTTTGCCATTGATCAATTCATGCATACATGTTTAGTTTTCGTCTTGCATAATATAATCCAATTATTTCATTTGTAAGTCTTAGCTAATCAACAAACCACACAACTAAACTAGGCCGTGAGTCCTTTGGGAAGAACGATACTTGGTCTTACCAAGTTTATTACTTGAACGATTCGGTCATACTTGCCGATTGTGAAACAAGTTTGTGACATCATATTTTGGTGCTTACAAATTTGTCCATCAAGTTTTTGGCGCCGTTGCCGGGGACTCGTGGTTTAACTGGTTAATTTGTGTGATTATTGATTATCTTTGACTTTTTGAATTTCTGTTTTTATTTTTTTTTTTTTTTTTTTTTATTTTATTTTATATTATTTTATTTTATTTGATTAGGTTAGATTTTATTTTATTTTATTTTTCTGTTAGATTAGATTTTATTTTATTTTATCTTTTTAGATTAGGTTAGATCTTATTTTATTTTATTAGGTTAGGTTAGATTTTATTCTATCTTTTAGATTAGATTAGATTTTATTTTTTTTTTAGATTAGGTTTTATTTTATTCTATTTTATTTGATTCTATCTTCTAAATCTTTTTATCTTCTGAATTTATATCTTCTTCTATATCTTTTTGTGCTAACAAATCTTTTCTAGTGTTTTGTTTTCTTGTGTATGCAGGAAGCAATTCGAACTAGGAGTAAGAAAACAACAGAACCACTTTTTGAAGGTCTAGACGAGAGTAGAAGGAGGAGAAGAATCAGAACGTCCAGAGAACTTTTCCCTTCTCCAGAAACTCTCCTCCAATCATCACCACAAGGTTCTGTTCACAGCACAAGAAGTATGGAGAATAACAATGCTAGAAGAACTCTTGCAGATTACACTAATATTGTTGGACCTCAACACTTTAACAGCATAGCTAGACCTAGAGTCAATGCAGCCAACATGGAGGTCAAGCCAGCATTAATTCAACTGGTGAAGAGTAATCAATTTAATGGGTTATCTCACGAAAGCCCATATGAGCACCTTACAACTTTCAATGAGATCTGCAACTCGGTCAAGATTAATGGGGTGCCAGACGAAGCTATCAAACTTAGCTTGTTTCCCTTCTCATTGGGGGGCAATGCTAAGCTTTGGTTAAACTCTTTTCCAGAAGAAAGTTTCACAGAGTGGGAAGCAGTGGTCACAAAATTTCTAAACAAGTACTTTCCACAATCTAAGGTGACCAAAGGCAAGCAAGAGATTTCGTCTTTCAAGCAGGGCATGGAGGAGTCACTTGGGCATGCATGGGACAGGTATAAAAGCTTGTTACGCAAAACTCCCACGCATGGTTTTGAAGATCAAGAAGTAGTCTTAACTTTCCTTGGAGGGCTTGGTTCACAAACCAAGATGATGCTGGATGCTTCAGCAGGAGGCAATATTAAATGGAAGACTCCAGAGGAAGCAACTGAAATTATAGAAAACATGGCTACTAGTGACAATGAGCTACACAGTGAGAGAGGAGCTCCTATACAACAAAAAGGAGTGCTTCAATTACAAACACATGATGCCTTGCTAGCTCAGAACAAAATTCTAACTCAACAGCTGGAGACTCTGACTAAAACTTTGGCTCAATTACCTAAAGAGTTGAAATCTGCTGCACAGGTACAAACCCAGTTGTGCGAATTATGTGGAGGTGATCATGTCAATGGTCAGTGTGCTTTTCCAGTGGAAGCCGTGGAGGATGTTAATTTCATGGCTAATCAATTTCCATACCGTCAAGGGAATTATAATCAAGGGTGGAAACCACATCCAAGCATTGGCCAAGGACAAACTGGGCAAGCTAATCAATATAACAAGCAGCAGCAGCAACCAACCTTGTGGCAACAGTTATCTATGCTTAATGAAAGGCAAACAAGGTTGGAAGAAACTCTTAATCAATTCATACAGAAAACAGAATCTTCTCAAAAGAGCACTGAAGCTGCTATAAAGAATTGGGAGATTCAAATGGGTCAGATTACCAAGCGATTGGAAGAAAGACCAGATAGAAATTTTGGGGCTAATACTGAGGTTAACCCCAGAGAAGAGTGCAAAGTGGTAAAGAGTGTTAATGAAGAGATAATTGAGTTAGAAGAAGAAGAAATAGAAGAAAGAAGAGAAGTAGAAAGGAAGAACACTTTTCTTTTTCCAACAAATCAAGAGAAACAAATGGACTTCACAGAGTTATTCAGAATGGTGGATAATGACGCACCTTGGGAACAAATTCTACAGAAAATTGCAGTTTACACAAAATCAGATGAAGGAACGTCTACAAAGAAGAGACGTAGAGATGTTGAGGAAGAAAAGTGTATAACTGTTAAGCAAGAGTCATTCCCTCCTAAAGCACCAGATCCAGGTAGTTTTTCTATCCCTTGTACTATAGGGAAGAAAAAGGTAAAGAAAGCTCTCCTTGATTTAGGTTCAAGTGTTCACTTGATACCTTATTCTTTACTGGAGCAAATTGGCAATGTTAAAGTGAAACCTGTAAAGGTTAATCTAGTAATGGCCGATGGATCTTCAAAGGAGCCATGTGGGATTGCTGAGGACATTATAGTTTGTGTTGGCAAACTTCAGTTTTTAGCAGACTTTGTGGTGATGAAAATGGAGACTGAGAAGATACCTATTATACTTGGAAGACCGTTTATGAAAACGGCCAGGGCCATCATTGATGTACATGAAGGTATAGTAGTGCTTCAGGACAGAGAGGAGAGAGTGGTGGTGGATGTCTTCAAGGATGAAACGCAAGCAAAGGAGGAAGAGGCTAGTTATAAAGCTGCATTTCGAGATGCACCCATGACTAGAAGTCAAGATGAAAATCTTGAGGTTTCAGGTAACCACTGTTTGTTGTTTCAGGTACCCAAGGATGAAGAAGAAACTGGAAAAGGAGAAGAGATTCCTAGGGACTGGAAGAAAAGAAAACCCCAACTTGGCACACCTGTGAGACTCAAGAACAAGTTGTGGGTTGTGAAGGGCTTCAAAGAAAAGGAGATGATAGAGATAGAGTCTCCATATTCTAGAAGAACCAAAACAGTCCAAAGGAAGCAGTTGAGAAGTTGGTGGAAAGACTACATCAACTATACAGAAGATGGAACGTGAACTTTATTGGGTCAAGCTAATGACGTTAAAAGAGCGCTTGCTGGGAGGCAACCCAGTGATTGACAAACTTTTAAATTTTGATTTGGTTTAATTTGTGAATATTATTTTGTAAATATTTTGTTGAATTTAGCATCTACTGAAGGATGCTAGGTGGTTAAGTATCTACTGAAGGATACTAGGTTTGTAACACCTACTGATGGGTGTTGGTAAGAAATTTTGCACCTACTGATGGGTGCTAGTAAGTTTGAAACACCTACTGATGGGTGTTGGTGGATTTTGGGTCAGGCTCGTGACGTTAAACAAGCGCTACCTGGGAGGCAACCCAGTTGATTGTTTGTTTGTTTATTTTTAGTTTTTGCATAAGCATTTTTAACATTGAATTGCAGGGAACCTATGAGGGACATGTAGGGAAGGCACGTAGGTCACGAAAAGAAGGAGGGGAGCACTTCACGAAAGTGCCGCTGAGCGGCAATTACCGCTGAGCGGTACTATCGCAGAGGGGCTTAAGTTCCCCTTAGCGGGACCCGAGCCCATTAGGGTATTTTTAATACCCCAAGCTGCGTTTTAGGGTTTATTTTCTGGCTTCTCTCTGCACAAACACTTCCACACATCTTCTCCTAGGTTTTCCACATCTTTTCACTCTTACCTCTTAAGAAAAAAAATCTCTTCCACTCACTTGCTCACTAGTTTTCCATCTAAGTTTGGGGTTGGGAGAGAGCATCATTGAAGGGGCTGATTTCTTCATTGAGGTTTACTAATGTTTAACAATGTATCTTTTGGTTTTGTGAATTATGTTTGATGCAGGGATGGCCTCCTCATTGGGCAAAAAGAATCAAGACTAGAAGATCCAAGAAGAGGAAGATACATAGGACAGCTCAGACTGATGAGGAGATGAGATAGCATTTACTGATGAATGCTATCAAATGATTATGCTTTTGTGGTTTAAGTTTTCTGAACTTATTTGTTTTTGTTTTTAGATTAGGGTTTGATGTACTCTGTTGGAAACCTGTTTTGTGTGATGGTTTGCTATTAACTGTGATTGTTTGATAAGTAATGCTTGATGATGCTTATTGATTGATTGATGTTGAGATGATATGCACATTAAAATGCTTATACAGGTGATTCACAAGCTTTGTGAACAAATGCAGGATATCATGATTGTGATTGTGAAATTAAGAAGGATGTGTATGTCAAATGTGAATGAGCTTACATGTGAGGTTTTGAGCTCCAGAGTTTTTGGTATGATTGAATGCTATTACTTTGAAAGCATGAATGATTTTGCCCAGGTTTTCTATGATTGAATCAATTGCTTGTTTTGCATCATGTGATCAAGGCCATTTGTTGGAACCCTTTTTATTGGCCAAATTCATAAAGTTAGCCTACTAAAAGAGAACACGTTGTGTTCTATCCTTTGAACCCTTAGCCTTGAACATACACTGAAACCCTTTGATTGAAAATCTTTACCTTGAGTTAAGTAGAAGATCTTGTATGGTATTGTTAAATGTTCAAGTTTGGGGTTGTTAGGAAAACATGAAAAGAAAAGCATTGAGCTAAGAGCTAAAAAGTAAGAATATGCAAAGAAAAAGAAAAGAAAAGAAAAAGAAGTAAAGCTCAATGCAAATGCAAAGGTAAAAGAAAGTTGGGAATGAATAAGATGATTGTGTTGTTATGATTCTCTTAACTCAAGGATTTTGTGATCCAGAAAAACCAATTTTCTTGTTAGCCCAGCCACATTATAAGCCATTGAAAAGTCCTTGTGATGATGCATGCTTGTGAATGTTTTTGGATTATGGTAAAATGAAAGGCAAAGTTGATTCATGTGACATTGTGATAGTGGAGTGAATGAGTGAAACACTTTACCTCTTATACACTTGTGTGTTGAGTGAAACACTTTACCTAGTGAGGAAATATTCCATAGACACATGAACATCCATGCTTAATTGATTGATCATTCATGAAAAATAGCATTTGTTGGAATTTAAATGACTTTGTGAACACTAAAGCATGAGCACATCTTGATTGAACTCTTGGTCATAAGTTTGAGTGAAGTTGTTACTTATCTTGAGAAAAGGATTTTGAATGAGTAAACCATCATATGAATTGGTTGGAGATGGAGTTACATTTTGTTTGCTTGAGGACAAGCAAAGTTCTAAGTTTGGGGTTGTGATAACAGTTGAAAAACTGTTATTTTCATGCTTAATATTGATACTAAAAGCAACCTTTAGACTTAAAAACTAGCTTGAAATCATGCAGTTTATCTATATTTTCATAAATAAGAGAGCTGGACAGGTTTATGCTTGATTTAAGTGTTTTTGTGCAGGTTTTGAGGTGAATTTAGTGAAAAGAGTGAAGAAGGAGAGAGATGACATTAGAAAAGACAAGAAAGAGTGCAAAAAGAGAAGTCGAAGGCACCGCTCAGCGGCATTTTACCGCTGAGCGGCACTCAGGAGGTTGCGGGAGTCACGCTGAGGGGCAAAATGGCCGCTGAGGGGAAGAAACGAGTCACGCAACCACCGCTGAGCGGTAAATAGCGCTGAGCGGCACTTTTTGGGCTTGGGCTTTTGTAATCTTTTGTAACTCTAGAATAGTATATAAGGACTTGCACGTCCTAGGGTTAGGGATCTTTGGCAGAAACGAGGCAAACACTCTCTCTTCCACCCCTTTGAAGGAGGATCTTGGATGCTCAGGCTACCTCTTCACCTTTTTAGGGTTTATTCTTTCATTCTTTCATTGTTCATCTAGGTTCACCATGAATATGGTGAACTAAACCTTGTATGTTTGTTGGGGAATCAATGTAATCTCTTGAAGCTCTCATATATGGAATTTATGCTTGCATCTTAATCTAAGACTTATGCTTTCTTTCATCATTAGTTAGGGTTTTTCCTCTTTGCTTAATGCTTGCATTGTTTAACTCATTCTATTGCATGATTATTGGTTTTGTCGATACGGACACGTACGGGGAAGTCTAGATTCGGGGAATTTCTCCCAATATTATACTGACAATATTATATTGGTTGTCGTTAAGCTCCTGCACTCATGAACTAATCATTAGGAATGCTAGGAATTGTATGAACTATTTGATTAGGGAGAAGCCATCTAGAATGGTACTTTAGAGAGTGGCATTAACAATGATGATTTGAATGTTGAATTCCTAAAATGTATGAGAGTGGATGAGATGAAATTGACCCCCAACAACATATTCATTCATATAATCCATTGAAAGTGTTTATCTTTAGTCTTTGCCATTGATCAATTCATGCATACATGTTTAGTTTTCGTCTTGCATAATATAATCCAATTATTTCATTTGTAAGTCTTAGCTAATCAACAAACCACACAACTAAACTAGGCCGTGAGTCCTTTGGGAAGAACGATACTTGGTCTTACCAAGTTTATTACTTGAACGATTCGGTCATACTTGCCGATTGTGAAACAAGTTTGTGACATCATATTTTGGTGCTTACAAATTTGTCCATCACTGGTGCATGTTGATGTTGAAGCTTTTGTGTACGCTTGCACCTTTATCTTCCACCGTGGGTGTTTGTTGGTCAAATTCATATGTACCTCCTGCAACACGGTTAGTGCAATATGGCTCCAAGGAAATGACATGCAGAAGTATAACACCTAATCCCAATTTATCAGACTGAACCTCAAATATACTCTCAGAACATGAATCAATTTCAAATTTAGAAGCAATATCATCAACAGACTAGGATTCATGTTCAGTGCATTGATAACAAGTATTCAAATAGGATGGAAAAATTTGTTTCTCATCATGCAAAGAGTGGAAATGAAAATCATCCTCATCAACATCATAATCATGAACAACATACTCATCAATAGTATAATCATTAAAAGCATAATCAAGCTCAGGTATGTTTGCCTCCTCTTCCTTGAAGGTGGCTAAAGTGGTGGAAGATGAAAATGGTCTACTTGGATCAAAATTGCTGCTTATACCTGCCTGGTCCTCCAAATCTTCAGCAGTCTCCTTAGGTGCAAGAGCAGAAACATAGGAAGGTGGGAAAGTAGATGACATAGTGAGCACATCACTCTGGTTCCCATCCCCTAGGTCAATGGCACTGACATCATTTTCCAAATTCTGAACAATTTGAGAATGTAGCCCTGAATCTTGAGATCGTTCCTGAGTGAGCTGAGTGGCCATCTGCCCTATCTGATCATTCAAACTCTGAATGGATGCTCTGGTCTCTTGCATGAACTAAATGTTCTGCATGGCCATCTGCCTCAATAACTCCTCCAATGTAGGCTTAGAACTAGAAGGCTGAGGAACTAATTGGGCAGGAGCATCATGTCTTTGACTCTGGTATTGTTGGACTAGTGTAAGAGGCATGCAAGAATTCTGGAATGGTGGTTCTTGATATTGATATTGCTGTTGTGGAGTACCATACCATCCCAGTTTAGGATCATTCCATCCAAGATCGTTGCTATAACCATACTGATCAAAATAATGCTGAGCAGGGAAGAATTCATCCAAGAATAGTAGCTTAAAATCTTCCCATAAATCAATAGATCCTGGAGTAAGACCATAAAGCCAATCCCTTGCTGCTCCTTGTAATGAGTGCGGAAATGCCCTTAAGAACATGTGATCGTCCGGGACATGTGGAGGTTTCATTGAAGAGCAAATGATGTAGAACTCCTCCAAATGTTTATGTGGACATTCTCCTACAAAACCATGAAACTTAGGAAGCAAATGTATCAGTCCAGAGGTGAGAATGCAATGAACTTCATCCTCATTTGATGTAACCGACTCCCAATGAGCACTCTCATAAGTGGGAGGATGAGTCATATTGTTCTCAACATAGAAATCAACCTGAGAACAATAATCAGAGTAACATGCAAAAGGAGAATCACAATCATAGGCACAGGCAGAAGAAGCAGTATTCACGTAATCAAAATAGGTAGACATGGAGAAAGAAGGAGAAAGGAAAAATGCAATGAAAATATGCAACTAAAACTATCTAAGTGCAACAGACATGACAGCACACAAAAAAAAACCAACACACTCACAATACAAGACAAAACACAACACACACTAACACAACAAAAGACCTAAGACCGAACCGTTGGTCCCTGGCAACGGTGCAAAAATTTGATGGGGGTTGCACCCCATACAAATTTGATATGCAATAAGAATGCAGTATAGACTAAGAAGTGACTCCTAGGTCATCTCTCAAGGACCAAATATAGTTTAGGAATTAGGTCAAACACGTAGTGGGGAGGTTTTGAAAGTGTTTTTTGTGACAGGAAATGAACTAAATTAAACTGGGCATTAAACATAACTAAACAGGAATTGAAAACATTGAAGTAAATGTGGAAAGCAGTAAAAACCGAATGGTCCTTCACAAGACCGAACGGTCCTGTTCACAAGGCCGAACGGTTCTAACAACAAGTTGCTAGAAACCGAACGGTTCTGCTAACAAGGCCAAACGGCTCTGACGAGGAGACCGAACGATATGAGGACAATTAGCTAAGTAAACTGAAGACAGGAAACTAAAGTCGAACGGTAGAAGGAAAAACCGAATGGTTAAAGTAAAACTGAATGGAAATTGAGAAAAGGAAACTAAACAAATGCAAAACACAAAGCCGAACGGTCTCGAACAATGAAGCATTACGTTCAAACCTTTTCTCAACTTTTCAAAACTGATTGTCCTGCAATTTATAATTGAAATAATTAAGCCCAAATAATTCAAATTAATTAAAATAAGAATTAGTCTTCAAATTAAGCCCAAATAGTGAAAATGAGATAAAAATGGAGAATTAAACACAATTCACTAACAAAATATGGTGCGGAAAGCTAAGTGTATAATGAAGAATGGTGACTCATAAGAGGCACTAGATCAGATTAAACAAGCAAGAAAAATAAAAAACGAAGAGCAAAATCAAGTGCAATAAAACTATTTGATAATTTTGCAAACTATTTGATGAAAGTCCCCAATGAATTTCAGATTTTGTGATTTTCAGGTTTTGGGGTCAAAATTGGATTGCTTGGTTTTCTATTGCTTTTTATGGATGTATTACACTCTTTTAATCATATCATTGGATTTGGAAACTTAAAACTAGCTTTTTCCAATCCAGAAATGAAGATTAAAGTTTGGCAAATTTCAAACAGCACATGATTATCAAACTGCACTAGAAAATGAGTTGGAAAATGGTTCTTTCAAACCAAAAATTGAATGGCAGTGTTTTAAAAGCTCAATTGATGTTTCAAGCAACTTTATATCATGATATTGAAGATGTTTAAACACTGAAACAGCCAAGGAACACACTGCAACAGAATTTCACTAATGCACTTCCAAATTTAGGCTAAATGGATGGTCTAGGAAGGGATTTTGCATATGAACTGAAAAATGACCAAATGAACAGTGCATACAGGTTTGAAATGAAAAAATAAACCTGCACTAATGGTAAGAATGCACTAAAACAATCATATTCATCAAATCACAGCAGTTGTAGCCAAAAATGCAGCAAAATTTGGTGGTTTAAAGGGGAATTCTGCATATAGGCTTCTTAATGACCATTTGAACATTGCACACAAGTTTCAAATGACAAAATACACTTTCTCAATTGTTCAGAATGCATTGAAACAACCAGTGGCTTCGTATGACATAGCACTTACCAAAATTCAAAAAAATTGGACCAAAACTGCATCAGATTTGAAAACTAAGTGGAATCAAAGCTGGATGGCTCAATCAAAGGCATAAAGAAGTCCTAAATGACTAGATCTAGCTATAGAATATTAGCTAGCACAATTTTAAATGACCTAAACCACATGCAAAGAAGTGAGTCCGATGAAAACTCCAATCTGAAACAGTGACAATAAAGAATTACTGAATTTAGACAACTAAACCAGGGTTTGTGAAATTTAGTGGTTAACACAGGTTGCCAGAAGTTGAAACATGTATAATATCATGATGGAATCGTACTTGACGTAGTCTTCCTTTTGTATTTTTACCTTTTATAGTTTAGCTCTTAAGGAGCATGGGTTACTATAAGTACCCAACTCCTCTATTGTATTGGGACTTTTGAAATTAATGAGAATTGAGTTTTCTGAAACCAGAAACAATTCTCTTTTGAGAGTCAAGGCTAGAGAGTCCAAGGACTCCCTCTAGCCACCTTCCAAGCACCTTTCTCACTCTCATATTCCATTTTCCACGGTGTTGCCTCTCCTCCACGCTGCCTCTCCTCCACTGCCACATCTAGCACGCGTCAGCTGCCAGTACATCTTTCTCTCAAATCCGCATCATCAACATCCACGTCTTCATTATCCTGAGGCTTCATTTCGCTCAAGCCTCTTCTCGCTTCTCCACACTCCCAATCAGGTTATCCTCTTCACAGATCTACATATTCACCTTCTTCTTCATCACAGAACCACATCTTCATTCTTCTTTTTCAATCTCCAGCCACACATGAGGGTTTCTTCCTTCTTAGACCATTTTCCTCCATTTTGCCGATTGAAACCCTCCTTTACTTCGATCTAACCCTTTTCCACATTCAATCTTCATTTTGAACCGATTAGTCGGTTCATTTTGGTTTTCCCCTTCTCTAGGGTTCCATCGGTCAGTCTAGAGTTTGGTCCGATTAGAGCTCGACTGTAGTTTTCCTTCGAGTCAATCTTCGATCTCGTGTTATCGTCATCATTTTGTCATTTTCCGCTGCGTTCATCTCTCTGGAGGAAGCTTCGAGGAGTCCGCGTCACGTCTTCGGTCTCTCCTCGGGCGTTCATCCATCAAGTGGTATCAGAGCCAGGTTGAACACGCTTCGAAGGTAAGTATCTTTGTTTCGATTCTTGTTTCAGTTTGATTCGTGTCTCTGTCTTTGTTCTAGTTTTGTGTTTTGATTCTGTCTTGATCCTGAGTTTGTTCTTCCATTCCGCTGCTTGATTCATGTTCTGGTTTAACGTTCTGAGTTAATCTTCCATTTTCGCGTTGTTAGTTATTTTTCTATTACTGTCTTGTGATCTGGTTTGTGTCTTCATTGAATCAATTCCAGGTGTTTTCTGGTTTGATGTTGAACTCATTTTCTGATTTTGTGCTTGTCTATGCCTTGAGTCAATGTTTTTTTTTATCATTTTATTCGGTGAATCCAATTTGTTTGAGTCTTTTATTTTCTAAATCCATTTCTGTCATGTTTTAGTCATGTTACTTTGTTTTAATTGTCAATTAAATCTGAGTTTAACCGATTCAATTGAGTTTTTGCTTTGAGTAAGATCTGTCCATCATCATAAGCAGTGACATTCAATTGAATGAGCTTGATGACAGACTTCAACAGCATTTTTAATGTCATTTCATTTATCTGAAGTTGTCTTGAGTTTTTGATGCTGACCATTACATGTAATTGTATGGCATTTTTGAAATTCTGTGAGCTGAAAGTTGAATCTGCTTGTGGATAGCAAATGCACACCAATTAAGCTATGAAATGTTGCATTGAGCTTGGGTGCAAGATGCTTACAGCAGCATCAGTCTCTGATTTGGCCAGCTACACTGAACTGGTTTTTCTTTGAAGTCTTTGTTAATGTTTTGAGTATGTGTGTTTGTTCTGCTTGGTATTAGCTGATTACTAAGCTTCTAGTTTCATCAAATCCTAGAGTCATTGCCAACCATTTTTTTACACTTTCTAAACTGCAGAACTAAGTTGTTTCAATGCTTGTTAATCACTATTTTGGTCCAAAACAAAATAAAGGCATGAGTTGAGTTAATCAGTTCAAAAGAGGCAAATTCTGAAAAGAAAAACAAGGAACTAAACATGTGAATTTGAGTAAAAGCCTATGAAATTGTTTAAACTGGCCTTGAATGATCAAAACAAGCATCATTAAACTTGTTCGAGTGGATTTCAGTGTGCAATTGTGTCCAGAATTGAAATTGCTAAAAATAGCTATTGGTCAAATTCAATTTTGCATCTGAAACCTGTGTTCACCAACCAGTTCTGCAATTCCTTGCTGCATTTTTTTTTTGTTTTATTTGCTTTCTGAATCTGTTCTAGATCCTTTGGTAGGTTCAGTTTTTGTGCCTTCTTCTTAAATAGCTTTGTTTCTTGCTTGTCATTGTTGAATGTTCTGGTTTTGTCTCAGTGCACGTGTAAACTCTGATCTGTTGTTCCTAATTGAAGTTTTTGTTGCTTTCATACTCTGATCTAGAGTTTATCTTGAGTCAGTTTCTCTGCTGTGCTGACAGTTTCATTATCTGGCTTACATTGTTGGTGGTTGTCCTGTATTGTCCATTACTCTGTTTAGCCTAGCCTTTTCTGAAATGAGAAGCTTTTATACTTTGGTTTCTGGAATTTGAAAGAAGGTTTGTGTGCTTGGTAGCATCTTAGGTGGTGGTGGTCTGAAAGATTTCCAGCTTTGTACTGCCAAGGGAGAATCTCCCTTCCAAACCTTTTCATTTATGTGCTTTAACTTTCAAAAGAGAAGCCTGAGTGTAGTGAGTTTAGTGAGGCTGACTTGGCCTAATTCCTTGGCACTTTGAAATAGAGAATTCATTGTTAATCTAACTGTTTTGTGATTGTTCATTGTGCAGGAAAAGAAATTGGATCAATTAGATTGGAGCAGTTGTGATTTGCTTAAACTGACATTGCATTCATTTTGGCTTATAAATTGTTTGTTGAATTCATGATGTATTCACTGTTTTGAAAATGAATTGTGATTTCATGGTTTAATTGGGCATGTTGAATGTTGATTCTGATTTGATAAGACCTATGGGAACTTGGTAGATGCATAGGATTTTCAAATAATGTGCTGACTGTTTTATGAGCATTTCTGGAAGTGCATCAACATTATTTTAACTGCCAATTTCTACATTGCATCATGTTAATCTTTCTCCATTGATTTGATTAGCTTGTGGTGGTTGTCTAATTAGTTGGACTAAGGTTTGAACTTCATATATTTGAATCTGATGAAAATTGAGTACATTGGCCTATGTGTGCATATCAGAATTTCAATGAAATGATTTGAGAGCTTAAACAGTTGAGATTTATTTGTGCAGATTTCCATTCTGTTTAAATTCATTGTTTAATGTTAGCTGAATTTTCTGCATTACATCATATCACTCTTTGTCCATTGGTTTGATCAGGTTTTGATTAATTTGGAATGAATGTTTAATCAGTTTGGTTTCAGCTTTGAATTACACCCATTTGCATGTGGTTTAATATCCATGTTTATGTGTATTTTGCTGGAATTGGTGTAATTTCAGTGTGCAGATTTGAACTAAATCAGTGCAGGGATAAAGTGCAGACTAGGAGTGTTGTGTGCATAGTTGATAAACATTTGGAGTCAAGAATTTTAAGCAACAGCAGAATCTCAGTAGAGTTTATAGCAAGATAGACCAACCATTTAATTAGGGGAGTTGTTTAATTTTGTTGCCTCTGGATTGCTTAATTGTTTCTGTCTTAGCTGGAAATTGATAGCATTGATGGTTGCTCTGCTGAATTGAGTGTGAATATTTGATTACAGTTTGTCATTTGAGAGCAAAAAGAAATTTATATAGCTACATCAAGTGCACGAGACTAGGAGAAAAGGGAAGAATCTTTTATATTGTGTGAAGTTAATCCTCTTGATATCTGTGTGTAGATAAGGTACATTGATTCCAATTGTGAATTGTGATTGTAGGATTATACTGGCCAGGAGATTCCAAAGCATTGATTCCAGAAGCTGTCAAGAAGCAACAAAATTGAGCAAAAGTGTAGTTGGAGCAGGCTAGCAGCTGTCTTCTGAACTAAAGGGAAGACTTTAAATTGTTGTGTATCTCTTCTTGTAATTTTTTTGCATCAGATTCCCTAATCCACATGTTGTTATATACTGTTTTGCAGGAGTGGTGAATCAGATCCAAAGAGAGTGGAATTCAGAAGCTAGAAAAGGGGGCCAAAGCTCCCCAAAACAGCAACATCAGTGTACGTGTTTTTAGCACAATGATTTGGCATCAAAAGTGACTGTAGCTGAACCAGGACCAGACCGTAGCAGCCTACATAGTTTTGCTTTCTTTGTATATGTTTTGTTCCATTTGATGTGTAATAGGCTGATAGGCTATAACTTTCTTTTAGTTTCAATTTTGTTTCTAATAGGCTTGTGTTAGCCACTGTTAGCTTTAGCTTTGTTTTGTAAAAGGCCTTTATAAAGTTCAAGTGCTTTGGAAGAGTCCTTGGTGCTCTTTCAAACTCTTGGCAACTTTACTTGCTTTAAATTTAGCATAGGTAGATAGATGAATGTGTGATTTGATTTGTGTTTCTCGTAGGGGTCATTAGAGTCCGCTGGATTCTTAAGTGTTGTGTTTGTTTGATTTTGTGTTTCACGTTTAGGGGTGATTTAGGCTAAAAGGGATTAAACTCTAAGCCTTTTCACACTAGAGTCCGAAGAGTCTAGTCTTTTAGTGTTTAATTGTTTGTGATTGTTTGAGTTGTGTACTTTGTTTCTAAAGGTGATTTTAGTTTAAGGGGTAATTAGTTAGTAGCCTAAGACATTTCTGGCAAGGCAAGACTTGGTACTTAAGCAACTC
This sequence comes from Vigna angularis, assembly GCF_016808095.1. NCBI lineage: Eukaryota > Viridiplantae > Streptophyta > Magnoliopsida > Fabales > Fabaceae > Vigna > Vigna angularis. The sequence goes on from NC_068970.1 coordinate 31,761,884, forward strand.
TTTAGCTCACCTCTCTTACCTGGGACTTGCCTAAGTGAAAGTTTTGAACCCTTTAGATTAAGAAAACTTTTAAAAACAAAGATGTCTTCTTATGGTTCATATAGGTCTTCTAGGTTAGATAAAGTTGATGAAATGTTTAAACAAGCTAGGAATCTTCCATCATTTGGTAAAGACATAGGTGCATTAACATACCTAGCTTGAGAAAAAGAAATTGATAAAATAAATCCTTGGTTTTATGAAGAGAGTGAATATTATGTCCTTAGCATATATCTCTCTAAGTTAGAAGAAAATGCAAGTGAGTGGTGGGATGAAAGACAATATCATGTTAGGAAAGGTAGAAAGTCTTCCATACGTGATTGGCATGATTTAAAAGCTTGCATGAGAAGAAAGTTTGTGCCTTCAAGCATTAAAAGAAACCTAGAATTAATTAAAGGATCATGGGTTTCTTCGTAGAGAATTAGAATTTGGGGCAAGACTTAAAGAGATCAAGGATAAGAAAAGAGAAAGAGAGATTGAGAGAAAAGAAGAGGAAGAAAGGAAAGAAGAAGAGAAGAGAGAGAAGAAAACGAGAAAAGAAAAGAGAGAAAAAGAGAGGAATTAAGAAGAGAAGAAGAGAAAAGAAAAGAAGAAGAAAGAAATGAAAAAGAGAGAAAAGAAGAAAAGAGAGAAAGGCAAGAAAGAGAGAAGAAAGAAAAGGAGAAATTGTTACTGATGACAAATCCTATTCTTTCAAAGACTGGGGAACCTAAAAGGGAAGGTTTCCAAATCTTTACTTCTTTTCCAATAATTGATTACTTTTCAATTTTTGACTTCTCTTTCAAACCAATTGTCATGAAAACATTTTCAAAATATGACAATTCAAATCTTGAGTTATTGTTATCTTTAAGAAAACAATTAACTCAAGATATATAAAATTGAATTTGGACTTCTAAAATTTTCAAAGATTACTAATCAAAGCATTAGAAGTTCGTATTCTCTTGTTTTTAAAGAAAAAATCTTTCTTGGATTGATATTAACCGAAGATATATTTGATGTGTATTGCAGATTCGTGTTTGATCCAGGAGGAAGAAAACTAGATCTAAAAGAATAAGGCCACTCCAAGATGGCCATGCTCCCAAAGATTGTGTGGAGCTTCTTCATAAGGCGATTGCCAGATTTGAGGACAAATCTTTTTTTTAAGAGGGAGGGTATGATGGAATCGTACTTGACGTAGTCTTCCTTTTGTATTTTTACCTTTTATAGTTTAGCTCTTAAGGAGCATGGGTTACTATAAGTACCCAGCTCCTCTATTGTATTGGGACTTTTGAAATTAATGAGAATTGAGTTTTCTGAAACCAGAAACAATTCTCTTTTGAGAGTCAAGGCTAGAGAGTCCAAGGACTCCCTCTAGCCACCTTCCAAGCACCTTTCTCACTCTCATATTCCATTTTCCACGGTGCTGCCTCTCCTCCACTGCCACATCTGGCACGCGTCAGCTGCCAGTACATCTTTCTCTCAAATCTGCATCATCAACATCCACGTCTTCATTATCCTGAGGCTTCATTTCGCTCAAGCCTCTTCTCGCTTCTCCACACTCCCAATCAGGTTATCCTCTTCACAGATCTACATATTCACCTTCTTCTTCATCACAGAACCACATCTTCATTCTTCTTTTTCAATCTCATGCCACACATTAGGGTTTCTTCCTTCTTAGACCATTTTCCTCCATTTTGTCGATTGAAACCCTCCTTTACTTCGATCTAACCCTTTTCCACATTCAATCTTCATTTTGAACCGATTAGTCGGTTCATTTTGGTTTTCCCCTTTTCTAGGGTTCCATCGGTCAGTCTAGAGTTTGGTCCGATTAGAGCTCAACTGTAGTTTTCCTTCGAGTCAATCTTCGATCTCGTGTTATCGTCATCATTTTGTCATTTTCCGCTGCGTTCATCTCTTTGGAGGAAGCTTCGAGGAGTCCGCGTCACGTCTTCGGTCTCTCCTTGGGCGTTCGTCCATCATATCATCAATTAAACTTGTCTCAAGCTTTAGAATCAAGAAATCTGATCTGAAACAGATTAAAGTGCATGCACCAAATTTGGAAAATTGTGTAGAATTTTGTAAAACAGAATTAGTATTTTGGATGCTTTAGCTCATATCATCCAGGCTAGACATTATCTCATTGTCTTTTAGGATTGATATATTGCTACATATGCATCTAAATACAGATTGAAACAATAAACATTGCTGGAACAGATTCAACACAGGAAGACAGAAATAACACTGTAGCACATTGCACAAGACTTGGACAAAACTGGAAAATGAGATTGTAAGCTAAATTGAAATGAAACAAATGAAATTCACCGATTAAAATGATTGACAAACTCTAAGGAATAGTGAAAACACACGAACATTCACAACAAAACAAAATTAAACGAAAAAAAAATTGAAACAGTTGCAGACATAGAACAACACAACACGGAAGTGAAGAAACTATATGGAAAGAGCACTTAGCTCTTGAAGCACAATAGGAACCGACTGGCTCTGAATGCTAAATGATGGAAGTAACCTCCACGTTCAAGATTGGAGCATCTTCTCAGACTAGAAGTGGCAGCGGAATGGAGATCATGGATGAAGTTGGCGGTGCTTGCAAAGTGTTTGTGAAAATACGTTGTAGTGTTTGGATGTGTGTGAAGTGAGTTTCTAACTCAGACGACCTTCCAACGGGGAAGGGAGTTAGAGGATAGAGATGTTAAACTAGCACAAGATTGAACTCGAGAGTAAGAATGGTTGGATTCATTGCAGCAGCATTTCTTTACATCACTCAAGTTGGATTTTACAAGAGATCAAGCTCTCCTTTATAGATGAAGAAGAGCTATGATTCGTGCAAAGTAAGCTGCATATTTACAATGTGCATAAGCTAAATCACATGTTGATAACAGTTGAAAAACTGTTATTTTTATGCTTGAAATTGATACTAAAAGCAACCTTTAACCCTTAGAAACTAGCTTGAAATCATGCTTTTGTTCATATTTTCAGAAATAAGAGAGCTGGACAGGTTTATGCTTGATTTCAGTGTTTTTGTGCAGGTTTTAAGGTGAATTTGGTGAAAGAAGTGAAGAAGGAGAGAGATGGAATCAGAAAAGACATCAAAAAGTGCAAAAGGAGAAGCCGCAACTGCCGCTCAGCGGCAGTTTACCGCTGAGCGGCACTCAGGAGTTCACGGGGGATCCGCTGAGGGGCAAAATGGCCGCTGAGGGGAAGAACCGAGCTCGCGCACTTACCGCTGAGCGGTACTTTTATGGGCTTGGGCCTAATTTTTCTGTAATTTACGAATAGTATATAAGCTTTAGGGTTTCCTAGGGTTTGTATCTTTGGCAGAAACGAAGCAAACACTCTCTCTTCCACCCCTTTGAAGGAGGATCTTGGATGCTCAGGCTACCTCTTCACCTTTATAAGTTTTATCTTTCATTCTTTCATTATTATTCATCTAGTTTCACCATGAATAAGGTGAACTAAACCTTGTATTGTTGTTGGGGAATCAATGTAGTCTTGTGAAACTCTCATATATGGAATTTGTTTTTACATCTTATATTTAAGACCTATGCTTTCTTTCATCATTAGTTAGGGTTTTTCCTCTTTGCTCAATGCTTGCTTTGTTTAACTCATTCAATGCATGATTAGTGATTTTGTCGATACGGGAACGTACGGGGAAGTCTAGATCCGGGGAATTTCTCCCAATATATATTGGTTGCCGTTAAGCTCCTGCACTAAATGAACTAATTATTAGGAATGCTAGGAATCGTATGAACTCGTAATTAGGGAGAAGCCTTCTTGAAAGGTAATTTAGAGAGTGGCATTAACAATGATGAAAAGAATGTTGAATTCCCAAAGTATATGAGAGTGGATAAGATGAAATTGATAACCCCAACAACATACTCATCCATATATTCCATTGAAGTGTTTGTATTTTGTTTTAGCCATTGATCAAATTCATGCATACATGTTTATTTTCTGTTTTGCATATTAAATTCCACTTATTTCGTTCTTAAGTCTTAAATAATCAACGAATCACATAACTAAACTAGGCCGTGAGTTCTTTGGGAGAACGATACTTGGTCTTACCAAGTTTATTACTTGAAACGATTCGGTCATACTTGCCGATTGTAAAACAAGTTTGTGACGCCGTATTTCGGTGTTCATAAATTTGTTCATCAAGTTTTTGGCGCCGTTGCCGGGGACTCTGGTTTAACTGGTTAATTTGTGTGATTATTGATTATCTTTGACTTTAATTTTGAATTTCTATTTTTATTTTTCTGTTTTTATTTTTTCTGTTTTTATTTTATTTTATTTTTCTGTTTTTATTTTATTTTATTTTATTTTTTGTATCTTATATCTTCTCCTATATCTGTTTGTGCTAACCAAATATTCTAGGGTTTTGTGTTCTTGTGTATGCAGGAGGCAATTCGAACTAGGAGCAAGATAACTGCAGAACCTCTTCTTGAAGGTTTGGACGAAAGTAGAAGGAGGAGAAGAATCAGAACATCTAGAGAACTCTTTCCTTCTCCCGAAACTCTGTTGCAACCATCACCACAAGGTTCTGACCATAGCACAGAAAATATGGAGAACAATAATAACAGAAGAACTTTTGCTGATTACACCAATACAGCTGGACCTCAGCACTTTAACATTATAGCTAGACCTAGAGTCAATGCAGCTAATATGGAGGTCAAACGAGCATTGATCCAACTGGTAAAGAGAAATCAATTCAATGGGTTATCTCATGAAAGCCCATATGAGCACCTCACTACATTTAATGAGATTTGCAACACAGTCAAAATCAATGGGGTGCCAGATAAAGCGATCAAACTTAGCTTGTTTCCTTTCTCATTAGGAGGCAATGCTAAGCTTTGGTTAAATTCTTTTCCAGAGGGAAGTTTCACAGAGTGGGAAGCAGTGGTAACAAAGTTTATAAATAAATATTTTCCACAATCAAAGGTGAACAAAGGCAAGCAAGAGATTTCTTCATTCAGGCAAGGCATGGAAGAATCACTAGGTCATGCATGGGATAGATACAAAAGCTTGCTACGAAAAACACCCACGCATGGATTCGATGAAGTGGAGGTAGTCCTTACCTTCCTTGAAGGTCTTGGTTCACAAACCAAGATGATGCTTGATGCCTCAGCAGGAGGAAACATTAAATGGAAAACTCCAGAGGAAGCAACGGAAATTATAGAAAATATGGCTACTAGTGATAATGAGCTCAACAGTGAAAGAGGAGCTCCTATGCAACAAAAAGGAGTTCTTCAATTACAAACACATGATGCCTTGCTAGCACAAAATAAAATTCTAACTCAACAACTAGAAGCTCTTACAAAAACACTTGCACAATTGCCTAAAGAGTTGAAGACTGTTGCACAGGTACAATCTCAGTTGTGCGAATTATGTGGAGGTGACCACATAAATGGTCAGTGTGCCTTTCCAGTAGAAGCTTTGGAAGATGTGAACTTTATGGCCAACCAGTTTCCGTACCGTCAAGGGAACTTCAATCAAGGGTGGAAACCACACCCAAGCATTGGTCAAGGGCAGAATGGGCAAGCTGGACAAAATGGGCAATTCAACAAGCAGCACCAACCCACTTTATGGCAACAGTTTGCCGCATTTAATGAAAGGTTCACAAAGATGGAAGAAACTGTGAATCAATTTATACAGAAAACTGAGTCTACCCAAAAGAGCACTGAAGTTGCTATCAAAAATTTGGACATTCAGATGGGGCAGATCACCAAGCAGGTGGAAGAAAGGCCAAATAGAAATTTTGGGGCTAATACTGAGGTTAACCCCAGAGAAGAATGTAGAGTGGTGGAGAGCACAAATGATGAGATAGTTGAGTTAGACAAAGGAGAAACATAAGAGAAAAGAGAAATAGAGAGCAAAAATACTTTTCCTTTTCCAATGAATCATGAGAATCAGCTGGATTTCACAGAACTATTCAGGATGGTGGATAATGATGCACCTTGGGAGCAGATTCTACAACAAATTGCAGTTTACACCAAACCTGAGGAAGACGTCTCTACAAAGAAAAGGCGTAGAGATGATGATATAAAGAAGTGTAAAACTGTTAAAAAGGAGTCATTCCCTCCAAAAGTAGCAGATCCAGGAGGCTTTTCTATCCCTTGTACTATAGGGAAGAAAAGGATTAAAAAGGCTCTTCTTGATTTAGGTTCAAGTGTTAACTTGATACCTTACTCTTTACTGGAGCAAATCGAGAATGTTAATATGAAACCTGTAAAGGTTAAATTAGTAATGGCCGATGGATCTTCAAAGGAACCATGTGGGATTGCAGAGGACATTATAGTTTGTGTTGGCAAACTCCAATTCTTGGCAGACTTTGTGGTGATGAAGATGGAGACAGAAAAGATACCTATCATTCTTGGAAGACCGTTTATGAAAACGGCCAAAGATATCATTGATGTAAACGAAGGTATAGTGGTGCTTCAGGACCGAGAGGAGAGAGTTGTTGTAGATGTCTTTAAAGATGAGATGCAAACACAGGAGGAAGAAGCTAGTTATAAAGCTGCATTTCAAGATGCACACATGACTAGCCATCAAGATGAAGAGCCCAAGGTTATAGGTAACCATTGTTTGTTATTTCAGGTGCATAAAGGAGAAAAGATTGGAAGAGGAAGAAAAGTTCCTGAGGACTGGAAGAAAGGAAGACCCAACTTGGTACACCAGTGAGAATCAAAAATAAGTTGTGGGTTGTGAAAGGCTATAAAGACAAGGAGATGATAGAGATAGAATCTCCACATTTTGGAAGAATCAAAACAGTGCACAGGAAACAGCTGAGGAGTTGGTGGGATAACAACATCAACTGTGAAGAAGGAACTTGAACTTTACTGGGTCAAGCTAATGACGTTAAAAGAGCGGTTGCTGGGAGGCAACCCAGTGATTTAAAAACTTTTGATTTTGTTTTGTAGCTTTTAATTTGTGGACATTATTTTTGTAAATACTTTGTTGGATATAGCATCTACTGAAGGATGCTAGGTGGTTAAGTATCTACTGAAGGATACTAAGTTTGTAACACCTACTGATGGGTGTTGGTGAGAAAATTTTGCACCTACTGATGGGTGTTGGTAAGTTTGTAACACCTACTGATGGGTGTTGGTGGATTTTGGGTCAGGCTCGTGACGTTAAACAAGCGCTACCTGGGAGGCAACCCAGTTGATTGATTTTTTTTGTTCGTTTCATTGTAGTAGTATAATAGGGTTATGCATAAGTAACCTAAGAATTGAATTGCAGGGAACCAATGAGGGGCATGTTTAGGAGGCACGTAGGTTAAGAAAAAAAGGAGAAGAGCACTTCACGAAAGTGCCGCTGAGCGGTACTATCGCAAAGTGGGCTTTAGTTCCCCTTAGCGGAACCCGAGCCCATTAGGGTATTTTTATACCCTAAGCTGCGCAAATGCTCTTACTTTTAGGCTCTTCTCTGCACAAACACTCCCACATACCTTTTCCAAGGTTCTCCACATCTTTTACCTCTTCTCTTATGAAAAATTTTCTCTTCCACTCACTTGCTCACTAGTGTTTCATCTAAGTTTGGGGTTGGAAGAGAGCATCTTAGCTTGGAAGCATTCTCATTGCATCTAATATCTCCACCCAAGTAAGTAAAAGCATTTTGTTCATTCTAGGGTTCTTGATTTTGAATGTGATTGTCAAAGCATGAATATTTAGGGGTTTTGATATCTAGGCATGATTTGATGATATAATGGATGTTTGAACCGATTAAACTGCATGATTTTGATCTGGAAAACTGAAAATTGCATTTGGGTGGATTTAGGACAGCTTAAAAAGAAGTTTTTCAAAATTCTGCAGAGTTACCGCTCAGGGGTAAATTGCCGCTGAGTAGCACTCTGCCAGACTTGATTTTTTTTTTATTTGTTGCGTTCTGGAACGTGGCACTGGTGGCGCTGAGGGGTAAATCTGACCCTCAGCGGTGGTTTAGCTTCGAAAGGAGTTGTATTCTGCGTTTTTACTAATGATTAACATCATGTTCTGTGGTTTTGTATCTGTGTTTGATGCAGGAATGGCATCCTCTTCAGGAAAAAGATTGAAAACCATGGCAACCAAGAGAAAGGAAAAGGAACCAGAACAGCCCCATTCTAGTAGGTTCCTCTCTCGGAAACATGAGAAGCACTTCAAGGTGGTGCAAGACAGGAGACTCCTTATGGAAAGAAAAGTTGGAATGATACCTAACTTTGCTCCTCAATTTGGAGAGCAATTGTTAGGGAATGACTGGGGAAAGCTAGCCACATATCCTGCACCTGCCAATATAGCTGTGGTAAAAGAATTCTACACCAATGCAAAGAAGATTGGTGATTATCCAGCTGAAAATTATCTGGGTTATGTTACAGGCCATGCTATCAGGTATGATCCTGATTCTATCAATAACTTCCTGGATACTGTGTGGGCTGGTGAGCAGTGCCAGTTTGTTGTATGCATGGAGGAAGGAGCTGATTTTGAGGATGTAGAGAGAGTACTATGTATACCTGAAGGACACTTCCAAAGGAATAGATCTGGCTCAGTGGTAAACATTAGGAGGACTGATCTGACTCCTCTTGCAAAGTATTGGATGGCGTTGTCTCATGCCAACATTCAGCCATGTTCACATGTGTCAGATATTACTCTCAGCAGGGCACTCTTCATCTACTGTGCTATCAGGAGCTTAAATGTTAATATTGGGCAGGTGATAGCTGATGAGATTAGTGTGTGTGCCAATACCTCAAATAACAAAGCACCCCTAGGACATCCCTCCTTAATCACTCACCTTTGCAAGATAGCTGGGGTGGACACTTCTGCTCCACCATTTGAAAGGCCAAGAAAAGCCATTGATGAGGCCTATTACAGACAGTACTGTGGAGGTGAGGAGGCAGCTCAGCCAGTTCCACCACGCCATGCTCGCAGAGAGAGAGGGCAAGCACAGAACCACACATCTGCTGAAACACATGAAGCAGAGCCGTTCCAGATGAGGGACATGTACATGTCTCTTATTGGTGCTCAGTTACAGTCCATTCATAGAGGGCAGGTGGCTACTGCTGAGATGATTGTAGGGATGTATGACACCTCCAGCTCACAGGTGGACTATGGAGGAATTCCATAATGTGGTTGCTTGGCCCGAAGAGCAGGTGCAAGGAGGAGGAGCTGAGGTAGCTGAAGCTTCAGTTAGGGAGATGGAAGAAGATGAAGTTGATCATGATGATGCATTTGAAGATGATGAAGATGAGGAAGAAGAGGAAGATAAAGAGGACAGCTCAGATTGATGAGGAGCTGAGATAGCATTTACTGATGAATACTATCATGAACTTATGCTTTTGTTGGTTTAAGTGTTCTGTACGTATTTACTTTTGTTTTAGATTAAGGTTGATGTACTCTTTTGGAAACCTGGTTTGTTATGATGGTTTGCTATTGACTATGATTGTGTGATAAGTAATGCTTGATGATGATTATTGATTGATTAATGTTGAGATAGATGTGCACATAAAATGCTTATACAGGTGATTCACAAGCTTTGTGAACAAATGCAGGATATTATGATTGTGATTGTGATATTAAGCAGGATGTGTATGTCAAATGTGAATGAGCTTATATGTGAGGTTTTTGAGCTCCAGAGTTGTTATGATTGAATGCTATTACTTTGAAAGCATGAATGATTTTGCCCAGGTTTTCTATGATTGAATCAATTGCTTGTTTTGCATCATATGATCAAGGTCGTTTGTTGGAACCCTTTTTATTGGCCAAATTCATAAAGTTAGCCCATTAAAAGAGAACACGTTGTGTTCTATCCTTTGAACCCTTAGCCTTGAACATAAATTGAAAACCCTTATTGAAAAGCTTTACCTTGAGTTAAGTAGAAAATCTTGTGTGGTATTGTTAAATGTTCAAGTTTGGGGTTGTTGGGAAAGCATGAAAAAGGAAAAGCATTGAGCTAAAAGCTAAGAATTAAGAATATGAAAAGAAAATTAAAAAGACAAGAAAAGAAAAGAAAAAGCAAAGCTCAATGCAAAAGAAAGTTCGGAAAAATAAGAATAATTGCGTTGTTATGATTCTCTTAACTCAAGGATTTTGTGATCCAGAAAAACCAATTTTCTTGTTAGCCCAGCCACGTTATAAGCCATTGAAAAGTCCTTGTGATGATGCATGCTTGTTAATGTTTTTGATTGTGGTTAAATGAAAGGCAAAGTTGATTCATGTGACATTGTGATAGTGGAGTGAATGAGTGATTACCTCTTATACACTTGAGTATGAGTGAAACACTTTACCTGGTGAGGAAGTATTCCATGAGCACATGAACATCCATGCTTAATTGATTGATCATTCATGAAAAATAGCATTTGTTGGATATTAAATAACTTTGTGAACACTAAAGCATGTGCACATCTTGATTGAAATCTTGGTCATAAGTTTGATTGAAGTTTTTACTTTTCTTGAAAAGAAGATTTTTGAATGAGTGGACCATCATATGAATTAGTAGAAGATTGAGTTACATCTTGTTTGCTTGAGGACAAGCAAAGTTCTAAGTTTGGGGTTGTGATAACAGTTGAAAAACTGTTATTTTATGCTTGAAATTGATACTAAAAGCAACCTTTAACCCTTAGAAACTAGCTTGAAATCATGCTTTTGTTCATATTTTCATAAATAAGAGAGCTGGACAGGTTTATGCTTGATTTCAGTGTTTTTGTGTAGGTTTTAAGGTGTATTTGGTGAAAGAAGTGAAGAAGGAGAGAGATGGAATCAGAAAAGACATCAAAAAGTGCAAAAGGAGAAGCCGCAACTACCGCTCAGTGGCAGTTTACCGCTGAGCGGCACTCAAGAGTTCACGGGGGATCCGCTGAGGGGCAAAATGGCCGCTGAGGGGAAGAACCGAGCTCGCGCACTTGCCGCTGAGCGGTAGTTTACCGCTGAGCGGTACTTTTATGGGCTTGGGCCTAATTTTTCTGTAATTTACGAATAGTATATAAGCTTTAGGGTTTCCTAGGGTTTGTATCTTTGGCAGAAACGAAGCAAACACTCTCTCTTCCACCCCTTTGAAGGAGGATCTTGGATGCTCAGGCTACCTCTTCACCTTTATAGGGTTTTATCTTTCATTCTTTCATTATTATTCATCTAGTTTCACCATGAATATGGTGAACTAAACCTTGTATTGTTGTTGTGGAATCAATGTAGTCTTGTGAAACTCTCATATGTGGAATTTGTTTTTACATCTTATATTTAAGACCTATGCTTTCTTTCATCATTAGTTAGGGTTTTTCCTCTTTGCTCAATGCTTGCTTTGTTTAACTCATTCAATGCATGATTATTGATTTTGTCGATACGGGAACGTACGGGGAAGTCTAGATCCGGGGAATTTCTCCCAATATATATTGGTTGCCGTTAAGCTCCTACACTAAATGAACTAATTATTAGGAATGCTAGGAATCGTATGAACTAGTAATTAGGGAGAAGCCTTCTTGAAAGGTAATTTAGAGAGTGGCATTAACAATGATGAAAAGAATGTTGAATTCCCAAAGTATATGAGAGTGGATAAGATGAAATTGATAACCCCAACAACATACTCATCCATATATTCCATTGAAGTGTTTGTATTTTGTTTTAGCCATTGATCAAATTCATGCATACATGTTTATTTTCTGTTTTGCATATTAAATTCCACTTATTTCGTTCTTAAGTCTTAAATAATCAACGAATCACATAACTAAACTAGGCCGTGAGTCCTTTGGGAGAACGATACTTGGTCTTACCAAGTTTATTACTTGAAACGATTCGGTCATACTTGCCGATTGTAAAACAAGTTTGTGGCACCGTATTTCGGTGTTCATAAATTTGTTCATCACATGTGCAGAAGCTGTTGGCCGTGTGTTCCATGTATACATCATTGAAAATGTGCTTAAATAGAAGAAACTTCATGTTGGCTTGTGTTCGACGTGAGAAATATGTTGAATGTGCTTCAAAGGAAAGAAGAAACACGGTTGGATGTGTTGCACATGGAAAATGCGGAAAGCATGCTTCACGGCTGGCTGCAACATACATTCCTACTTGCTTCCTTGTCTCTCCTTTGCTTTGCAAACCTTCTAAGATGTATATACATGGATTCCCACCTTTATTCGTAACCTACAAAACAAGGTAAAGATATTTAGTTAAAGAAGAACATGCTAAGACTTAGAAAGAAAAGATTAAGTCCTTATTCAACTTCCCTTTCTTGGTCTTAGAGTGAAGTTGATACTTCTTTGGGTGGAAAGTCCCTAAAGGGGTTGCCATCAGTTGGAGTCAGGAAAGGTTGGAAAAGTAGCACTTAGAAGAATCGCAGACACCGTTGAGCATCACTTTGGGGCGCTAAGCGCCAATTTAGTGGTGGAACCACTGTTTCACGCCTGAGTGCCACCGCTGAGCACCAATTTAGAGGTGTAACCACTGTTTCACGCCTAAACGCCACCACTGAGCGTCATTCTAGTGCTGCAACCACTGTTTCACGCCTGAGCGCCACCGCTAAGCATCGTTCTAGTGCCACAGCTACCGCTGGGCGCCCTTTTGGGGCGCTGAGCGCCAGACTCGTGGGCTTGGACTTTTTCTGTACTCTATTTAAGGTTTTGGACGACTTAGGGTTCATACATTTTGATAGAAAGAGGCGCAAAAACACTCTTTTCACCCCTCGGAGGCGGATTTTGGATGCAGAAGCTCCGGTCATCAACTTTTATGGTTTTATCTTTCATTCTTTTCCATATTTTCATCTAGTTTCACCATGTCTATGAAGATGGTGATGAAGAGGAGGAAGATGATGAGGAGGAGGACTCAGATTGATATTAGAGGATGATGATAGCATTTACTGATGAATGTTATTTGCTGTAGAACAAGATGTTTCTTATCTTTGTCTTGTGAACTTTATTTTGCTTCTTTTTTAGAATAGGTGTTGATGTACTTAGTGTGAGACTTATATATGATGCGATGGTTTGATATTGATTTGTGTGTGATGAGTATTGCTTGATGATGCTTTGATATTGATTGATGTTGAGATGTTGCACAAGATGCTAATATATAGGTGGTTGTTCACAAACTGTGTGAACATATGCATAATGTTATGATTGTGATTATGATGCCAAGCAGGATGTGTATTTGATATATGTGGAACATTGAATTAGCTTATTGATGAGTGCATATTTATGCCCATATTTATGCTTTAAAATTCAAATTTTTGATGGGATAATTGTGCTTAAATGGTTTATTTAAGTGAATTTGTGATGATTGGAATTGTTGGGTTTGGGAAATAAAGAAACCTAAAAAGTGAATTTTAGCACATAAATTATTATTGGATGTTCTAATGTTTATTTGTGCAGCTGAGAATATAAGTTTTATTGGTCCAAATGGCAATTCAAGGCCCAAAATCAGATTTTATGTGGAAAATTCAGAAGGGGCTAAAGTGCAAATAAAGGAAATTTCAGCGTATTTGTGCAATTTTGGAAAGTCAGAAAATCTAAAAGATAAAATTCAGTTGTTGAATTTAATTTGGGAATATCAACAGAAAATATCTTCCAAATAATTTTATCATTATCTAAATCTTTTAGTTATTTGGAAGATATAAGATATAAGATAATTGAATTAATATCTATCAAATATTCTTTAAAACTGATTTAATCTAATGAATATTTGAAAGATATAATATATCAACAGAAAATATCTTATCAACAAACTATTCAAAGTCCAAGCCCAATCAAGCCTATATAAAGAGACCCAGGGACTTCACTTAAATCACTCATTCTCTCATACTCCTCTCACTTTTCTTTCATCTTGTATTCAACTCCATTCATGGAGAGCTAAGCATCTAGGGCTATTCTGCTGTAATTCCCTGATGGATTCTGAGGTTACGTTAAGTTAATGCAATTGTTTATTTTGATTATTTATTTAAGTTGTTCTCTCTCTATGTCTTTCATCTCTCTATCTTGTTAAAAGCAAAGATTTTTGCATCATAATATGTTTCAATCTACATGCATATTGATTATATGAGTTTTAGGGTTTCTAGGTTTAAATTGAGAATCTACTTTGATTTAATTTAGGAACTTTCATATGATTAAATGGTTTTTACTATCAATTGAGAATGTACTTTGATTGATTAGTAATAATTTCAACTATAATCAATTGAGAATTTACTTTGATTGATTAACTTTTAATTTGGTTAGGAGATTTAAGAATAGACATGATTAAACACAATAGAATTTGATTGAGAATGTACTTTGGTTGAATTTATTGTGAATAATCTAGAAAGGTTTTGTATTTGATTGAGAATTTACTTTAGTTAAATGCATAATCGCCCTCAAATTAATTAAGAATGTACTTTAATTAATTTGAAACTTAAACAATAATCAATTGAACAATTATTCGTGAATAACCGATGATGAATCTATCTTGGAAAAGCAGTGGAATAAGCCTAATTCATCGTAACTGTTTTTATTTATTCTTTAAACACTCTTCAACCATTACTTTTATTTATAAGCATTGCATAGCATTCGTAAGAGTCACAGATATTCAAAAGCAATTCCGTGTTCGTTGGGAGACGACTCAGAGTTACTTCAACCTTGTCTACTTTCTTGAATACTACTTGTCAATACTGAAGTTGCCTTGAAAAGTAGTATTAATTTGATAGCTTCAACGACAGCTTATCACTTATATGTGAGGTTTTGAACTCCAGAGTATTTGTTGTGAATTATTGTTATTCTTTTGAAAGCATGAATGATATTGCCCAGGTTTCTATGATTGAACTACTTGCTTGCTTGTGTCATATGATCAAGGCAATTTTTTATTACCCTTTTTCGTAGCCAACGTATGATTTTACCCCAAATGAAAGAGAGCATGAAGTGTTCTACTCTTTTTGAACCTTAAGCCTTAAACACATCCTTTGTGAAAATATTTACCTTGAGTTAAGTTAAGAATCATGGTGTGGTATTGATAAAGGTTCAAGTTTGGGGTTGATTGGGAGAATTGAAAAAGAAAGTAATGAAAAGCATTAAGCTAAGTATTGAGCAAGAATGAAAAAGAGAAAAGAAAATAGAATGCAAAGAAAGAAAAGCTCAATGCAAAAAGGGTAAAGTTGGGAATGAGTGAGATTGGTTTGTCTAAAGAGAGATTGTATTTGAATGATAAATTTATGAATGACTCTCTTAACTCAAGGATTTTGTGATCTTGAAAAACCAATTTTTCTTCTTAGCCCAGCCACGTTACAAGCCATGAAAAAGTCCATGTGATGATACTTGTATGTGAGTATGTTTGATTGTGGTAAATGAAAGGAAATTTTGTTCTACGTGACATTGGGATAAGTAGAGTGAAGGAGTGACCTCTATACACCTGTGTGATTGAGTGAAACACTTTGTCTGGTGAGGAATAGTTCCATGAATACATGATTACATCTATGCTTAGTTAATTAATCATTCATGAGAATAGCATCTGTTGGAGAGTATGTGATTATGTGAACACCATGATGACTGATTTTAATCAAGGCATGTGTACATCTTGACTGAATTCTATTTGATGAGTTGATTTGAGTAATTACTTGTCTTGGAAGAAAGAGTTTTTGAATGTGTTGAACCATTGTATTGATTGGTGGAAGACTGAGTTATATCTTGTTTGCTTGAGGACAAGCAAAGTTCTAAGTTTGGGATTGTGATAACGGTTGAAATACCGTTATTTTTATACTTAATTTTGATATTAAAAACACCCTTTATGACTTTGAAATCATGCTTTTTCTTAAGTTGTGAGAATAAGAGAGTAGAAGGTGGTATTATTGATTTTATGCTTGGTTTTCCTTGTTTTGACAGGAATTAAGATGAATTGGATGAAGAAGTTGAAGTAGCAAGGAGTTGGAGTCCGGAAAGGATGGAAAAGTAGCACATAGAAGAATCGCAGACACCGCTGAGCGTCACTTTGGGGCGTTGAGCGCCAATTTAGTGGTGCAACCACTGTTTCACGCCTGAGCGCCACCGCTGAGCGCCAATTTAGAGGTGTAACCACTGTTTCACGCCTGAGCGCCACCGTTGAGCGTAACTCTAGTGCTGCAACCACTGTTTCACACCTAAGCGCCACCGTTAAGCATCGTTCTAGTGCCACAGCTATCGTTGAGCGCCATTTTGGGGCGTTGAGCGCTAATCTCGTGGGCTTGGACTTCTTTTGTACTCTATTTAAGGTTTTGGACGACTTAGGGTTTATATCTTTTGACAGAAAGAGGCGCAAAAACACTCCTTCCACCCCTCGGAGGCGGATTTTGGATGCGGAAGCTCCGATCTTCAACTTTTAGGGTTTTATCTTTCATTCTTTTCCATATTTTCATCTACTTTCACCATGTCTATGGTGAACTAAACCTCCATTGTTATTGGGAAACGATGTAATCCTTTGAAACTCTCATGTACTGAATTGATTTATATTATAAATGCTTTACTTTATTAATTGTTAGGGTTTTTCCTCTACGCTATATGCATGGTTTGTTTAATTCATTCAATTGCATGATTATTGATTTTGTCGATATGGACACATATGGGAAAATCTAGAACTAGGAAATTCTCCCAAAAGCAATATTACCTAGACATAGGGATAGGAGGGTTGGTTGCTTTTAAGCTTCTGTGCGAATGTAATGCATAATTAATATTGGGGATACAAGACACTGTGATCTAGTAATTAGGAGTAGGATTTCTTCACCGAGACATCGGATTTAAAGTAAATTAGAAAGTGGCATTAACATTAATGAAGAGAATGAATTTATAAATACATGAGTGGATAGGTGATAACAGTTGAAAAACTGTTATTTTCATTGTTAAATTTGATACTAAAAGCAACCTTTAACACTTAGAAACTAGCTTGAAATCATGCTTTTGGTTATATTTTTAGAAATAAGAGAGCTGGACAGGTTTATGCTTGATTTCAGTGTTTTATGCAGGTTTTAAGGTGAATTTGGTGAAAGAAGTGAAGAAGGATAGGAATGGAATCAGAAAAGACATTAAAAAGTGAAAAAGGAGAAGCCGCAACCACCGTTCAACGGCAGTTTACCGCTGAGCGGCACTCAGAAACCCACGTTGGCTCCGCTGATGGGTGCAAAGGCCGTTGAGGAGAGGAAACCAACTCACGCACTTACCGCTGAGCGACATTATTTTGGGCTTGGGCCTAATTTTTTGTATTATTACGAACATTATATAAGCTTTAGGTGTTCCTAGGGTTTGTATCTTTGGCGGGGATGAAGCAAACACTCTCTTTTCCACCCCTTTGAAGGAAGATCTTGGATGCTCAGGCTCCCTTTTCACCTTTCTAGGGTTTTATCTTCCATTCTTTCATTATTATTCATCTAGTTTCACCATGAATATGGTGAACTAAACTTTGTATTGTTGTTGGGGAATCAATGTAGTCTTGTGAAACTCTCATATATGGAATTAATGTTTTAACATCTTATTTTAAGATACATGCTTTCTTTCATCATTAGTTAGGGTTTTTCCTCTTTGCTTAATGCTTGCTTTGTTTAACTCATTCATTGCCATGATCATTGATTTTGTCGATATGGGAACGTACGGGGAGATCTAGATCCGGGGAATTTCTCCCAATAGCATATTGGTTGCCTTTAAGCTCCTGCACTTCAGAACTAATTACTAGGAATGCTAGGAATTGTATGAACTCGTAATTAAGGATAGGCCTTCTTGACAAGGTGATTTAGAGAGTGACATTGATGAAAAGATTGATGAATTCCTAAAGTATATCAGAGTGGATAAGATGAAATTGATAACCCCAACAACATACTCATCCATATAATTCATTCCGTGTTTGTTTTACTCTTTTTGCCATTGATCACATTCATGCATACATATTTAGTTACTGTCTTTTGCATTAAAAACCTACAATCAATCGTTCACAAGTCTTAAATAATCAACAAATCAGATAACTAACTAGGTCGTGAGTCCTTTGGGAAAACGATACTTGGTCTTACCTAGTTTTATTACTTGATACGATTCGGTCACACTTGCCGATTGTTAAAGAAGTTTGTGGCGCCGTTTTTCGGTGTTCATAAATTTGTCATCAAGTTTTTGGCGTCGTTGCCGGGGACTCGTGGTTTAACTAGTTTATTTGTTTGATTATTGATTATCTTTGACTTGAATTTTGAAATTTGAATTTCTGTTTTTATTTTTTCTGTTTTTATTTTCTGTTTATATTTTATTGTTTTATTTTTATTTTTCGGTTTTTATTTTATTTTATTTTATTTTATTTTTCTATTTTTATTTTATTTTATTTTCTTTTCTTTTCAATGATATCGTTTGATTTTTTTTATCTATCTTCTCTATCTTTTTGTGCTAACAAATATTTTCTAGAGTTTTGTGTCTAATGTTTGCAGGATGCAATTCGGACAAGAAGTTAACTATATGGACACTCAATTTTACTGAGGTAATTTCAACCACTGGTGGGAACCTCACTCAAGCATGGACTTTTGGCAATCTTCTGAACAACTTAAGAATCAATCACCACAACAATGGCAGCATCGACCCTCTCTATCAGGAAGAAGGATAACATTGGAGGAGGCAGTTCAACACTACATACAGATACCTAATTGTCATCACAAAAGCACTCAAGCTGTCGAAGAGTTTGATAGGCCACCACCACAACAATGGCCACCACCACAATAATGGCAGCAACAACCCCTTCTATCAGGAAATTTGGATAGTTTGGATGACACCCTTCAACGATTTATGAAAAATTCCGACTTTATTCAGAAAAGCATTGAAGAATCATGTAAAAAGATGGAGATGCACCTTCGTTACATTAGTCAGAAATTGAATGTTAAGGTTAATACTGAAGTTAACCCTAAGGAGGAAGGGCAAGCCATTGTCACTGAAAGTGACAAGATTCTTGATGAGAAAAAAATAGAGGGAGATGAGGAAAAGATACAGAGAAAAGAAAAAGAAGAGTTGAGTGAGAAAAATAAAGATGAAGAAAAAGAGAAAGAAGTGGTTGGGAGAGAATAGAGAAAGAAAATTTGTGTGAAAATAAAGAAGTTGAAAAGGAAAAGAAAAGGGAAGAAAAAATTAAGAGAAAAGAAAAAGAGAAAATTTAGGGAGAGAAAAAGGAAGTTAAAGAAGATGAGAGGAAAGAAGAAGAAATCATATGAAAAATCCCATCCTCATCTAAAGAAGAATCATAGGAAGGAAAAGAAATTTAAGTGCTTTATGGAAATCTTCAAGAAATTGGAGATTAAAGTTCCTCAGATTGAGACACCGCAACAGGTTCCTTGTTTTATCAAATTCCTGAAGAAGTTCAGTAGAAAGAAGAAAAAGAAGAAAGAACATGAGCTTTATTGAGTCAAGCTAGTGACGTTAAAAGAGCGCTTGCTGGGAGGCAACCCATTGGTTTAAGAACTTTTAATTTTTGTTTTGGTGATGTAATTTTGAACTTTTGGGTATTTTTGTTTTTGTATAAGTTTGTTACAGGGTTTACATCTACTGATGGATGTTAGGCGGAACAGTATCTACTGAAGGATACTATGTTTGTATATACCTACTGATGGGTGTTGGATGATTTTGGGTCAGGCTCGTGACGTTAAACAAGCGCTACCTGGGAGGCAACCCAGTTGATTGCTTTTATTTGTATTGTTTGTTTTGATTCTGCTTTAGTTGCATAATAGGGTTGTGCATGAGTGATCTGAGAATTTTATTGCAGGGAGCCAGTGAGGGGTATGTTTAGGATGCATCTAGGTCAAGCCAGGAAGAAGAAGAACACTTCCCGAAAGTGCCGCTGAGCAGTAGTGTCGCAGACTGGGCTTAGGTTGCCCCTTAGCGGAACCTGAGCCCATTAAGGTATTTTTATACCCTAAGCTGCGCCTTGGCTTCTCTTTTAATACTTTTCTCTGCACACACACTCCTACATACTCTTTCAAAGGATCTCTACAATTTTTCCCTCATCCCTCTTGAGAAAATCTCCCTTTCACTCACTTTCTCACTAGTTTTCCACCTAAGTTTGGGGTTGGAAGAGAGCATCATAGCTTGAAAGCATTCTCCATTCATCTAGCATCTCCACCCAAGTAAGTCAAGCATTTTTCATTCTAGGGTTCTTGAGTTTGAATTGGATTGTTAAAGCATGAATTTTTAGGGGTTTTGATCTTTATGCATGATTTGATGATTTAATTGATGTTTGAACCGATTAAACTGAATGATTTTGATGTGGAAAACTGAAAAGTGCATGTGGGTGGAGTTAGGATAAGCCAAAAGGAGTTTTTCAAAATTCTGCAGATTTACCGCTCAGGGGTAACTTGCCGCTGAGCGGCACTCTGACAGACTTGTGGTTTTTGCTGAGTTGCATTCTGGATAGCCGCACTGGTGGCGCTGAGGGGTGATTTTGACCCTCAGCGGTGGTTTAGCTTCGAAATAATGGTGTTGGATGTGTTTTACTAATGATTAACAACATGTTTGTGGTTTTGTATCTGTGTTTGATGTAGGAATGGCCTCCTCTTCAGGCAAAAGAATGAAGACCATGGCATCCAAAAGAAAAGAAAAGGAACCAGAACAACCCCATTCTAGTGGGTTCCTATCTCGCAAACATGAAAAGCACTTCAAGGTGGTCCAAGATAGGAGACTACTTATGGAGAGAAAGGTTGGAATGATACCTAACTTTGCTCCTCAATTTGGAGAGCAATTGTTAGGGAATGATTGGGGGAAGTTAGCCACGTACCCTTCACCTGCCAATATAGCTGTGGTGAAAGAATTCTACACTAATGCGAGAAAGATTGGTGATTATTCAGCTGAGAATTACCTAGGCTATGTCAGAGGCCATGCTATTAGGTATGATCCTGATTCCATCAACAACTTCTTGGACACTGTGTGGGTTGGTGAGCAGTGCCAGTTTGCTCTCTGTATGAAAGAAGGCGCTGATTTTGATGACGTGGAGAGAGTTTTATGTGTACCTGGAGGACATTTTCAGAGGAATAGAACTGGCTCTGTGGTTAACATTAGGAGAACTAACTTGACTCCTCTTGCAAAGTATTGGATGGCATTCTCTCATGCCAACATTCAGCCATGTTCTCATGTGTCAGACATCACTCTTAGCAGGGCACTCCTCCTTTACTGTGCAATCAGGAACTTGAATGTCAATATTGGACAGGTAATAGCTGATGAGATAAGGATGTGCGCCAACACAACAAACAACAAAGCACCCTTAGGACATCCTTCTTTGATTACACACCTCTGCAAGATAGCTAGAGTGGATACTTCTGCTCCACCATTTGAAAGGCCAAGGAAAGCAATTGATGAGGCCTATTACAGACAACATTGTGGAGGTGAGGAGGCGGCTCAGCCAATTCCACCACGCAGTACTCGTAGAGAAAGAGGGCAAGCACAGAGTTAGGCATCTGCTGAGACACATGAAGCAGAACCTTTCCAAATGAGGGACATGTACATGTCTCTTATAGGTGCACAGTTACAGTCTATCCATAGAGGGCAGGTGGCTACTGCTGAGATGATGGTTGGAATGTATGATACACCTCCAACACACAGGTGGACTATGGAGGAGTTTCATAATGTGATGGTCTGGCCAGAAGAGAAGGTACAAGGAGACAGAGCTGAAGCAGCTGAAGCAGCTGAAGCTTCAACTATTGAGATGGAAGAAGATGATGCTGATAATGATGCATTTGAGGATGTTGAAGATGAGGAAGAAGAGGAGGATACAGATGACAGCTCAGATTGATGAGGAGCTGAGATAGCATTTACTGATGAATGCTATCATAACTAAAGCAGGACTTATGTTTTTGTTTGGTTTTCTGAACTTATTTTTTTGTTTTTATTTAGGGTTTGATGTACTCAATTGAAAACTTTATCTGTTATGATGGTTTGCTAATGATTGTGATTGTTTGATAAGTAATGCTTGAATGATGCTTTGATATAGATTGATGTTGAGATGTGCAATTACATGTTTATACAGGTGGTTCACAAGCTTTGTGAACAAATGCAAGTTATTATGATTGTGATTGTGATATTAAGCAGGATGTGTATTTCAAATGTGAATGAGCTTATTTGTGAGGTTTTGAGCTCCAGAGTTATTACTTTGGAAGCATGAATAACTTTGCCCAGGTTTTCTATGATTGGATGACTTGCTTGTTTGCATTATATGATCAAGGTCGTTTGTTGGAAACCCTTATATTAGCCAAATTGCATGAAATAAGCCACTAAAAGAGAACACTACGTGTTCTATCCTTTGAACCCCTAGCCTTGAACATAAATTTAAAACCCTTGTTGAGAGCTTTACCTTGAGTTAAGTAGAAAATATTTTGTGGTATTGACAAATGTTCAAGTTTGGGGTTGTTGGAAAATAGAAAGGGAATGTTAAAGCATTGAGCTAAGAGCTAAGAATTAAGTATGTGAAAAGCAAAAGAAAAAGAGAAAGAAAAGAAAAAAAAAAGCAAAGCTCAATGCAAAGGAAAGTTGGGAAAAATAAGAATGATTGTGTTTATATGATTCTCTTAACTCAAGGGTTTTGTGATCTAGAAAAACCAATTTTCTTGTTAGCCCAGCCACATTATAAGCCATTTAAAGTCCTTGTGATGATGCATGCGTGTGAATTTATTTGATTATGGTTAAATGAAAGGCAAAGTCAATTCATGTGTCACTGTGATAGTAGAGTGAATGAGTGATTTCCTCTTATACACTTGTGTTTGAGAGAAACACTTTACCTAGTGAGGAAATATTCCATGAGCACATGAACATCCATGCTTAGTTGATTGATCATTCATGAAAAATAGCATTTGTTGGATATTAAGTGATTTTGTGAACACCCAAAGCATGTGCATGTCTTGATTGAAATCTTTGTCATGAGTTTAATTGAAGTTTTTACTTATCTTGAAAAGAGGATTTTTGAATGAGTGAACCATTGTACAGATTGGTAGAAGATTGAGTTACATTTTGTTTGCATGAGGACAAGCAAAGTTCTAAGTTTGGAGTTGTGATAACAGTTGAAAAACTGTTATTTTCATGCTTAAATTTGATACTAAAAGCAACCTTTAACACTTAGAAACTAGCTTGAAATCATGCTTTTGGTTATATTTTTAGAAATAAGAGAGCTGGACAGGTTTATGCTTGATTTCAGTGTTTTATGCAGGTTTTAAGGTGAATTTGGTGAAAGAAGTGAAGAAGGATAGGAATGGAATTAGAAAAGACATTAAAAAGTGCAAAAGGAGAAGCCGCAACCACCGCTCAACGGCAGTTTACCGCTGAGCGGCACTCAGAAACCCACGTTGGCTCCGCTGAGGGGTGCAAAGGCCGCTGAGGGGAGGAAACCAACTCACGCACTTAGCGCTGAGCGGTAGTTTACCGTTGAGCAACATTATTTTGGGCTTGGGCCTAATTTTCTGTATTATTACGAACATTATATAAGCTTTAGGTATTCCTAGGGTTTGTATCTTTGGCGGGGACTAAGCAAACACTCTCTTTTCCACCCCTTTGAAGGAAGATCTTGGATGCTCAGGCTCCGTTTTCACGTTTCTAGGGTTTTATCTTCCATTCTTTCATTATTATTCATCTAGTTTCACCATGAATATGGTGAACTAAACTTTGTATTGTTGTTGGGGAATCAATGTAGTCTTGTGAAACTCTCATATATGGAATTAATGTTTTAACATCTTATTTTAAGATACATGCTTTCTTTCATAATTAGTTAGGGTTTTTCCTCTTTGCTTAATGCTTGCTTTGTTTAACTCATTCATTGCCATGATCATTGATTTTGTCGATATGGGAATGTACGGGGAGATCTAGATCCGGGGAATTTCTCCCAATAGCATATTGGTTGCCTTTAAGCTCCTGCACTTCAGAACTAATTACTAGGAATTCTAGGAATTGTATGAACTCGTAATTAAGGATAGGTGATGACAAATTTATGAACACCAAAAATGGCGCCACAAACTTGTTTAACAATCGGCAAGTGTGACCGAATCGTATCAAGTAATAAACTTGGTAAAACCAAGTATCGTTTTCCCAAAGGACTCACGGCCTAGTTAGTTATCTGATTTGTTGATTATTTAAGACTTGTGAGCGATTGATTGTAGGTTTAAATGCAAAAGGCAGTAATTAAACATGTATGCATGAATGTGATCAATGGCAAAAAGAGTAAAACAAACACGAAATGAATTATATGGATGAGTATGTTGTTGGAATTTGATTTGACTGAACCATCGTCCATGGGCATCGGAAGTGGCGACGACGCTGGCTGGAGTGCGGTGGCCATTTCCGGTTGGGACGCCGGCGAGCTGCTGGGAGAAGAAAGAGACCCTGGGTCTCTCTTTGGTCTGGCGCGGAGAAGAACGGGAAAATACTGCTGCTGCTGCTTGAATCAACACGTCAGATAACACGTCAGAGTACAGCGTGCCACGTCACACACATTGTAACGCCGTTTGACACTATTTAACGAAAAGGATCTATTTGTTGCAATTTTCATAAAATTGGGACCCAATTGATATTTTCAGAAAGAAAGGGACGAAATTGAGATTCCATGCGAAAATAGGGACTTAGTGAATGATTAAACCTTTATTTTATTAGGAATGGTAGTAAGGAGTGACTTCCATTTTAATTGAAGGACAAATTATAAAATTATATTATGGACGTGTAAAAGATAGTTGCGCGAGTAGGTGGTGAGGTTGCTATTTCAGATAATTGTTGTTAAGCTTATTATTTTAATTGAACAATTGTTTTGAGTTTTAGAACTTTGATATGTGGATAAATGTGTATGATTTGACCATTTATGAAAGGTAAAGAGATTTGTGTTAAAAATATTGTGAATGGGGAGAAATGTATATTATTGAAACTATGTATGTAGTGTGTTGAGAATTGTGGGTAAACATGATGAGTGGTTGTGTAATACATGTTATTGAGAATGTGTATTGATCTGTGATTGTGAGTTAACGCATATTATTGAGATTAAAGGTGGATTGTAATGAGATTGTGTTATAAGTCTTGTGATGGGTTAGCAATGCATGTTATTGAGAATATGTATGAATTTGTGATGTGAATATGAAACTATGTTATTTCCTTGTACTGTGGCCGATATGGATGAACTTTTCGTACTGAGCTCGTTTAGAGATAGTGATTCGAGTGTCACTTCCCTCTACGGAGGGATGTGGATGTCTCGCCCAAAATGACTTCAGCTCGTGTGAGTATAGTGCTCAGTGGGTACTTTTAACTGAAGTTTTTACTCGTAATTCCTTGAGAAGTCGGGAAGATAGGTCGGAAGTTGCGTTGGAAGACGACTTTAATTGTCTTGTTTTGCGGAACAGGTTATGACGACACAGTAGAAGGAAACGACATTGGATCATGAATGGATTGATTGTGCTGATAATGATTGTGTTGGAATATGTTGTATGGTTATATACTTTGTAGTTAATATGTTTATTGTATATTATGTGTTATGATATTTTTGGTCGCTCACCCTGACATGTTGTGGTTGTGGTTTCCACCTACGATGATCGTACTTGTAGGGGAGTAGATGATCTTGCAAATAAGACTGGATCGAAGTAGATGATGCGAGAGTTGAGATCTTTTATTTCGGGAACGATTATTTCTTCTATTTAAAAGTTTTTTAGACTTTGTATTTTTATTGTAAAAGAGATTACTTGAGAGTTTCGTTTTGAACAGACGATGTTTATAATTATGTTTTGCTTCCGCATGTTTAAATTGAATAAAGTTTGACTATCTTGAATGAATGTTTTATAGAAAAGTTTTGAAAAAATTACACCATGACATCTCGAACATCGGGGTGTTACACAAAATTATAGGCTTATATTAAAAATAAATTTTAAAGATACTAATAGGAACCTAGGAGGGTGAAAGGTAGAGAATAATGGAGAAGGATAAAACTACATGCGTTTTGGAAAGGTACACAATTTCACCACAAAAATACAGTACCTAGACACAAATATAAACACATTAGTCTCAGGAACGAAAACAAACACAAAAAAACACAAAAAGATGAAGAGAGTTGTGGTTACCACAATGGACACAAATATAAACAACATATTAGTCTCAGGAACGAAGGCAAGCACAATAACACACAAAAAAATGAAGAGAGTCGTGCTTACCACGCTAGAAAAGACGAACAACGAAAGCGAAGAACAAATGAACTTATGGCGTGAAGGCAACAATGATGAACAAAAGGTGTGACGGTGTCAGAGCAGTGACGGTGGAGTTGGCATTTAGAGATAAAGAGAAATGACGTAGTGTTGCAGCGTTGGTTCGCACATGTGAAAGGGATAAAAAAACTGTAGAAGTGGGTCCTTTGTTTCTTTCGTGAAATTTTAACCCTAGAAAGAAATATTGTCATAACTTAAACAATAACACCTCTATGACATCGATTATTGGGAAACCCAATGCCTAAATCATCTTAGTAAAATAAAAAATTAAATTTTTTAGTGACAATTTTGAAATTTTCATCAAATTGTTGAACTCAGTTCTACGTAAAATCAAAACATAAAAACTCTATGGCATCAGTTCTACAAACAACTGAAGTCATAGGGATTGTTTAGAAAAAGAAAAAAAAATGACAATTTTAAAATTCTCATCTTACGTCGAATGGTCTGAAAATCGCAGCATAAAGGTGATATGACATCAATTGGTTAAACAATTGAAGTTGTATGCCCTCTTCAGAAAACATAATTAGAAATCAATGTGCTTTTTAAAAAATTTTGAATATTTTGACACAAATTTTGACTTTAATTGGTCATGGAACAAAAATGGGATATGGCTTTGATTGATCAAACAACCTCCATACGTCCTCTTAAGAGAAAATAAATAAAAATTAGCAAACTTGTTGAAAAATTTAAATATTTTGACTAAATTTTTGGTTTTGATTGGTCATGGAATTGAAATAGAAAAGAGATATGACTTTAGTTAGTCAAACTATTGAAACATATAAGTTTACAAAATTTTTTAAAATGTCATTGGATCATTATATATTTCGATTCTTTATAATCAAAGCATATTACCCGTACACCAAATTTGTACTAGTGAACGTTAAAAAAGATCAACTAAGTTATTAGGTATAAGAAATCAAGAGCAGCTATAACGACATTATTTATTAAAGAACGTAATGCACTTTGAGACAATGAGAGAGTCTCTTTAGGCTTGAGGAGAAGCCTTGGCCCTCTTTTTTTTATATACAAATATATAAATATAAGTATTTCTTTTTAACTTTAACATATTTTATGTAATTACACCTTCAAATTATTATACATCTTGATAAGTATGAAAAATACATGTTTTCAGACTTATTAATTAACTCAAAATTTGTATTTATTCGTGAAATAATGTGTTTTCCTCATTGAAAAGTTGTAATTAGAAGTAGGAAAGTGTGTAGTAAATTGTACAAGAATTTATACATCAAAGTGGAGTGCTATCAGATGTTTCTCGCTAAGCCAGTATTAAATTGCTCAGCTAAATAAAGTTTTATTCGCTCAGCACACCAGCACAACTCGCTGAGCAAATAAAGGACAATTAAAGATATGTTGCAGTTGAATATTCGCTTAGCGCATAAAGATTTGTGCGCTTAGCGAATTAGTTATTTTTTCAATTGGCTTTTAAGGTGGGAAAGAGACCGAAAGAAAAGGGGACAGAAGTTCCGGACAAAGGAAAGAAACGAAAACATCTCAGGAACTTCCAAAGAATACTTCAAGGCATCAAGACACCATTGTTGCAAGGGATTGCTTCAAATTTGTACGTTCTAGATGTCTAGGAGTAGTTAAATTTTTCTTTCGTTGGAATTGGATGTAATGAACTCACTCTGATGTAATTTTTCTGTTCAATATATTGTTGTTTGTTCATATGTTCTTTCTTGAATTTACTATCATTGTATGGAAATATAATGTTATTTGAATGTTTCTGATTACTTGAAAGTAACTTTGAATATGAACATAGATAGAGCACCTAAGTGATTTGGGATCTAGGGATAGACTCAATAACTTGGTCATTCTTAGCCTCGAACTTAATACAAATAACTTGGCCATTCTTAGCCTCGGACTTAATGCAAATTGTATGGTAAATTGACTAAGGGATTAACATTTTGATATATAAATTTAGAACTAGTTGCTAAGGGATTAGGACTAGTATGCCTTGATGTGAATGTTTTGATGAAATAATGATATGTATAGAGTTTTATCTTCATATGATTCATCAAACCCAATTCCAACAAAGTTTCTTTTAAATATAATTCCTTGCACACCAACTGTTTGATAAAATATCAAGAAGAATTTCTTATGGTGTTTTGTGCATTTTGATGTCTAATTGAGTTATAAAAGGAAAAATTGTCATGTGTTGCACTAATCCTTTGGAAGAACGATACTTTGAACTTACTCTATATTACTTGAAACAATTTGATATACTTGCAAAAAAGTTATCACATCTATAAATAATTTTTTTCATCCCATAATAATCAAGATTTTTTGTTTCCTTTCGAGTTTTCTAAACATTTTATGTTTATTACTACTTCTTTTTCTCAGTTATATTAATCAAAGTTATTTTTATTATTACATAAGTGAAAAGTTTTTTTATAATTAAAACGAATTTTGTATCTATTTATTTAGTTGGAAAATCAAGCTGCTTACGTTAATATAAATATAATAATAATTTGTTTAAATCAAGATATTTACAGAAATATTTATTTAATATTAACTGAAAAGTTAAAATCATAAATCGAAAGGGTTTAAAAATGTTGGCCATGTTAGGAATCCATTTTTTTCTAAAACAAGTTTACAATTAAAACCGTGTTGCTTGTTGAAAGGACCCAATAAATGCTTCATATATCTCTGGTTATTTAAATATAATCGAGATAAGAAACCCGAATCCACATTCAAATCAGTGTTTTTTTCTTGTTAAATATTAAAATTCCATCTCAAAATTTAAAAGTGAATGGTAAAACAGCATCACATTTATTTTTACTGTTAGAAAAGTGTTTCAAGTTGAACGTTATAAACCACTTAAACTTTAAAGGTTTAATTATTCCAGAGGTCCCTATTTTCGGTCAGAATCTCAATTTGGTCATTTTATTTCTTGGCGTGTCAATTGAGTCCTAATTTTGTAAAAATTGCAACAATTCGGCCCTTGCCGTTAAATTGAACCCAACGACGTCAGTGTCTTGTTGACGTGGCACGCTGGAATGAGTTTTTAATTGACGTGTAGGGGCTACTCTGTCTGACGTGTATATTTATATTTTTTTTAAAACAAACAAATGGAAAGTAGGGTTTTGGTGTTTTTGATGATGGTGCTAAAGACGGGAATGGTCGTCGACGAAGTCTAGTGGAGGCAGAGCTCTTACCTTTTTCCATGGCAGCTTTAATGGCATCCGAGAGATCCGTTCAACATGTTAATTAGGGATTGGGATTGGGAGAAGTTTGTCTTGACATTGTGGGGTTCTTGTAGGGTTCCTGCAAGGTTCAATCAATTTCACAAATTGGGGTATGAATTTGGGGATTTAGGTTTTAATTGAAGTTGACGTTGATAGAGAGCATGCAGTTATCGTCTTCGTCGGAGTTGTGGGAAGAGTGGAGGCAACGGAGGACAGCGATGCGGACATCGAAACCCAACCCGCCATTTAAAATCCCTCCCTCAAACATATCAGAAAACACAAACCCTTGTCGCTCCACCTTTGTTTTTCGTCTTCCCTCGCTTTTTTCACTCTTCTTCTCTACGCACCACAACACAGTTTCTCAATTCCCCTGTTCTTCAATTCTTAATCGGTAAAACACAAACATCGATGGCCAACGATCCCAGGCAGAACGAAGCCCAAGTGACGCTAATTCTCGGCCCGGATTCAACTCATCTCAAATCTCTAATTTCACACTTGATGTCCTTCTCCAACGACCAGCGTTCTCAGCTTGAGTCTCTCTTCAACCTCTGCAAGCAGACCCGCCCAGAATCCCTCCTCCTTGGCCTGGCCCACCTCCTCCACATCGCCCCCAAACCGGAGACCCGAACCATGTCCGCTATCCTCCTCCGCCGCCACCTCACGCACCACCACGACTCTTTCCTCTAGCCACTCCTCTCCCCGGCCACTCGCTCCTCCCTCCACTTCGTCCTCCTCTCCTCGCTCCAACAAGATTCCATCAAATCCATCCCCAAGAAGCTCTACGACACCATCTCCGAACTCGCCGCCACAATTCTCCCCGACGAACCCTCCGCCTGGTCCAACCTCCTCCTCCTCCTCTTCCAGTGGGTCACTTCTCCCGAGCCCAGGGTCTAGGAAGTCTCCCTCCTGATATTCGCCCAATTAGCGCACTACATCGGTCAAACCATACTTCCTCAATTGTCCACTCTCCACTCTGTCCTTTAACTTTTCTCCTAATTTTACAAAGTTTTTAATTTTAAAACTATCTTAATACACATCTATCCACGTCAAGCAAAAAAAGCAATACAAATCAGTACAGCGTGCCACGTTTATCAAATATTGACGCCGTTAGGCTCAATTTAACGGCAAGAGCCGAATTGTTGCAATTTTCACAAAAATAAGACCCAATTGAGACGCCGAGAAAGAAAAGGACCAAATTAAGATTCTGTCCGAAAATAGGGATCTCCGGAATGATTAAACCAACTTTAAACGTCGTGTAAAAAAAATTATTTATATTTATTTATTTTTAAAATTAAAAAATAAGACTATATTAACGTTTTATGTAAACAAATTTCAATTTTACATTAATAACTAGAAACGTATTTAAATTTTTTTCTTCCTTTCTGTTACTCACATTTGCTTTTCGCAGTTTGAAATCATGTCAACCATTTCATTTAAAAGCTATATAAATGTGACTAGCAATCTCGAGAAACATTTTAAATCTTAAGATGGGACAGTGAATTCCATGAGGATCGAGTTCTTTTTCCTCATAATATATATGGTGCACGTGCTGACGTAAGAACGTGGTGTGTTTATTTTACTCCAAAGAAGAACTTGTGTTCAGGTGACGCACTTAATATTCAAACTGCATTGGTTCTGACAACAATCGGGGTCCTCACAGAATGCTTGCCATCTGTCCATGTGAGGCTACCAAATTTGTAATCTCCACTAAACTTTTGAGTTGACAGGAAACTGACATTGAAGCTAAGGACTTGTGTGTCTGAATTGAAACTTAAAGTTTGAGGTTCAACTCTCACTTTTATGCCATATGGAACCTTCACTAGAACTTTGTAGATCGCAGTTACGTTTCCCACGTTTGTCACTCTTCTCGTTACTGTTGCAGTCTTCTTCAAGTTTGGAACTGATATGGAAGGAAGGTTGAGGTTCAGGGCTTGGTGTTTTTCTTTCTTACACCTTGTGCTGGTCTTGATTACTTTTCGAATGGTTGCAATACTGTGATCCATGGAACATAGGAATTGGACATAATCCTCTGTGGTTATGTCATATATGAGTCCTGGAACCATTGCTTTCTTGGGATCCATCTGTCCACCCCCAATATCAAAAGGGTCTGCTGCCTTGTGTGTGGAACCCTCTTCAGATATAACGTTTCCATCTGTTCCACTTTGGTGTGCTTCATTTTTTAGTGCAATTATTAGTAAATTTGATGTAAAGATGTAATTTTAATGTGTTAATTTCCACTGACTCACCTGTTGTTACCAAAGCTGATCTTATGGCTGCTGGTGACCAAGTTGGGTACTTGGATTTCATTACAGCTACTATTCCTGCCACATGAGGACAAGACATTGAAGTTCCAGACAAGAATGAAAATCCACTGTTCTTTGTAGTTCCCTTTGAAGGAAATGCAGCCAAAATATCCACACCTGGAGCAGCTATGTCAGGCTACCTCCATGAATCATCCCCCAAGTTAAGGTTAATGATGACATCATGGAATAAAAAAATGGAGTAAGAGCAATAGATATTTGTTTATATGGCAAGTTGCTTAGAACAATTTACCAAGACACAACAACAGAACAATCAAAAATAAAAAATACAAAAGTATGAGACAGAAAAATAATTCTTTCAAACTTTCAAGAATTTGTGAAACCAAAACAAGAAAGGATAGCAATAATCACAAAACAACACACCATTGTTTTTAATGTGAAAAAATGTTCTCAATATGAGAAATACAAATCCTTAAATACATCAAGTTCTACAAAAATCAAATATAAATTTAAAAGAGAAAGATCAAAAGTACAAACAAAGATTTATTAATCCATATATCAAAGCAATGTCGTGAAATTTGAACAATGGAAATAAAATATAACAATAGTAAGAAACCAATTTTCTAACCGAAAATTTAAGTTCAAAATGAAAAATCATATATTATAAATTTATTAAATTTTAGCTCGATCAAATAATAATCAAAGTAAAATTTTTACTAAGTAGATCGATGAATATATCAAGTTTTTTCACTTACAAAGACTACAAAAATTAAACGCTTTCTTGAGTTAAGTGAAACAAAATTAACTTGACTAATTTAGATCAGTATAAAGACTTTTTTTAGTTCCTTTGCGTTCACACACAACATAAATTTACTTTTGTTATAAATTACATTCAATATTACTTCAGAGTTTCAGAAAAAAAAATTCTGGTTTGGATAAAAACAAGTCACAAATAAGTATGAGGTCCAGGTATACCTTTAGCACAGTCGGAGACAAGCTACTGGGTCCTCTAGACGAGAAAGACGCAACTCGTGGTGATGTCCATTTTCCAATAACAGTCTTGGGAAAACTCAGGCTTGCTGTTGGAAACCTTTCGGATAAGC
The DNA here is from genome assembly GCF_016808095.1 of Vigna angularis. Taxonomy (NCBI): domain Eukaryota; kingdom Viridiplantae; phylum Streptophyta; class Magnoliopsida; order Fabales; family Fabaceae; genus Vigna; species Vigna angularis. The sequence goes on from NC_068970.1 coordinate 31,794,596, forward strand.
ATAATGTTAATTATAACAAAAATGAACATGAAGAAGAAGCCAATGCCATGAGTGTATATATATATATATATATATATATATATATATTAGCTAACCTTGATCTTCTAATATAGGTTAATATTTGAGTCCCCGTTTCATAATCTACCTTGATACATGGAAACAAACCACATTGATTGAGTCCATCTTCATGATATTGTGCATATACTAGTCCAACTCCTCCAGCTTCCTTCACTGTAACTGATGCAGAAACAATGTCCTGCTGATCTGATACGGAAAAGCATAGAACAATTTTTCCTTCTGTCATAGTTGCATTTAGACTTCCAGATTGGCAATCCTTGCTTGAAAGAAAGACACAACACAAAAAGTAAATTCAAAATTTACAAGAATGCAATACACAAAAAATAGTAAAACTGAAGGGAGTTCTCACGCCAAATTATCTGATGGGTCTAGAGCAATACGTTCAGAATATGTGAGCCCAACAGATTCAAGATTATGTTTTCCAGTATCAATGGACTGTCCCTATATAGAAACAATCATAGGTTCAAACCATGTATGAAGTGTGAAATGAGCATAATTCACCAATTTGATTTGAAAATAGTTGTAGCATACCCACAGAGTGCGGTTATTTCCGAGAGTGATGGCAGCTGGAAAGGCCCTATCTATGGTGGTAGCTCCAACTGTGATGATCCATGGTGCAGTATTTGTAATGGTTTGCGAGAGAGGACCAGAATTTCCAGCAGAACAAACGACTGTGATTCCCTTAGCAGTTGCATGAAAAGAACCAATTGCTATTACATCACGATGATCAACATATGAGAACAAGGGAATGGAAAAGCCAAGAGAAACAGTTAAAACATCAACCCCATCATGTATAGCCTTATCAAAAGCTTTCAAAATGTCAGCACCAGAACACTCTCCAATTGGAAAGTCCCAGCAAGTTTTGTAGATAGCTAAGTGAGCCAAAGGTGCTCCTCCTCTGGCTAAACCAGAAGCAAGTCCTCTGTAGTTTGCATTTCCAACAAAGTAACCAGCTGCTGTGGAAGCTGTGTGAGTACCATGGCCAATTGCATCTCTTGCTGAGAGATATTCATTGGTGTTGTTTCCTTGAAGAAGCTTCTTAGTCTGATCAGTTATTCCTTTCAGAAACCATCTAGCACCTATTATCTTCTTGTTACAGTTGGTGGAGTTGAAGTGCTCTCCCACTTGACAAACTCCTTTCCACCTTGGTGGGATTTCTCCCATTGCTTCATCATTGAAACTTGCTGACTCTGGCCAAATGCCTTCAAGAAACCACAGTTCTCATTGGTTACATAGCTACATTGCAATGCCTGCTTAGTTATTGTTGTTAGGGGTTAATTTATTACTCTCACTACCTGTGTCTATTACACCTATGATGGCTCCTTCACCTAAGTTGCTGTTAGACAAAGCAGTCTCAGAAGTAGAATGATGGATCCCAATAAAGTCCCAGCTCCTGGTTGTATGGAGTTTGTGAATGCCATTTGGAATGACAGAAACTACCCCAGGAAACTCTGCATTACATGTTATAAATTATAACTTTTAAAAGCTTCTGAGATGGATTAAACAACAATCATCATACTTGCTATTGCTTCTGCTTCGTGTTTTGTCAATCTTGCTGCAAACCCTGAAAAACCATACTTGTAGCTGTAAAGAATTGAATCCTTTGCAGCTTCTTTGCTTCAGAACAAAAACAAAACATTTGCAGTTACTTGATTTCTTGATTCTTATTGAAGTATCACGAGATCAGCTCTATGGAAAAATGAGTGTGGGAAGGACACAAACCATACCTTCCTAGAAGTGATGATAACATTTTGTGGTGATACTTTTTAGTAAGTTGTGGATTTTGATATATCTTATCTCCCATGTATACAATGTGCACCTAGAAGTTAAATGATTTATTTGATAATTGATTGTATTGAATGACAAATATATTCATTCATATGCATTAACATGTATACTAAAGTAGAATTAGAAACTTAAATTGCACTCACAGAGCTTGCCTCTGCAGAGATGGGCACAGAGTTTTGCAGTAAAAGAAGAGCAGAAGCTAGAAGCATTTGGGCCAATCTTTGCCATCTCCAGTTTCTTGAATTAGTATCCATTATCTAATAGTTGGAGAGTTTAAGAGGCTTTCCAAATGCATAAAAACACACAAAGTTGTTGCAACTTCTCGTGTTCTTTATAAAGCTGCATTCTTAGTATGTAATGATGCATAGAATATTACTTTTTTGAAAATAAGAAAAGTTCAAAGTCCTTTCCTTTTGTGCACAGCACTTTTTAATTTTTATGGTCATTCTGATGAAAATATGCATAAATATCTTCATGATCAGCTAGGATTGGGGAGGAAAGTGTGTCACTCAGTATAATGCTTTTATTTTTATGGCTAAAATAAAAATATTCTCTAATTCATATTATCATATTATCTTTGTTTGTTTTAATTTAGTCTCTAAGTTTAAAAAGTTGGTTTCAATGTCTTAAGAATCTACATTAGATTGAATTGATCATTCCATCAACTATTTTACTCTAATATTGCTAATTTTGGTAAATGTAATAACTGTTCATGTGATGTGAAATCTCTTTCGTTTTGTCACGTATAACTAAATTGACAAAGAGATCAACTCGATGTAGGGTATTACATTTAATCCCATTTTTGAAATTTTAAATTTAATTTAATTTTATACAAGTAATTCAGTAAATTCTGATTCGTAATTTATTTATATACTATAATTGAACTATATCTCTATTTAATTTGGGTTCTGTAACAATTTTATGATACATAAATTTGGAATCATTTTTTAAATGAATAAGCTTTCCTAATGCGTTGCTAGTATACTACTCTAACTCTAGTGATTAAACTATGCAATCCAAATCATAGAAAAGTTAGAGATAGATGTTGGAGATACTAACCACAATTTGAACTGATTCATTTTACATCTCTAAATATTAATCTACTTTTTGTGAGTCCTGATATACTAACATTATCTTTGACCTTTTACATCTATTTTTTTCTTTTTCTAAAATACAATTTTTATAAGAACATATCTTATTGTTATATACAATTTCAAAATATTTATTATGTATCCACACACACACATAGTCCCAAAGCCATCATCATCGCACTATTATTGAAACCTTTTTCTTTTTCTAAACTTTTTGAGTCCCACCTGCTTTTATTGTTTTTTACAAGTTATCACTGACACTGGAAATGGACAGTGGCAGATCTATTCTAATGGAAAAATAAAAATACAAAAAAACCTATGCAAGTTTTCTATTTTCAACAAAAAAAAATATGATTTTATCTTAACAATGTACAACAAAAGCTAATATTAAATATTAACTTATAATATCAATGAAACTCATCAAAAGTAACACTAAAATACTCAAGGAATTGTATATATAAATTTTGTCCAAAGTAAAATTGCTGAAAAAATTCACAGTAAAATGGCTGAAAGTTGAGAAATTTGCATAAACCAATTAATATAACAACATATTATTTAATACATTCTTTTAACGGACTAAAACATTTAATAAAAAAAAATTAATTTGTGGTACGTATATTCTAATAATTGTTTAACCAGTACAAATGTAATTGTTTCGGACATGAGATTTGGGATTGTAGTTAAATACTTCTCTACATTTTGTTTTTAGTGACTTTATGTTCCTAACATATTTTTTTGAGCATAGCCACTCAAATCAATTCTTTAATTTTGTCTCTAAGGGTCACATGCTCCTCCTCCATTGTGTGACTCATGTTTTTGTGTTAAAGGTAATATTTGTTGTCATCTGTCTCCGAAGGAGTAGGTCTCCTTCTCGAGACGGGCATCATGTTACTACTTAATGTCTTTTGCAAGATCTTTGTTCAAGGGGCGCTCAAAGGGGTATATTAGGTGAAACGCGAACCCTAGGGAAGATCCTTAGGACGTGAACCGCTCGGTTTCTCACCTCCTCCATTTGGTTTCTTCCCTTCCTTCTTTTCCGCATTTCATCCTAGTTTTGCTTCATCCTAAACTCTCGCATTTCATCCACCCTTATATCCTCTGTTACTCGCTCCCTCAACTCCTCCATCGTTTTAGGAGGTTTTTGACACAAGTTGTCCGCAAAAGGTTTAGGTTTGAGGGCGGTTACAACATGCTGGAGAGCGAACTCAAGGTTGATGTTTTTTATTCGTCGAACGGTCTTTTGATATCGATCCATAAAGGCTTTTAGGGGCTTCTCCTTCTCCTGCTTGAGGCTCATTAGGGCTAGGGTGGTTAAGTTCTACGTTTGGCTACTTGCGAACTATTTATCGAATAAACTTCGTATACTAGAGAAGTTTTCTACTAAATTTGGTGGCAGGGAGTTAAACCACTCAAGGACTTCTCCTTCAAAGGATAAGGAAAAGGCATACACCAGATGTGTCACTTGCCGTGTGAAACACCATTCGATTGACGAACATCTTAAGGTGGTCCTCTGGATCGGTTGACCCGTCGTACATCTTGAAGTTGGGTGGGAGGAACTGTTCAGAAATGTGTGTCTCCATGATTGCTAGGACGAACGACAACATCCTAGAGGTATGCTTTGTTTGTGTTGAGTGGCGCTCCTTACTAGTTGTAGTGCTTTCCTCCTACATGGTTCTTAAAGAGTTGTCCCTAACTTTCGTGCCTACAAGCTGGTTTGTTCCCTCGAGACAAAATGTTGGGTCGTCTGCTCTACCCGAAGGTCCTATCTTCGTCCTTAACGACTTTCTCCCTAGTCGCATTCTCAGTTCTTAGGGTGACCAACTCTCCCTAGTAGTGTTGTTACATCTCCAACATTTGTTGTTGCGAGGCTCTAATAATCTCGGTCGTCTTCTGAGCTCATGTTTCTTGTGGTTATTATTGGGCTTAGTCCTAGATCCTCAGGTCCCATCGTGGGCGTCAAAATGTTTTGGGTGTGGGGTCTAGTATCGTAGTCAAACAATCCTCCACACTTTGCTCTTAGTCACTTAACGTTATCTCGAGTATGTTTAGTCAAATTCTTCTATGTTCTCGATGTTCAAACTCCAAACCATGTGGGCGGGTGATAACAGTTGAAAAACTGTTATTTTCATGCTTAAATTTGATACTAAAAGCAACCTTTAACACTTAGAAACTAGCTTGAAATCATGTTTTTGGTTATATTTTCAGAAATAAGAGAGATGGACAGGTTTATGCTTGATTTCAGTGTTTTAAGCAGGTTTTAAGGTGAATTTGGTGAAAGAAGTGAAGAAGAACAGGAATGGAATTAGAAAAGACATCAAAAAGTGCAAAAGGAGAAACCGCAACCACCGCTCAGCGGCAGTTTACCGCTGAGCGGCACTCAGTAACTCGCGTTGGCTCCACTGAGGGGTGAAATGGCCGCTGAGGGGAAGAATCGTGCTTGCGCACTTACCGCTGAGCGGTAGTTTACCGCTGAGCGGCACTTTTATGGGCTTGGGCCTAATTTTCTGTAATTTATGAATAGTATATAAGCTTTAGGGTTTCCTAGGGTTTGTATCTTTGGCTGGGAGGAAGCAGAAACACATTTTTCACCCCTTGGGGGTAGATTGGGAGATGGTGACGGCTCTCCTCTTCTCTTTCTAGGGTTTTTCTATCTCTTCCATTCTTTCATTATTGTTCATCTAGTTTCACCATGAATATGGTGAACTAAACCTTGTATTGTTGTTGGGGAATCAATGTAATCTTGTGAAACTCTCATATATGGAATTAGTGTTTAAACATCTTATTTGAGATACATACTTTCTTTCATCATTAGTTAGGGTTTTTCCTCTTTGCTCAAAGCATGCATTGTTTAACTCATTCATTGTCATGATCATTGATTTTGTCGATATGGGAACGTACGGGGAAGTCTAGATCCGGGGAATTTCTCCCAATAGCATATTGGTTGCCTTTAAGCTCCTGCACTTCAGAACTAATTACTAGGAATGCTAGGAATTGTATGAACTCGTAATTAAGGATAGGCCTTCTTGACAAGGTAATTTAGAGAGTGACATTAACATTGATGAAAAGATTGATGAATTCCTAAAGTATATGAGAGTGGATAAGATGAAATTGATAACCCCAACAACATACTCATCCATATAATTCATTTCGTGTTTGTTTTACTCTTTTTGCCATTGATCACATTCATGCATACATGTTTAATTACTGTCTTTTGCATTTAAACCTACAATCAATCGTTCACAAGTCTTAAATAATCAACAAATCAGATAACTAACTAGGTCGTGAGTCCTTTGGGAAAACGATACTTGGTCTTACCGAGTTTTATTACTTGAACGATTCGGTCACACTTGCCGATTGTAAAACAAGTTTGTAGCGTCGTTTTCGGTGTTCATAAATTTGTCATCAAGTTTTTGGCGCCGCTGCCGGGGAATCATGGTTTAACTAGTTCATTTGTTTGATTATTGATTATCTTTGACTTGTTTTCTGTTTTTATTTTATTTTATTTTATTTTATTTTATTTTTCTGTTTTTATTTTATTTTATTTTATTTTATTTTATTTTTCTGTTTTTATTTTATTTTATTTTTCTGTTTTTATTTTATTTTATTTTCTGTTTCCTATCTTCTTATCTTTTCAATTATATCCTTTGATTTTTTCTCTATCTTTTTGTGCTAACAAATATTTTCTAGAGTTTTGTGCCTAATGTTTGTAGGATGCAATTTGGTCAAGAATTTAACTATATGGGCACTCAATTCTACCAAAGTAATCTCAACCACTGGTGGGAACCTCACTCAAGCATGGATCAAAGCCAATTTTGGCAAGCTGCCGGACATTTTGAGAACCAACCACAACAACAATGGCAGCAACAAAGCTTTAAAATCAACAAAGGAAAGCAAGAGATCTCTTCATTTAGACAAGACATGGAGGAAACACTAGGTCATGCATGGGACAGGTACAAAAGCCTATTAAGAAAGACTCCCATGCATGGATTTGACGAAGGAGAAGTAGTCCTAATCTTCCTTGGAGGTCTTGGTTCACAAACCATGATGATGCTAGACGCCTCAGCTGGAGGCAATATCAAATGGAAGACTCTAGAGGAAGCCACAGAAATAATTGAAAACATGACTACTAATGACAATAAGTGGAACAGTGAAAGAGGAGCTTCTATTCAACAAAAAGGAGTTCTACAACTGCAAACCCATGACGCCTTGCAAGCACAAAATAAGATTCTAACTCAACAACTGGAAGCTCTTACGAAAACACTTGCACAATTGTCGAAAGAGTTAAAGACTGTTGCACAGGTTCAATCACATTTGTGTGAATTGTGTGGAGGTGACCATATAAATGGTCAATGTGCCTTTCCAGCAGAAGCTTTGGAAGATGTGAACTTCATGGCCAACCAGTTTCCGTACCGACAAGGGAACTTCAATCAAGGGTGGAAACCACACCCAAGCATTGGTCAAGGGCAGAATGGGCAGGCTGGACAAAATGGGCAATTCAACAAGCAACAGCAACAACCAACTTTATGGCAACAGTTTTCTGCATTTAATGAAAGGTTCACAAAGATGGAAGAAACTGTGAATCAATTTATACAGAAAACTGAATCTTCTCAAAAGAGCACTGAAGCTGCTATTAAGAACTTGAAGATTCAAATGGGGCAAATTACCAAGCAGTTGGAAGAAAGGCCTGACACGGATTTTGGGGCTAATACTGAGGTTAACCCTAGGGAAGAGTGTCAAGAGCTAGTGAGTGTAAATGTTGAAAAAGTTGAGTTGGAAAAAGAAGAGAGAAAAGAGACACTACAAAAAAGTTGGGCATTACCGAAGGCCATAAGCCCTCGGAAACTGCCATAAGCCGTCGATAAAGGGTGTTTACCGAAGGCTTATCGACGGCCAAAAATCCTTCGGTAAATCGCTTGTCGCTAACAATTACCGAGGGCTTTTGCCCTTCGGTAATTACCGAGGGCCAAAAGCCTTCGGTAATTACCGAAAGGGCAAAAGCCTTCGGTAATTACCGAAGGGCAAAAGCCCTCGGTAATGTCCGAAGGGCGAAAGCCTTCGGTAATGACCATACGAGGGTATTTACCGAAGGGCAGAAGCCTTCGGTAAATTGCAGAGAAGGTTTCAGAGAAATGGTATTTCTTGTGCAACCCAGACCTGTATATCAAATTTCAATTACAAACAGACCTGCATATCAGTGATCAAGCACATACAAACATGCATAATGTGCATCTCAAAGATGCAATCAATTATCAATATCCATTGAACATCAATTAATCCAACGAACATCCACTAATGTATAGATAATGTAATTATAGTGCAAATATAAAATAATGTAACAAAAGGATATTCTAACATCCAAAGTCTAGAAGTAGATCTAACTAACATTGAAATCATATCAAGTCAAAAATGTTCTAAGATCCAAATGTTTGTGTAACAAGTAATAAGAAAATGAAACTAATAATGTACATAACTATCATCAGAATGATCTTCATCATCCTGCTCCTGTACTGATGGCTGGACTGGTGTGGGTTGGACTGATGACGGTTGGACTGATGTGGGCTGCTGAGTGGCAGCAGGTGATGAGGAGGGTCGTGGCTGGGTCGGAGGGATATTTTGTACGTCCTGTGAGGTTTCAGGCAAGACTCTCATGACCAGGGCCTTAAAGTTTGTAAACTCTGCTCTGAGATCAGTGATCTCCTGGTCACGTTGCCGGAGTTCCTGCGTGAGGCGAAGAACGACCTCGTCAGGAGTACTGGTGGAAGAAGAAGGCTAGTGCTTCAGAGTACCTCCTCTGGATGCTGTATAGTTTGCAGCAAGCTGTCCCGCACCAAACACTCGTCCTTTTTTCTTCCCACCAACGATGTCGATCCAGCACTGTGTCCTACTGATGGACAAATTTGTAAGCACCAAAATATGATGTCACAAACTTGTTTCACAATCGGCAAGTATGACCGAATCGTTCAAGTAATAAACTTGGTAAGACCAAGTATCGTTCTTCCCAAAGGACTCACGGCCTAGTTTAGTTGTGTGGTTTCTTGATTAACTAAGACTTACAAACGAAATAGTTGGATTTTATATGCAAGACGAAAAAACTAAACATGTATGCATGAAGTTTGATCAATGGCAAAGACAAAAGATAAACACTTTCAAAGGAATATATGAATGAATATGTTGTTGGGGGTCAATTTCATCTCATCCACTCTCATACATTTTAGGAATTCAACATTCAAATCATCATTGTTAATGCCACTCTCTAAAGTACCATTCTAGATGGCTTCTCCCTAATCAAATAGTTCATACAATTCCTAGCATTCCTAATGATTAGTTCATAAGTGCAGGAGCTTAACGACAACCAATATACCATTGGGAGAAATTCCCCGGATCTAGACTTCCCCGTACGTGTCCGTATCGACAAAACCAATAATCATGCAATAGAATGAGTTAAACAATGCAAGCATTGAGCAAAGAGGAAAAACCCTAACTAATGATGAAAGAAAGCATAAGTCTTGGATTAAGATGCAAGCATAAATTCCATATATGAGAGCTTCAAGAGATTACATTGATTCCCCAACAAACATACAGAGTTTAGTTCACCATATTCATGGTGAACCTAGATGAATTACAATGAAAGTATGAAAGAATAAACCCTGAAAAGGTGAAGAGGTAGCCTGAGCATCCAAGATCCTCCTTCAAAGGGGTGGAAGAGAGAGTGTTTGCCTCGTTTCTGCCAAAGATGTCTAACCCTAGGACGTGCAAGTCCTTATATACTATTCTAGAGTTACAAAAGATTACAAAAGCCCAAGCCCAAAAATTGCCGCTCAGCGGTAACCTCGCTTCACTTTTCTTCCCCTCAGCGGCCAGTTTGCCCCTCAACGGACCTCCCGTGACCTCCTGAGTGCCGCTCAGCGGTAAAATGCCGCTGAGCGGTGCCTTCGACTTCTCTTTTTGCACTCTTTGCTTCCTTTTATGATTCCACTTCTCTCCTTCTTTACTTCTTTCACTAAATTCACCTCAAAACCTGCACAAAAACACTCAAATCAAGCATAAACCTGTCCAGCTCTCTTATTTCTGAAAATATAGATAAAAGCATTGATTTCAAGCTAGTTTCTAAGTCTAAAGGTTGCTTTTAGTATCAATTTTAAGCATGAAAATAACAGTTTTTCAACTGTTATCACAACCCCAAACTTAGAACTTTGCTTGTCCTCAAGCAAACAAAATGTAACTCCATCTCCAACCAATTCATATGATGGTTCACTCATTCAAAATCCTTTTCTCAAGATAAGTAATAACTTCACTCAAACTTATGACCAAGATTCAATCAAGATGTGCACATGCTTTAGTATTCACAAAATCATTTAATTCCAACAAATGCTATTTTTCATGAATGATCAATCAATTAAGCATGGATGTTCATGTGCTCATGGAATATTTCCTCACCAGGTAAAGTGTTTCACTCACACACAAGTGTATAAGAGGTAATCACTCATTCACTCTACTATCACAATGTCACATGAATCAACTTTGCCTTTCATTTTACCACAATCAAAAACATTCACAAGCATGCATCATCACAAGGACTTTTTAATGGCTTATAATGTGGCTGGGCTAACAAGAAAATTGGTTTTTCTGGATCGCAAAATCCTTGAGTTAAGAGAATCATAACAACACAATCATCTTATTCATTCCCAACTTTCTTTTACCTTTGCATTTGCATTTGCATTTGCATTGAGCTTTGCTTCTTTCTTTTTTTCTTTGCATATTCTTACTTTTTAGCTCTTAACTCAATGCTTTTCTTTTCATGTTTTCCCAATGACCCCAAACTTGAACATTTAACAATACCATACAAGATCTTCTACTTAACTCAAGGTAAAGATTTTCAATCAAAGGTTTTCAGTGTATGTTCAAGGCTAAGGGTTCAAAGGATAGAACACAACGTGTTCTCTTTTAGTGGGCTAATCTTTATGAATTTGGCCAATAAAAAGGGTTCCAACAAACGGCCTTGATCATATGATGCAAAACAAGCAATTGATTCAATCATAGAAAACCTGGGCAAAATCATTCATGCTTTCAAAATAATAGCATTCAACAATAACAACTCTGGAGCTCAAAACCTCACATATAAGCTCATTCATATTTGACATACACATCCTGCTTAATTTCACAATCACAATCATGATATCCTGCATTTGTTCACAAAGCTTGTGAATCACCTGTATAAGCATTTAATGTGCACATCATCTCAACATCAATCAATCAATAAGCATCATCAAGCATTACTTATCAAACAATCACAGTTAATAGCAAACCATCACACAAACCAGGTTTTCAAGAGAGTACATCAAACCCTAATCTAAAAACAAAAACAAATAAGTTCAGAAAACTTAAACCGCAAAAGCATAATCATATGATAGCATTCATCAGTGAATGCTATCTCAGCTCCTCATCAGTCTGAGCTGTCCTCTGTATCTTCCTCTTCCTCCTCATCTTCATCTTCATCAAATGCATCTTCCTCCTCAGCTTCATCTTCTTCCATATCTCTTGCTGAAGCTTCAGCTGCTCCAGCTCCTCCTCCATGTACTGGTTCTTCTGGCCAAGCTACGACATTATGGAATTCATCCATAGTCCACCTATGGGCTGGAGGATTATCATACATCCCCACTATCATCTCAGCAGTGGCCACCTGCCCTCTGTGAATGGACTGCAACTGAGCACCTATAAGAGACATATACATGTCCCTCATCTGAAATGGTTCTGCTTCATGTGTATCAGCAGATGTCTGGCTCTGTGCTGGCCCTCTCTCTCTACGAGCACGGCGTGGTGGAACTGGCTGAGCTGCATCCTCACCTCCACAGTACTGTCTATAATAAGCCTCATCAATAGCTTTTCTTGGCCTCTCAAATGGTGGAACAGAAGTGTCCACCCCAGCTTGCTTGCAAAGGTGAGTGATCAAAGAAGGATGTCCTAGTGGTGCTTTGTTGTTTGAGGTGTTAGCACATACACTGATTTCATCAGCTATTACCTGCCCAATATTAACATTCAAGTTTCTGATAGCACAGTAGATGAATAGTGCCCTGCTGAGAGTAATATCTGACACATGTGAACATGGCTGAATGTTGGCATGAGAAAATGCCATCCAATATTTTGCAAGAGGATTCAAATCTATCCTCCTAATGTTAACCACTGAGCCAGATCTATTCCTTTGGAAGTGTCCTCCAGGTATACACAACACTCTCTCCACATCCTCAAAATCAGCACCTTCCTCCATGCAAAGAGCAAACTGACATTGCTCACCAGCCCACACAGTATCCAGGAAGTTGTTGATAGAATCAGGATCATACCTGATAGCATGGCCTCTGACATAGCCCAAATAATTCTCAGCTGGATAATCACCAATCTTCTTTGCATTGGTGTAAAATTCCTTCACCACAGCTATGTTGGCAGGTGCAGGATAAGTGGCTAGCTTTCCCCAATCATTCCCTAACACTTGCTCTCCAAATTGAGGAGCAAAGTTAGGTATCATTCCAACCTTTCTCTCCATCAGAAGTCTCCTGTCCTGAACCACCCTAAAGTGCTTCTCATGTTTCCTAGAGAGGAACCTGCCAGAATGGGGTTGCTCTGGTTCCTTTTCCTTTCTCTTGGTTGCCATGGTTTTCAATCTTTTTCCTGATGAAGATGCCATTCCTACATTCAAAACCACAGAACATGATGTTAATCATTAGTAAAACACAGAACACAACTCCTTTCGAAGCTAAACCACCGCTGAGGGCCAGAATTTCCCCTCAGCGCCACCAGTGCCACATTCCAACACGCAAAATTTCAGAAAAACCAAATTTGGCAGAGTGCCGCTCAGCGGCAGATTACCCCTCAGCGGTAACTCTGCAGATTTTTGAAAAAACCTATTTTAAAGTTGTCCTAACTCCACCCAAATGCAATTTTCAGTTTTCCAGTTCATGATCATGCAGTTTAATCGGTTCAAACATCAAATATATCATCAAATCATGCATAGAAATCAAAACCCCTAAATATTCATGCTTTGACAATCACATTCAAATTCAAGAACCCTAGAATGAACCAAATGCATTTTACTTACTTGGGTGGAGATGCTAGATGATCTGAGAATGCTTCCAAACTAGAATGCTCTCTTCCAACCCCAAACTTTGATGGCACACTAGTGAAGAAGTGAGTGAAAGAGAGATTTTCTAAAGAGGGAAGAGTGAAAAGATGTGGAAAACCTAAGAGAATGTGTGTGGAAGTGTTTGTGCAAAGAGAAGCCAGAAAATAAACCCTAAAATGCAGCTTGGGGTATAAAATTACCCTAATGGGCTAGGGTCCCGCTAAGGGGAACTTAAGCCCATCTGCGATAGTACCGCTCAGCGGCACTTTCGTGAAGTGCTCCCCTCCTTCTTTTCTTGACCTACGTGCCTTCCCTACATGTTCCTCATGGGTTCCCTGCAATTCAATGTTAAAAATGCTTATGCAAATCCTAACTAAAAATAAACAAACAAAAACAATCAATCAACTGGGTTGCCTCCCAGGTAGCGCTTGTTTAACGTCACGAGCCTGACCCAAAATCCACCAACACCCATCAGTAGGTGTTTCAAACTTACCAGCACCCATCAGTAGGTGTTACAACATAGTATCCTTCAGTAGATACTTAACCACCTAGCATCCTTCAGTAGATGCTATCTCCACCAAAATAGTTACAAAATAAAGTCCACAACTTAAAAATTACAAAACCAAAATAAAATCAAAAATTTATCAATCACTGGGTTGCCTCCCAGCAAGCGCTCTTTTAACGTCATTAGCTTGACCCAAGCTCAAGTTCCTTCTTCTTTTTCTTCTTTCTACTGAACCTCTTCAGAAATTTGATCAAACCAGGAACCTGTTGCAGTGTCTCAATCATAGGAACTTTAATCTCCAATTTCTTGAAGATTTCCATAAAGCACTTGAATTTCTTTTCCTTCCCATGATTCTTCTTTAGATGAGGATGGGATTTTTCATATGATTTCTTCTTCTTTCCTCTCATCTTCTTTTTCTTCCTTTTTCTCTCCCTAAAATTTCTCTTTTTCTTTTCTTTTATTTTTTTCTTCCCTTTTCTTTTTCTTTTCAACTTCTTTATTTTCACACAAATCTTCTTTCTCTCTTCTCTCTCAACCACTTCTTTCTCTTTTTCTTCATCTTTATTTTTCTCACTCAATTCTTCTTTCTCTTTTCTCTCTATCTTTTCCGCATCTCCCTCTATTTTTTTCTCATCAAGAATCTTATCACTTTCAGTGACATTGGTTTGCCCTTCCTCCTTAAGGTTAACTTCAGTATTAACCTCATCATCCAATCTCTGACTAATGTAACGAAAGTGCATCTCCATCCTTTTACATGATTCTTCAATGCTTTTCTGAGTAGAGTCGGAACTTTTCAAAAATCGTTGAAGGGTGTCCTCCAACCTATCCAAACTTCCTGATAGAAAGGGTTGTTGCTGCCATTGTTCTTGTGGTTGGTTCTCAAATTGTCCAGCAGCTTGCCAAAATTGGCTTTGATCCATGCTTGAGTGAGGTTCCCACCAGTGGTTGAGATTACTTTGGTAGAATTGAGTGCCCATATAGTTAAATTCTTGACCAAATTGCATTCTGCAGACATTAGGCACAAAACCCTAAAAACAATTGTTAGCACAAAAAGATATAGGAGAAGTTATAAGATTCAGAGAATAAAATAAAAATAAAAACAGAAAATAAAATAAAATAAAATAAAAACAGAAAAATAAAATAAAATAAAAATAGAAAAATAAAATAAAATAAAATAAAATAAAATAAAATAAAATAAAATAAAAACAGAAAAAATAAAAACAGAAATTCAAATTTAAAGTCAAAGATAATCAATAATCACACAAATTAACCAGTTAAACCACGAGTCCCCGGCAACGGCGCCAAAAACTTGATGGACAAATTTGTAAGCACCAAAATATGATGTCACAAACTTGTTTCACAATCGGCAAGTATGACCGAATCGTTCAAGTAATAAACTTGGTAAGACCAAGTATCGTTCTTCCCAAAGGACTCACGACCTAGTTTAGTTGTGTGGTTTCTTGATTAACTAAGACTTACAAACGAAATAGTTGGATTTTATATGCAAGACGAAAAAACTAAACATGTATGCATGAAGTTTGATCAATGGCAAAGACAAAAGATAAACACTTTCAAAGGAATATATGAATGAATATGTTGTTGGGGGTCAATTTCATCTCATCCACTCTCATACATTTTAGGAATTCAACATTCAAATCATCATTGTTAATGCCACTCTCTAAAGTACCATTCTAGATGGCTTCTCCCTAATCAAATAGTTCATACAATTCCTAGCATTCCTAATGATTAGTTCATAAGTGCAGGAGCTTAACGACAACCAATATACCATTGGGAGAAATTCCCCGGATCTAGACTTCCCCGTACGTGTCCGTATCGACAAAACCAATAATCATGCAATAGAATGAGTTAAACAATGCAAGTATGAAAGAATAAACCCTGAAAAGGTGAAGAGGTAGCCTGAGCATCCAAGATCCTCCTTCAAAGGGGTGGAAGAGAGAGTGTTTGCCTCGTTTCTGCCAAAGATGTCTAACCCTAGGACGTGCAAGTCCTTATATACTATTCTAGAGTTACAAAAGATTACAAAAGCCCAAGCCCAAAAATTGCCGCTCAGCGGTAAATACCGCTCAGCGGTAACCTCGCTTCACTTTTCTTCCCCTCAGCGGCCAGTTTGCCCCTCAGCGGACCTCCCGTGACCTCCTGAGTGCCGCTCAGCGGTAAAATGCCGCTGAGCGGTGCCTTCGACTTCTCTTTTTGCACTCTTTGCTTCCTTTTATGATTCCACTTCTCTCCTTCTTTACTTCTTTCACTAAATTCACCTCAAAACCTGCACAAAAACACTCAAATCAAGCATAAACCTGTCCAGCTCTCTTATTTCTGAAAATATAGATAAAAGCATTGATTTCAAGCTAGTTTCTAAGTCTAAAGGTTGCTTTTAGTATCAATTTTAAGCATGAAAATAACAGTTTTTCAACTGTTATCACCTACGGATGTCATCATCTGCATTACTGGCATCATCCGGTGTAGGAGTTGACTCATGTTCAGATCTAACCTGTGAAAGTCTCGTAGAAAAGTCTTCCTGTTGAAACATTAAAAGCAATGTCAGGGAATGATAGTATAACATAAATGAAAAATTAGTAATAGTAATAGTGTTATTTGCTTACATGAGTCTTCCGAGATCTTTCATCAACAAATTGATTAGTTCCCTTCCGAACATGAGTTTGTGCAAAGACCTCATCAACATGGACCGCCCGTCCTAGAGCCTGTGCCTGTAACATAATTAAGAATTACAAGCGTACATATGAAATAGAATATACATAACTTATGTATGAAAGAAAAAGTTATGTAATGAGATTATACCATACGAATGGCATGCTCATGAATGGTGATCGACCCACCAGTATGCAGGGTGCCACCCCTTTCAGATGCTCTGTTCCGCTGGGCTTTGGCACACTTATTGCGGAACTCTACTGTATTCTAATGGGCCAGTAAAGAGTTCCAAATTATTTCACCCAGCCAGTAAGGGCGTTGTCCTGCATTGCGGGCATCCCTAAACATCTCTGACAGTCGATGAGATGCTTTCATGTGGAAATTTCTGTGTATCTGACTTTCATGTTCAGGTTTCCACTGCACCTTCATCTGTAACATTAAAGAGAACAAACATTGATTACAGACCATAGTAAAATAAGAGGGACAATTAGTTAAATAGATTGTTCACTTGAAAGCGCTGCCAGAAGGGCTTTTTGTCGTCATCAGGAATTGCTCCCCAAGTAGGCCATGGACTTAGAAACTATTGCTTAATTGAACGTGTGATGGCCTGGGAAGCAACCCTTGATGGAATAAACCTGCAGGATAAAAGTCAAACATCTCTTACAGTAGGGTTTAAACATCAAATTATATCAAGAGATTAAAAACTTACCCTTTACCATACGGCTCAATCCATGGTCGATCATGGAGGGGCGGATCAAGACCTTCACCATCTCCACTTGAATCTTGATCAGCAGATGGTGTGACAGTGTTAGAAGGCGGTATAACAGATGAGGAAGGTATAGAAGTAGGGTCAGGGACAGGAGTGGGGGTTATAACCACAGGGGGCGGAGTGGGGGTTATAATTACAAGAGGAGGAAGAGGGTCTGTTGTAGGGGTAGTAAAAGGGTGTACTACAGGGGTAGGAGTAGGGTCTACTGAAGGTGTAGGAGTAGGGTCTACTGCAGGTGTAGGAGGCTGTACTGTAGGGGTAGGAGGAGGCCCCACAAATGATGTACTGCCGACAACAGTGGTAGGTAGTCTAGCAGGCACCCTAAGTACATACTTTGGTGCCTGCCGTTGCCTCTTTCTAGGCCTTGCTACCCCCTTTCCTTTATCAGGACGTTCTGAACCTTGTCCTGTCATTACTGCATTGAAATGGTTACAAATAAAGCGAAAAAATAGAAATGATTAACGAAGAATCAATGGTTTTTAAAGTAAATGTATAAATAATTGCATACAAATTTTAAGATGGTATTTTAGATAACTCTATTGAAATGACAGTTCAATTTGCTACAATGGATGTCCAACATTCAATCGTCGTCATCATGATCTTCATCTTCATATTCTTCTTCATCATCATCGTTATCATCATCATCTTCGTCTTCTTCGTCGTCGTCGTCATCATCATCATCATCATCATCATCTTCTTCTTCTTCTTCTTCTTCTTCTTCTTCTTCTTCTTCCTCTTCTTCTTGTTCTTCATCACCTTGTATTGTTGCTTGTATTTCATCTCCATCACCATCAGGGTCGACCAATGCGGTTATACGTTCAACTTCAATAACTTCTTGTGGTTGTGACATTTGGTCAAGTTGGTAGGCAACATCTTCCTCAACCTCATTTGAGTCAATGCGACCTCTAGGCTTGGTTTGTATTGCTACGGCCCAACCACACTTGTCAATATTGCGGAATGGTGGATATGGCACATAATAAACTTGTCTGACATTAGTTGGTAGAATGAAAGGATCAAACAGTCCATATCTTAATCTCTGGTTGAGTTCGACAATATTAAAGCGTGGATCGACTCTAGTACCAGCTCTAAAAGGATCAAACCATTGACAATAAAAAAGTACTACTCTGTTTGGAGAAGTAGTGCTGTTGTACTCTAACTCATATATTTTATGAATGATGCCGTAGAAATCATCATAACAACCCTCTGTTAGGCCCTTCACATACACACCACAATTTGATGTTTTCTTTCCTTTAGACCATTCATGTGTATGGAATTTGTAACCATTGGTGAAGTAAGTGTGCCATTCTTTGACACATCTCATTGGCCAATTCGAGAGATGTCTTAACTCTTGAACCGTGGGAGTTAATGCCTGATTAAAAACCTACAAAGGTACTAACAAAATTATAAAAGCAAGAGTCAAATTAACCTTGCTCTAAATGTTGGAAAAAGAATGGACCTGATTTCTAAACCAATGGGGAAACTCTGAGTGTATTCTAGCAGAAGTATTTCCTTCTACGACTTGCTCAGCCACAATAAATGAGCTGGTACAAATGAAATTCATTATTGTATAACAATTAAAGAAGTTACTAAGATAAGAGATGGATGATGACATACTCAAGGTACGACTTTACTTCACTGCAATTGATCAAGACATGGACATGAGCAGAGTTGAATTCAACATCAGTTAACCAATGAGTGAATTCTTTCCCTGCGTGACGGCCTGTTTGTCGGAAAACTGATAATGCACCTTCACGTGGTTCAACTTGCCATTGCATTTCATTTCTGACATGAGTGGGGGATAACATGAAGTTTTTGAAATAGTGTGAACAAAAATACGTTGTCTCTCTGTGCAAGTAAGCTGCACAAATTGAGCCTTCTACTCTAGCTTTATTTTTAACTGAACGTTTGGATTCTCCCATAAACCTTTCAAATGGATACATCCACCTGTATTGCACAGGTCCCCCAAGCCAAGCTTCATATGCAAGATGAATTGGAATATGCTCCATTGAATCAAAGAATGCAGGAGGGAATATTCTTTCTAATTTGCAGAGAATAATTGGGATATTTTCATCCATCTTTTTTAGGGAATTCTCCTTTAGTGTCGTGCAACACAAATCTTTAAAGAAGTTATTGATTTCTATCAGTGGATTTAACACGTGCATTGGCAAACAACTGAACGCAAGAGGGATGAAAGTCTCCATGAATACATGACAATCATGACTCTTCAACCCTTGAATAGTACCGTTCTGAACATTGGCACATCTGGACAAGTTAGAAGCATATCCATCTGGCATTCTAAGCTCCTTGATCCATCCACACACTATTCTTGCCTCGTCTTTTGACATGGTGTAATTTGCTTTTGGTTTAAATAATCGACCGTTACCTTGCACCTTCAACTCTAAGTCTTTTCGTCCACAATACAAAGGTAAATCTTTTCTTGCTTTCTCATTATCTTTTGTCTTACCTATAACATTCATAACTGTGTTGAAGACATTGTCAAAGAAATTTTTTTCTGTGTGCATGACATCGAGGTTGTGTCTTAGCAAGTTGTCTTTCCAATAGGGAAGATCCCAGAATATGCTTCTTTTAGTCCAATTATGCCATTCTCCAAACCCTTCTATCCTATTCTGACCAGATTCAGTGACTTTTGGATAGTATTTCACTCTTCTCCAAACGTGTGATCCAGTCAACTTCGGCGGGGGCATATCCGTTTCAACTTGCCCTTTGTGAAATGCCTTTTTGTTTCTTCTAAAGGGGTGATCAATGGGCAAGAACCGTCGATGGCAGTCAAACCAACTACTTTTCCGGCCATAAGTCAATTGGAATGACTTTGTATGTTCCATGCAATGTGGACAAGCTAATCGACCATGCGTGCTCCAACTAGATAACATATCGTACGCTGGAAAGTCATTAATAGTCCACATCAAGGCTGCCCTCATAAGGAAATTTTGATTCCTTGAAACGTCATACGTCCAAACACCAGTCCATAACTTGTTCAAATCATCAATCAAAGGCTCCAAATAAACATCAATCAATGATTTGGGATTAGATGGACCTAGTATTATACACGATAAAAACATGTAAGGCTTTGTCATACACATCTCAGGTGGTAGATTGTATGGGGTAACTATCACGGGCCAGCATGAATATGGTGATGCAGACGCCTGAATGTACGGGGTAAACCCATCAGAGCATAGACCAAGTCTGACGTTACGTGGTTCACTAGCAAAGGATGGATGTTTACGATTGAAGTGCTTCCAAGCTTCACCATCAGAAGGATGACGCAAAAATCCCGGAGTTTTGTTACCATCATGCCATGTCATGTGTTCTGATGTTTGCATTGAAGTAAACAATCTTTGTAATCTTGGAATTATAGGCAAGTAGAACATGTACTTTAAGGGAATTGGCTTTTTTTGCCTCCGTCCAGCATGCATTGTATGATATCGAGGTGAGCCACAAAACTTGCATTCAACCAACAATGCATCATTTTTTCCACTGTCATTGTCATAGAATAACATACATCCATTAACACAACAATCAATCTTCTTGACATCCAATCCCAACTTTGAAACACATTTTTTGGCTTGGTAATAATTCTTCGGCATGAAATTGTTTGGTGGTGTCAAATCTAACATCAATTTTGTATAGAAGTCCACTGCTTGAATGGGAACGTTCCAATTAGATTTCCCAGCCATGAGTCTAATGCACACTGACAATTTTGACTCAGATGAACCTTCAAATACAGGTAGATTTGCCTCTGTCAGTAAATTGTAAAACCTCTGCGTCGTTTCATTTGGAGGCTCTTCATCATGACTATCGTCTGCTTCTTCAGCATGGTGACGAAGAGCATTGTCGACCATCTCTTGCATATAGGCAAATTGATCTATCTCAGATGTATGTACAATAGTATTCGAACCTGATGCAAGCCGTTTTTCAGCTGTAGTGGAGGTCGAAGGAATTTCTTCACCATGAAATGTCCAAACCGTGTAATTAGGCATGAACCCTTTTTGGTAAAGGTGAACTTTGACGACTTCATCTTTCAAAATCCTTGAGTAGTCGGTGAGTGTGTCTTAGATCCAAAGTCTAAGCCTCACCTAGGAGACCTCACTTTAATTGCTTTTCCAAATCTCGCCTAGATAACATATATCTTGTGCGAATAGGAAGCTCTCTTAGGGGTCCGAATTTAGAGTTAGGTTGTGTTTGTTCTTTGCTTTGTGTTTTCTTTGTTGTCTTTAAGACTTAAGTGGATTTAAGAGTGATTTTGATTTAAGGACTCTAGTAAGTAACTAGAAGCATATTTGGCAAGGATAAGGCTTGGTACTTAAGCATTCCTAGTGAATCACCTCCCTTACCTGGAATATTGCTTTTAAGTGAAAAGCTCTAGTCTTTACTTCAAGAATAACATTTAAGTCCATCATAATGTCTAGAAGGCATTCTCCTAGGATTAGTGATAGTGAAAAAGAACATTTTTTTCTTCAAACTTTAGTTAATGAATTCAAGGAAATAAGAAGAGAAATGAATGAAGAAAAAGTCAATAGAGAGCTTCAAAATGCTGTTATTCAAGATGAGTTGAGAATGATAAGGAAAAGTAAGTCTAGGGGAAGTCAGAGTGAAAACTCTCAAGAGGGAGGGATGTCTATGAGTCTGGGTGATTATTACCCTCATCAGCCTTCTACTTCTAGAAGGCATAGGAGAAATTCACATGCACCTCCACTCCCTAAAGAAGTCAATGTTGTGTTGCCTCACTTCCATGGGAAGGACAATGTAGAGGCTTATCTTGATTGGGAGATGAAGGTAGAACAATTGTTTGAATGCCACCAAGTGAGTGAAGAGAGGAAGGTATCTTTAGCTACCCTAAGCTTTCAAGGGTATGCAATGTACTGGTGGACTGCTTTAGTCAAAGAGGGGCTTAGACATCAAGCCCCTCCCATCCACTATTGGAATGATCTCAAGTCTGCCCTTAGGAGGAGACACATTCCCTCCTACTACAATAGGGAACTCATGGATAAACTCCAAAGGTTACAACAAAGGTCTATGACAGTTGAGGAATATAGACAAAAGATGGAGTTGTATATGATGAGGGCAGGCATAGTGGAGGGTCCAGAAATTACTTTAGCTAGATTTTTAAGTGGGCTCAATTTTGACATAAGAGATAGGGTTGAACTTCTACCTTATAGAGATTTGAATGATCTTGTTCAAATGTGTATAAAGGTAGAACAACAAAACTTGAGAAAATCTTCTTCTAAAAGAATTCAAGTTCAACCTACTTTTGAAAAGAAAATTTTTAAAGAAAAAGAGCCATTTAAACCTCTAGCCAAAATAGAAGAGAGACCCAAGAAAGAGACACCCTCACACACAAGAACAAGTGAAATCAAATGCTTCAAATGTCTAGGAAGGGGTCATGTAGCTACTCAATGTCCTACAAAAAGAAACATTATTTTGAAAGGCAAGGACATTTATAGTAGTGAAAGTGATACCCCAACTAGTACAAGTGAGAGTGAGGAAGAAGAGAGGGAAGAGGAAATATATGCTGATGATGGGCAACTTCTCATGGTGAGAAGGATACTTAGCAACCAACCAAGTCTTGAACACATATCACAAAGAGAGAACATCTTTCACACAAGATGTAAAATTCAAGAAAATCATTGTTCTCTCATTGTTGATAGTGGGTCTTGTTGCAATTGTTGTAGCACAAGGTTGGTTGAAAAGTTGAAACTTGATATTATACCCCATCCAAAACCTTATAAACTTCATTGGCTAAATGAAGATGGGGATATAATAGTCAAGAATCAAGTGAAGTTGGCATTTTCCATTGGGAACTTCAAAGATGAAGTTTTATGTGATATAGTTCCCATGGAAGCATGTCATGTGTTATTGGGGAGACCATGGCAATTTGATCATCAAACTATCCATCATGGTCTAACCAATACCATCACTATCCATCAAAAGGACAAGAAGTTTGTGCTTCATCCTTTGACTCCTACCCAAGTGGCTAAGGATCAAGCACAAATGAAGTCTTTAAGAAAGCAAGAACATGCTCAAAAGAAAAAGTCAAAAAGAAAGGACGGTATAGAAACAAGTGTGCCACCTAAGGTCACTCAACATGAAGTCCTTTTAAACAAAAAGACTTTAATCAATACACTTCAAGTTGAGCAACCTTCATATCTTCTTCTTTGTCAAGGGACACTTACATGCACATCTAGTGATTCAAAGATTTCAACTCTTTCTCCATCCATTCAAAAACTTTTGAAAGAATTTGATGATCTATTCCCACAAGAAATTCCTAAAGGGCTTCCACCCATAAGAGGAATTGAACATCAAATTGATTTCATTCCAGGGGCAGTTCTTCCTAATAGGCCAGCCTATAGGACAAACCCCCAAGAAACTAAGGAGATTGAGACACAAGTCCAAGAGTTGCTAGATAAAGGCTTAGTTCAAAAAAGTCTAAGTCCATGTGTTGTACCACTGTTGCTTGTTCCAAAAAAAGATGGGAAGTGGCGCGTGTGTTGTGATTGTAGAGCTATCAACAACATCACAATCAAGTATAGACATCCCATTCCTAGGCTTGATGATATGTTGGATGAGTTGCATGGAGCACAAATATTTTCAAAGGTAGATTTAAAAAGTGGCTATCACCAAATAAGAATTAAAGAAGGTGATGAATGGAAAACTGCCTTTAAGACCAAGTTTGGATTATATGAATGGCTAGTTATGCCTTTTGGTCTTACAAATGCTCCAAGCACATTCGTGAGACTTATGAATCATGTCCTTAGGGATTGCATTGGGAAGTTTGTAGTTGTCTACTTTGATGATATATTGGTATATAGTCAAAATTTGCAAACTCATGAAAATCATTTGAGAGTTGTTTTAACAATTCTTAGAACACACAAATTGTTTGCAAACTTTGACAAGTGTACTTTTTGTGTTGATAGTGTCATATTTCTTGGCTTTGTGGTCACCAAAAATGGGGTTCATGTGGACCCAGAAAAAATAAAGGCCATCCAAGATTGGCCTCTCCAAAGAATGTAGGAGAAGTAAGGAGCTTCCATGGATTGGCAAGCTTTTATAGAAGATTTGTTCCTAACTTCTCTAGTCTTGCTTCACCCCTCAATGAGTTGGTGAAAAAAGATGTTACATTCCATTGGGGGGATAAACAACAAAAAGCTTTTGAGCTACTCAAAGAGAAGCTCACACAAGCACCCATTCTAGCTTTGCCAAATTTTTCCAAAACTTTTGAGCTAGAATGTGATGCTTCAGGATTTGGCATAGGTGCAGTATTATTACAAGAAGGACACCCAATTGCATACTTTAGTGAAAAACTTCATGGTGCCTCTTGTAATTACCCCACCTATGACAAAGAACTCTATGCACTTGTGAGGGCTCTTCAAACTTGGGAACATTACCTTGTTGCCAAGGAGTTTATCATTCATAGTGATCATGAATCACTTAAGTATTTGAAGAGTCAACACAAGTTACAAAAGAGGCATGCTAAGTGGTTGGAATTCATTGAACAATTCACTTATGTTATTAAATACAAGAAAGGAAAATCCAATGTGGTGGCTGATGCTTTGTCAAGAAAAATTAATCTATTAGCCACATTGGGAGCTCAAATTCTTGGATTTAATAACATTCTTGAATTATATTCACAAGATCTTGATTTTGCTCATATCTATGAGGAATGTCTCACTAAACCTCAAGGAGGGTTCTATGTGAAAGAGGGGTATCTTTTTAAAGAAGGAAAAATTTGCATTCCTCAAGGTTCACATAGAAAACTCCTTGTTAAAGAGACACATGAGGGAGGATTAATGGGGCATTTTGGGGTAGAAAAGACCCTTGGCATGTTGAAAGAAAAATTCTTTTGGCCTCACATGAGAAGGGATGTTCAAAGGCATTGCTTTAAGTGTATAACTTGTTTGGAAGCTAAATCTAAATCAATGCCTCATGGACTTTATACTCCTTTGAATGTTGCTTCCACCCCTTGGGAAGAGATAAGTATGGATTTTGTGTTAGGTCTTCCCAAAACTTCTAGGGGTTTTGATTCTATATTTGTGGTGGTAGATAGGTTTAGCAAAATGGCTCATTTTATACCTTGCCACAAAGTAGATGATGCAAGCAACATTGCAAAGTTATTCTTTAGAGATGTGGTTAAACTTCATGGTCTACCTAAGGTAATAGTTTCGGATAGAGATACAAAATTTCTTAGTCACTTTTGGAGGACCTTATGGTCTAGATTAGGGACTAAGTTATCTTTTTCTACTACTTGCCATCCTCAAACAGATGGTCAAACTGAGGTAGTAAATAGATCTCTTTCCACTTTACTAAGGGTAGTTCTAAAAGGTAATCACAAATCTTGGGATGAGTATCTTCCTCATGTTGAGTTTGCCTACAATAGAGTAGTTCATGGAACTACTAAATTGTCTCCTTTTGAAGTTGTTTATGGTTTTAATCCTTTGACACCCATGGATTTAATACCCCTTCCAAATGCTATTGATTTCATTCATCAAGATGGGGTATCTAAATCTAAGTTTATCAAAGAATTACATCACAAGGTTAAAAATCAAATTCAACAACAAAATGAGAAATATGCCAAGCAACACAACAAGGGCAAGAAAGAGTTAATCTTCAATGAAGGTGATCTAGTTTGGGTTCATCTTAGAAAGGAAAGATTTCCTCAACTAAGAAAATCCAAACTCAATCCTAGAGGAGATGGACCTTTTAGAGTGATAAGGAGGATAAATAACAATGCATATCAAATTGATCTTCCCCCTGAATATGGTGTTCATGCTACCTTCAATGTATCTGACCTTAAACCTTTTACAGGTTATGCAAGTGACGATGAAGACCCTATGGATTTGAGGACAAATCCTTCTCAAGAGGGAGGGGATGATACAAGAAGGCCTAGCACCATTGGACCTATCACAAGAGGGATGATCAAGAAGCTACAAGATGAGTACTCTCCCAAAGGCCAAACCCTCTTTGCTATCTTTGGATGGAAGATTAGAGACCTAGAAGATGCTTTTAAGATGCCAAAACATGGAGAAGGGTAAAAGTGGACTTTGGCACATGGGGGGGGGGGGGTGTGCGCATAGTAGCCTAAAGGGTAGTATTAGATTATTTCAAATCCTTATGCGCATATGTAATAAGCCACGTGAATAATATGGCTTCTAGAAAAACCATCACATTTTGCACATGTGGGTAAGGTGGCACTTGATCCGTATTTTGTGGATCTCCTTACCCCACATACATTGCATTGCATGGAGTTGAGAGTTAGCTATATAAGCTACTGAGATAAGCATGTATTTCACTTTTGGAAATATATAGAAGATGAATTCTGCACTTTGCAATTTTCTCTCATCCGAAAGTCATCTCTACTTGCTTGCTTTTCCATTGCTATCTTCTTCCATTGTGGAAGCCGCCTGAGATAGTCTACCATTCCCTCAAGCAAACTTCCATTTCACCTCACCATAATCACTTCAATCCGCTGCATACATTTCACTCAGTCCAGCCAAAACAGAGAGCCTTCTCGGCTACAACTGATCTAGCACTGCACCAAGCTTTTCTTGATTGTTCCATTGATTCTTCAGTTGCAGCAGAGCTGGTTGCTTCCTCCAGTCTCACGGATCTGCTCCTATGCATCCTCCTTGATGCATCAGAAAGTTTGTGCTCCTGGAACTCTTTGTTGCGCTCATGCGCGCGAATCTACAAGGCTTTGCAAGGCATTTAGAAGCTCTAGAATTCAACTCATTTGCTCATTCAATTGTTGGACACCGACTTTCATCCCTTCTTGAACTTTTCCTTGGTTCTCCAAGATTCTGTAACTGGTTCAAGTCCTTTAGGGTATCTTGGATGTTTAGCCGTATTTTTAAGTTTTTTTTTTTAAACAAATTAAGAAAACGAAAATGAACAGAAAAAGAAGAAACAATGTAGTTCAAATACTCTAGTCGGAAATTATAAAGTTGTGAAACATTGCCCCGGTATAGTTTGGAAATTAACATGAATTAGAGTCAATAGGGTGGTTCATACAATGAAACATCCACCACCTCTAGAAGTTCACAAAATGTGAAGCATAGAAAGTCCTTGTCAACCATCTCGGGCCTTAGCCATCCCATTCTTCATTTCTCTAGTCAGCTCTTGCAGCAATTGAGGAAAGTTCAATCCCCTTAGGCAAGTTAAAGATTGACACTGCGGACTCAACATCTGTTAATAACTTCAGAACACCTTCAATGGCTTCATTGGCGAGGGAAGCTAGTTGTGAGAGACTTCTTTTTGAATTTCCCCTTGCTCAACAATATGCCTCTTCATTTGAGTTATCAATTCTTTATGTCTCCTTTTTAGCTTGATGTCAACATTCCTTATTCAGTTTTCCCACTGCTGCTTTCACACGTTGCTCAGTAGTGTGAAATTGCTCTTCACAATTTGGGTCTGGAGAAATTACATTGAATGACAACTTGACTGTCTTAACCCTCTCTGTGATCCATTGGCTAAGGGAACCTTTCATCAAAACTCCATGATCTTGGGCCTTTCTTCGAAGCGAACAACATTGCCCCCAAGCGTCTTGAACTTGATGGAGCATTTTAGCAAAGATTCATTTCTCACATGATCTGCCATGTGGCAAGAGATGCAGGCGTTGGCGATCCTCTCACAGGATACCCAGAATTGTTTTTGTGCTGACACATAAGATTGTAATTAATACAACATCGGATACCCATGAGGGGGACATCAGGATAACTCTCGCAATGGTGTATGATACACGATCTTTGTTGCTAAGAAAACACGCCATTTAAATTTTCCACTTTTGAGCCTACACAGAGTTGCGCTCATTCATTTGCCCTTTTCATCTTCGGCTTACATTGCAGTAGCTCACCCAACAGACATATGGCCTTCAAGGCTCCCTTACTCATGCGAGAGATGAATCATGCATGCACCATAGGTAAGGAAAACAACATCTTCCTACCCTTTAGCTCATAACACTACCTAAGGGTCCCACAAACTTCAGCTAGGACAACAGTGGTTGGATTCTCAGAGCGAACTTTGTATCCTACGAAAATGTTCATAGCAGCACAGTCAACAAAATCCCTGATATTAGGGAAGAGCATGACATCATAGAGGATAAAAGTCAATACATTCGTAATTGTTTCCCATTTTTCCTCCTCATCCAAACGATGCAAGTACCACTCTAGGTATCCTTGAGGAAAGTCGTTCACTTTACCCTTAAGTATGAATTCGCTTTCCAACTTCATAAGGTGCACTTTCATTAGTTTTATTAGCTACAAGACAAGGGTAAACTGCCCAAGGTAGTTGCATAGAGTTTTGCCCTCAGGAGGTGTATCTACGATTTGTCCAAATTCTTCCCCTCTGACAAGCTCAACAAATTCTTATACCCCTTCTTGAATGCATCTTTCAAGGCTATCTTTTTCTCACCAGATTCCTCGAGCCACCAATATTATCCTCCTTTGCTTGATGTGTGTCTTTTCATCAGAATGTATGAACTCGAATACCCCTCGACTCATAATCCATGTTAATTTCCATCTTTACCTTAAGGACTCAATCACAAATTTATAATTTCTTGACTAGAATCCACAAAATGTGACAAGACCATAAAAAAACATGAGCAACAAAGAAAGAAAGAAAAGAAAAAGATGTATAAAGAGATATGGTGACATGTACAAGGCGTGTGGTTTTGTTAAGCGAAAATGAGGGTTATAAGACTGCACACCGCTCCCTTTGTGCCCTAGGAAGGTTCAACGGTTAAGATTCAAGGTTAGGTACATGCAATCTCACAAGGATGGTTCCCTGAGCCTAAAGATCAATGGTCACTAGAGCTATTGCCCCCTTCACAGCATCTCCACAACAGTCGAGTAATCAACTAGGTGTGAAAACACAAATGAAGAGAACAGACTCTAGTTGGGATTCTCACGATAGCCAAACAGGAAGTATGTCCCAAGTGGCACCGCTACACAACCCCTCTATTTCTAAGTTGCACTCAGACCCGGGCATAGGGTCCCACTCAAGATATGCATAATGTGTGTGTGTGAAGGGAGAATGCAATGCAAACCCAAACCTTCACCTGCAAAACAACCAGAAAAGTTCCCAAACAGATATAAACATGTTTTGTAGCCTAGGGTTCAATATGGAACAATCAAAACAACTCACATCCAATTATATCAAATATCAAACATAGATAAGAATAAAGCGAAGGAAAACATAAAGCAAAACCACATCGCATTCGCATATCTAATTAAATGGCTTGACTCTCTGATGTCCCCAGTGGAGTCGCCATCTGTCGCAACCGGAATCGCGATGGGACGACGATCAAAAAAAGAAAACAGGTTTGAAAAAGAGATTTGAAGTCGCCACCATAGTTTATTATGGAAAACTACGGAAAAACCATAAAATAATAAGACACGGTCCGCGAAAACCAGATTCTGGGTTCGGGAGTCAGTTACGCGTAGGGAAGGTGTCAGCACCCTACAACGCCTGCCCTAAGGCAGTACCTTTAACTAAATGCACGAATATGATGTGGTTTTAAAAAATGTTTAACTATCCCCTAAAATAACCCTAAAGAAACAAAATATGTTTTTTAGTTTTTTGGGTCCGACAAGGATTGACCTTGCTCCTACGTATTCTCATTCAGAATGAGAAATCAGGGTTACGTAGTTCTTTTGGAAACTGCTTGAAAATTTTGTTTGATGAATTGTTTGAGAAATTGATTATGGATAAATTTGGATTTTTGGGGAAGTGAATCTGACAAGGACTAGCCTTGCTCCTACATATCTCCACTCTTGATGGAGAATCAAGGATCACGTAGTTCTGGTTAAAAGATTGTTTTTGTTTGAAAATGTGGATGTTTTTAGTTTTCGAAGGTTTTTTTTTTATATTTGTTTTTGACATTTTCGAGAAAAAGAAGGTAATGAGTACTAGCCCGACGCAAACGGTCACACGAGTACTCATACCTTTAGAATGGTATTTAAATATTTTTAATTATTTTTTAAAAGAGAAATAACGATATTAGGCACTACGACGATGCGAACGATCACACGAGCACTCATACCGTTATCTACTTATTTAGGAAGACTTAAGAGTATTGAGTACTAGGCTGATGCGGACGATCGCACGAGCACTCATACCATTATTTAATTTTTTAGATTGAAGATATTAAGTAATAGGCTGATGCGGACGATCGCACGAGTACTTATATCATTATTTAATTATTTAGATTGAAGATATTAAGTACTAGGCTGATGCGGACGATCGCACGAGTACTTATATCATTATTTAATTATTTAAGTAAGAGAGAAAGGTATCGAACACAAGGACGATGCGGATGATCTCACGAGTGTTCGACCTTTAAAACATATTTTTGTAAACTTATTTAAGAAAGAAGAAAAGGTTTTTTAGCACAAGGACGACGCGAGCGGTCACATGTGTGCTTAACCCTCAAAACGTATATTTTTTGTAATTTTATTTTAAAAAAGAAGAAAGAAGAAAATGTTTTTAGCACAAGGACGACGCGAGCGGTCACACGTGTGTTTAACCCTCAAAACGTATATTTTTGTAATTTTATTTTAAAAAAGAAGAAAAGGTTTCTAGCACAAGGACGACGCGAGCGGTCACACGTGTGCTTAACCTTTAAAACGTATATTTTTTTTTGTAATTCTATTTTAAAAAAAGAAGAAAAGGTTTTTAGCACAAGGACGACGCGAGCGGTCACACGTGTGCTTAACCTTTAAAACGTATTTTTTTGTAAATTTTATACAAGGAAGAAGGGAAGGTTTCTAGCACAAGGACGACGCAAGCGGTCTCACATGTGCTTAACCTTTAAAACGTATATTTGTAAATTCTTTTATTTAAGCTATAAATATTGTATTATTAAATATATATTTTAGGATAAGTAGATATCTAGAATAAATAGATAAAATAAAATAAAATAAAATAAGACAATAAAAAATAAAATAAAAATAAAATAAGTAAATAAAAATAAAGCAAATAATGGGGGGGCCTAAATGAGAAAGGGGGTGCCGAACGGATGTTGGGAAAGGATTCAGAATAATGAGCGCTCGTTGGTGAGATGGTAACCAAACGGTCCATCCAAAAGGTGGATGAACGGACGTTGGGAATGGAGACTGAATGACGAGCGCTCGTTGGAGAGATGACGAACGAACGTTGGGAAAGGAGGCCGAATAACGAGCGTTCGTTAGGGAGATGGTCACCAAACGGTCCGTCCCAGAAGTAGCCGAACGGACGTTGGGAAAGGAGGCTGAATAACGAGCGCTTGTTGGGGAGATGGTAACCAAACGGTCCATCCAAGAGGTGGATGAACGGACGTTGGGAATGGAGGTTGAATGACGAGCGCTCGTTGGAGAGATGACGAACGGACGTTGGGAAAGGAGGCCGAATAACGAGCATTCGTTGGGGAGATGGTCACCAAACGGTCCGTCCCAGAAGTAGCCGAACGGACGTTGGGAAAGGAGGCTGAATAACGAGCGCTCGTTGGGAAGATGGTAACCAAACGGTCCATCCAAAAGGTGGATGAACGGACGTTGGGAATGGAGGCTGAATGACGAGCGCTCGTTGGAAAGATGACGAACGGACGTTGGGAAAGGAGGCCGAATAACGAGCATTCGTTGGGGAGATGGTCACCAAACGGTTCGTCCCAGAAGTAGCCAAACGGACGTTGGGAAAGGAGGCTGAATAACGAGCGTTCGAAAAGGGCTTAAGGTTCCCGGTCGTGCGTTTATTTCCCGGCTTGGCCCGCTCGGGTGGTTTCTAACCTAGACTCCCTTAGGGGTTCAGCATCTTCCCTCATTCCTCACCCTACTCAGATCAAGCACTCCCTAGAGACCCGAGGTTCCCCGCTTCTCCCGCGAGCCCGCCGTCCATCTCGGCCAGAGCAGCCACCACGCCTCACCTCCAGCAAAAACCGGCCATCGCGAGTAGCGGCCCAAGGCGTCGCAAGCGCCTCTACTCACCGCCGAGACCCTCGCCGGCCGCCGCTCCAACTCTTCCTCTCTCGTTTTCAGTCGTTATCTCCTTAATTTGTGTAACGGGCTATGTGCGTGTGTGCTGTTTGGTGAGGAAGAAGATGAAGGCGTGGAGATGGTGAGAAGAAAACGGTTAAAGGCTCGACTTTGTGCGGGTGTTTGGAGAGGTGGTATTTGCTGCTTGAGGATTCAATTTTTCTGGGGATTGGAGATGGACAGAGGCACAGTTTCATGGTCTGACTTGGTTTGTGGTTGCTGTAATTGATTCTCTGCTTTTCAGGTGAAGGGATACAGCAAAGCCATGTTTATGGTGTTGGAGTTGGGGATGAATGAGTGGCGAGGGAGAGCATCCATACGAAGTTACAGAACACAGCCAAATGCAACGAAACAAATACCATTCTAGATACCATCTCAATGGTGATATGGCTTCAAAAACTAAATTTTGGTTTGGTTTATTTGAGAATGGGATGGAAAAGGATGGTGATGGATAATGTGGTGAAGGGAACGAGACACGCGCAAAGAGAAGGGCCTTCTTCGAAGAAGCAGAAGACGTTATGGAATGGTTGGGAGAGAGGTTCCAATGGATGATGATTCAGTGAGTGTGGGGAGGGTGACGATGGTGTTTGGTAACAATGGCCCGTATACAAATAACCATGACACAATCATATGCAAATTTAACAACAACTTAACAGAGGTATATTCATGGGAAAGTAACCAACTCAGTAGAACATGGAGTGTAAGGCATTACTTACCTCCTGAAGATCTGATTGCTACTGCCAACCTTGCGCCTCCAATGAATCTCTCCTTTCCCTTTGACTGGCTTCTTCCTTCCTTTCCTTGTTGAATGGTGTCTCTTGTTTTTTTTTGCAGGTGCCAATGTCTCCTTCTCGGCAATGGATGATGATCCAGTGAAGATGAAGGTCCCCTGGAGCTCTCCAAAATCCCCCTTTCTCTATGCTTTTCTGTGCTTTTTGTGCCACTATGCAATTCCGTACGCCCAAATCGTGTATGTGCCAAATCTGTAGGCTCCAAAACGTCTCTGCCACCACCCGCGGACTCTGCAGAAACGGTTTTCTGCCCCCTCCTCCCAGCACACACACGTACACTGTTCCCTCTAAAAAAAAAACACTTTTTCCTTCTTTTTCTTTTTTACGCCTTATTTTTTTTCCTCTTTTTTTTTCTTTTTAATAAAACACTAAATCAAATACAAAATAGTAAAATGAAATTAAAAATAATAACATAAAATAAAATGAAAATGTAGAAAATAAAATAAAACAAATCAAAAATAGAAAGAGACCTATCATTTAGTCAATCCGGACGAAATTGGGTGTTGACAGTCCACTTCGTCAACTTCGTGCACTTCGTCAACTTCCTCCACTTCCTCCACTTCTTCCACTTCGTCCACTTCCTCCACTTCGTCCACTTTGTCCACTTCCTCCACTTTGTCCACTTCGTCCGCTTCGTCAACTTCGTCAACTTCCTCCACTCCCTCCACTTCGTCCACTTCGTCCACTTCATCCATTTCGTCCACTTCGTCCATCTCGTCGACTTCGTCTACTTCGTCCACTTCCTCAACTTGGTCCACTTCCTCCACTTATAAACTTCGTCCATTTCGTCCACTTCGTCCACTTCGACAACTTCCTCCACTTCGTCCACTTCGACCACTTCGTCCACTTCGTCCAACTCGTCCACTTCGTCCACTTCGTCCACTTCATCAACTTTGTCAACTTCGTCCACTTCGTCAACTTCCTAAACTTCGTCCACTTTGTCAACTTCGTCCACTTCGTCAACTTCGTCAACTTCGTCCACTTCGTCAACTTCGTGCACTTCGTCAACTTCCTCCACTTCGTCCATTTCGTCAACTTCGTCAACTTCCTTCATTTCCTCCACTTCCTCTGCTTCCTCCACTTCCTCCACTTCATCCAATTCGTCCAGTTCGTCCAGTTCATCCACTTCGTCCACTTTGTCCAATTCGTCCAATTCGTCCAATTCGTCCACTTCGCCCACTTCGTCAACTTTGTCCACTTTGTCAACTTCGTGCACTTCGTCAACTTCCTCCACTTCCTCCACTTCGTCAACTTCGTCAACTTCCTCCACTTCCTCCAATTCGTCCACTTCCTCCACTTCGTCCAATTTTTCCACTTCCTCCACTTCTTCCACTTCATCCACTTCGTCAACTTCCTCCACTTCGTCGACTTCGTCCACTTCGTCCATTTCGTCCACTTCCTCCATTTCGTTGACTTCGTCCACTTCGTCAACTTCCTCCACTTCCTCCACTTCCTCCGCTTCCTCCACTTTCTCCACTTCGTCCTCTTCATCAACTTCGTCAACTTCGTCCACTTCCTCCACTTTGTCCACTTCGTCCACTTCGTCCACTTCGTCAACTTCCTCCACTTCCTCCACTTCCTCCACTTCCTCCACTTCCTCCACTTCCTCCACTTCCTCTACTTCCTCCACTTCGTCAACTTCCTCCACTTCCTCCACTTCGTCCACTTCATCCACTTCGTCCACTTCCTACACTTCCTCTACTTCTTCCACTTCGTCTACTTCGTCAACTTGGTCAACTTCCTCCACTTCGTCCACTTCGTCAACTTCGTCAACTTCCTCAACTTCCTCCACTTCCTATACATCCTCCACATCCTCCACTTCGTCAACTTCGTCCACTTCGTCCACTTCCTCCACTTCCTCAACTATCTCCACTTCGTCCACTTCCTCCACTTCGTCCACTTCCTCCACTTCGTCCACTTCGTCCACTTCATCCACTTTGTCCACTTCGTCAACTTCGTGCACTTCGTCAACTTCGTGCACTTCGTCAACTTCGTGCACTTCGTCAACTACGTCAACTTCATCCACTTCCTCCACTTCCTCCACTTCCTCCACTTCCTCCACTTCCTCCACTTCCTCCACTTCCTCCACTTCGTCAACTTCCTCCACTTCCTCCACTTCGTCCACTTCGTCCACTTCGTCCACTTCCTACACTTCCTCCACTTCCTCCACTTCGTCCACTTCGTCAACTTCCTCCACTTCGTCCACTTCGTCAACTTCGTCAACTTCGTCAACTTCCTCCACTTCCTCCACTTCCTATACATTCTCCACTTCCTCCACTTCGTCAACTTCGTCCACTTGGTCCACTTCGTCCACTTCGTCCACTTCCTCCACTTCGTCCACTTCGTCCACTTCCTCCATTTCCTCCACGTCCTCCACTTCGTCAACTTCGTCAACTTCGTCCACTTCGTCCACTTCGTCCACTTTGTCCGATTCGTCCACTTCGTCCACTTCGTCCACTTCGTCCACTTCCTCCACTTCGTCCACTTCGTCCCCTTCGTCAACTTCCTCCACTTCCTCCACTTCCCCCACTTCCTCCACTTCGTCCACTTCCTTCACTTCCTCCACTTCCTCCACTTCCTCCACTTCGTCAACTTTGTCAACTTCTTCCACTTCGTCCACTTCGTCCACTTCATCCATTTTGTCCATCTCGTCCCTTTCGTCCATTTCGTCGACTTCGTCGACATCGTCCAGTTCGTCCACTTCCTCAACTTTGTCTACTTCCTCCACTGCGTCCACTTCAACCACTTCGTAAACTTCGTCAACTTCGTCCACTTTGTTCACTTCGTCCACTTCCTCCACTTCCTCCACTTCGTGCACTTCCTCCACTTCGTCAACTTCGTCAACTTCGTCCACTTCCTCCACTTCCTCCACTTCGTCAACTTTGTCAACTTCCTCCACTTCCTCCACTTCCTCCACTTCGTCCACTTCGTCCACTTCGTCCATTTTGTCCATCTCGTCCACTTCGTCCATTTCGTCCACTTCGTCCACTTCGTCCATCTCGTCCACTTTGTCCACTTCGTCAACTTCGTGCACTTCGTCAACTTCGTGCACTTCGTCAACTTCGTGCACTTCGTCAACTACGTCAACTTCATCCACTTCCTCCACTTCCTCCACTTCCTCCACTTCGTCAACTTTGTCAACTTCCTCCACTTCCTCCAATTCGTCCACTTCCTCCACTTCATCCACTTCATCCACTTCGTCAACTTCGTCAACTTCCTCCACTTCGTCCACTTCGTCCACTTCGTCCATTTCGTCCACTTCGTCCATTTCGTCCACTTCGTCCATTTCGTTGACTTCGTCGACTTCGTCCACGTCGTCCACTTCGTCAATTTCCTCCACTTCCTCCACTTCCTCCGCTTCCTCCACTTTGTCCACTTCGTCCTCTTCATCAACTTCGTCAACTTCGTCCACTTCCTCCACTTTGTCCACTTCGTCCACTTCGTCAACTTCCTCCACTTCCTCCACTTCCTCCACTTCCTCCACTTCCTCCACTTCCTCCACTTCCTCCACTTCCTCCACTTCCTCTACTTCCTCCACTTCGTCAACTTCCTCCACTTCCTCCACTTCGTCCACTTCATCCACTTCGTCCACTTCCTACACTTCCTCTACTTATTCCACTTCAGCTACTTCGTCAACTTCCTCCACTTCCTCCACTTCCTATACATCCTCCACATCCTCCACTTCGTCAACTTCGTCCACTTCCTCCACTTCCTCCACTTCCTCCACTATCTCCACTTCGTCCACTTCCTCCACTTCCTCCACTTCCTCCACTTCGTCCACTTCCTCCACTTCGTCCACTCCGTCCACTTCATCCACTTTGTCCACTTCGTCAACTTCGTGCACTTCGTCAACTTCGTGCACTTCGTCAACTTCGTGCACTTCGTCAACTACGTCAACTTCATCCACTTCCTCCACTTCCTCCACTTCCTCCACTTCGTCAACTTCCTCCACTTCCTCCACTTCGTCCACTTCCTACACTTCCTCCACTTCCTCCACTTCGTCAACTTCCTCCACTTCGTGCACTTCGTCAACTACGTCAACTTCGTCCACTTCGTCAACTTCCTCCACTTCGTCCACTTCGTCCACTTCGTCCAATTCGTCCACTTCCTCCACTTCGTCCACTTCGTCCACTTCCTCCACTTCGTCCACTTCGTCCTCTTCGTCAACTTCCTCCACTTCCTCCACTTCCTCCACTTCCTCCACTTCGTCCACTTCCTTCACTTCCTCCACTTCCTCCACTTCCTCCACTTCCTCCACTTCGTCAACTTTGTCAACTTCCTCCACTTCGTCCACTTCATCCATTTTGTCCATCTCGTCCCTTTCGTCCATTTCGTCGACTTCGTCGACATCGTCCAGTTCGTCCACTTCCTCAACTTTGTCTACTTCCTCCACTGCGTCCACTTCAACCACTTCGTAAACTTCGTCAACTTCATCCACTTTGTCCACTTCGTCCACTTCCTCCACTTCCTCGACTTCGTGCACTTCCTCCACTTCGTCAACTTCGTCAACTTCGTCCACTTCGTCCACTTCCTCCACTTCGTCAACTTTGTCAACTTCCTCCACTTCCTCCACTTCCTCCACTTCCTCCACTTCGTCCACTTCCTCCACTTCCTCCACTTCGTCCACTTCCTTCACTTCCTCCACTTCCTCCATTTCCTCCACTACGTCAACTTCGTCAACTTCCTCCACTTCCTCCACTTCCTCCACTTCGTCGACTTCGTCCATTGCGTCCATTTCGTCCATTTCGTCCACTTCGTCCACATCTTCCACTTCATCCACTTCCTCAACTTCGTCCACTTCCTCTACTTTGTCCACTTCGTCAACTTCGTCCACTTCCTCCACTTCATCCAGTTGGTCCAGTTCGTCCACTTCGTCCACTTTGTCCAATTCGTCCAATTCGTCCAATTCGTCCACTTCGCCCACTTCGTCCTCTTTGTCCACTTTGCAACTTCGTGCACTTCGTCAACTTCCTCCACTTCCTCCACTTCGTCAACTTCGTCAACTTCCTCCACTTCCTCCAATTCGTCCACTTCCTCCACTTCGTCCAATTTTTCCACTTCCTCCACTTCTTCCAC
This sequence comes from Vigna angularis, assembly GCF_016808095.1. Classification (NCBI taxonomy): domain Eukaryota; kingdom Viridiplantae; phylum Streptophyta; class Magnoliopsida; order Fabales; family Fabaceae; genus Vigna; species Vigna angularis. The sequence goes on from NC_068970.1 coordinate 31,832,492, forward strand.
TTCATCCACTTCGTCAACTTCCTCCACTTCGTCGACTTCGTCCACTTCGTCCATTTCGTCCACTTCCTCCATTTCGTTGACTTCGTCCACTTCGTCCACTTCGTCAACTTCCTCCACTTCCTCCACTTCCTCCGCTTCCTCCACTTTGTCCACTTCGTCCTCTTCATCAACTTCGTCAACTTCGTCCACTTCCTCCACTTTGTCCACTTCGTCCACTTCGTCCACTTCGTCAACTTCGTCCACTTCCTCCACTTCCTCCACTTCCTCCACTTCCTCCACTTCCTCCACTTCCTCTACTTCCTCCACTTCGTCAACTTCCTCCACTTCCTCCACTTCGTCCACTTCATCCACTTCGTCCACTTCCTACACTTCCTCTACTTCTTCCACTTCGTCTACTTCGTCAACTTGGTCAACTTCCTCCACTTCGTCCACTTCGTCAACTTCGTCAACTTCCTCAACTTCCTCCACTTCCTATACATCCTCCACATCCTCCACTTCGTCAACTTCGTCCACTTCGTCCACTTCCTCCACTTCCTCAACTATCTCCACTTCGTCCACTTCCTCCACTTCGTCCACTTCCTCCACTTCGTCCACTTCGTCCACTTCATCCACTTTGTCCACTTCGTCAACTTCGTGCACTTCGTCAACTTCGTGCACTTCGTCAACTTCGTGCACTTCGTCAACTACGTCAACTTCATCCACTTCCTCCACTTCCTCCACTTCCTCCACTTCCTCCACTTCCTCCACTTCCTCCACTTCCTCCACTTCGTCAACTTCCTCCACTTCCTCCACTTCGTCCACTTCGTCCACTTCGTCCACTTCCTACACTTCCTCCACTTCCTCCACTTCGTCCACTTCGTCAACTTCCTCCACTTCGTCCACTTCGTCAACTTCGTCAACTTCGTCAACTTCCTCCACTTCCTCCACTTCCTATACATTCTCCACTTCCTCCACTTCGTCAACTTCGTCCACTTCGTCCACTTCGTCCACTTCGTCCACTTCCTCCACTTCGTCCACTTCGTCCACTTCCTCCATTTCCTCCACGTCCTCCACTTCGTCAACTTCGTCAACTTCGTCCACTTCGTCCACTTCGTCCACTTTGTCCGATTCGTCCACTTCCTCCACTTCGTCCACTTCGTCCACTTCCTCCACTTCGTCCACTTCGTCCCCTTCGTCAACTTCCTCCACTTCCTCCACTTCCCCCACTTCCTCCACTTCGTCCACTTCCTTCACTTCCTCCACTTCCTCCACTTCCTCCACTTCGTCAACTTTGTCAACTTCTTCCACTTCGTCCACTTCGTCCACTTCATCCATTTTGTCCATCTCGTCCCTTTCGTCCATTTCGTCGACTTCGTCGACATCGTCCAGTTCGTCCACTTCCTCAACTTTGTCTACTTCCTCCACTGCGTCCACTTCAACCACTTCGTAAACTTCGTCAACTTCGTCCACTTTGTTCACTTCGTCCACTTCCTCCACTTCCTCCACTTCGTGCACTTCCTCCACTTCGTCAACTTCGTCAACTTCGTCCACTTCCTCCACTTCCTCCACTTCGTCAACTTTGTCAACTTCCTCCACTTCCTCCACTTCCTCCACTTCGTCCACTTCGTCCACTTCGTCCATTTTGTCCATCTCGTCCACTTCGTCCATTTCGTCCACTTCGTCCACTTCGTCCATCTCGTCCACTTTGTCCACTTCGTCAACTTCGTGCACTTCGTCAACTTCGTGCACTTCGTCAACTTCGTGCACTTCGTCAACTACGTCAACTTCATCCACTTCCTCCACTTCCTCCACTTCCTCCACTTCGTCAACTTCCTCCACTTCCTCCACTTCGTCCACTTCGTCCACTTCCTACACTTCCTCCACTTCCTCCACTTCGTCCACTTCGTCAACTTCCTCCACTTCGTGCACTTCGTCAACTACGTCAACTTCGTCCACTTTGTCAACTTCCTCCACTTCGTCCACTTCGTCCACTTCGTCCAATTCGTCCACTTCCTCCACTTCGTCCACTTCGTCCACTTCCTCCACATCGTCCACTTCGTCCCCTTCGTCAACTTCCTCCACTTCCTCCACTTCCTCCACTTCCTCCACTTCGTCCACTTCCTTCACTTCCTCCAATTCCTCCACTTCCTCCACTTCCTCCACTTCGTCAACTTTGTCAACTTCCTCCACTTCGTCCACTTCATCCATTTTGTCCATCTCGTCCCTTTCGTCCATTTCGTCGACTTCGTCGACATCGTCCAGTTCGTCCACTTCCTCAACTTTGTCTACTTCCTCCACTGCGTCCACTTCAACCACTTCGTAAACTTCGTCAACTTCGTCCACTTTGTCCACTTCGTCCACTTCCTCCACTTCCTCGACTTCGTGCACTTCCTCCACTTCGTCAACTTCGTCAACTTCGTCCACTTCGTCCACTTCCTCCACTTCGTCAACTTTGTCAACTTCCTCCACTTCCTCCACTTCCTCCACTTCCTCCACTTCGTCCACTTCGTCCATCTCGTCCACTTCGTCCATCTCGTCCACTTCGTCCACTTCGTCAACTTCGTGCACTTCGTCAACTACGTCAACTTCGTCCACTTCGTCCACTTCGTCAACTTCGTCCACTTCGTCCACTTCCTCCACTTCCTCCACTTCGTCCACTTCCTTCACTTCCTCCACTTCCTCCACTTCCTCCACTACGTCAACTTCGTCAACTTCCTCCACTTCCTCCACTTCCTCCACTTCGTCGACTTCGTCCATTGCGTCCATTTCGTCCATTTCGTCCACATCTTCCACTTCATCCACTTCCTCAACTTCGTCCACTTCCTCTACTTTGTCCACTTCGTCAACTTCGTCCACTTCCTCCACTTCATCCAGTTGGTCCAGTTCGTCCACTTCGTCCACTTTGTCCAATTCGTCCAATTCGTCCAATTCGTCCACTTCGCCCACTTCGTCCACTTTGTCCACTTTGCAACTTCGTGCACTTCGTCAACTTCCTCCACTTCCTCCACTTCGTCAACTTCGTCAACTTCCTCCACTTCCTCCAATTCGTCCACTTCCTCCACTTCGTCCAATTTTTCCACTTCCTCCACTTCTTCCACTTCATCCACTTCGTCAACTTCCTCCACATCGTCGACTTCGTCCACTTCGTCCATTTCGTCCACTTCCTCCATTTCGTTGACTTCGTCCACTTCGTCCACTTCGTCAACTTCCTCCACTTCCTCCACTTCCTCCGCTTCCTCCACTTTGTCCACTTCGTCCTCTTCATCAACTTCGTCAACTTCGTCCACTTCCTCCACTTCCTCCACTTTGTCCACTTCGTCCACTTCGTCAACTTCGTCCACTTCCTCCACTTCCTCCACTTCCTCCACTTCCTCCACTTCCTCCACTTCCTCTACTTCCTCCACTTCGTCAACTTCCTCCACTTCCTCCACTTCGTCCACTTCATCCACTTCGTCCACTTCCTACACTTCCTCTACTTATTCCACTTCGTCTACTTCGTCAACTTGGTCAACTTCCTCCACTTCGTCCACTTCGTCAACTTCGTCAACTTCCTCCACTTCCTCCACTTCCTATACATCCTCCACATCCTCCACTTCGTCAACTTCCTCCACTTCCTCCACTTCCTCCACTTCCTCCACTTCCTCAACTATCTCCACTTCCTCCACTTCCTCCACTTCGTCCACTTCATCCACTTTGTCCACTTCGTCAACTTCGTGCACTTCGTCAACTTCGTGCACTTCGTCAACTACGTCAACTTCATCCACTTCCTCCACTTCCTCCACTTCCTCCACTTCCTCCACTTCCTCCACTTCCTCCACTTCCTCCACTTCGTCAACTTCCTCCACTTCCTCCACTTCGTCCACTTCGTCCACTTCCTACACTTCCTCCACTTCCTCCACTTCGTCCACTTCGTCAACTTCCTCCACTTCGTCCACTTCGTCAACTTCGTCAACTTCGTCAACTTCCTCCACTTCCTCCACTTCCTATACATTCTCCACTTCCTCCACTTCGTCAACTTCGTCCACTTCGTCCACTTCGTCCACTTCGTCCACTTCCTCCACTTCGTCCACTTCGTCCACTTCCTCCATTTCCTCCACGTCCTCCACTTCGTCAACTTCGTCAACTTCGTCCACTTCGTCCACTTCGTCCACTTTGTCCACTTCGTCCACTTCCTCCACTTCGTCCACTTCCTCCACTTCCTCCACTTCGTCCACTTCGTCCCCTTGGTCAACTTCCTCCACTTCCTCCACTTCCCCCACTTTCTCCACTTCCCCCACTTTCTCCACTTCTTCCACTTCCTCCACTTCCCCCACTTCCCCCACTTCCTCCACTTCGTCCACTTCCTTCACTTCCTCCACTTCCTCCACTTCCTCCACTTCGTCAACTTTGTCAACTTCCTCCACTTCGTCCACTTCGTCCACTTCATCCATTTTGTCCATCTCGTCCCTTTCGTCCATTTCGTCGACTTCGTCGACATCGTCCAGTTCGTCCACTTCCTCAACTTTGTCTACTTCCTCCACTGCGTCCACTTCAACCACTTCGTAAACTTCGTCAACTTCGTCCACTTTGTTCACTTCGTCCACTTCCTCCACTTCCTCCACTTCGTGCACTTCCTCCACTTCGTCAACTTCGTCAACTTCGTCCACTTCCTCTACTTCCTCCACTTCGTCAACTTTGTCAACTTCCTCCACTTCCTCCACTTCCTCCACTTCGTCCACTTCGTCCATTTTGTCCATCTCGTCCACTTCGTCCATCTCGTCCACTTCGTCCACTTCATCCACTTCGTCAAGTTCGTTCACTTCGTCAACTACGTCAACTTCGTCCACTTCGTCCACTTCGTCAACTTCGTCCACTTCGTCCACTTCCTCTACTTCGTCCACTTCCTTCACTTCCTGCACTTCCTCCACTTCCTCCACTACGTCAACTTCCTCCACTTCCTCCACTTCGTGGACTTCGTCCATTGCGTCCATTTCGTCCATTTCGTCCACTTCGTCGACATCTTCCACTTCGTCCACTTCCTCAACTTCGTCCACTTCCTCTACTTTGTCCACTTCGTCAACTTCGTCCACTTCCTCCACTTCATCCAGTTCGTCCAGTTCGTCAAGTTCGTCCACTTTGTCCAATCGTCCAATTCGTCCACTTCACCCACTTCGTCCACTTTGTCAACTTCGTGCACTTCGTCAACTTCCTCCACTTCCTCCACTTCGTCAACTTCGTCAACTTCCTCCACTTCCTCCAATTCGTCCACTTCCTCCACTTCGTCCAATTTGTCCACTTCCTCCACTTCTTCCACTTCATCCACTTCGTCAACTTCGTCAACTTCCTCCACTTCGTCGACTTCGTCCACTTCGTCCATTTCGTCCACTTCGTCCATTTCGTTGACTTCGTCGACTTCGTCCACTTCGTCCACTTCGTCAACTTCCTCCACTTCCTCCACTTCCTCCACTTCCTCCACTTTGTCCACTTCGTCCTCTTCATCAACTTCGTCAACTTCGTCCACTTCGTCCACTTCGTCCACTTCCTCCAGTTCCTCCACTTCCTCCACTTCCTCTACTTCCTCCACTTCGTCAACTTCCTCCACTTCCTCCACTTCGTCCACTTCATCCACTTCGTCCACTTCCTACACTTCCTCTACTTATTCCACTTCGTCTATTTCGTCAACTTGGTCAACTTCCTCCACTTCGTCCACTTCGTCAACTTCGTCAACTTCCTCCACTTCCTCCACTTCCTATACATCCTCCACATCCTCCACTTCGTCAACTTCGTCCACTTCGTCCACTTCCTCCACTTCCTCCACTTCCTCCACTATCTCCACTTCGTCCACTTCGTCCACTTCCTCCACTTCGTCCACTTCCTCCACTTCGTCCACTTCATCCACTTTGTCCACTTCGTCAACTTTGTGCACTTCGTGAACGTCGTGCACTTCGTCAACTACGTCAACTTCATCCACTTCCTCCACTTCCTCCACTTCGTCCACTTCGTCAACTTCCTCCACTTCCTCCACTTCCTCCACTTCGTCCTCTTCGTCCACTTCGTCAACTTCGTCCACTTTGTCCACT